>NC_081421.1:71154132-71796942 GCF_949786415.1 Peromyscus eremicus
CTCGGATTTTTTGACGCAGATATGATAGTTCTCGGGCCTGATCCTGAATCAAGGAATCGTATTTTCTAATGCAGGGAAGAGAGGGGAGAGGAAGATTGAAAAAAAGAGTGAGTGTAAGTTATAGGGGCTTCCTTAGAGTCCTCTGTGAGACCACACCTAAGGAACTCCCAACTCGGGAACTGTACTAGCCACAGAAAAGTATTAAAAAGTAAATTCCACACCAAGAAACTACTGTACCAAAACATTTGGGAAACTATTGTTCTTAACTCTTCTAGAATGTTAGCCTCATATTCAAAACTAAACCATAAGATCTATTAGAGTAAAGAAAATCCCAGCCGAGTGGTGGTGGTGCACGCCTTTAATCCCAGTACTTGGGAGGCAGAGGCAGGTGGATCTCTGTAAGTTCGAGGCCAGCCTGGTCTACAGAGTGAGTTCTAGGAAAGGCACAAAGCTACACAGAGAAACCCTGTCTCAAAAAACCAAAAAAGAAAAGAAAGACAATCCCACATTTTACATCTCACACAGTCCAGTATAGTGTGGACACACAATAGATACCCTATAAATATTTAGAATTTTTTACTGTCTAGGACTTTCTCTATCTTCTATTTCAAACACCATCAGCTGCGTGAATTTCTTCTATGCTCTGATACTGCGGCAGATGGCGTTTTGCAAAGACAGTATGTACCGTCTCCCATGTCCTATGCTTTCCTACAGCATGGCTTTGCCAGTCCTCCGTCAGTGAGGAGGTTTAGTCTCTATACGGTTAAGTCTGGAAGATGCTGTGACCATGCTAACCCAGGCAACACAATGGAGGCATCACTGTGCCAAGCCGAGGAGTAGTTCTTTAGCTGCCTGCCAAGATCTACTTCCTGTCCTAGATACTAGCTTTCACACCAAAGCAACATTGCCAAGGACTATCACACCATGAGAAACCAAAGTCAAGGAGACATCCTTGAAGACAAAGCCACATGGAGAAAAGGAGGAACCAGGAGCCTAGGCATGGATAAAGACTCCATGCCCACCTCAAAAGGACCTTTCAGATCACTCTGACCACAGCTTCCATCTGACGGGGGCCACGTGGGAGATCCAACCAAATCGAGTCAGCCCAGAGAACCATGAGAGATGGCAAAGTCACCATGTCTTAAAGTGGTTCATTACTTAGCGGTAGAATCAGGACAGAGGTTGACAGGTATGTCTACTCAGTATTTTTCAGCATAAAGTGTTGGTAATCGAGATCACTGAAAACAGCATTGAGAGTACTGTATTCCAGATACTAGAAGCACATGTAATAGTTCAGCTAAGCCCAGTAACTGTCCTGGAGTTGGGTCCTCTCCTATCTTCACTTCATAGGTAAGCAACTAGATGGGAAAAGATTAAATAGTTTGCACAGCTCGCGAGTTACAGAGCTAGGATTTCCCGTCAGGCATCTGGGACGAGTTTCATCCCTACCCCGTACCACTTAAACTGACATGTTTTTGAACATCTGTAACAGGACATCTCAGAGATCTGCTGCCACCATCCGATGTGGTGCGGGTTGTCCCTTGTTTTCCCTCAGCTCAGCCGCTATTTAAATAACTGTCCTTCTGATGACCTGGATACATTCTCCCTTACAACTGCCACGGCTGCTGTTCTAAGCACTGACTTAGACATCAATCAAGTGCCCCCCCCCAACAGTCCCCCGCTTACCCAGGCCACGAGGCAGACCTCAGCTCCTCGGCCAGCTTCCCCTCCAGTCCAGTTTTGGGGAGCTGGGCCTCTAGCTGGGATACTCTCTGGATGAGACTCTCCAGATCCTTTTTGGCCTGTAGCCCTGGAGGGTAAAAAGCCCCAGTGCCATCCGACATCCACCCTTCATCATCATCAGTGACACTGTGAGGTGAAGACCCCTCAAGGGCGGCGACGGTTCTCAGCTTCCGGGGTCTCTCCAGACTGGATGAGTAATCACTTGTAGCAGAGAGGGACCGGACTCGGCTCCTGAGGTTCTGAATGACCTTGTTGGCACTCTGTAGCTGGGCTTTCAGATCTCTGATGTCCTTCCTCAGGACAGAGCTCTCGTCCGGATTTCCACGCATCTGGAACTCGTCCTGCCTTCCGGGTTTGTTTTCCAAAGGCTTCTTCGCAGGTGGGCTGACCAGGACGGGGTCCAGGTCCCCCTGCTCAGAACACAGCCCCTCCATGAGCATCGTCGGCCTCAGGTTGTTGTGTTCCTCACACTCTGAAAGAGACGGAGACATCTTCCTGAAGAAAAGCTGGAGATGCTACTCCGGCCACTTGATTGAGGGGAGCAGGCTGGTCACATGATCAAAGCACTGGGGTAAAACCCGGAGCAACACTCTCTCTAACACTCTGGGTCTGGCTGTATGCTTGGCACTCGAATCTAGCATTTCTTCCTAAACAGGCTTGTGGGCAAGATACAGTCACTTTTCATCTTGTTGGCTGGAGAATCCAACAGGCGCTCCAGGAGGGGTTGAAGGTGGTAAGCTAGCTAGTCACAGACCGTGCAGGGCACACACCAGACCCAGAGTTCAAACCCTCTGGTGTCCTGTGTCCTTAACACACGAGTCAGTCAGGGCCTCTTCAGTGAGACATTAACAAAGCTCCGTATCTTTCAAATGACCACAAGGACTAAAGAACAAACTGCTTCTGCAATGTTTCCTAACAGTGCTATAACTTAAAACTCCTGGGTTGCAGCAGCATAAAAAATAGGCCTAGGAAAACAAGACCTTCCAAACAAGTCAGTCTATAAGCCAGGCTAGGGCGGTGGCACCGGGATGACAGGAATAGTCACCATTTTACTAGCAAAATGTTGGGCAGAGTGTTTTACTAGAACTTATCCATTTCTTTGATGTGAGCACCCAGGGAGTTGAAGAGTTGCTTTGTTGCCATTTTAGCAGGCCAGGAAACGGAGGCATAGAGAAAAAGAGGGCTTGAACCAAGCACTCTGGTGCTGTGGGATGGTCTGTATGTCAAGTGTGTTGCTGATTGGTCAGTAAATAAATCACTGATTGGCCGTTGGCTAGGCAGGAAGTATAGGTGGGACAAGGAGGAGAATAAAGCTGGGAAGTGGAAGGCTGAGTCAGAGACACTGCCAGCTGCCATGATGACAAACAGCATGTGAAGATGCCAGTAAGCCACGAGCCACATGGCAAGGTATAGATTTATAGAAATGGATTAATTTAAGCTGTAAGAACAGTTAGCAAGAAGCCTGCCATGGCCATACAGTTTGTAACCAATATAAGTCTCTGTGTTTACTTGGTCGGGTCTGAGTGGCTGTGGGACTGGCAGGTGAGAGAGATTTGTCCTGACTGTGGGCCAGGCAGGAAAACTCTAGCTACACTCTGGTCTTCGGATCCCCACCCCTAACTGCCCCATGATACTGCCTCAGCTTCCAGTCTGTAGGGATCCTGTGGTTCCCAACAGTCCTTTGTGACTACAAAAGAAAAGACTTTATTCTAAACTTACAGTTTAGGTATCCATTAAAGCTCACAGATCTCTTCCCTAATAAAAAGGACTAGGTATTTTTTCCTATAATAGCAGTTATAGTGATTTTTTTTTTTTACTAGCAGTGTGCTGGAAGCTATAGAAGTTCAAACTGGTTGCCTCATTTTGAAGAGTTCTCCAAAGTTCCTGTCCTTCTCTGGTCCTAGGTCTCCTTCATTCACAGTTCCCCTGCCCCACTACTCATCGCGAGTGGGAGTGGCCTAAGACATCCAAATGCAGCACGGGACTCCGGGGAGAAGGGGGCCCTCACACACCGTGTACTTACCGGGGCTGGTGGTCTCCTCACGCTCAGCTTCATTCTCACTCCGGCCACAAGTCTCATAGCCCAGGTCTTGAAGGTCCACCTGGATTTGCTTGCTGTCCTGTTTCACCAGGGATTCACCTGTGTTCAGGAAGAGACAGTGCCGGTTACAGAGCATCCCGACCTCCCTCATGTTACCCCAACCTCAGTGGCACATACCTCGGCCTTCAAGACCAAGCAGTCAGAGCCAGGCTAGCAGAGAGGCTTTCTTGGACTCCGATGGGAGAAGATAAAGCTTGCCATAGGTAGTAGGTACCTCCCCCCCACCCCCCAGGTGAGCCCATGGTTGCCATGGAGAGGCTCTCTTCTGAAAACTGAGGCTTATTTGAGACTAGACATGGGAAAGTCAGGAGCTGCATGCTACCATGTCAGGAAGCTCCAGTGAAATCATTAGGCCCCGTATCTACAAGGTCTTGGCTCCAATGGAGCTGAAATGCTTAAGAGTCTTGAGACATCTATCCCTACCCTGTCCAATAAGGTAGCAGTTACCTACCTGTGGTTATTCTTTATCAAACTAGCCAAAATTCAACTTTTTAGGTTCCTGTGCCCAATACCTATGTGAACAAAGAGCATCCTATCAATGCAGCAATCTCCCTTGGATAGTGCTGACTCTAGAGAAACAGTGGTGACAGGATTTTGAAGACTCTGTTATGGTGCAAAGGAGGAAAAACCATCATGTAGAGAGCCAAGTCAGCTTACTGACAGCCCTGGACATCAGCCAGCCCAGATGGCAGTCTGTTTCAGTCCGTTAGGTTCACCCTGGCTTTCAAGATGTGTTTATTTTTATTGTACATGTAACGAATGCTTTTCCTGCGTGTACATCTGTGCACCATGTGCATGCCTGGTACCCCCGGAGGCCAGAAGAGGGTGTTGGATGCCCCTGTGAGAGCAGCAAGTTCTCCTAAGCACTGAGACCTCTCCAAGCCCCTACACTGTAACTTTAAAACCTTATCTTTTTCCTTTATTCTTTACATCCACCTACAGGTTGGAGTAAAATAGTCACACACATTTCTAAGACTAGAGTCGTGGCTGAAGTGTTCACAGGTTGGGGTAGAAAGATAAAAGCTGAGAAACAGGCGACTTCATGGGTGGAGGACATTTTGACGACCACGAGCTGGTGACACTCACTGAATATGGCCCTGTACTTCTCCAGCTGGTTTGCCTGGGCAAACACGGTAGCTTCTGAGATGAGTAGCTTCTCCTGGAGATCTTGGTATCGCTGTCTGCACTGAGCCAGCTGGGATCGCAGGTGTTTGGTGGGCCCTGGTAGGCTAAACTCTGACTGGTGTCCAGAGTCTCGGGCCTGGGACTTGTTCTCCAGCTGTGGAAGGACCCAACACAATGATCAGGACACTCTAAGGTCACCCTCTATGTGGTGAGAGCCACCTCTCTGTCTGAACGCCGGGGATTGTGTGTGCATTATGTGTTTGCCCCAGCAGTTCCAGACAGAGCTCCTGGAGAGCTGGGACAATGTTCTCTTTCTCTTTCTCTCTGAGCGCACTGTAGCACAGTGCCAGTCAAGTCTCCTGAACAGCCTGCAGCAAACATTTACTCAGTTGCTTGAAAGGAAGAGATGGAAATCTCCACTCCATCCTCTCCGCATTCCTGTCCCACAGGCCCTTCTCAGAAAGCCTTTGAACTCTCCATTTCACCGAATCTAAGGCAAAGTTCCTTCCCTCAGGAGGGCATCAGTGACCTCCCATGAGGCCATGACACAGACCACTCTGGAACCTCCGAGGAAGCAGCAGTGGTAAGAAGATGGCATTGCACCCCATTTGTCTGGGCTCCGTCAAGACCCAGAGCATCACAACAGTATGGCAGTTACAGCCAGTGAAAAGCCACTGCGTCTGAACATTCTCCCCCACACGCTGAGTACCTGGAGGGCAGACAGCAGTTCATAACCCACTGCCAGCGCACTTGGAATTAAATGCTCAGAAACACTCATTCAATGGTGTGGAACCCTTTCTAATGCTGAATGCCTGCCTCCGATTACAGAGCCGTCCTGCCTACATCAAGGCATCACCCCTCAGTACTTCCTGACCCACACGGCAGAATAGTGTAACATAAAAACCGAAATCCCCGGCCCATCCCTGAGTTTCTCACCTCACCCCTGCCCTCACTTACTTGGTGGGTATCCGCTGGGAGGGCTACCCCAAGATTGAGGCTCTGGGGTCTGGAGCCAGGCCTTGTGGCCACGTTCTCCTTGTCTTGGTGTTGCTGCTTCCCAGGGGAAGGCAGGCCCATGTTCATTCTGTCCACCTCCCTGGCAAGGCGCACAAGGAGCTCCGGCCTCACTTTACCGTTCCCTTCCGAGCTGCTCAGGACCAGCTGCTCTTTGAGGAGGTTGATGATGTTGTAGGCACTCTTCAGTTTCCCCTGGACTTTCCTGAACTCAGCCTGAAGGCTGTTCTCATCCAGACCCCCTTTGGCCACCGCAGTCTCCACCATCACCTCGCCCTTCTCCTTGTCTTCCTCGACCTCCCATCCATCAGACATCGCTTCTCCCATCCGCTCTTTCAGCTCTGCGTTCTCAAGGCAAAGGCTCAGCATGGTGTTCCTGCCAAGAGCATAGAACACGGAGCCGGGTTTAGCCGGGTCTACAGCTCTTCAAAGGCCTTTTCACCCACATCTTAGTGCGTGACAGACTCAGAGCCATTTAAGTACAGAACCGAATCCCAGAGACCAGTAACACGCCTCATTCAAACACAAGAAAACCCAGTGAGGGAGCAGGGAAGAATGGCCTCACAACACATGCTTCCCTAGCCATTTGATGGCAGTATTATTAAAAATTATGAAATAGACTCCCAGTCTATTTTCCTTTACTTAGCCACATAGTTTCACATGCTTAATATTCATGACCTCTGAAATATACAAGCAAAATTACAATATTAAGTTTTTTTTTAAAGATGGATCCTGCCTATGACAAATTTATTATTGTGGATTTTATCATTGTATTACTTATCTCTGGTTTTAAATCACTGAGTGATAAATTTGGGCTCAGGAATATGAAAAATAAATAATACTAATCAGAGCTGTAATAAAAATGTAGTTATTTAATTATTTGCCATATTCCTGGTCCACAAAATAGGACATAACCTTGCAGAGAGCAGATGCTGTGTTTGCCCTATTCATCCTGTATTTCTGGGACCACCACACAGGCCTGACACATAAAACATCTCGATTTGTTGAAGTAATAAAATTGACTAAACTGAGAACACTGAGCTAGAACACACACACACACACACACACACACACACACACACACACACACACACTCACACCCTAAAGAATCAGTACTCGGTCTAGACGAGATTTCTCAGAATCCTAAAGTTTTGGAGTTTCAAGCAGAAGTTGTTAGGTGTGGATTCATGGGAGAAAATACTTTGGAACATTGAACTCAAGAGATTTTTCAAAGGAGTAAAAGGTATAGGTCTGTGCCAAAATTAGCATGGAGGAAAGAGAAAACAGGAAGGTGTATAGAAGAGAATATTGAGTTAGTTTTACATCTTTCTGTTTTGGGGTAAGGCCTGATGTTTTTACACTATAAATCAATGAGAGGAAAGCTTACAAGGGACTGAGTGTTAGGTATATTCTATTTTCACATCAGTGTTTAAGATTGGGTGGAGGGCCTCTCTAGCACTTTGTTTCTTCCTATTCTCATGTGGTCTTCATTTACCATGGTCTCCTATTCCTTGTTCTCCCTCTCTGTTTTTGATCCAGCTGGGATCTCCCACTCACCCAAGCTCTCTTTCCCTCAACCCTCGCCCTTCACTACCCCCACTCATGTCCAGGCTGTTCATGTAGATCTCATTCCATTTCTCTGTCGTTGGGCGATCCCTGTGTCTTTCTTGGGGTCCTGTTTTCCAGAGGCCCACAGAAATCCACAAAGATACCCCCACAACAGACTGCTGGCAATGGTCGAGCGACAATCCGAACTGACCTACTCTGGTGATGGGATGGCCAAACACCCTAATTGTCGTGCTAGAAACCTCATCCAACTACTGATGGACCTGGAGGCAGAGATCCATGACTAGGCCCCAGGTGGATCTCTGGGAGTCCAATTAGCGAGAATGAGGAGGGTTTATATGAGAGAGAATTGTTGAGACCAAGGTCGGATAAAGCACAGAGACAAATAGCCAAACAAACGGAAACACATGAAATATGAACCAATGGCTGAGGGGTCACCAACTGGATCAGGCCCTCTGAGTGGGTGAGACAGTTGATTGGCCTGATCTGTTTGGGAGGCATCCAGGCAGTGGGACCGGGTCCTGTGCTCATTGCATGAGTTGGCTGTTTGAAACCTGGGGCCTATGCAGGGTCCCTTGGCTCAGCATGGGAGGAGGGGACTGGACCTACCTGGACTGAGTCCACCAGGTTGATCTCAGTCTGTGGGGAAGGCTTTGCCCTGGAGGAGATTGGAATGGGGGGCGGGCTGGGGGGAAGGTGAGGGGGGCGGGAGGGGGGAGAACAAGGGAATCTGTGGCTGATATGTAGAACTGAATTGTATTGCAAAATAAAAATTAAAAAAAAAAAAAAAAAAAAAAAAAAAAAAGATTGGGTGGAGGGCCGAGCAGCTCAGATTTCAGGTTGATAACTCTATGGAAAAGTGAAAATAACCTACATGGTTATACATACATGGTGTACATAGAAGGAGATGCTCTGCTCCACAACATCACAAGTATATTTACACACATAAATGCCTGAATAAACTTACATTTTAACGTAGGTAAAATGTAAGGGAAGAATTATCATGACAATTCAACATAAAAGAACTGATACCTAGAATGATGACAAGATTTAATAATAATAATTGTGTGTGTGTGTGTGTGTATGTGTGTGTGTGTGTATGTGTGTGTATGTGTGTGTGTGTATGTGTGTGTGTGTATGTGTGTGTGTGTGTATGTGTGTGTGTGTGTATGTGTGTGTATGTGTGTGTGTGTGTGTGTGTGTGTGTGTGTGTGTGTGTACCCATATGGAGACTGGAGGTTGACATCTGGTATCTTCTTTGACTGCTCTCCACCTTCTCTTTGGAGACAGGGCATCTCGCTGAACCAAACACTGGAGCTAACCTATTGGCTGGGCTGGCTGCCCATCAAGTCCCAAGGACCCTTCCCCATTTTCCTCTAGTGCTGGGATTTATAGGAACATGGGGCTGCTCAGGATCAAACTCAAGCCCCAGTGCTTATGTGACAAGCACATTGCCTATTGAGTCATCTTCTTAGAATCTTCGTTTGTTTATTTGTATTTATTTATTTATTGTTGTTGTTGTTATTTTAGAAAACGCAGAATATAGATGAAAGGCTTTGGTGTTAACCAATCAGGAGGGGGTGTAGCTGGCTGGCTTGCTCAGTTAGTTAGAGCACCAGGAGAATGCTCTAACAAAATCAGGAGGAAGTAACAAAAACCAGGAGGAAAGGGTCTAGCCTTGGCATTATGAAATCTTGAGCAGGTTACTTGCAATTTTCTACATATTAATTTCCTTAACTGTGAAACAAAGACAACAGGCCGGGTCCAATATCTTATTCAGTGTGTAACACCAGGCATGTTTAAGTGACATGTATATGCAGGGAGTAAATAGATCCTCGACTAGAATTTGTGCACCCGCATAGCTACTGTAACAATATGCCATGATGAATATGGCTCCCGGAGGTGAATGATACTGACATCTAGAATAATAACAAGGCTTAATAATAATTGTGCGCATATGTGTGTGTGTACACACACGTACATATGTGTGCATGTGTGTATGTACCCATGTGGAGGCGGAGGTTGACTTCTGGTGTCCTCCTCTATTGATAGCCATCTTATCATTTGAGGCAGGGCATCTCACTGAAACTCTACAGTATCATGTCTTTTTCAGCTTTTTTTTTCTTTCAAAAATCCCCTTACAGCTAAAGTAGTCAGTGGATCAGCACTTGCCACTTTTTTTTTTTTTTATAATTTTAGTGAAACAGCAAAGATGATTAAAGTTGCAATTCCATGATTCAACTAATTTATGCTTCTGAGAGGGAGTTGAATGGAGGTAGGCAGGGCTGTAAATCCTCCTCCTCAAAGGCTCTCCCAGCTCTCTGTACAGCAGGGAAGCTGCCTGGGTGGGTGATTATGGGACTTGATCCAGAAGGCTGCACCCTTACAACTAAGGAAGATTCTGTCCATACATATGTGTAACGAGAGCCTCAATGGTATATATAAATTTACTAAGGGGTTCTATGGGGAAAACAGACTCACTGATAAAAAATGAAGTGATGTGGTTGCCTCTTCGTCTCCCAGGGAAAAATGGGGAAAGCTCCAGATTGTACACCAGGAAACCTTCCACATCCAAGAGAGAGCTCGCAACCCCCTCCCCCTCCTCATTTAAGAGGTCACATAGGCAGGCAAGAAGCACTGCCTCTATCAGGCTAGATAGCCCAAGGTCACGGGCGGAGCAAATTCCCACTACACATATGCATCTGGGCAGTAATAGTAGAGCATGATTATATCAACTTAAGACTAGATTACCTGCCTAACAAAAGTGGTCATCACTATCTAATACTTACCTTTGCTCTAAAGAGTATATAAAAGCATTAAGGCATGGAGCCTGTGGCATGCACTGATGCCTTGGATGTAGCAAGGTGAGTTCTTGGCTGAGGTAGCTCGTCTGGGGGAAAAGTTGGGACATACCTGATGTGGGACACAGAGGAGAATCCCGCTTCTTCGATTTGAGCCTTCAGCTCCTTGAGTTCCGCCTCAGCTTTCCTCCTCTCCTCCAAGTGCTGGTGGACTTCAGCCCTCAGGTGGAGCATTTCTTCCTGAAGACACCTGTTATTGTCCCCTCCTGTTGGGGAAGGGGGCTGAAGACATGTGTTCTGGGTCTCCATGGTCGCCAGGCTTTTCTCCAAAGCCACCTTGATGAGCTGAAAGAAAACCACAGTTTCAAGAAGTTAGACCCATGAACACACGCAAGGGAACAAAAGATGCAATCAATGACCCTCTCTTCAAGTCAGTCACGAGGGCCCTGGGATTGGTGTGGGCAGGAGGACACACGCAGTGAGCGAAGGGAAGGGCTTGCCATGGGAGGAAGAGGAGAATCCAGAGGTGGTGAGAAACACACACGCACACACCCACCCTGAATGGAAACAAATGAAGTTTAATCTGGTCTAGCGGATGCCAATATTGTGGTGCTTCTCTTCCTGGGGCACAGAGTCCCCCAAAAGTCTGCCTTGAAGTCAAGGTGCTTTACTAACCGTAGAGCATGGGAGTCTTGACGGAAGATCACAGCTTAGGATGCCAGCGCTCCATGCCTAAATCCCTGCCTGCAACTCAGACTCCAAAGAGGAGATGAAGACTCAGAGTGCCTACAGCCAGCCCCAGAATTAGAATCATGGAGCTCCAGGCAGGGCAGAGCCAAGCCAATTCCACTGAGCGCAGGAGACTCACCCTCCAATCACAGGGTTTGAGGCGAAGCCACCCTAGCGGACACCCAGTTTTCCTTTTTGATTATCACCCTGTGTCAATGCAAATTCTCTATAAATCGAAGCACGTGAGAAGAAAACAAGGTAGATTTCACAGTGCCTTTCTTCCTAAGGACTCTCTTGAAGTCACTCCTAAATGTTTCATTTATAACAGATTTTAAGGTGCTTTTCCCAAGTGGGAAGTTGGGAGTGTTTAGACTTTCTTACCATCCACGCTAGGCTTATCTCTAGCTATTTTCTACAGCTTTAAAGGGATATTAATACAACTCAGAATTTGGGTGTGACAACCTACATAGCGTGTGACTGTTTTAATGTAAGGATTTCTTCCACCTTCCTCCCTCCTTAGGTTTTGAAACAGGGTCTTGCCTTTCAGCTCATGCTGGCCTTGATCTCACTGGTATCCCATGCTGTTCTTGAACTTTTGGTTCTCCTGGCTTATCCTCCTGAGTGCTGGGTTTATAAACAGGTGCTACTGCACACATCCCAACAGTACTCGCCATACTTCCAGTCACGTTGGCTTCTTTTCCTTCCAGTGGTACTGTTCAGAAGTTACACTCAATTTCAGGCCAGTTTCGACCCTCACTCTTCACCCCTCCATGCAGGAATTTCTCTGCCATGCTATTTTCTTTTACCTCTATTAATATCCTGGTTATATAGAATCATGTTCCAATTACAAAGCCATTAAAATAATTATTGTGCATCTCTATAAACCATGTAGCAGTCACCTGACTAGAGATGATTCATATAATTAATTATATGTTTTTTTTTAAATTTTTTATTTTTTTTTTATTTTTCGAGACAGGGTTTCTCTGTGTAGCTTTGCGCCTCTCCTGGAACTCACTTGGTAGCCCAGGCTGGCCTCGAACTCACAGAGATCCGCCTGGCTCTGCCTCCCGAGTGCTGGGATTAAAGGTGTGTGCCACCACCGCCCGGCCTAATTATATGTTTTATACATTCATTTGGGTCACTAACATATTGAACAAAATAGGACCCAGATCAAGGTATATGGGTCGATGATTGATAGAAGAGCTTGGGTGGTCACAAAGCTGTTGACTTTTGCTATTCCTCGTAACAAAGCTAGGTCACACCTGTGCTGTACATTTGTGGTAGCATTCATTCACAGTATACACGTAATGGTATTTAGTACCATAGCAATTGATATTGTCAAGTGATATGGAGCCAGATAGAAGAGATTCCTAAACACAGCTACTCAGTCTTTAGGCATTCAATCCCATCTGGATTTTGTGAGTCCAGCAGTGACCAGACTACAGACAATATCTGTCTCTAAGACTGCTGCCTGGTGCAGTCAGCTGGTTCTGTCTCCACGTATACCACCCAGCAATTGTAACAGAATAAAGGATTAGGTATGGGACAGGACATTTTCGAAGACTTATTACCATAACCTTCACTTAACTATGTGATGTGCCAGGAATAGTGGCCCATGCTTGTAATTCCAGCTCCTGGGAGGCTGAAGCAGGAGAACTGGAAGCAAGGCTAGCCTAGGCTACATAGTGAGGCTATTTCAAAAGCCCCCAAAATAATGAATAGGTAGACAAAAATAAACTTTGTGATGTTACCTCCCTATACAAACTATCTGCAATGAACATAACTAAAATCACCATTAGACTTGAGTATGGACACAATGGACACTCTTTTCTTAACCTTGAGTGTTGTTTATGCTTAAAAATAACCCAACATTAATGAGGTCTATCCATTGGTAAAGTATCTTCCTGTGTGTGTATTTTATCCAGTTGGTTTCAGTATACCTATTTTCTTTTAAAGAGAAACATTTTGACTCATGAAACATGGATGCCAGAACGACCGTAAGATTCATTTGGTCTGATTTCTCATTTTAAAATAAGAAAATAAATCATTGCATAAACACAGAGGTGTCCATTCTTACATTTGGTAATATGATATAATCTACGAATTTGCAGGGCTGCATTCCCAGATATTCTGGGGCCCATGGGGCTACAGGGTGAATGCCTCTGGCAGAGATCTGCTCATTGTCCAACCTAATTTGAGTTTTCACATCTCTGAAAGGAAGTTTTTTCCCCCACTAACTTTATAATTTTAATATAAACGTATGAAAAGTGAATTAGGATCTAGAATCATTAGCTTTTACCACCTACAAAAAGCAAATACTCGTGTTCTTCTCCTCAGGAAAACTCATATCCAGTGTGTGTAATACTAGTGTGGCTCCTTTGGCTCTAATTTTAAATTATAATTATTACTGTTTTTTCATATCACCTAACTCACTTGTGCAATTGTTTCTACACAGTTTAACCTTTTTGGACGTTTCTAGACCTACTCCAGATCTGCACTTTCACTTGAATGGAGCTGTTTGTTTTCACCCTCTCATTTCATATTTCCCACAGTGAAGGTCCATCTTCAGACAATATTAACGATACTAAGAAATCATCATTTCTCAAACAATCAAGTGTCAGTCATCAAATAAAGAGTATAGCCACAAGGAGCTACCACCTCATGTGTATCAGAATGTGTTGTATATATTTTAAGAATGACAACATGTATCTCCTCACAACAACAACAGAAGAAGAAGAAGAAGAAGAAAGAAAAAGGAAAAGTAAAAAGGAAAGAATGAATAAGGAAAAAAAAGATGCTAAATTAGTATGCCTTTGTAGAAATGGTATGACAAGTACTTAAAAAAAAACTAGACAGAACTACTATATGACCCAGGATTTCCACTTCTGGGTATATACTTCCAAAGAACTAAAATCAGTATGTGAATTGATATTAGCACTCTCTTTCCAATACTGGTCACAAATGCCACAATATGGAGGCATCCTGGGTGTCTACGAATGTATGAGTAAATTACCTATAATGAAAATCTACTGAGTCTTAAAAAGAGGGGCTATCCTGCTATCTATTTAAATCTGGAGAAGATTAGGCTATGTGAAATAAAGCCGCTCACAGAAAAGCAAACACCGCGCCATCTTCCTTATATGACTTCCATGCGGACTCTAACAAAGTTGAGCTAACTGAAGTAGAAGGAAGAACGTTGGTGGCCACCAGAGTCTGGTGTAGGGAGGAGAAGACAATAGGGACTTGAGAAGTCACAAAGCTTCACACAGACAGAAGAAACAGGCTTTGAGGTCAGTTGTTCACACGGTAACTGTAGTTAGCATTAAGTATATTTTAAAATAACTAAGTAAATTTCAAAGATCTCACCATAAAAAAAATAAAAGTAGGTAAGGTACGGATGTATTAATTATTTCACTATATATGTGTACATCAAATCATCACATTGTGCTCCATACGTTTAGTTATGATTTGATAATAAAATATTACTATTTTAAAATAGTTTTTCTCTTTTTCTGTCAGATTTAGTGTACTGATCTTTTGCATTTGAAACTCGATTACTGATGAACTTTTCTTCATTGAAAGTGTTCAAAAGAACAGGAGCGGCTGACTGCTCTCCAGTGTCCTTGGTGGGCATCTCCTAGGCATTTATTACAGACCTTACAACTTTTTGAGATCAGAATTTGGTTGGGCAATATCTAGGGAAGATTACTGTCATGGTCAGACCTGAAGCTCTCTAAGGCAAGTGACTTCTTAGAATGAGGAAACAAACTTGCTTTCTTTGATGCTTGCCCAGGAACACAAAGCTGGATGTGTTTGTTAGGGAAAGTGTGTATATGGGTGTGTCGAAAAGGAGTGTGACAGCCAGACAGTGGTGGTGCACGCCTTTAATCCCAGCACTGGGGAGGCAGAGGCAGATTTCTGTGTGTTTGAGGCCAGCCTGGTCTACAAATGAGTTCCAGGACAGCCAGGGCTACACAGAGAAACCCTGTCTCAAAAACAAACAAACAAAAAAGGAGGAGGAGGAGGAGGAGGAGGAGGAGGAGGAGGAGGAGGAGGAGGAGGGAGTGTGGGGCCAACTATAAAGTTTATCTCCCAAGAATACAACAAGGAAGAGCTCAGAGGCTAATGATAAAGGGGAACAAGCGAACAAAGCTTTAGAATCTGGACACAAGCAGTTATGGCAGAGCAAGCTTTATTTCATTGGTAACAGAAGAGTCACATCTCAAACTCCAGGAAAGATGAAGTGCGATCACAGCGGCTTCCCATACAGTGATGTCATACACCAAGGCTCTTCCTACTCAAAGCTGGAATTCAGCTTTCAAGAAAAGGTGATAGGAAGAGAACAGTGCTTACCCATCTTCATCCAGGAGGTATACACTTCTGTCTGTTAGGAATAAAGTCCTGATCTGAAGGTTTGCTAAGTTACTATTACACTGAGTACTTCCTATGCCAAGTACCGAGACAAGCACTGTGATGTGCCAGGGTGAAAGTTTACTCCAGGGTGAGACTGACCTTCTCACGGTAGAGTCTGGTTATCTTCTCGGTGTGGGGCTACAGGAAAGAAGGCTTGGGAAGAAATAACTTTATAAACCAGTTTGCCTGCAAGACTTGCAGCACCAGGATGGTAATCAGAATCTGATGGTCATGGTATCGGTGTCTTCTGTTTGTTTAATCTGAAGTTATTCCTGCCCCACAGCTGTTACTGCCATTGTGTCCAGTCTACATCCCAATCTGTTTAGAGAAGACTTCTGTTCATCCTGCAATTTCTTTCACCCAAGATCCTTGATGAAATCAGGGAGGGAGGGGCAGAAACCTCTGTGCACTGAAAACCGCAGCCCCTTAGTCAGTGAGGAGGACTCAGGAGAAGCAAACAGAGAAGTGTGGCTAGTGCAAAGCCCTCGAGGGAGGAATGAAGGGGAGTCCTGACTACAGCAACAAAAGGAGATCTTGACAGAAAGTAAAGAAACTCATGGTGATGTCTGATGTCCCAGACAAACTCAGGTCCTTGTCAAGAGCCCCAAATGATGCCAAATCCTACTCAGTTTGGGGTCTGTTCACTTGACCTCTTCTTATCAGGGTAATAAATGGCTCCTCTTTTTCTCACGCAGGCAGTGTACAGACCCAGGAAGCCCCGTTCTTCCTATAAGTGTTTCTAGTAGGCCCAAGGAAGCTATCACTAGAAATATCAGCTTCTTTCTAGTTCTCTACAACTTAAGAGCCACAGGCATTTAGCTGTGACTTTTGAACATTTCGGGGCAAGGTGGAGACACTCAGCTCCAATGAGTGCTAAGATCACTAAGGGTGACGTAACCTCTGCGGTCCAGGACATTCACTCTTGGGCTGGAGACATTACATTTCTCTCATGGTGGGCTGGTGACAAGTTCTGAGGCTTGGCGGGACTGGCTATTGGGTAGCCTGTCAGATCACATAGCAAAGCTCTCTTCTCTTCCACCGAGAAAGATCCCTGCTTTGGAGGCATTCCAATCCCCTGGGAGTTTCTCAGACAAGTACTCTTGTCAAGCAGGCCCTGGGCCTTGCTTTCCCCCAAGACCAGCCCTTCCGTGTCTGTCTTCTGTTGTGTGTTTCAGTCATAAAAGCCAAAGAGGGAAAGCATCCATAGTCTTAAAAGTAACAATTCTTCTGAAGCTAAAGCTACAGACAGCAAATAGGGACAGAGGTGGGCGGGAAGGGATCAGGGGCAGAAACAAGAAATAGAAGCAGTAAAAATGACGGCAGACTGAACAGGAAAAGACCGGGGGGAACGCAGGGAGCAGGCCAGGGGCCGGGTTACACAGCCGATGTCTTCTCACTCGCAGCCAGCGCAGGAAGGCTGGAGGTGAGAATGGGGTCCGGGAACGCCTCGCACCTGACCCTGACTTACTTGCTGGTGGCTGTTGTGCGCAGCCTCCTCCTCGATGCTGTCCGTGAACTCTGTGCTCGCGTCCTCGGTGTCATCGCCCACAGCAGCACCTGCGAGAGAGTCCAGAAAAGAAAGGTGACTCCCTCACAGACGGCTTCCAGACGGCGGGTGCAATTACACGCTTGCCATCTACCTCTGATTTTTTTTCCTGTTCTTCATGCTCTTGGCCAGCAGCAGGGAAAACAGAACCAAGCCTTCTCCTAGGCAAATGCTAGTTTCTTCCTAATATTTCAAAAGCAGCTCACTTGGACTATCCTGCTACACTTCTTTAGAGTGTCTGTTCCTCTCCCCCATTTCAGTGAATTCTTCTCTGTTCTGTTCATACCCTAAAGTTCTCAACATGGCTGGACATTACTAACCTTCCTCCCACCACTGACTGCTGAGCACGCCCCTCAACTCCTGGTATCAGGGCAGTTCCTCTCACACTCTTCCGTGGTTGGGATGGGTTGTCCATAGGGTGACGATATCTCTGAGGAACTCATCTCTGGGGTCTGTGTCTCACACAGGTCAGGATGTGAGGCACAGGGTGAACCAGGGGCTTTCTGATTCCTTCCTCTAGCCACCTCTCCTCTATACCCCTCTCAATCTCTCTTTCAGTGCCAACTTCCTTTGCCTGGAAGATTCTCTGTACTGCTCCGCTCAAACCATGTGTAGTCTCATCCTTTCATCCTTCAAAGATGTACCTGTCACCCTAGAGCATAAGCATCTATACCCTGCTCTAAGGGACAAGTAACCAGGGTGGTGCTGGGCAAGAGAAACTTCATTGAGGATGGCCTTGTCCTGGGCCTGCACTGCTCAAGAGAGAAGACTTTGATCAGCAGTTTATACTTAAATGGCCATCTGTGGCTAGTGGCTACTGTACAGGATGGCACAAACATGTAGCATTTATTCCTTTTAAAATTGATTACAATAAAAGATTGTTCATGCAACTGTGCACTAAGAACTGTGACTCACATTACTGATTCCCGCCCCCTGCCCCCAGAACATCAAAGAATATCTATTGTGACACTTTTGTATCTCATGGAATTTGCCAAGTTAGGGAACATTAACATCTAGCTCTGATCCTGCCTTTTATCTACTGAGTAACCTGGGGCTCAAAGAATTCTATGGTTTGTCTAAGGTTACATAGTTAGTTCTGACAGGATTTGGGCCTGTAAATCAAATGTCTGGACTCCGGAACCATTGTTTCTTACGATGGAAAACCTGATTACTTCTTCCAAAACCAAAGAATCCCCCCTGAGCTCAGACGCTCATAAATGAAATCTCAGCACGAAGAATGAACATTCACAGCTAGAGTGACCATACTTCTTACCTACCTCAAGAAAGTGTAACTTCTACTCTGTACACCAAGCAGAAAGAGCACAGCTCGCATCTACCTTCCAGTTCTTAGTACCTGCAAGTCCACGCCAGGACATTTGCAAACGGCCTGCTCATCTCATCAAAGAACTAAGAGGTAGGTGATAAGTGTGTTGTCTTAACAGCTTAGGACCCCCAGTCTTCACTGTGAATGCTGCTATACCTTCAGGGGAGAGCAGGATTCTATCTAGTAAAACCATCTACCAGCAGGCAGCTGTACCACTCAGTATCTTTAGATACCTCCTGCAGCCAGCATACAGCAAGACTTTACGACTACTCCCTTGAAAGGCAGAACCATCTCCCTCAAGGTCCTGGTAAGTAGAGATGAGTGAACATCATCCATAAGCCTGAACTGCTTTGGAAGCCCACTAGAACCAGGATGCCAAGTCACTGATGACATCTGTATGAAATCTGCCCCTGTCCAACAGTAGAGATGGCATTTCTTCCCCTACAAAGAAAATGAATTTTCTCACTAAAAAGCTTTTCTCACTGTTTCCCTTTGGAGCTAGAAAATGACTCTGAGGGTCAAGGAAGATATATGAGGTCAGCATTCCCATATCATTCTTGTTGGGCTGTAGAGTGCACTCCGTATTGAGTCCATATCCTTAAGTAATCCCTGCACTGGGTTCCAGGAGTTAAGTTGGGGCTTTTCTGCTGCTAGAACCTCATTTCTATTATTGCTTCTTTAAACCACTGGGAGGGGACAGGATGCCTTGTTTCTGGTTTCATCAGAAATTACAGACAAAAGAATACGCCCACTTACCCCAACCCTCTATTACATGGAGGTTTTGTTTCTGTCTTCCTTAATGGAGCTTGATGGCTGCTCTGCCTTTTGCTGAAACTAAAAAGGCTGAAAATGTGTGTTTGAGAATAAAGGCAAAAACAAAGAGGAAATCTGAGAATGGGTATGTTGTCTCACACAAGGTCCTGTTTGGAGGCAGCCACCAGACACCCCTCTGTCTGTTACCATTTCCATTTGTGAATGAATGAAAGGAATTTTTTTAGGGGTGCCATGTGGCTCAGCATTAAGAGTGCATGCCCAGAAAAGCCCTGGGTTTGATCCTTAGCACTCTCTCAGATCTGCAACCCCATACTTGGAAGGTGGAGGCAGGAACATCAGGAGTTGAAGGTCTTCCTCAGATACACAGTGAGTTTTGAGGCCAGTGAGACCCTGCTCCTCTACCGAGAAAAACAAAAGAATTTTCTAGGCCTTTTACAAGACAACTGAAGACTACTTTCTTAACTATCTTGGGATAGTTTAATCTTTTAAGTGGAAGAGACCCAACACTTTTAAAATTGATCACCTGCTCATTTTTTTTTTTTTATAACATATGAGATTCTCTGCGAGCTAATGATCTACCCATTTCCAGTAACCTTGCTTCTCTGAGATGGAGTTTTACATGTCAGTACAGAGATGTGGCTGAAATATTATCAGACACTCTGAGTCCTCAAAGGATCCTCTCAATGTGGTTCTGGGAAGTTCCTAGGCTCTGAAGCCCACAAAATAGAGGTGATACCATGTGTCCATTTGTACTTAGTTTTCTACCAGCTATATGATTTTACAAAGTAATAAAACAAGTCTCTAAAAGGTAACACAGTCCTTGAGTTGATTGTTTAAACATTGTGTAAATACAAGATCTTCTTATTAGTGAGGCAGGCACTCACACTTTTGTAGGTATTTTTAAACTGAAGATGGCATGGTGATAAAGAATGTGGACTCCAGTGCCAGATCATCTATTTGAACCTGCTTTTGCCACTAGTTATGTGACTTTAATTAGCGTTAGTAATGCTATCTGTTCCAGGCAGCTGTTGGGAGCTTCAAACAGCTTCAGACTTCAAAGGTTTTGCCGACTCTGTGTGCTTGGAACAGTGCTTGGCACGCTGTGTAATCAGTGGGTCTTAGCCCTAACAGTATCATTTGGCTATTGCTGGTGAACTGAAGTGGTCCTTGTGCCGGGAGGCTGAGGGCCGGCAAGGCTGAAGGCCACAGAACCTAACTAAACATAGGCAGCAGAGCGAAGTGTTAATCCTGATGATGCTGATTTTACCTGAAGGTCTCTCCTTCTGAATTGTTCCTTCGTAGGACAAGAGGGAAAGCCCAGGCTGGCAGGGATACAGGGTGATCCCTTTCGGAATGCCACCACGGTCACCATCAGAACTGCCCTGAAACGCCACTATGCACGAATAGCTTTAAAGGAAACTTTATGCACTTTCCTTTTAATTCTTAATTCATGTGAAAACTGGGTAGGGTCAAGGCATTCTCCGCAACTTCCACTCTATGGTCATTATGTCCCTTAAGTTATTTATATGGGAACGGCAAGGAGCAGTACCTTCCCTCAGTAACTTCGAACATGGCAGGGGTCACATGTAACTTATTCTGAAAATGGATTGGAAGGGTCGAAGCTCACAGTCTGGTAAGTTTGCAGACCGACTGCTCTTTCCCTGAGGATCTTGTGCCAGCCTTTTCCGGCCCATCTTACTTTCATTCCCTGGCACTCTGCCATGTGCTCATTATCATTGGAACACTCAATTTTCACGTCATGCACCAAGTCTTTCTGGCTCAGTATTAGGATGCTATGTGAGAATCAAAGACAAAAGTTCTCTATAAAGCTTCAGTTTGCCCTACATCCATTCCCTTCAGGACTGAATTAAAGTCAAGATTCATTACAGTTCTCCTTAGCTTCTGCTGAGATTGTTTTAGACAGATGTTCATCTTGGAAAGTAATAGCGCGGCTCTGTTACCGGCAGCCAAGTCTCTTTACGGTACACTTCTGTGTTTCAGATGCAATGTTTCCTAAGAGGGCTGTCCATGTGCATATTACTAAGAAAGAAGCTGTGTTAAGTGACTGTAAAGCAAATTCGCCTCCAAATGACTTTCCAGGGTACACAATCTCAACAGGACTTTAGTGTCTACTACCCCAAAAGGCTGTTTAATCCATGTTTTACCTATCTTAAACTGCCCTAAAGTATAAATTAGGGCCATCCTGGACAGATCAGGAGACAGCCCCACAGTCTCTGTCCTATAAAGTGACTCTATCATGTCAAGGAATTCTCCCTGTTTGCGGCGTCTCTTCAAGGAACAAAAGCATGCTGTTATAGGGACATTAAACGATGGCACTACCCACCACAGCAACTGACCCTCAAATCAGCCTGCATTTACTACTTCTCTTCAGTGAGGAGAGCAAGAATGGATTTTTAAGGCTTAACAAGCCCATTTCACTGCTATGAGGAAGTGCAATGCTGTTTCTTTGGCCTCGCTTCCTTGAGAGAGAAAAATTCGGTTTTCCTCTTCTTTAGTTAAACAAACATGCATGCATGGGGTCTGGCTTTGACTTGGAATTTTAGTACAATGATCAATAGGCTGACTCCTATAAAGAGAAAGAAAAAAGGACATAAGCTTTCACTATCTTCTCTCATAAATCTTTAAGAATGAAACCAAATAGCTTCTGTTGGCCTTTGATACTTTTATTGGATCAATAACAAGTGTTGGTGTGTCTCAACTGAATTAGCTGATATACTAACACACATATAAAAAGCACAGGCTCCACAGCACAGATATTTACAGGTTAACAACACAGTTCCATGAAGAATGAACTTTGAGAAAATAAGCAGCTTAAGGAGGTGAGGAAAGTCCTGAAGTAACTGAGTGCCAAGTTTCTGATCATCTAATGTGTCGCTTCTTCATCTGAAGTTGTTGTGAACCACCTTTCCTCAATACCCCACAACATTTCACGTGATAAAAGTAACATTGCTTCCATTATTAAATAATAAACACCTTGCACACAGAAGCGCATGGTCTACAGAACACACTTGTCTATGTACAAGCTTCTAAAGTGTTTAGGTTGAGCAGTCAATCTCTAGCAATGACCAACAGCTGCACAAAGCCGGTCCGTGCACTCTTCTGGGCCACTCACAGCACATTTGCCTGCCTCTGCTACAGTCTAGAGAACAAAGCTCATGTGTCTAATAGTCCTGCTCCTCAGATACTTTGGACCAAACATTTCATAGTACTCTTGGACGTTCTATTTTACTCTTCCTGCTTTAGCACGAGGGAAGTAGTATAATAAAGACTTTACTTTCTGTAATTTGGTTTTAAACAATGAAAGGAAAATAACATAAAATGAGTGTATCACTTTGTAAGTTGAATTATTCTTACCTGACATCTGGTAAAACTTGTTGGCTATACAGTTTTCGATTTCTTTCCATTTCTCATTCTCTGTTGGTGATAAATTCTAATGCCAATTTTTATTTGGGAAACTCGTCCTGGCTTATGCGATTATATAGGAAAAAATGAGGACTTACCTTCTGTCAGTACTCAAGAGTACATAAAGGCACTATGTTTATTTTCTAATTATAATAAAATGCTTTAATAAAGGCATTGTCACAAATGGCATGGGAGCAACTTCAATTCATAATCCAGAATGTAGTGAGATTTGAAACTCGGCGTCGAGAAGCCCTTGCCATGTTCAACCTAAACTAACCCTGTTTGTTCTGCTAGGCAGTCCTGAAGCACACGAGTTATAACATGGTTTTCCTAACGTCATAGGAACTCTGCCCCCTTCTCCTGCAGGCCACTGCTGGTGACCCTGACAACTACAACTAAGACCCTTGTTGAGGAGACAGCTGAGGGGTTTTAGGAATTCCGAATGTGACGATTTCGTGACTCTCTCCTATAAAAAGATCATGAAAGGAGAAAATTCTCGCAGGAGTTTTCTGAGTAGTAAGCCTAGTTTTTAGAACTGCAGCATCTGGAGGAATGTCTAAACAACAGGTTCAGAGCTCTGCAAGGACAACTCAAGGAAAACCCAACTATCAAAGTCTTTACAGCTGGGCTTAGCAGTCAGGAGCCTCAGGTAGCCAATTACATTTTACTTCTGAGAAAGGGGCGGGGCAGTGTGGTGTGACCCGCCACTTCTCTCCGTGGTCATGAGATTCCAGTGTGAGGTCAGAGAGCTGAACCAACTTTCCTGAACTATTGTGGAGCTGTACGCACAGCTCTTACAATAGACACTGACTAGGAGCTCAAACAAGCACATGTGTTAGGTAGGACTTTACGCATCTCTTCCATGGAAGTCACTTCCATGGAAACGGTGTAAGTCCCGTCTACCAAAACCCTTCTACAGGGACTCTTTGTGCTGGTGGAAATCCTCCACAGGTTCTGATTTTCTTTGATCCTTAATAGGTCTCTTTCTATATGGAATATAGCTGAAAGTGTTTTAAAATGTAAACAAGGACAATGTGCTTCCCCTACAATCAGCAGCACTAAAAACATTGCTGCTGTCTGTACCTGAATGAAGAGACGTGGGTATGGAGGCAGATGAGGCGGAAGTGGCAGAAATGGAAAGTAAGTATGCATCGTGGCAAAGCAGAAGGATGGCGTATTGAAATAGCCCAGCCATTCCTTTCCAGAAATTAAAACGTGGCTAAATTGCTAGAAACAGAACATCAGAAAGATGTTGAGTAGTAGGAGCCTACCAACAGTCGGAGCCCAACAACGTCACATAAACCCGTGGTAGAGGGTTTAAGCTCAGTGATACAGCACTTGCCTAGCATGCACAAAGTTCTGGGTTCGAGCACCCAAAATCAAATATAAAGGAACACGAAAATTCTAAATTAGGAGAGAGTTTGGAGAAAGCATGTCAGAAGGCCTTTCATTTTATTCCCTAACTGAGCCTTCTTAGAAGCCTTTTCCAACTCAATAGTTCCAAAAGCTAGACTTCCCTACGTGGCCTCTTGCAGCCATTACTCGGCAGATATTTCCCACTATTTACAATGAAATGTGAGACAAATGAATTCTATCAATAGTGGATTTTTCTAAGTTAAAGTTCAATGCTTCTAATTAAACAAAGCCCAAGGGAAAATCTGCTGCATTATCGCTCTTTCAAGAAAGTTTTTATTGAAGCACAAGCTTCTGTAAGTACATGATACTTTAAATCTAAGTTTATTGAAATATTTTTAAAACCCCCCAACAAAGGCAGACAAGTCCAGCTAACAGTCTGTGCTCCTACAGAGGAATGAAGATCACAGCATGCTAAATCCAAATCTATGAATGATATACAGAATCACAGTACCATCCACCTGGGGCTTACACACTACAATTCATCAGAATTGCATTCTGTAACCAGATGCCAAATTATTGCACAAGTGTGTAGACCCAGCACACTCTCCAGGCAGCAGTCCCCAGCCTCATTCTAGCATCAATGCCAGAAAGTAAGTACCAGATTTTAGTCACATTTATGGAATCAATAACAAACACTTAATTTACCTATCAACCTACTCTTGTTAGATGTTGGCAGATGGACTAATTATTAACAGACATTACTATAATCACTGCAAACTCTTAGGACCCAAGAGTCACCTACAGCTAAAGCTTCATAGCAGCTTTGCAAAACTTTGTTGGTCCAATAGTAAAGTAAACACATTTCCTAATTGCCTTGTAATGACCTGACAGACCAGTCTTTAACTGATTCAACCTGTCTATAGCTCAACTCCATTATCTTCTTCTCTACTTGCTAGTTACATAAAGTTTTACTTAGGTAGGCCTTAAAGTCTCTTAAAATGGGGGAACTAAGAAAACTGGGTGGTTCTGCTTATATACACATTCCCTATCTTTCCTATTAAATGGTTCCTTTCCCCCCAAAAGCTGTTAAAACTCAAATAGCACATCCATTATAAGGAAGGCCATGCTGTGAACTACTTCATCAGAAGATTCCGGGGTACTTCTCTGGTAGAATATTTTCTTCCTGTCCACTTCAGGTTGACTGATGCTCATCTGTTACAGACACAGCTGAGGTTTCAGAATCTGGGGCAGAATTTGGAATGTAACACACACCATGTCAACACATGGATGTAAAGTGACATGTCAAAAAGGAAGGAAAAGGGAAAATCATGTGCTCAGTCTAGCTTCAGAAGGGAGCTCCATTTTTCTTAGGGTGCTGGAAAGCCTGAATTATGTTCCCTCAGTACCGTCTTCAGGGGGGCTGAAACCTTAGCTTCTCCTCTAGGCAATCCATACCCTTCAGCCGTAGGAAACTGTATGGGGCAGAATCCACAGCCCCTGCAGTAACCTGTTACCTCTCATATTCTTGACATTTAAGATGCTAGAAATGAAATCTTCAGTTCCCTTTCTCTACCTGTCATGTTGTCCCAAGAAAGTAGAGATGGTGAATAAAACCTACGCACATTCCTGATACTTCCTTCGGAGTGCCCTGAGCCTAGCGGCAGCCCACACCGACTTCTTCCTCTAATATGAAGAGATATATACACCAGAGCAGGAGTAAATAAAGGATGCCACCGTGCCACCTCCAAATGAGGATCTAGAAACTGTACTTTTCTCTGATTCTGGGATACAGGAAAATACTGCTTTCAAAGGGGATACGGACGGGTAGGAGTGGCAGCCACACCTCAATCGCAGCACCCAGCAGGCAGAAACAGGTGCAGCTCTGTGAGTTCAAAGCCAGTCTGGTCTACACAGCACATTCAGGCCAGCCACAGGACAGACACAGCCTGTCTCAAAAAAAACAAACCAACAAAAATGCCAAAACCCAAAACAAAACCAAAAATGGGGGGTGGGATGGAAACATCACAGACGATTATCTTTTTATCCAGAGAATTGTGATTCGGGAATCCTTCCTTTAAAGTCATGTTCTGACTAAAGGCCATGCCTGTGGCTTGAAGAAGCCCTAGGCCAGTGAAGAACAAGAATTTTATAGACTTTTATAGACTAGAACTTAATGTCCACTAATCTGATCTTGTCTGTGACTCTCAACTGTCAATTCTGAAGCAGCCGTAGAGGGCGATACTGACCATGAACACGGTCTCTGCTCCTTAACTTAGCCTAAGTCCACTCTCCTGGTTTTGATTAGGGCTACACCACTCCCCAAAGCCATTCTATGGGCTCTCAGCCTCTCTCGTTCTCTCCCTAAACTTGAAACTCACTTTATTCCTTTATTTGATTAAAATTTGCTTTCAAAGGGCAGGATTTGACTGGATGGCAAAAACAATACACACACATGCATTTTATGACATGATATGGAACATGTGAAATGGGGGTGAGACGGGGGGGCAGGGAATAAACTTTATTGGCCTATGGGAGGGGTAAAGGAATGAGGGGAGGCTAGGGAGAAGAGCGAGTGGGTACGGAAAATTAAAATGGAATGTTCTAAGGTGTGTGGGTATACTTCACGGCCTCCCTGTTTAAGGGAGAGGCAGGTGTGTGCAGTGAAGTTCAGGTCGACTACAGTGACTCCCCTTGGCAGGTGCCTCTGCCATTGGTAAGGGCACCGGTCCTGTCATTAGTAAGTCGGCACTCATTCTGTCAAGTCCGACACGACTCTCTGGTTAGTGCAAACAGGGTTTCCATCCTGGGCTGCAGTGTGACCCGCCAGTGCTCAGAGGGCATGCTGGTGAGGAGCGTGCACACTTTCCAGTTCCCCACCTCCAATGGCGGCCAGCGTCTCCAGCCTGCTCAAGCGCTCCAGGCTTCTTCCAAGAACTTCTTCTAGTCGGCTGCGCAAGGCCTGGGCCCCTTCCAGTTCCACCTGCAGAGTTCGGTCTCTCTCAGAGCTGATTAAACATGTCACATGGAAGGAAATGTGTTAGCCATCAACTATGACGAGTCCACATCTTTCCAAAGAGCCATCTGTGCCACTTAGGTCATCGCTTCCTAAGGTAACTGCTCCCCGAGGCAAGGGTTAAGGGAACGGACGCAGCCTTTGGGTGGCCCCTGTGCTCACTGCTGGAGGAGAGCAAGGCCCGCACCTTTCTGGAAAGTCTGTCCCTTTAGTTACATTCTGGGCCACTCCCACACAAAAATATAGCACATTCCTACAGCAGCAGAAGAGAAATTCTGTTATGTAAACTGAATCGAGACTGAGCTGAGGGCTGAGAGAGCTGTTTTCTCATCTGCACCAAACTGACAGTGCTCTGAGTGAAAGCAGCTCAAAGGAGTGGTATTCCAGAAGTTCTTTCCAAAGGCAACTCGACTAAGTGGTCCTACCACACTTTCCTATCCTTTTATTTTCCTGACATGCAAATAAAACATTTCTAAAACCAAACGAGAAATTAGGGGAAACTGAATAATAATAACAATAATAATAATCATATACGTAGAAAAAGAGGCCAAGAGGAAGGCAAGAAAAAAATGAAGGCACTCTGAAATGAGTCATAAAGACACAGCACATGTAAACCAAACCTGAGAACTCTAAGAAAATACATTCACATGATGCTTTATCTGTGCTTCTGGGTGGAATCTGCCACCGTAACAAACACATGCTCTTCACTGTCCTTAACCCAGTGTTAGCGCCCCAACAGCCTTACTGTCCACAGGAGAGCAGGCTTGCAGGACATGGAACAGAAATGCAAGGGAGCTCACAGAGAGTGCATACTACCTACAAGACACTGTTCCAGACCCCTGACCTGTCTTCGTGCGGAACCTTTGCAGTAACAATGGGAAATTCTGTTTCTAATTTAAGATTTAGACACTGAGGCTCAGGCCAAGCCCCACAGCAAATCACAAGGTGAGGAGCTTCCTTTTTTCTCCTCTTTGGTATTGTAACCACCCGTTTGTTATTATCAGCTTGGTAAAAGAAAATAGGAAAAAGCGGGAAAGTTGAAGGTAAGCGAGCCAGGCAGCCCCCCCTTACTTCTCCGGATGGGCGTGGAACTTGACCAGACTGCTGTAGAGCTGTCTCTCAGCTTGCAGGGCCTCGTTGAGCCGACTCCGCTCAGCTACTAGTCCTTCTAGCATCAGCAGCAACTAAGGAAGGAAGAGAGAGGCAGCAATGTGGGAACAGCAAAGTGAGACACGAAGCCACAGTGAATCCTGAGAGACAAAACAGTGCTTATTACCTAAGCTTCCTACAGAACGTTACAGTTTTCCAATCAACGTCACACTCGTTATATTTTATATCTTAAAAACTATTAGTCAAATTCAAACATGGGAGTGAGAATTGAGAGAGAGAGAGAGAGAGTCCAGAAATACAGGAAAGGGTCTAAGATGGAGGGATGAAGGAAGGCAGGGATGAGAAAGAGGGACGCAGTAACAACTTAGTCCTCTTTCCAAAGTCCCTTCACTCAGTACTTACTGAGCATCTCCACACCATCACATGCACTGTTCTAGTCCTAGGGAAAAGCTCAGGAAAGCCACGGGCCACCCAGAGACAACATGAGCCAATAGGCTACGTTGAAGACAAGCTGCAAACGTGTGACCAGCAGAGAGCTCTTAAAAGTAAGTGCCAGGCTGGAGTGAGGGGAGGAGTGAGGTGAGCGGGGCAGATGGGCAGACAGACAGACAGGCTTTCTGAAGAATCTGGCAAGGTTAGACATGGGGGAGAAGCTACAGAAGAACCTGTGTCCCACAAACTCACCTGTTGTCTCCGGTTTCCAGAAACTTCCTGACCCTGGGATTCTACTGAAGCAACTTTTTCCCGAAGAAGTAAGAGCTCTTGAGTCAGGTGTTCCATGGCTGGTATGTCTTCAGGGTCAACCAGCTGCATCTGCAGGTCCTAGGAAAAAATACAAGCCAACATAAAAAAACCGCAGTAACATTACTCGGCAGAGCAGCAAGGGACAGATCTTCCTGTTCTGCTTCAAGGCCAAAGAATTCAGTATCTTGTGTGAAGATGTGTTAAGATAGCTGAGGTATAGACTATCCCAGTGGTTTTCAAAAAGCTTTGAAAGACCTTTATGAGGTCTTCCTTTATCTGTATGTTCCTGGTCAGCGACTCCAAGTCGGCAGCCTGCACCTGCAGCTCGTCTTCCTGCACGGCCATCATGGACTGTAGAGCAGACAGTTCTATCTGTGGAGAGAAGAAAAGCCAACATCAGAGGCAAACGCTTTTCCACGTCATAGTACAAACAGCCAGTAACACAAGAGGAAACCGAAAAAAAAAGTGCCATGGGTCAAGTCAATAAAAACAGGACTGTGGGATCAAAGGATGCTCTAAAACAAACTGTAAGAATGTTTTCAACAATGTCTTCTATTACTATAAACAACACATTGAATTCATGGGGTCACTGAGATATTTAAAGGTTGGTTACAGCTCGCAGAAGCAAGGAGAAATGGTGTTTATTTTCTGTAAATACTCCAGCCAATACATGAAAAGATGGCAGGTTTAGGAGGCCTACATTTTATACCCCTTAACTAATTACTAAGGTACTGAGCACATCCAGCAGCTGACACCACCAGGGATCACCAAACGACATGCCTCCTGGTGAAGAGCATGCTGCCACCACAAAGGAACCTCTCCACCAGTTAGCACTGTGGGCACCAAGCTCTCAGTGTTAGGTCTTCTTTCCCCCAGACGAGAAACTGGATGATAACAAAGCTCAGAAACTCCATGGTAACAACGACCCCTGCTAACATTCACGGTGTGCCTGCTACGTCCCAGGCACATAATACACTGCTTGTATTTAGTTCTCTCAGCACACCTGCCGATCTGGCCCCTCTAGTCCATTCCTACTTCAACACCCGCCACTTGACTGCAGCGCACTGGGCTTTGTGCTGACTAGGGGCCTTTACGCCTTCTACTCCGTCAGCCTGCAGTATCTTTCCCAGGGCTGCTGTCTTTTCTCAGGTACCAGCCTGCTCAAGAAAGCCTTTGGCCACTCATCTAAGGTAATCCCCATCTATGTTACTGTTCCCTGACACTTTCTACAGCATGTCATCTTATAATCTATAATTACAACATTTAAGTTATTCATTTGTGTAATGTCTGCTGTCGCCCTAGTAGGAATTAATGACACAGATCCAGGGAAGGACCTTATTGATTCTGCACCCATCTCATCCCGAGTTCCAGCTCTGGCTTAGAGAATGTGTCTCAAGAAGGAACTGGCACGAAAATCCTCCCCCAGATCCCAGGATGTAACCTCTCTTCAATTATAGTTAAGATGATTTCTACCCTTCAGTGTATAGACAAGACAGCTGGGGCAAGGGGAAATTAAGGAACTAACTTAAAATCACAGAGTTAGTAAGTAGTTCAAGTCAGGGAAGACAAATCAGGCTGCCAAATTTAATGTCTTTTTGACAGGTATTGTACATCCATATAGTCTTTATGGCAATGGCCAGTTATTTTAAGTAAACTTTTGAAAAGCCTATTTTAAGACAGTATGCGGTGGCAGAATAAACCAGGAAGCTTGGCTTTCCCCTACCAGTCCTCCACACAGACAGCTAGCTGCCTGTGGAAGGCTTGCTTTTACCCCTGCTTCGCTCAGGCCAAGCTGCCTGTGACTGGACCAGTCAATCCTCATAACTCAGGGCCTAGCTGGTTCTATACCTGAGACTTTATCGATAATAAAGTTGATAGTGTCTGCTGCTGATTTTATTTTTCAGGTTGTTCAGAGCTACGGACAACTATTGTGCCCCCCTCAGAGATTACTATAATTACATATCTCAGGATCTGCAGCATTAAAGAAAACAACAGGGCTGGAGAGACGGCTCAGTGGTTAGGAGCACTGGCTGCTCTTCTGGATGGCCCAGGTTTGATTCCCAGCACTCTTGTGGCAGCTCACAATCATCTGTACCCCCAGCCCCAGGGGAACTGATGCCCTCTTGTGGCCTCTGCAGGCTCTCGGCACACACATGGTGCATAGACATACATGTACAAAAAAATACCTATACACATAAAATAATTTAAAAAAAATGGTAAACTTAAGAAAACATTCTTGCAGCATGATTGAGGTCTGAAGACAGACTGACACAGGTTTTCAATCCTAGCACCAGCTACTGACAAAGTTTTTACACTGAGGTTTAGTTTCTGCATCGGTAAAAGAGAGTATGTACTTCCAGGGCCACCAAGGACTACAGAAAACATCTTCAAAATGCTTGGCATGTGGCAGAAAATCAGTGAAACGAGTGGCTGTTAGTAAGTACCCAGTATTAGAGGGAGTGTGTAACGGTATTGAGCTGAGAAGTAAGCGGTAGATTAGGGATACATAAAGCTGAGCAATGGAAAGTATCACTTATTCAAAACACATAGTCATAGCCCCTGCAATTTTATGACCCTCAAAACAGGACAGAAGCAAAAAGGAACATTGTTCTAGATTGGAAATGCATGAGTAAAGTGGGAAGTATGTGGGAACTGTAATACTTGACGTGAATAATCATGTAACAGCTACAGCGGAACCAGAGCAGGGAGGGCAACTGGGGCATTATTAAATTGAAAATTGTGAAATACTGCATACTTGTGTTTTCAAAACTGAGTTATATAATGCAAGTCCGTAAGAAAAGAAATACAGTCACGGAATCAAGAGGTATGATCCGGACATCTGCGTTACATTAGACATCAAGTCGTGATGCTTCCTAATGTTACCCTAGGAGTCCAGGACACTGACTGAGCTGACGGGATGTTGCAGCTACATGTCAGTCTTCAGTTCAGTCTGTCCCTCTGGGCGGAGTCCTAAGCTGTCTCCTAATCTGCATCCTAGCTGGATATGCAGCTGGTTGCATTGGGAAGGCTGAAGCATCTTCTAAAAAAGTGGATTAAAACTCCATTGGCAGAGAGAGTCAAAAACAGAAGGTAGGGAAAATACCTGCTCTAGGAAAAGACTTCTTAGGAAGTACTTGGGGTGTTAAGACAAGTTTAAACCTCAATCTGGCATTATGATGAGCCCCCACATCAGTGTTAAAAAAATTGCTATTTCCTATTTGTGATGATATCATCTATGTCATGTGGAGTTGTGAGTGTGGTCACTTGACTAGCACAGTGCATGTGAAGAATGCTCAATACACAGTATTGCTCACGCTCACCCGCCTCTTGTTTACTGTTTGCAAACTTCATGCATCTGATGTCATCATTTTAGGCAGGAATTACACAACACTTCTGTTTTGCACAAGTGCTTTACAATTATTTTATTTTACTTACCAGTAGGAGGAACAAGCAAAAAGATTTGATGCTTTCACGGCAGTGAGAGCATCTTGTCGAGGTGACGAAGATATACAACAATTTGTGTTCCTCTCCAAAAAGAAGAAAGGCCTATCTTGCATTTGGAGCCAGATATTATACATGGAGAGTTGGAATGTTTAAAACATAAACCAGTTTGAAAGAAACAATAGAAATTCGCGGACTGGTCTTGACTAGCAAACTTACCTGGCTTTCTCTTTCTTTTTTAGCCATGAGCTCGAGTTCCTCCTTGGCATTACTCAGTTCTTTCTCCAGCCCTGCAACTGTGTCCGAGTCTCCTGAGATAAATGCACAACACTACTTTTAATCACTGAAACATGCTGTGACCTGTGCTGCCCTGTTTCTGAGAGGTTTACTCTAAGAACACATCCCAGCACTTAAAAAATATATACATGCACCTGCTTTAGTCTGTAGCAATATCTGTAATGGAAACCCCACAATCAACCAAACCACATGCTAAAGAGAAGGAATGGAACAGACAACCACACGTCAGCCAGCAGACTACACTACACAGCCGAGAAAGATTGAGAATGAAGTGAGTGAGCAGCTTATTTGGATTTCAAAGATACTAAATACAGATGTAAAAGAACATTTACCAGGGGAAGAAGGAAATGATACACCCATCCCTACACACTTGTAAACCGTCTGCTTATTGTTTAAAAACATACACAGGAAGGAGGACAACCCAGAAAAGAAATGTAGTACCCTTAGGGAGTGAGTAGAAATGAGAGAGAAACAGGGATACGGATGGGCCTTCTGAGTCCACCTTTTTACATATTTAATTTCTGAAGTGAATGTTTAATTTTCAATATGTAAGTTGGTTTGACAATGAGTTAAAGAAAAGAACTAAAAAGAATCCATGTAAAGTTTGGGCTGTTTTTCTTGGAAGTGATGTGTCTCTAGATTTCAGGGGAATCCAAACTGGTTTTTGGAACTATCATGATGTGTCCTCGTCAATCTACTAGACAGCAATGGAGCAGGAACAGCAGAGGGAGTCTTCACAACACAGAATTGGTGCTCACCTAACGTGGGCCTGGGCACGCTGGCATCTTCTTTAGCAGTCAGTGAAGTGCTTTCATCTCTGGAGGGCATCTGCATAGAGCTCTGAAAAGTGGAACGGTTGTGGGGTTTAGAGACACGAGGACCATGATCACAATGACAGACTTGGAATAGTCTCAGTTTGCAATTGCTGCCTCAAAAGTAAACAGGCAATGCAGTTGCCGTGGATGCCTATGTGAGTCTACAGCTCTTACTTGATCAGCCTGCTCTCCAAGGTCGGGGCTGATGGAAGTCACGTCAACCTGCTGGTCTAAGAGGAGTGCCCGGAAGGGGATGAGGTCTCTCCCCAGGTACTGGCGCAGGGCGTGTAACTCTGAGTTTCTCTCCAGGAAGGCTTGAGCCATTTTTTCTGCAGCAGCCTGGTAAGAAGGAATCACAGAGAACATTATTAGAAAGACGTTATAGCAGAAAATAAAACTGATTTTCAAGTTTCTTTGAAGATTTCTTTTTATTTTATGTGCATGAGTGTTTTGCCTGCATGTGTCCTACGTGTGTACAGTGCCTGCAGAGGGCAGGAGGAGGTCCTCTGGGACTGGAGTTACCGGTGGTTGTCAATCACCTCCAGGTTCTTGGAAGAGTGAAGGGCGAATGTGATAAAAAGAGATTGCATGCACGTATTACATTCTCATAAAAAGGTTATATTTTAATAGTTTAGGAAAAGAGTAGAAGAAAAAAATCTCCCCAAAAGAGTAAGCAAAAGGAAAAAAATAAAAAAACATGGGCCTGTCAACACTCTATCACAGATGGGGGAGGGGCCTCAGAGCCTCCCCAGACTTGCTGACGGCCAATAGTTATTGGAGGGGGAGGTACCATTTCTTCGGTGGTGTAGCATTGATAAGTAGCCTTTGCTTCAGTAATTACCCTCCCACTCATGGTTAGGCAAGAAATCCCAATTAGACTCATTGTTGATACACAAAAACGACTTGAAGGCAGGAGGCGGGGAAAGGGTCTCCGTGGGAATGGGGATGGAGGAAAAAAGAATGGGGGAGAAAATGACTAAAATACAATATGTAAATGTATGAAACTATCAACCAATGGAAAAAATTTAAATATTCCAACTAGCTTATTTCTGCCAGTTTTCTAAGAAGATGACAACACAAGGGGAAGGCCTAGAACTTATTTGTGACCATTAATGTACAGACACGAACTCAGGGCTGGCAAGATGGCTCAGCAGGTGAAGGCGCCGGTGACCTGAACTTGATCCCTGGAACCCGTGTGAAGGTGGCAGGAGAGAACCAGCTCCACGATGCTGCTCTCTGATCCCCATCAATGCACCATGGCACACGTGCCTACACATACATCATGTATACCCAGGCACACATACAATAGTAACTGCAAACTTTCAGGGGCGCTGAGATAATGAACTGGAACCCTGTTAGCTAGTTATAGCACCAACTTTCTCTAGGATGAAACCAATTGTTTAGATGAATAGCTGAGCTCCCATCACAATTTCTAAATGAAAATTTAAAAAAAAAAGCTTGCATTTTCAGTTTGTAAAATTTGGACTCTTTTGAGGTAGGGGTGATCACTCAAGTCTTGATAACTTAGATAATATTTCAGAATTCCATTCTCCTTTCTCCAAAACAATCAGAAGATTAAGAAAATGAAGATAATGGATACATGCATTGTGTAGGCCACCTTCCAAATGCAATGTTCTAACCATTTCTGGCTGAGGTACAGCTGTAGTTCATACACTGAAGGAGAAGCCAAGCTGATTGTAGAGAGAGTGAGCCTGAGTCACAGGCCCCACACTTCCTATCTGCTGACATGAGTATCACAGGACCCTTGTCTGGTTCTGCAGTAACGCTTACTTGGCTCGCTTGCTCCCGGGTACTCATGGACTGAAGCAGCCCCTGGATCTCCATTTCATGCTCCACGGCTTGTTTATTCTGGTCACTCAGAAGGTCCTGCAGCATCTTTTCTTTCTGCTGCAGGCGCTGGCACAGCTCCTCAGTTATCTCGCTCTGGCCGGGTCCGAGTTTGCAGAGTAATGTTGCCCTGAGATCCTAAAGGGAAAGGGAAGGTATAAATTTCTGGAGGACAGAATTTTCTCTACCACATATTGAAAGGGTTGTAGGAACCCATTGTAAAGTAACTATAAGATTCTTGGGAACATTATAATGCCTTATCATTTGTTTCCCCACACCTAGCACAGGCCCATGACTTGGAAGGCTAGACATATATACTCTGAACAAATACAAACAATAAAGAGAAACACCTAGAATGGCAGCTTTCACGATTTCTGAAGTAAGCAGTTTTCCTTATGCTTGGGCACATGACAGTTAATGGCGGGTGGAGCAATGGAACACTGAGCTCCTTCACTCCCTCTGCAGTATATGTCACCTTGGAGGGGGAGGACAGAGCCATGGGCTAAGGGAATGGAGTGAGAGTGAGGGGCACATGCCCCCTGCAAGCCCAAGCCTCAAGAAGGAGGAGGCAAGCTTGCAGCCAGCCTGGATACAAAGCAAGACCCTGTCTGAGAAAAAAAAAAAAGAGGACCAAGGGAACTGTACCAGTAAGGAGAGGAATACCACTACAGCTCCTGGTCTACGCAGAAGTACAGCCTGGGTGCTTAAAACCGTGGGGCCCTACTGGCTGGACTGAGGCAGCCCTGCGTCTCTGCTACGCTGCTCTGACAAGTTACTTAACCTCAAACGTCTAGGTCTTTGCTTGGAAAGCAGAGTATGTCCTCATGAACTTGGGAAGATTCACGAAGTTCATTTCCCTTGAGCTCTTAAAACGATGCCTGACCCAGCAAGTACATCGTAACTATTATAATACAGGTTAGTTTTAATACAGAGGTATTTTTAGATCTAATTAATTCTCATACAGCTTCTCTGAGAACGATAAATGGCATATGGTGTTTACAGTTGTAAAGAGGATTCCCAGGGAAAGGTAGCTACTCGCCCAGGCATGGGATATAGTTGAAGACTTGGGTTGCCGGCTCCTGCAGCCTGGAGGGTGCTGCCTGGGGCTGTGTCCAGCATCCCTGAGCCCATCCATGCTCTGGAGTTACTGAGAGGTGGTCTTACCTCCACCTCTTTGTCCTTGTTGTGCAGGGATGTCTGTAACTGCTGAAGGACGCTCTCCTGTTCCTTCCGCCAGTGGCCAGATTTGGTTTCCAATTCTGCTTTCAGCCACTGGAGGTTTTGACAGGTGGCAGTTAACTGCTCCAGTTCCAGGCCTTTGGCCCTCAGGAGACCCTCCATACTCTACAGGGACAGACATGGCAAACGTAAGGCAAAGGGGCACCCCACACTCCTCAGGATGAGAGATCTGTCCCACCTTTAACCTACACCCTCCTGTCCCTTTTTGTAAGAGGAGAAAACACAGAATGTCAAACCAGCGTTTTCCTTTAATGTGGTTTATAGAGAGGTAAATATAGAATGTATGATAAATAGGATGGGGGCAGTTTCTCTCAAGAAAAAGTGAATGGCTTCTTTAAAGTGAATGGCTTCTTTAAGAACTGACAGATGGAGGCTAGACAGGATCTAGAGTAAGTATGCAAAAAAAAAAGCTAAAAGTGTATGTTAAGAAAACAAGCGGTCGCCGGGCGGTGGTGGCGCACACCTTTAATCCCAGCACTCGGGAGGCAGAGCCAGGCGGATCTCTGTGAGTTCGAGGCCAGCCTGGGCTACCAAAGTGAGTTCCAGGAAAGGCACAAAGCTACACAGAGAAACCCTGTCTCAAAAATAAACAAACAAACAAACAAACAAAAAGAAAGAAAAAGAAAACAAGTGGTCACATAATACATTGGTATCTATATCGTATCAATGTGAAAAACACAATATAAAGTATGCGTGTGTACACATTACCCCAGCAGTGCTCACTGGAAAGCGTATGCGCACGTCCATATTACTAGACAAGGATGAGAAGTCAGAACCACGCACACAGCCATCTCCATGCACTACTCCCCCTCTAGATCTACAATGTAAAGCTTCGAAGCCTCCCTCTCCGATGGCAGTGGTGGAATGAGAGAATGCTGCTGTTTTTCTTTGGTTCTGAAACTCTGGGTCTCATAGAACAATGCTTCGAGGCTGAGGCTTCAGGCCTAGAAGGCAATGGGGGGGGGGGGAGGGAGCGGGGAGAGCAAGGTGGATTTGGCTCTTACTTGCATGGTGGTTTCATTGGCGGACAGGACGCTACGCAGCCTCTCCAGATCATGATCTCGCTCTCTCACAGCCAGGTGAAGCTGCTGCAATTCCTTGTCCTTTTCTTGTAGAGCGGAGAACTTTTCCTCTAGAGCCCGCTGCAAGGAAAATAAGGCTTCTAAATTCCGGAGGGTTCACTAAACTACCACCTTTAATCAAGTAGGCCCCAAATGTGAACGAACAGAAAACTGAAGCCCCAACGCAGTCCTTCAGACACCGAGTGCAGCTAGACCATCAGCAGAGTCATGCAGGAGCTGGCTGCGTACCTCCAGAACAACAGCTTGGGCTTGTATTTGCTGCTGCATTTTCTCCAGCAACAGCTCATTCGTTTCTGGAGTTTTGTCTGGGTTATCTCGATACCGTAGGAGCTCCTGAAGTTCCTAATAAGACAAAAGGACTTTCCTTTATCCCTTTACCTCTTAGCTGAATTTCTTCATGGTTTTTCAGGAAATTTGTTATTTAGCACACATACACAAAACCCTCAGAGATAACAGATATGTAACTTGTTAATGATTCTGCAACCAACGAACGGACTAGTAGGCAAGGTAGTCTGCTCATGGAAACACAGGACACGCTGTCCGACTCCGCCAAAAGGTGTCAGTAAAGATCTCAGCAGAGATTTTGAGCTAGGCCTGATGGGGCATTCCTGTGATGCCAGCAATAAGGAGGCAGAGGCAGGTGGATTTCTGTAAGTTAGAGGCCAGCCTGGTCTACAGAGCTCCAGGCCAGCCAGGGCCACATGGTCAGACCCTGTCTCAGAAGAAAACAAAACCAAATACAACAAAAAGATACTTCTCAAATGAAGATGTGGCATGGGTACTGTGAGGGAGTGGGAATTATACACAATGGTACATAAAAATCATATGCTCTGAAATTTAGGCAATTCAATATCCCAAAAGCTTAGAGTAGGTAACAACTGATCACACCTCTTAGTGCCCTATTTTCCCCTAAATTTTCCTTCTGTCGTTGAATTCTGTGGAAGTTCATATCTTCTGTCATGTCTCATGAGGCAGAATGTCTGACTCAGAGGTGTTCTGTTTGCTGAATACTGCCTACGCCGTTTACGTTTGCACACAGAGCTAGTTACTTGCTGGGTAGCTGCTTCATGGATTGCATGTTCTACTCATTTTACGTGTTTCCAGCTCCATCACTCACACATGAGGCACGAGGCAGGCCTTGAGGTAGGCATCTGAGAGCTCCAGAAGCCTGGCTGTGGTTGGAGAACTCACCTGAAACAGTTGCTCTTTGAGACTCAGACTCTGACGGAGGTGCTGAATGTCTTGTTCCCGGATTCGAATCTCATTGTATTTTTCCATCTCTAGGGTATGAAGCTGTTGGTTCTTACTATGCAGTTCTCCTTGGAGGTGTTGTAAAGCTTTTCGTAATTCCTGAAATAAATTTGTCCTCTTTTTAAACTAACCTTTCCACATGATCATCAGGTATGAAGGTCTTAATACTGTCAAGACAAGCTGGGCATGATGACCCCTGTCTATAATCCCAGCCTCCAGAGAGCCCAAGGCAGAAGGATCTCAAATTCAAGGCCAGCTTAGGCAACACATTTTGATCTCATCCTCAAAACAAAATAGACAGCCAAAAACTACAGCATAAAATATAAAGTAGTGCCGGGCGGTGGTGGCGCACGCCTTTAATCCCAGCACTCGGGAGGCAGAGCCAGGCAGATCTCTGTGAGTTCGAGGCCAGCCTGGGCTACCAAGTGAGTTCCAGGAGAGGCGCAAAGCTACACAGAGAAACCCTGTCTCGAAAAACCAAAAAAAAATAAAATAAATAAAAAAATAAAGTAGCAAAAAATACCATTATTTAAATTGATATAGAAATGTATATAGGGCATAAATCAAACAGGATATGAAAGCTTATGAAAGTTATGGAGTAGAAAGTTGATTTGACAGCGTAGTTCAGCGTTCACTTTCTGGTTTGAAAGGACAGCTCTGAAGTCTGCCAAGGGAGAGTCTGCACTGTACCCCGGAGCCCTTTACTAAGCTCAGAGCTGCTACCATCTTCACCCCTAAAGAATTCAGCTTCATAATTTGCATTATACCCCAACCCTGAAAAATATTTGAAATTTCAGTATTTCTAAAGGAAATTCAGGGCTCATAATTAATTTCTGAACTACTAAAATAGGAGATATAGCATGTGCTCCACACTAATAAGATAAGAGGTATAATGCTTACATGCTAATTATAGATGTAAATGCCCTTCCCTACTTTACCTAATGACTTTTTCAATTCAGTTCATTTATTTACTTTGTGTGTGTGTGTGTGTGTGTGTGATGCATGTGAGTGCAGGTGTGCATGTGTGGAGGTCCAAGGGAACAATGTTCAGGAGTTGGTTCTCTCCTTCCAGCAGAGGTCCTGGGGCTCAACTGCTTGTGAGGCAAGCGCATTTTACTTGCTGGGCCATCTCACCCGCCCCAGCTGTCTTTACGCTTTCAGAACGACAGGACAGCAGATACCTCCTCCTTCATGAAGCTTTCCCATGCCTTCCTTCCCCAGCCCCTCTTAGACATAGGAACATAAAGCTGCATCTTTGGCAGTATTCGCCCTATTGTAACTGTCACCTGACTGCCTCTCCTACTAAACTAAGTAATTGAAGAGGCAGAGTCTCTGATTTTCACCTTTATATTTCCAGGACACAGTCTGCTCACCTGGTACATGACCCACGGGCAACAAATACTGAACCAGATTAGACTAAGCAAATGATTCAAGGGTTCAGGTTCGGCACAAACCGGCCTGCTAAAAAGTTACTGTGGGGGCAAAGTCAGCCTTGGGAGCAATCAAACGGTTAATGATTTACCTGGTTATGTTTCCAAGCAGCTTCCTTCTGTTGCTCTCTCTCCTGTGCCGCAGCCTCTACAAACTGCATGCATCGCTTGACATCGGCCAGTTGCCGTTCTTTCTGGCGCACCAGCCTCTGCAGCTTCTGGATTTCAAGCTGGCTACAGAACAGAGCACTCTGAAGATCAAGCAGGGCCACCTGTTGCTGAGCTGGGGCCGCTCCCTCTGAGCTCTGAAAAGAGCAGAACCATAGTCATAATCACAATCACAAGGAGGAAAGCCTGGAGCAGCAGGGAGAACTGTGCAGCCCAGGGGACGCCACTCCTGCCTACGGCCCTCACGTACGTGAAGCTGTCCAAGCTGGCTTTGGTGCAGCATCTCACGGAGCGTCACCATTGTGTCATTTTGACCTTCGATCACCTGGTACAGCTCCTCGGTCTGGAAATGAGAGAGGGATAGCATGCTGATGGTAACAAACTACACATAACAAATTACATTATCTCTCCTGCACAGACGCTAGCAACAGAATCATTCCAAAATACCTACTAAGTGGACAACTTTCCATGGTAAGGTTTGCTACTCTCACAGGAGTGACTTCTACAAAATACAGAGTACTTATCTACTTCCACAGGATGAACTATTTCCCACAGGCCTGTGATTACGTAACATTTTACCTCACTTTCCCTGCTTTTTAGTGATTCCTTGAGGCTTTGAATTGTCACATCTTGCTCCTGAGACGACTCCTGTGCGGATTTTAGTTCACAGCTCATTTCATTCAGTTTCTCTTGAAGAATCTGAATTCAGCAGAAAAACTCTGTTAGCTCCATGATGGCTTTAACTCGAGGGCCATCAACCTGTCCTGTACATCTCGGGTTTAGAGAAAGTCTTAGGGCATACTGTCTCGTTTCTTTCCTGTGCATAGTAACCATGAGAGTCTGAACATGAAGAGAGGTAGCGAATATGAACTGCTTCCCTCAATACTCGAACCCCTCAGTTCTCATGCACTGCACATTCTCTATGTCCAAAGCCATACTATTCTTCCGGCCCTTCCATATGACCAAGGAGTGCCTGCTGTCTAGTATAGGACAGGCTACTATAAAAGCGTACTAGAGCAGATATTCAGGAGCCCCCTTGGGACGACTGCCTTGTAAGCAGATATTAAATCTATGGACTATACAGGAATAAGAAGGCACACTAACATCAAGAGCACGGACTTCTGGTCTCAGAGCCTTACTATACAGAGTTAAAGATCAAGAGCACGGACTTCCGGTCTTAGAGTCTTACTATACAGAGTTAAAGATCACATAGAGGGTCTAATCTCATTCCTAGATGGCAGCAGAAATTGGGGTACGCATGGAACAAACTAAAATCCTGAGAAGAAACAAAGGGAAGGTCTGGGCAAGCTATGAGGATCTGAGTTTGACCCCAGCAGTCACATAAAAAGGTGTGTGCTTGTAATCCTAACTCTGGGAAGGTGAAAACAGATGGATCCCTGAGCTTGCTGCCAACCAACCTAGCCTAATTTTCAAGCCCCGGGTCCCAGTGAAAGACTATGTCTCCCAAATACCCCAAGGTAGATAGTTCCTGGGGAAGAGTACCCGAGACTGACTTCTAGTCCGCGTGCACCCACATGCATACCTACCTGTATGCACACAACTCACACAGACAAGGAAGGAAATAAAGATGAAAGTGTAGAACTATTCTTTGAAATCAACTACTCCCCAGAGAACCGGGAATGCCACAGTATTCACCTCCCAAGTCCTACTCAGGATGACGGAGCTGGGCTAGAGCCAGTTCTGGCCTTACCTTGTTGGTGGCCTCTGTTTGCTGGATTTTGTCCTGGAGCTCTTCCACGTGGGAATCAGACACAGATTTACTGATAACAGCCTGGGTTACAGGGGTCTCCTCGGAGCTCAGCTTCTGTTGCTTGAGTAACTTTTCAGGCTGGGGCTGGGAGGCAGCAGGGAGACAAGCACACTGAGTGAACGCAGTCAACAACCCATTTGATTTCCATGTTCAAACTGGGCCTCCTTTTCCAGAGAGCACTCTTAGCAAGTGGCAGGGCTGTCTTCCGGAAGTCACCGGTCATCAGTGATGTGAAACCACCGTCCCTACCACTTGTCATTCTCTACCCGTTCTCACAAACCCTGCTTTGTCGGGGAAAGCAAATAACTCAGAATTTAAAGAGAAGAGGCACTTAAAAAAAAGAACAGGATTATGGCAATCCAATATTTGCTTCATTCTCTTTCATTCTGTCTAACCAGGAAATAACAAAGACATCAAAGGGTCAAAGTTACATTCCAATTACCTGTCCTATAACAAGCCTGTTTGTGTTGTTGGAAAACCTGTAACCCTTTTTTAATATGGGCCATCCATTAGAAAACAGCATTTCTGGTCACCAAATCTCCTTAGTTTATACTACCGTTGATAGGAGATGCCCTTGTCCTTAAGAAATACATATGGAGTATCTAGAGTAAATGGCAAATCTCCATAACTATTAATAAGTCTCACTTGTTTGCAAGGCAAAAATGTGGCAAAACAGCAGTAGCACTTGGTAAATCCAGGTGAGGAAGCGTGGGAGGCTTTTGTCTCTCTCTTTTTTTTTTTTTTTTGGCTCCATAAATCAAAAGTATTAAAAATGAAGGGTGGAAAATAAAAATAAAAACATAACCGTAACAGTCTGGAAGGACATGTGCTTTCTAAGAATACTGAACCTTGAAGAGCATAAGGTGGACTACACATCAAACTACACCTGAAGATCACGAGGAGCTAAAATACGGGCTGCCCAAGGAACTCGTGGGGCATTAAGTCCTCCCTCCCTGCCAGCCCCTTTCTCTTCAGGAGAACAAAGAACAGCTATTCATGTGTTTCTTTCTTCACACGCTCGAACTTTACCACCCTCCAGGGCCTGGGGTTACAGCTGACTGTAAATGTCTTCCTGCAAGGGACTGTGTGGAGGAAGTCAGGTGTGTTCTGTTTCCCCAGGGCTGTTTATCACCGTTTCTAACACTAAAATACAGAGCGTGGTGTGAGGTTCTGTGGGGAGTACAATTCAGGCAAATATTTAGCTCTGGAGCCCAACAGTCTTGGTCTCTTGAGGAAGTGGTCATACCAAAAGACTAATTCGTCTTGACAGGTCATATAAAAAAGATTCTTGGGAGAGACAAAATTTATCTAGATCTAAAAATGAGGATGAGATGTTCGCAGCCGGCTATGGCAAGTGAGGAAGAATGTTCTGGAAAAAGGGGAGGAATGAGTGGGGCTAGTGGATACAAAATATCAACTTTGTTACTTTTCTAAGCAGAGTGATCTTGTAACTGACCACTGACATCAAATCACCGTTTTTCCTTTCTTTTTTTTTCTTTTCTTTTTTTTTCCTTTGAGACGGTTTCATAACCCAGTCTGGCCTCAAGCTCACAACTTTGCCTCAGCTTCTCAACTGCTAAGACTGCAAGCCTACTCCATGGCGCCCAGTTTCAAACCACTGCTAAGAATGAAAAGGGTGCAATTAATTCTGTCAGGAAGAACAGGTACAAATGAGGATGCTTTATCACCTTGTTTACAAGCCCACAGCGATTTCTGAGCAGCTCATTAAAAGGCTGTTTTATCCCCACTAAACAAATTGATAAAACAAAACCTTTAAATCCTACAAGGTGAGATGATTGAAGCAGTACTAAGACATGGTCCCAGACACAAACACATGACAGGAAATTAAAACAACCAGAAGAGTGCTGAAGTTGACAATGACCCATGAAGACGCTCAGCCTTCTGAGAGCATCCTCTAGAAGCTGGACTTCAAGGCTTGCTTTGAGGAGACATGGGAGTGAAGTGGGCCCCTTTACCCTGGTTACGCCTCTCAGTACAGCTCGTTAACTTCATCCGCTCCCTCAACACACACCTGTTGAGCACTAAGGAGCACACACTATGTTGGAGGGAAAAAAAAACTGTATAGGACAAAAGTGACTGCTCTTGAAGCAGACTTTACAGCACTTGGATTTGGTGGCTACACAATAAATACGGAAATACAGAGTATCAGCAAATATGGAGTATCCACTAGTGGTTCCTCCTTTGTAGTAACACAGGAAAAGTACTACGGAGAATTGGAGACTGTTACTTTATATCAACTAGAGGAGGGTTCCTTCTGAGACAGTATCCAAATGGACATCTGAAGGGGTCAAGAGACAGTCATTCTATAGCAACGGAGGATCCAGCCAGTCAGAGAGAACAGCTGACGGAATCTGAGCCTGGAAAAGAAAGGCCTGTATGTCTAGAAAGGTATATCCCAAGAGAAATACAGCGTGAGGCACGGGTGTAATTTTTAATTTTCTCATAGCTTCCCTGAATAAATAAATAAATTTAAAAAGTGAACTTAGTTTTGACAATGTTTAAGCTAATATTTTTAAAACATTACAAATGTGATCAATATAAAAAATAAGATATTGTAATTTTTAAGTATTTGAAATCTGAGGTCTATTTTACACTTAGAGCACATTTCAATTCAGATTAGCCACAGATCAAGTGCACCAGAGGGATACAGGCTGATGGGGGTCTTATTAGAACACACAGGACAAAGGGCAGAGTAACAGGATCAAGTGTTAAGGGAGGCACAGCCCGGGTCTTACACTCCTGTACAGAGGGGATAATTCAGCTAGATTTATCTGAACCGGGATGAGAAGTGTCTGCAGTAGTTCATGTACTCACTTTTTATTTTTGATGGTGCTGCATATCAAACCTGGGGCCTCGTGCAGCTCTGTCCCCAGCCCTGACTGCAGAGTTTTCTAGCAGAAAAGCAATCCTATTTACGTGTTCAAAAGCTCGCTCCAGCTGCTCTGTGATGATGCACAGTCAAGAAGCCCCTGATGCACAGTCAAGAAGCCCCGGCAGAAAGGCGATCAGCCAGGAAGCAGGTGAAAGGTGGCTGGATCAGAAAGACAGCAGTGAGGAGATAAGCGGATGGGTCTGGGCCGGTTAATGTGCTGTGGCTCCAGACAAGTGGGGGCCCGAGAAGAAGAAGCAAGGATGATGACTCCCAGAAATACTTGAGATATTTGTTGTGAATACAAGACGCCTCCCCTGGAGCAATAGGAATGATGTCACACACATACCACAAGTGATGACTGAAATAGATACCTACAATTCTAACGGACAAAGAAAATTGTCAGTGATTCAGTGGTAGAGCAGCCCCTATAAGACCTGGCTTTTTGTTTCCTCGGTGTAAAATAACTCTCCAGTCATGTCCACTACAAATATGAAATCTCAACCATAGCAAGCAGAATTGAAGAAATTCACTCTAGGACTGGAAATACAGTGCAGCTATTATGTTTACCTAGCATAAACAAGACCTCAGACTCAAGCCCTAAAGCTCTAGTGCTGGGATCAGGGAACAGTTTCACTATTAAAACAGCAGGAAGGTAGTCCTATTCATTCACTTTACATCAGAGAATTTAGGGCTCTGAAGGAAGCCATAATATGCTAACCAGCCATTCCAATCCCACTTTACATACAAGGAAATGGAAAGCTACATAAGGTAGTTTAAGATAGTCAAGTGACAGAAAAGGTTCAGAAGTGTCCAGGGAAAACTAAATTGCAGCTGGTGATGCAGCTTTTATTCCTATGAACCCACAGCTCACCATACCGTCAGGAACATTTTAGGGATCAAAGGTTTGTGCTTAATGAATGAGACCCATAAAAAGAAACCCAACTAAAACAGGCCTGTCTCCTACTTCCCAGGCAATGTTCTAATCCTTCAGCAGCCCTCTTGGAAGCAAGATCATTTCCTTGTATATGTTCCTCTGTATGCCCACGTTTATATTCACATATATGTGGTCTCTACGCCTCCGTGTACATAAACACAAGGATACAGGAGGGGCAACTTTGAAGCAGAAGATTGCCACAGGCAAGGAATCTGCATCTCATGTGAATGGCTCAACCTGAATCACAGGAAACTTCTGATTCTGTGAATGACTTATTTAAGACATGGGAGGTGTCTGTTTCACCTCTCTTCATCATTTACTCTTTTATAGCAGGGAAAATGACTTTTCAGAGAAGCCCAAAGGCCATTTAGTAAGTTCCTCTGAGTCAGGACTGTGTACTAAGTTCTTGTGAAGTACTAAGCACATAGGCTTATAGGTCCTGGAAAGATTCTACAGAGCCCGATGTCGGTGATCCATAGATTAGTAGCATTAGGGTAATTCCCAGATACTTGGCTTCTACGACCATGACCTAACCACAATGTCCTTTCAAATTAATTACTTTCAAGTCAGAGTTAGTATGCATGCTTCATCAATCTGAAAAAGGGGAGCGATGTCCAGGCCTAGTGTACACAACACAAGGCTAAAGAGCAGTTGTTTTTACCTCTGCATCAGCAGCATTTTTCCGGGCATGTTCTAATCCTAATAGTGAGTCACAGATCTCAAACTGCTATAATCGCCTATCCTACTGTTAATCATCAGACACAAACAAGAACCAACTGTTAGCATAAAATTAAAGACCCAACCTTTGACTAGTATTTAATGTCTGTATTTCCCAAAGGGCCTGATCTACCAAAATATACAGCAAAGATTTAAGTGAGACAAATTCACAATAGTCCCAAGGGAGCAGGCCTTGCCATTGTAAGGTTTGAAGCAAAGGTATGCTCTTTGAATGTGGACAGAAAGAAGCCTGTAGTGGCCCAGAGCTCCGTGGATTGCTGTTTACTAAAGGACCACACCCCCTTATCGTAGCTTTCCTATGTCAGGAAATAAAGAAGGAAATTACTACCCAGAACCAGACGTCAAACCTTTCTGCAGATGATCTGAAGAGGCAGTGTCCACAGAAGGCAAATAAACGATTTGCATAGTATCAGAAAGCAAGAGAAATATACTGTTGCTGTTTATCTTACTATAAGGAAGGAGGTGTAGGGGTGAGGGTGGGACGGAAGCCAAGCCACCAGGAGGGATCTTCATGCTGACAGTTAATACACATACAATGGGTTCAGTGGAGGATTAAACAAAGGAATCAAAATGACTAAAAAGAACGGTTCTGTTGTAAGAAAAAGTTTGCTTTCAAGGTTCTTGTATCTACAAATCAAAAAGAAAATTAACAAAAAACAACTTATTTCCCCATCGTGACCAGCCTATTTTCAGATGCTAATATGAGAATACCACGTTTAATTTGTAGCATCTATGTCTGGTCACAGAAACACTGTTTGGGCCAAACACAGAAGTGAGGCTCCATTAAAGAAAGAAAGGAAGCACCTAGGTGCTAGGCATGTAATGAAAGCACTGTTTTGCATATATTTTAAAACATTCCTTGTTCTTTCTGCTAACGTTCTTATTGGTATACAGATTTTACATGCGGTCTAACTATGCCTCAAAAATCCTATTTCACTGGAACCTCAACTTCACTCATTACCAGACTGTAAGTTTCTGGACCCCTGTTGACTGAGGACTAAGATTCCCAGTGACTTCTAGATTGTCCACCTTTGCCAATTGTGCCAGGATGTTTAACAAAGTTAATTGAATCTAGCATTTAGTGTTGCTGTGGAAACAAAGTAACAGCTACCTGGTCCCTGTAAATAGCTGAATTTAAAGGGTGGTCTGCAATCTGTTAGGTGGGTGTGAATAGTTCAAATTAAGTTCATTCTCCAGTCATGAAGAAAGTCAAGACTATGGTGAGTGAATCCCTTTCTTACTAACAACTACCTTTCAGTATGGCTGAGTAGAAAAGCTGCCTGTACAGTCTTTGCCTTAACTTTATGAGTGACAACATTTGAATTCCCAAATATCTTCCATGAACGAGTCACCATTGATTCTCAAATGACTGTTATTATAATAAACATTGCCCAGATGTTCCTTCGAGAGATTAACAGGTTTTACCCACCCTATGCTATGCGCTACCCATTTTGAGGCATCTGGGGGATGAAAAGCTTAACGCTCCAGGGAGAACTGGCCAGGAACCTAACTCTCTTACAGAAAGACAATGGAAGATATCATGCACAAATCTAAAAACAAAAATGGCAAAAAAATCAATGGGTGGGGGGACTTTTGGTGCCATAAGTGAAATGAAATGTCTTCTTTCTACAGGAAAAGAATCTTTATCTTTTGATATGTAAAAGATACACAATTTTGACAATAGAAAAATCAACAAATAATGTTTAAAAGGTTTATGAAAAACAATTTACCTAAGTGTAAGTCACATTTACTAAATGGGGCATGAGCAAAAAGTATAGCCAACTCGGCCGGGTGGTGGTGGCGCATGCCTTTATTCCCAGCACTTGGGAGGCAGAGACAGGTAGATCTCAGTGAGTTCGAGACCAGCTTGGTCTACAGAGTGAGTTCCAGGACAGCCAGGACTGTTAAACAGAGAAATCCTGTCTTGAAAAACCAAAAAACAAAACAAAAGTATAGCCAAGATGGGCTTAAAGGTTATTTTTTTTCCAGCCTAGAACATTATTATCCTGAAACTCATCAAATCACGGGAAACCTATGGACAGCTCATCAGAAAGGCACGCATGTAGCCATTGTGTATACCTGGAACTGGAGTGGCAAATACTCTTCATCGAGATCATCCCACAGCTCCTGTAGGTCTGAAAGGTCCAAAGGATAGCTCACAGGTGTCAAAGGCCTGTTAAGGAAACTGGAACTAACTCCATTTGTCATGATATGGCCAGGCTTGGCTCCAAGTGGGCTGGATTTCACTGGAATTGGAAGCTTGCTCCCTCGGGGACTCTGAAGGGGCTTATATTCAAGACCTTTAATCATGCTAAGAGCTAGCTCCAGTTTGTGGTTACAGAAATGCTGTGGAGCCTGTTCATCCGAACAATAGTCACACTTTAGAAGTTCTTTGGTACTTCTCTCCGTTTCCTCGTCTTTCTGTTGGGGAGGACTGGCCTGCACACTAGCATCCAAAGATTCCACCGAGGAACCTGGCGTCCCTTCCTCCATGCTTTCTCCATCCGGGGGTACTTTTGTGCTTGCTAAGTCTGGCGGCCCAACCTCGGACAATGCTGGTTCTTCGGTGCAAATGCTGGTAGAGTACCTGCTAGAGGGGGCATAAGAAATACTTCTGGCCACTTTGCGAGGCACCTTACAAATGGCTTCATAGTCAGAATCCGCAACCCGCAAAGCCGCACAACCACGGCATCTCCTGGGTCGGTTTCCGGGGCCTTCAGAACCATGACAGCTGTGTGACTCCTGAATCTGATCCTCATTTTCAACCCAGCACTCAAACCCTGAAAAGGCAAAGTCTTCCTGGAGCAGGGCAGAGTACCTCATGTCTGGCAAGCTGGAAATGTCAACCGTCCCACTCCCCGCCTTATTCTCCTCGCCAGAGTCATCGTTATTCTTCCGATACATACTGGCGATGCAAAACTTGAGGCGATCCTTTTCCAGCAGCAGCTTCTGCAAGCGCTCGAGAGACAGGGCTTCGATCCTTGCAATAACAGTATCAAATCGATAGATGCGATCGAGCATGAAAGCGCACTTGCTGCAAGCAAACTCGGCTCTGCCATCACGAGTGACATCTTTGCCTAGGACGTAGGAAAGCAGAACTTGGAGGTTGAGCTTGGACGTGGTATGGAAGATCCAACGCCGCTGGTTTCCACACAGCTCCCGGGCACAGATCCTGCAAATCTCTTTCATCTTTACTCCGGGAGGGTGCCGAGCGAGCGTCTCTGTAACGGCCCCAGCTGCGAGCTGCTCACTGGCTCTGGGATGCGCTCCTCTTCCCACCTTGATTGTCTGTGGCTGGCATGGTCCTGCCCGGGGTCCTCACTGGGTAGGGGCGCACCTCAGAGCGCGCAGGCTCTGGGTACCACACGGCCAGCCCCGCCCCTCGGGCAGGGGGCGGGCGCGGAAACACCGAGGGGGATGCTGAGTGACAGGATGCGAGCCGAGCGCCGACGCTGCCAAGGCCCCTACAGCTGTCTCTCCGGCGGGCCGCCGTGTCCTCTACGTCCTCCCGGGCGGGCAGGCAGGGCTCCCGGACTGTTGCAGAGGCTCGGGGCTGACGCAAAGCCCGGGCGATGAGGCATCAGATTTCAAGATGGCGCCGGGGCAGGCGGCCTCCGCGAGACTCCTCTGGGAGTTGTAGTCCGACCGCGGCGGCTCTGCGCATGCGGGCTGGCGAGCGCATCGCCCCCGCCCTCAATCCAGTCTCTCCAGCTATCCCGGTAAGGCGGGCTTGTCTCCGAGTGGAGAGTGGAAAACCAGGTGTCAGGCCAGTGCCGGGCTGCTTTACTCTGATAAGATCTCACCAAATGCACGCCCTGATCCCTTCAAGGAATCTCCCTCCTCTGCTGGATGCCTTGAGGCTCCTCCCAGGGAGGAGAAAGCCCAGTCCCCTCCCTGTCGGTCCACGGCCAGTGAGTGCCACGTACTCTGGACGTGGCCTGGCGGTGCCACTAGGTACCGCTGCGCCACCGCCTTCTCCTGCCGCCGCCCCACCTCCTCTCCTAATTCTGTCTGCCTCTGGGGTCAGAAGGCCCCAGGCGGCCGGCCGAGATGGGTGGGGAGGGCCTGATAACTAGAGGAGGCAGGTGGAGCGGGTTTGCCGCTGCCAAGCTAAGGTTGAACCTTCCCTGCTGTTGGATGGATCTAAGAACGGAGACTAGTGTTTCTCCCATCAGGGTTGGGGGATGGGTGGCTAGGCCCAGCTGGCCTAGGTGTTTTGTCCTTTTATGGAGTGGGGAGTGGGGCATGGACAGTGCACAATGCAAGCACCTGAGAGAGGAGTCCAGCAAACTCCGGGTGACTGCATCTGTTAATCAAGATTTTAAAGATAACAAGAGAAAGGGCTTTGTCAAGCTTGAGGCCTCCTGAGAGAAGAGTATCACGACATGGAGAGGGGAGACAGTGGCTTCTTTGAGAATGTTTTCAACTCAAGTACTTCAGAATTAGGGCTGGAAATTCACTGGCATGGTTAGTACTGGGTTTTACTACCGTGCACTTAAGCCCCCCACCCTTGTGTACTGAACTTCACACACAAAGGAAGGGAACGTGGAGCATCTACTGGTTGAGATGGTGGTAACACAAACTGTTGTGGGTTAAGAATTCACTTCCGGACTTGAGAGGCAAATACCAGAGGAGGAACCTTATCCCCAGGAACCACTTGAACTTCCCCCAGAGCAGGAACTCAAGTCCCTAACCGACTTATGAATTCTAACATTGTGAGACCGGGGCTGTTGTAATTATTCTAATCACCTAAACAAAATCCTGGAGCTTTGTCTGCAACGTAACTTTGCATATATAATTTCATCTAAAGACACAGATTCTGATCCTCTAGTCAAGATCATAAAATGGGATTCCAAGGAAACAGCTGCAGTTTTGTATCCTCTAGATATGTGAGCTTGAAAGTCATAAGAAACTGAGCAACAATTTTTGAAATATACGAGGGTTTCTGGACTCACCCTAACTGATGGACAGGCAAAGAGCATTCTACTCCCCCCTAGATAAAATACTCCAAAATTACATCGAAAAATAGATGGTGAGTTATCTATCACACCAGAACTAGCCCTACCTAACATGATCATTGGTATTTAAAATCACTTGATCATAGTCAAAAGGTAATTAGTGTAGATTTAAAAACAAAACAAAACAAAACAAAATCTTGAAGCCTAAAGTTTAAAAATAAAACTTAGAAGAAACATGACAATAAGTTTAGCATTTTATGATCCTTATGGTCATCTTCATCACAATTTGTAGTTAACAGTGGCTCCTTAGAAGGAAGCAAAATGGGGTAGAAGGAACTAACTGAAGATATATCATTCTATATATAGACTATGAATCATTTGAATTTAGACCAATGAATATTCAGGTATCACCTTTAATTTTCTGGGTTTTTTTTTCATTAAATATTTTCTTTAAAAAAATTTTAGCTTAAAAAAACTATATGTGCATGAATATTTTTCCTGCATGTATGTATATGCATGAAGGTATATGCACCACATATGTGCCTGGTGCATATACATGCAGGCAAGTTCAGAAGAGGGAGTTGGTTTCTCTGGGCCTGAAACTTGCAGTTCCAGATGGTTATGAGCCATATAGGTGCTGGGAACTGAATCCATGCCCTCTGTGTAAGAGAAACAAGTACTCTTAACAGCTAGGTCATCTCTCCAGCCCTAAATGTCTTTTAAATTTAGAAAAGACCCCAGAGGTAAAGCCAAAGGCTGTGCCAATTTAACATACCAGGTTCTACTTAGATCTAAGCCATAAAACTTGAAAGTAAAGGGAAATGTTTGTAACTTACATGATGTACACATAGTGTGGGCAACTCAATATAGACAAAGGCTCAAATAGGGATATACAAATTAATAATGGTTATATCTGGGGACTGAAATGAGTATGTTTTATGTGACCTTGGAATAATCTAGAGTTATCCGAGAGGAAGGATCCTCAATTGAGAAAAAGGCCTCCATAAAATCTGACTGAAGGCAAGCCTTGGGGCATTTTCTTAACTAGTGATTGATATGTGAGGGCCCAGCCCATTGTAGGTGGAGCTGGCCCCAGGCTAGTAGTCCTGGATCCTATAAGAAAGCAAGCTGAGCAAGCCATGAGGAGCAAGTCAGTAAGCAGCACTCCTCCATGGCCTCTGCATCATCTCCTGCCTCCAGGTTCCTGCCCTGTTAGATATCCGTCCTGAGTTCCTTCAATGGTGAACAGTGATGTGGAAGTGTAAACCAAATAAACCTTTTCCTTCCCAATTTGCTTCCCAATTGGTGTTTCATCACAGCAACAGTAACCCCCTAACTAGGACAAAAGACAAAGACATTTTCTGGGCCAGTAAAGATTTTCTCTGCCATGTCTTGAATGATGGGTACATGGGTTTGTGCAGCTTCCAACGCTCATGAAATCGAGCACTTTTAGAGTTGTAGATTTGATATAAGTATATGGTACTAAAATAGATATGTAAAATGTAGATATGCATTGCCTAAATGCTTTTAATCTTTAGCAGAAAACAATCCCCACTTTAGCACAGAATAGCTTTAAAAACTGGGGAGATAAAACACAGTCTGGAAGACATTCTGTAAATGACCCAACTGCAAATGAAAAAAACATCTTGTTCTTGTTTAATATGAAGTTTAGAAAACACAGTTCCATGCACGTGCATCCCCTGCATTTAAGATTGAAGTAATGTATGTGATTAAGGTGAGGCTGAAGATTTTTGTGATGCTTTAATATAGAATGATTACTTCTAAAACTTACTGAATGCACAAATAGAAAGCTTGAGAATAGGTTTCTTATTGTGGAGTTATCACTGGGCTGTATCAGTAGTTTGTCCTGAGGAGAATGAATGATAACAACCTGGGTGTGGAGGCTCATGCCTACAATCTTAGCATGGGGGAGATAGAGGCAAGGGGATAAGGAGTTCAAGGTAGTACTCAGCTACACAGTGAGATGGAGGCTAGCCTTGACTATATTCAGACCGTATCTCTAAAAAAGAAAGAAAGAATAAAATGACTGGTGAGCACATTCACAAGCACTTAGTAACTTAGTACTTACTACTTAGGTAGCTAACCTTAGGTGACGTCACTTACATCTGGTCCTTAGATTCCTAATGGACAATATGAACTTTTAAAATACAACAGTTTTCAGACTTTAGTATCCCATCAGAATGAGGTGTGTATGTTTGGGGACGGGGTGTTAAAATACAGATTTATCCAGTCATGGACCTCCTAACAAATTCCCCAGTCTTGCTGATGCTGCTTTAAAAATCACTGAACTAGAACTACTAAGCTGGATTCAGAAAACAACTCAGTAAACATCAAAAGTTCCAGAAAGGCTAGAGAAATGGCTCTGTGTTACGAGCACTTACTATTCTCAGAGAGGACCCAGGTTCAGTTCCCAGCACATACAGGGTGGCTCACAACCTTCTGTAACTCCAGTTCCAGAGGATCTGATGCTTTCTTCTGATCTCCGTGGACACTGCACACGTGGTGCACAGATATACACATGCACATAAAAATAAAATAATTTTTGAAAGAGAAAAAAGGCCAGAAATTATGTAGATAGATAAACGAAAAAATCTATCTAAGAACTATTCACAAAATTAATGTTGAATTTAAAAAACTATACCATAGTTGGAGATGGCAGCTCTTGCCAGCATATTATCCCAGCCTTCATGAAGCTGAGGCAGGAAGATCGAATTGACACTGCTAGCCTGTGCTTATACTGTGAATTCTAAGTCAGTCCAGGCAACAGGGGGTGACCCTGTCTCAAAAACTCAGAAAGAAAAGGAAAAAAGGAAGGAGGACTATATTTCCATTGTGGTGGACAAGTATTACTGTGGTAGCATTTTGTTGGTTGTTTTGTTGTTGGTACCATCCCTGTTTAGGTATTAGAGTCTAAGAAGTTTCCCTTGGAATCACCAGCACCACTTCTGTATGCACTGTAAGGCAACAAAGCTGTTTCTAACATCTAATTCTGGCTTGGGAGGGAGTTTCCAAGGGAATGAGAGGTGGGAAATCCCCATGTTCCAAACCAGCTGCACTGGGTTTGATGTCCTAACTGTTCTAATTAATTAAAGCTCGTCCCACCACAAAAATGGTTCAGGAATAGATGAAACAAACAAACAAAAGAAGAACAAGAAGATGAAATAGTGTTCAAGTAAAGCCGTTTAGGCTTAGTGCTAACACACAAACCGGTGCATGGTCTCTGTGTTCTGGAAACTAGAAACAATGGTGCTTTCCACTAATTAATGTAGTATTTGGAAACTTGGGCTTTAAAAGCAGGAGACTTCTGGTATATCTACAGATTGCAGTCATGCATTTTAGCAGAATCCAAGTTATGATAGTAAACATCAGATCATTTTGCATTAAGTTATTAAATAACCATAGTTTCATAAATAAAACTTTGAGTATGTATTAAGTATGAAAGCCAGTCAACATGAATGTATGCAAACTTGATGTTTTCTCTGGCTTTGTTGAGCCCTCAGGCAGAGGTAATTAGAATAAATGCCTAACTAAATGGTACAGACACAATCTGGTGTGGAAGAAAAACACTGAGACTAGTGTGGACTGAGAAAGTTGGAGGAGGCAGGAGTAGCATGTGAAACAGCTGTCAGAAAGGAGGGACAAAGGAAAGCTTCCAGCCAAAGAAGATAGTATTATTCTAGGAAGTTGGGGTGAACACATTTTTGCCTATAAGTAAAGGAGAAAGTGGGGATTGCTGAGCATCCATATGCATCTCTCTGCATCTAATCCTCTGCAACTGTTCATTCACAGGTATTGAGGTCCAACTGTATAACACACTGTCACGGAGGACCTTAGCAAGTAGCATTTAGTTACAGTATTTTGACAAAAGCAAAAGAATTTGGACATGATGTCATGCACTTGAACAGAGAATTGAACGAAGGGAATTATTTTAGGAAACTGGGCTGTGCCACAGATGGAATACAATGTCGGGAGTTTCTGGATGATTACAGGATGATCTGCTGAAGAGCCATCACAGCTATTTATATGTGTAGAGTAACAATTTCTGGTGTAGAAATGACAAGGGAATGGTAGATATGAGAGTCACCTTAAGAGTGAGTGGAAGGGCTTGTTATATATGTATTAGATATGTGAGCCAATGAGCATGCATGTTGGCGGAAGTTTCTGTACCACTAGCCAGCTCCCAAATAACCACACAGAGACTTATTATTAATTATAAATACTTGGCCGGTAGCTTAGGCTTCTTACTAACTAGCTCTTAGAATTTAAATTAACCTATATTTATTAGTTCATGAACTTCCAAGTGGCTCATGGCTTGTTACCTCATTTTCTATACATCCTGCTCCCTCTGTGTCTGGCTGGTGACTCTGCCTTTCTTCTTCCCAGTGTTCTCTCAGTCTCACTCTCCCACCTAACCTCTTCCTGCCTAGCTATTGGCCAGCTGGCTCTTAATTAAACCAGTGAGAGTACAAAATGATTATTCCACAGCACGTGCATTTATGATGACAGGACCACTGCACTCCTGAACTCATGGCGTAAGACCTTCACAAGTTCAAGCCAGTCAATAGTCCAGCTTGAAAGGGGGAGGGGCCTGCCTCTTCCTGAGGGAGGGAAAGTCAGTTTTCTTTAGAGGTGTGATCCCTGCTAGGTTGACCATGCTCCATTAGTCATATGCATTTGGGTAGCACTGATTTTTGGCTTATATGAGTTATATGAAAAACAGACAAGGAGAAGAAATGACATTGGGTGGGAGAAATGAGCAGAATTTGGGAAGAATTGAAGGGGAGGAGTTCAGAGTGGACATGATCGAAACACATTGTACGCATGAAATTCTCAAAGAATGCATTAAAAAATAAACGGACGATAGAATCTTTTCATGCTGAAAGAAAATCTTGAAGTTATTTACCACAGGGAAGGCGGATTGCCATCTTCCTCTTATCTACAGTGCGCCTTATCCACATTTTTACTTTCCACAGTTTTAGTTACCTATAGTCAGCTGTGGTCCAAAGTAGTAAACGGAACATTTCCAGAAAGAAATCGCTCCTAAGCTAGAAACTGGCTTGCCTGAGTATAATGAAGGAACCCTGTGCTGTGTGATGCTGTCTACTAGAATGAGAATGATTCCTTTGCCAGTGCAGCCATACTGTGTGCTACCCTCTCGTTACTCTCGAGCTGCCTGGGCTCCGTACTATGAGAAATAAGTTTCTCTTGTTTTTAGGCTACCTGGCATGACGTTTTGTTACAGCAGCCTAAATGGACTAAGACAGCACTCCTAAAATACTTAGAATAGTGTCTTTCTAGATTATGTAAACAACCATCCAATGAATACACCAGTGTTTTCCCTTTATGTCTCCACTTACTTAAATCCCTTTCATGCTTTATAGACCAAAATCTTTGCTGCTTACCCCAGTTCACAATGATTCCCCCTTTCTCTGTTGCCTTATATTTTCCCCGTTAAGTGATTTTCATCGGTGATAACTCTGAAGGACAAAGACTAACCCCCATACATCTGGTGTTCCTCTGTCTTGACTATCGGTACCCTTGGCAATCACGTAAGTACTGCTGACAAAGCTGTATGGAACCCCCTAGTTCCCTACCTCCTTTGCGGCTCTAAGTGTCAAAGCTGTGGTTGCTTTAGCTGAGAACTCTCACTCCTGAGACTTGTTCCTGATGAAGGTTATGGCTTGGAGACAGTAATGCTGGGTGAGGGTTTATAATCAAGCCTCTTGTCCAACATGCATCAGCTTAGGAAGAGGAGCTGAAAAGCTGCTCTTAAAAAAAAAAAAATCCCCTTATATGAAGCTGTCTGGCGCTGCCTAAGCTTTGCATCCCTGCAAGGTTTTCATTCTCCACGGTGAGCATTCAGAGCACATTCTTGCATTGACTTCCACATCAGATCTCTCCATGGAAACACTGGAATGTTTGCTATTTTAGGAAATATGCTTGACTGCAAGCAGTGCTGTTTACATTAGTACAAATGAGGCATGAATGCAAAGCCTTGAGGGTCTGCGGATCTGTGTGAGTGAGAAGGTCCTATTTGATTAGCGAGCACCCCTCCCCAATTCTGCTGTTCTGAGTCCACAATGAAATCACATGCTAATAAAATTTGCTTATCTGTTATTAGAGGAAATACAGGAAAAATACAAAGCGAGAATTCTTTCCGACCTCTGTTTCCAAGTACGCCATTTCCCCTGCTTCTACACCCCCTGGTTTGGGTTTCTTTTTAAAGCTTTGCAAAAAACATCTACTGTTCTGTAAGAAGGAATAGTATCAATAACTGGAGCGGCTACCGGATTTTCCCTGTGACTCCTGCTCCCTTCACTGGGGAAGAGAAAAGGGCTCTGCTAACTCTCTTGACTTTCCCAACTGCCCAGAGCAAAACAGGTGGGCGAGGGGGGGGGCGGGGGCAGCAGCTCCTGAGTACCCGGGCCACACTCTGTGGACCTGAGTGGACATCCAGAAGGACTAGAGGCAAACCTGGAGTGATGCCACAGTGACTTGACACATTTAGAGCATTTTAAAATCTTTGTATAAGGTTAACAGATTATCATATATATTGTACCGATATGCTTTCACTAAACGGATGCTGTGGGGCAGAAAGGAGAAACAGCTAAAAAGTTAGTAAAATTAATTGAGTCAAATAATAAGTTTCAGAAGCGCCTGTTTTAACTTGTTGTAATGCACATTATATTGGTCAATTGACACACACTATTTAAGCTTGTTGAACAAGCGCTCCGAGTGAGGAAGCCCTTCTTTGTCTCCTCTAAAATTCCCATCCTGCGGCAGGCTGGCCCTATCCCTCTGTAATGAGGAGAAGGAGGAACAGTAAACAGCTAAGAGTATTGCAAATATTGTGTCTTGAGAACAGCTAGAAGAAAGCCATGGCCAACAGAGGTTATTAGTGTTTATCCCATAAAAAAGCGCATCCCGAGAAAGACGCTCTGCTCTGTCTAGAGCCTTTGATCAGAAGCTCCAGCATGACTGAGCAGGGCTTCAACTTGACACAAATCTAGACAGGTACAGGAACAGGGAATCTCAGCTGAGAAAATGACTCCCGAAGATTGGCCTGTAGGCACGTCTATGGGACATTTTCTTGGTTAATGATTGATACTAGAGGGTCCAGTCTATTGTGGTAGTGCTACCTGTGGACAAGTTGTCCTGGGAGGTATAAAAAAGCAGGCTGAGCAAGCCAGTAAACAACACTCCCCCATGGCTTCCGCTTTAGTTCCTGACTCCAGATTTCTGCCTCACATTTCTGCTTGACTTCCCTCAGTAAAGTTCTGAGAGTTGGAAGATGAAATAAACCCTCCCCTTCCCTGTCACATTTGGTCATAGTGTTTATCACAGAAATGGGTTTACGCCAGATGTTTCAAGTGCCAAACTAACTGGATGGTGTTTTGTTATCGATCTACTGCTTCTTTTAGTTCTTTTACTTACTATATACCTAGTAGATTCATTCACTCAGAACTGAAAGCACAGCTGTGGCAGATCAGTCTTTGGATCAGTCAGAACACTGGAAGGACTAAAGGTTCTGAAGCGAAACTTCTACTCAGATTATATGCGATCCATCCTCTCATGCTGCAGTAATCACATGAGAAGTGCTCGTGAATGGGACCGGGGGTAAATGAGCATTTTTCGCTTGGACGGTTCGAACCTAGAGGTGCAGGATCTGTGTGCTCTCCTTTCCTCTAAGGGCCATATGCCAACCGTGATGGTTCCAATTGTGAAGACGGGAGAGAAGCGGAAAGGATGTAAACTCCAGCTCAGATCTTGAGCACTGTGGTCACTCAGCATCAGCTGGAGATTATGAGATGGTTTTGCTGACAGTGAAGAGGATTCTTTAGCCCCTGGAAATCAGGACTGAAAGTTTGGAAATGAAATTTTTTCTTCCTTTAGTGCGAGTTGCCATGGCAGACAGAGGTGTGGATATAATAACAATGGAATTAAGACATTGCTACTGTTAGCAGGCAGGAGGATGCCCATAGCACAGGCTTCAGGCGTCTTAAACGCAGTGTCGGCATATACCGAGAAGAGAGGAAATGTGATTATAACTATTTTAAATATCTATTACTCCTGTCTAACTCACAGAATTCACTTGGTGGAGCAGTTAATAGCCGTGGACAGCCATACCTTGTTCTCAAGAGGCTGCACCTCTGGGAATTACCTGCTCTCTGGGCAATCCTAGGGCATTCATTAGGGCTGCCTTTCTAAAATGCATACTATGTGTTTTTTATTTCTCTTGCTTTAAAAAAATTCTTCATTGCTTACAACATAAAGTCCTTATCTCAGTGTTTATGGGCTTTTCCAATTGCATATTTCAGCCTTCTCCCATACTTATCAAATGTTCGCTAGCAGCAATTACCCTTAATTCCTTAACTACCTTCCAAGCCACTGTACCCAGCTCCCTTGCCTAGAAAGATCACAGTAGTTACTTTTCTCATTGCCCACAAAAGCGAGTCAGCAGAGGAAGGATTTCTTTTGGCTCATAGTTTCAAGGCGGAGAGGGTATGGAGGCCAGAGTGACCCCTGCCCATAGCAATGGGGGCATTAAGCAGTTCATCTACATTTCAGTGGTGTAGGAAGCAGGGAGAACTTGGCCCAAGGGTAGGCTGAACTATAGCTGAAGGCCTGGTCCCATAGTGGCCTACTTCTACCAACCAGGCCTTATATCTAGAACCTTCTAAAACAGTTCCACCAGTGGCAGACTGTGTGGGGCAGGTGAAGTGCTGGGTGAATGTGTTCTGTTGATAGGAGCACAGACATGTCAAGGACACCAGTGCCTTAGGCTCGTGGGAACAGAAGGCCTTCCCCTAGGCCAGGCTCAGGAGAACGGCAAGACCTTCCCCTGGTCCAAGTAGGGATGTTGATGAGAGGTTGACTTTTAGCTAAATCCAGTAGGTACCGGAACTATCAGCCATAGGTTCCTCACCCTGGACGACTGCAGCCTGAGACTGCTCTCCTACAGAGAACCTACAGAGATTAGCTAACCCACTTCCTTGTTCATGCTGTATACAATAAATGAACCAAATTTCCAGGCTGCTGCTGGTGCTGCACCATCAAGAGCATGGCCAGCTTCATCCCAGCTTTATGTTACTTGTGTCTGCTATTTCTTCCTTGCCCTGCCCCAGTCAGGGCAAGTCCAAAGCTGTGCAGGTCTCAGCAGGAAACTAGGAGTTCAGACACAGGAGCCTGCTGGAGACAGTTCAGTTTCCACCTGTAACAGTGGCCATCCCCTTTTTTCTGCCCAGTGTATTAGGCCTTCACAGCCCAAAGTGGTGTCCAGGTGGTTCCCTCTTCAGCTTCCAAAGATAGAGTTAATTGATCCCTGTCATTTGGGGTCCCTTTAGAACTATGTACATATTTCTATTCCCGTTTATTATACTATTACATGCTAATATCTGATAGGACAATCAGCTTCTGAAGCTAGGCTTGCCTTGACCCTAGGACAACCTAGAGTGCATTTTAGAAATCCATGAAGGAGGGGGGGTCTTGTTTTAGTTGTTATGAGGAGGAAGAGGCAAGGGATGCATGTGACTTGAAATGGGCAGGACAAACCACTGACTCAAATCCCAAATGACTCAAATGTTCCACTGTCCATTGACAGTAGTATCCAAGCTGTGTGTAATCACCTGAAGCCAAACCTAGATTCTGTTGTAAATGTAAACAGAACGCTACTATAAAGTTCATTTCCCATGAACTAAATTACTAAGTGAATCAAAGGAAGGTTGTGTTTTTATTTGGCAAATTTGCCACTTTCTCATCACTTTAGGACATAATCACTTGCTGCTTTTGAATTGCCAACATAGCAACCTGGGTCATGCTGCATCTGAAGCTTTATCATTTATAGAGATGTTCATACAATACAAGGTCTCTTTTAACTCTTTTCATATAATCTCATTAAAAATTTGTATATGAAAATAAGCATTATTGTATTCCAAGTTAATTTCTGCATAGATAGATAGATAGATAGATGCACAAACACAAACACACATAAAATATCTACCTCACAGTTATTTTCAGGGTATAATTAAATCAAGTTACTATAGAAAGTATTCTAAGTAGTACTTGCTAAGGGAATTCTACAATATGTGTTGATTTTATTACTAAGGAAAAACCATTGGATGTTCTTTGATGAATATTTTATAATTTATTTATTTTTATTTTATGTATTAATTGTTTTGGTCCCCTAGAACTGGAGATACAAACAGTTGTGAGCCACCATGTGGTTGCTGGGAATTGAACTTGAGTCCTCTGGAAGAGCAGACAGTGCTCTTAACTGCTGAGCCATGTCTCCAGCCCTGATGATTATTTTAAAATACCCTGGGTTCATATGATTAAGAAATCCAACCAACTATCTCATTTTATATTATAATAATTGGAACCATTCATGTCTAAATGTACCCAAGATGTAGCAGAAAATGCCTCAATATTTCTTTTTGTTTAGTAAATAAACAGAAGAATCACTGTGATTAGTTTTTCTTGAACTATTCACACTGGTGTGTGTCCTGGGGAGCAAGAATGCAAACTGGCCACTCTAGAGTTCAGTCATCGTCTAGGTTGATAGATACAATGAGAGAACTGTGACTGTTAATGGCACTGAGAACTGATATATTTATTAATTTTACATTTTTGTTGTTTTGTAAAATGAAGGTGGTTACAATTTGAGAGAAGTTTGTAACAGAAGACTCATTGGCAATATTTTTATATCTCTGCTTAGTCACTTTAAAGTTGTTACTATGGATAATTATAGTAGTTATGATGTTTTGGACAGTATACAAGATACTTCACATTTGTTACTTCTAACTTTCATAAGTGACTGAATATTAGGTATTTTTACAGAAGAGGAAACTATGTTTGTCCAATGTTATTCATTTAGAGAATGGTGCCACTAAGGTTCAAATTTCAAAATCCAAGCTGATTCTTGTCATTCTGCTTCCTTATTTACAAGCCAGGAGGCTTCACAACCCAATCAGCATAGAAAGAGTGAAATTCCTTCCCTGAACTTGGACTTGACTGATCCTTCTGTGTTTGTCACTTTTCTTATCACTAATAAAATACCTGAAAAGAAGCATCATGAGAGAGGTTTGTTTTTGTTCAGAGTTTGAGCATATGTACAATCCATCATGGTGGGAAAGGCATGGCAGTGGCTAATGCTGTGGTTATAAGCTCTCCCTTAACTCTAAGAGGATCAGGAAGCAGAGCAAAATGGAAACAGAGTAAAGCTATAATCCCCAAGGCATGTACCCTAGTGACACACTTAAAGTTTATATAACCTAAAACATACCACCTATTGGGGACCAAACATTCAAACACATGAGCCTGTGAAGGATATCTCACATTAAACCATAACACCTTCCAGAAGTTAATATGAAGCACTTAAAGATTGCCAAGAGTATTTGAGATCTTACAGAAATCACTCTAATATTTCACTCTGTCTAGAAGCATGGACTGAACCCACCCTTTCATTCACAATATGAACACCCACTGGAGTAGACATTTACTAAAAGGCTCTGAGTCACTTTGGGACATTTTAGAGCTGATAATACAAACTAGTCTACATATACTGCCAGTCCTGATGGTTTTCCCCATAGCTTTGAGTCATCAAAGGGAGAGAAGTAAATGAGCTATGGGGTGGCTTCTTGTCCCCAACACCTAGGAGGACTTCCTTTCACAGGCCCCAGTGCTCATGAGTTCCATGGTGCCCTCTTCACTGTGCAAGAGGCATGGCCCACTCAGCTTTTAGGTGGTGAATGGGTCCTAAAGTGGCATCCAACCAAAGCAGCCCTGATTGACTAATCAGTATACAGATGTATACTTGTTTGCTCTCAAAATGAATGTTCTATGAAAAGGTAGGAAAATACTGTATGATAGAATTAACAGCATGATATGATTGTATATCTAAGTGTATGCATTGGGCGACAATAATAAACCTTATAGATACCAGGTAGTATTTCAAAAGCACATCAAGATAGCACACATTATGGAATTTAATGTACTTTACCTGCAAATACTGATGCCATTTTGTTTTAGGTTGCTGTACTTAGCCTTGTTCTGAGCATTCCTTTAGAGGAGAATACAAGTGATTTTGTCTTTTTGAAATAATAATCTTTTTGCTTTTTAAATCTGATGTGGAAACTGATACCCAACCAGTCCCCATGTATATTACAAACTATATATATATCCTCTTCAGTGTCACCAAAGAGGATGCAAATATATATGTACTAAGTATAGCAGCATTTGTGTATCAGGAAATACAAAACAAGCTACGTGGGTGATTTTATTTCAGAATTTACCCAATAGTATTATGTCTTTCAAAATGCTTACTCAAGGACACATATAATTTTTCCTGAAGCTGCTGGAATAATTGCTGTAGAATGTTAGCCTGACAGACTTTAGAGACTGTTTGGGGCTAATCTTCTAATTTTATATTGACAGAAAAGGAAAAATGACGTATCTGTCACACGGCTCATAAACAGTCAAATCGGAAAGCCAGATCTTTTTTGTAGTCAAGAGGTTTTTTTCTCCCCTAATCAAAGTATACATAAAATACTTTCCAGAGTCATTGTGGCTTAAGCACCTATTGAAAAATTCCATCTACTTTCCTCTGTTGTTTACAGATCTTACCCTCTAGTATATATGCTATGGATGGATAAAGCTGGGAAACACTTTTAAATTGATTCTTAGTTGGCACTCTTTTTTTCTTTTTGGTTTTTTGAGACTGGGCTTCTCTGTGTAATCGCCCTAGCTGTCCTGGAACTCACTCTGTAGACCAGGCTGGCCTTGAACTTACAGAGATCCACTTGTCTCTGCCTTCCAAGTACTGGGATTACAGGCATGCCCCACCACTGCCTGGCCTACTCACCACTCTTTTATCAAGACTCCAGAATTTGTTTATGTGAAACAATACATTAAACCATACATTTGCGGGGTTCCTTTGCTTCCCCTCATTTTCAAGTTTACATTTATTTGAAATTACTCTTCCCCAAATGTATTTTAGGATTATGTACTATGCAATGTCACTCTACACTTAACCCATGTTCCAATACCAAAAATTCTAACAGCAAATTATATAATAGTTCTAGGTAATAGAATGATTAGGGGAATTCTTAGGTTTCCATAAGTAACATAAAAACCATACTTTAAGTTTGTAAGGTTTAACATGTAACTTCAAATACAACATGTTTTATAGGAATCTACAAGTTTTTAATCTCTAAAAAATGACTTAATTTTTAGAGTTTCAAAGCTGCATTTTTCAAAAGAAATGTCTCATATCTTCTCTGATAGCTTCAGACTTTTTACAATCACCATTGACTGTTTCATGCCACTCCAGACAAACCTGACATGGCTGACCTACTTCAAGTGTCATTCATCTTCCTCAAGGGAAGGTTAAAAAGCAGATTGTCATGACTGCAGATATTCAATACGTCTACTATAGTACCTGTCACAAAAGCTTTCGAAAGATCATTTCTTTTCTCATGGTTAGGAGTTAATCCTCTGTAAAAGCAATGAAGAATTACCAAACATAACACAGGGCTCCTTTTAACTCATCATGTTGATCTACTCAAAACAACAATTAACATCTATAAGACTATATATAGCAAAAAGGGTAGAAAACAGCAACTTGCAACTAGCCAAGTACAGATTAAATAAACCAGAGACTTTTTTTTTTTTTTAGCTAAGGAGCACTGGAAACATGGGGAAATCCAGAATCAAAAGAAAGGAAGGAAAGTCCTAGGCTGCAACTACTCTTATTATCAATGTCATCTTGGGCTGTAGGATGGAATTCTTGCCTGTGCTCTGTATCAGCTATAACTGGGAGAAGGTGATCTGCACTGGTAATCATAATATTCATATCTGTCATACCCTCATCGTATCCTCTATCACAGTGAGGAGCCTAATGTCTACCCCTGCCACTACCTCCATCGCTGCTATGAGTTGGTCTGCCTATGTAAATGCCTGGGGTAGACCTGTGCTTTCTTGGCGCTAGAATAGTCCACATGAATTCTTCTACTCTGCATCCCTATTCCACATGCCCTTTCCATAGCCTCCTTAGAGTCATCTATCCTCTCAAAGTACACAAAAGCAAAACCACATGATACCCTAGTCCATGGATCATAAACCACATTGACACTGCTCAGTCATCCATATTGAGACAATACTTCCTGATGATGCAGACACAATACAGAGTCTTGGCCAACTAGGCAATGGTTGGGATCAGGATTTGCCCTGCTGCTAGATGTCTTCTGTAATTAGATGGAGAGTGACTCAGGTTCCTTTGCCTTTGATATTCTGGTGTTTAGGACCCACTTCAGATCATGTTCTAGGCAAATGGTACCTTGATTGAGTATAGCATCTGTGAGAATGCCTCCTTGACCTAGACTTGGGTTTTGATCTTTATCAAGAATGGGATTCAGAGTATTTGGAAACCCTCGATGAACTACAAGATTCTGACCTGCTCTTTGCTTTTACTTATCAGGAGTTTCCGTTGGAGATTGTGACTGAGAGACTCTACGCCCTCCAAGATGTCCTCTATATCACTCACCTCAGCCAGGTGCTGCCCAGAACTAGATGAAGGACAAGTCTGGGCTTGAGAGCTGAGGGCCTATTCACCCCAGGTCTGGACTGTGGGGAGGAAGAACATGATGAGAGTGCTGTGCTCCACACATACTAGCTTGAAGGCTCCAGCAAAATGCACATTTTGTTTTTTATTGGTCTAAAAACAACATAGAAATTGGAAAATGTCTAGAAACTGTGTTGCTTAAGCATAGATACATTCTAGGGCTCACTTAGAAAATGTGGCTTTAGTAAATTGAAAGTCAAGTGGAGGAAGGGCACTTGGGCTGTGGTTACTTTCAAGAACAACAATGTAGTTGATGCTATAATCATTTTCTCCACAGTAGAGGCAGGCTCTCCAACATCAAAACCACATTGTATGTTGTAGGGAGCTAGAAACCATTCAGCATTGCTGGGAGAACTGTTGTGGAATAATTTTTTTGTACACTGTGAAGATTGTTCACTCAGATTGATTTAATAAAAAGCTAAAAAGCTAATAGCTAGACAGGATTGGGGAGGCAGAGAGGACACTGGGAAGAAGAAGGGCAGAGATATGGTGAGTGCCAGTCAGACATGAAATGAGTTGGACACACAAAATGGGATAGAGGTTGTGGGAGTCTGCTGGGAGACCAGCTCCAACCAGCTCCCACCTATCGAAGGGTTCTTGGGTAGAGAAGAAAGGAATGAGAAAATATCAAATAGAAAGATAGACAATGAGGAGAAAGAGACACAGGATAGTTTCAGGAGGGCCTGAGTCAACACCCAACAGCCCCTTTGTTTATTCAAAAGGGCTTTTTATAATATGCCAAGGGAAGAGGCAAAAGACTCCCCCTTGCAAGATCAAAGCATACCATAGAGCCAAGTGTAGACCCTTCCAAACACCTGGTAAATATGCCCATGGTCAAATCATCCCATTATGCAGCCCTGCTGGGTAAAGCAGGCTCAGATTCTCTGACCCTGAGTAATTTGGGCTCCCACAAGAGGTAAAAGCCCCATGGTAGAACATAAATTAATAAAAATATGGGTTAATTTAAGTTATAGGAACTAGTTATAAACAAGCCTAAGCTATCAGCTGAGCATTTATAAGTAATAATAAGTCTTTGTGTTATGATTTGGAAGCTGGCAGGAGTGACAGAAAAAAATCTGCCTACAAATGGCACCCAACCTGGGCCATGTACAACCACATAAAGCCTGAGAAAGTTAAAAAAAAATTGGAACACAGAGTCAAATGCAGCTTCCTGGCAGTCTCTCAGGTAGGCTTGGTGCTAGTGGCAAACAGAGACATGGGTCTTTTAAGAGGCCCTGCTACTGAGCACTTACATGAGATTTTTGCATAGCTGGTGGTGTGCTACTCGGTGGCATGAGATGAAGTAGAAACTACAGCAGTGTGGCCCCAGAAACTTCGTAGAGCTGGAGCAAATAAATGTGGCACCTGCTGGTACCTCCACCATGAGGCTAGACTCTCAGGGAACCAAGGTGGGTGGAGCCAGCCACCAGCACACCATGAGCTAAGCTGCACAGTGGTTTAAGTTTTGCTCATGCAGACAGAAAAGGTTACAGATACAGAGTAAAATAGATTCAAATAAAAAAACAAAGACAAAAAACCTCTAAACAGGTTACACTGTGTTTAAAAATGTACTTAAGGAAAAAAAAAAGAAAAAGGGTATAAACAGTCATAAAAATAGTTTAAAAATAATAAAGTCTTTAAAGAAAAAGTAATGTAAAAGAAAAAAGCCACATAAAGTTGGAAAATACACAGGGAGTCTGGATCCTGTATGTTATTGTGTTGTCTTTAATTTTTTTGATTGCGGATGAGCAAACAATAACTGCTGAGGGACATTGGATTATAAAAACTACTAAATTAAAGAAACCTATATATTTTAAAAATGTCTTAAACTTCAAAATGAAAGCAAAAAAATATGTTACTTTGGGGAAGAGGTTATATTTTTGTTTCCACAAGGGAAAAAAAGGCTGTGGATTTGTTCAAGATTAAAGAGGACCAGATTTGATTGGGGAAGAACACCTGAAAATCCTAGCTACAGACATAAAGAAAACAAAACCTAAAAAAACCTACAAGACAGATCAAGAGGACCAGACGCCAATGAAAATGGGTGGGCCAGGTGATCCAGCCTCTCAGAGTATCTCTGTTGCAGTTTCCTCAGAGTTCGTAATCCAGAACAGCTTCAAGGCTGCTGGCTGAGATGGTCCAGCCAGGACTTCAGATAAGCCTTGCACTTTCCCATTTCACAGAGCCTGGACAACAAATAATACATCTAACTCTCCCAGGACTTGACCATTATCCCAATTTTTCCAGGGTCTCCTTAAGATGCCAATGCCACAAGACAACAGGAATCAGTCTAGAAAATATGACACCCACATTCCCAAGAGGTAGGGTGGGTGGATTTTGGTCATTTGATGAGTTATAGATGTTTGTCATCATTTAGGGGTGTTAGTTACAAGTTGTTGTTTGTCATGGCCAGGAAAATGGTCTAAACAAAGGTGTTAGATTCAAGGATCTCTTTCTGAAGGAAAAAGGAGGGATACAGTATAGAAATGATAGAATAAAAGGATAGATTATTGAATCTACTTTTAAAATAAAAAGCAAATACTAGTCGTAAATATTTTACATTGTTATGGATTTTTGTATACTGATACAAATTTAAGGTTATTTTTGTTATACTGTATATATGTTTCTATTCTTGTTTAAGGTTTTGCACCTATGCAGCTCATTTTAAAAGGTCATATAAAGTTTTAGTCTTTGAAAGTTATTTAGGATAATAAATTCAGGTTAACAGTCACCTATAACAATCAAACTTATAGTCATGTTAGTTATGTTTTCAAGGTCATCAGAGATATATTTTAGATAGATAAGTGATCTTCAAATACTTCAAAGACCTACAAAATATGGAATTTAAAATATTTTAATAACATAAGACTTTTTATGACAATGAGACACATCTGCTCCTGGCAGCACCAATCTACTTCAGAGAAGATGATGGACATCCAAGAACTTCCATATGGAGTTTGCTTTCTTTGTGGCAAAAGTTAGCCACTGGGCAAGAAACTGCCCTTGACTCAACTGCTGACAGTTACTGTCCAAACTGGACCAGCAGGACACAAAGAAAAGCAACTGCTGAACTTTGCCAAGACAGGGTAGGACAATTCTTCAAAAATTCCTGCTTTACAGAAAAGTTTTTCAGATATTCTAGGCCTGTAGGCTGAATATGGATGCCCTAATTTTTCAGAAAAACTTTTGGGTCCAGGCAGCCAGATGTCTCTGTCATTTTGGAAATGGCTTGCACTGTACTTCCTGTTTACTCAGGTAGTATTATATCCTTCTGGGGTCTTTGATGGAGTTGAAGACTAGATAATTATAGTTTTCCTTAGTTATGATAAAAGGTAAGTTAGGTACAGAACTTTGGACTCACCAAGAGAGGATAGATAATGGAATATTTTCTCTAAATTTTCCAAATATTAATGGACTGGACATTGTAAATGTAATTCTTACCTGATAATTGTTCTTACTGTATATAGTTTTATTATATTAAGAGTAAATTCCTTTCCTTTTTATCTAGACAAAAAGAGGGAAATGTGGAATAATCTTTTTGTGCACTGTGAAGATTGGTCAATCGGATTGGTTTAATAAAAAGCTGAATGGCCAATAGCTAGGCAGGATTTGGGGGGCAGAGAGGATGCTGGGAAGAAGAAGGGCAGAGATGTGGAGAGTCACCAGCCAGATGTGCAATGAGTTGGACACATAAAATGGGACAGAGGTAAAAACCACATGGTAGAACATAAATTAATAAAAATATGGGCTAATTTAAGTTATAAGAGCTAGTTAGAAACAAGCCTAAGCTATTAGTTGAGCTTTCATAATTAATAAGAAGTCACCATGTCATTATTGGCAGGCTGGCAGTCCCAACGAAAAGGTCTGACTACAGAAAACTCTAAGACTGTCCCCATGATTCTTTGGTATCTATCTATACCTTTGTGTAATTTTCATCCCTTTGAAGTGCTGTTTTGCCTCTAAACAAAATGCATGGCAAACATGCTCAGAGTCTGGACAAGAGAAAAACATAAAAGAAGGATGCAGTCAAACTATCCCTATTTGTAGGTAACATCATTCTTTACTTAAAAGACCATTTTGAGTCTATTAAAAAACTCTTGGACATAATTAACACAGTAAAGTTGCAAGATGCACAATCAATATTATAAAAAAAAAAGAAAGGAAGAAAAAAAAGAAAACCCAGTAGCTCTTATTTATACAAATGATCTGAGAAAGAAATTAGGAAAATTATTCCATTCACCACACCTGGAAAGCAGATATTTACACAGTAAAGTTGCAAGATTCAAACTCAATATTTAGAAAAAGAAAGAAAGAACAAAAGAGAAAAAGAAAGAAAGAAAGAAAGAAAGAAAGAAAGAAAAGAAAAGAAAAGAAAATCCAGTACTGAGATTTTATTTATACAAATACTCTGAGAAAGAAATTAGGAAAATTATTCCAAACACCACTTCTGGAAAGTAGGTATTTAGAAATTAATGTAGCTAAAGAAGTGAAAGACAACGAGGGCTGGGGATTTAGCTCAGCAGTAGAGCACTTGCCTAGAAAGCTCAAGGCCCTGGGTTTGGTCCTCAGCTCCAGAAAAAGAACAAAACCAAAACCAAAACAAAACAAAACAAAAAAACCCCAAAAACAAAACAAAACAAAAAAAAAGATGTGAAAGACTTCTAAGGCAAAAGTTTTAAGTTATTGAAAAAGGAAATCACAGAAAATATTAGATACTGGAAAAACATTTCTTGTTCCTGGATAGGAAGAATTAATATTATAAAAATGTCTATACTACCAAAATTAATATATAGAATTGATGCAATACCTATTGAAATTTCCATATCATGTCTCACAGGTTTAGAAAAAATAATTGTAGAGTTTGTCTAGAACCACAGAAGACCACAGATAACCAAAGCATCCTAAGGAGTCAGGACAACTGATGGTGGTGATATTACAATACTAACCTCAAACTATACCACAGAGCTATAGTGACAAAGACAGCCTGGTCCTGGCATGGAAACAGACAGACTAATGGAATAGACTATAGAACCTAAAACTAAAATGGCAAATCTATGCTCACTTAACTTCTGACAAAAGTGGGAAAAACTACTTTGGAAAAAAATATAGCCTATTCAACAAAAGGTGCCAGCAAAACTGACTTTCCACCTGCGCAAGAAGGAAACTAGGTACTTACCTTTCACTTCGTACAAAAATCAATTCAAAATGGATCAAAGACCTTCATTTAAAACCTGAAATGCTGAAACTTTCAGAAAAGTACAGGGATACTCTTCAACACACTGAGCTAGGCAAGATTTTTTCAATATTTTTTGTGATCCATTTATTTTTATTTTATGTGTTCGGGTGTTTTGCCTGCATGTATGTCCCGTGTGCAGTGCCCATGGAGGCCAGAAGAGGATGTCAGATCCCCCTTGGAACTGGAATTACAGATGGTTGTTAAGTCACCATGTGGGCACTGGGAATTAAACTCAGATCCTATGAAAAAGCAGTCAGTGCTCTTAAGAGCTCAGCCATCTCTCCAACCCCACGGATATTAAAACAGCACAGGCACTAACTCCAAGTATCCGCAAATGGGACTATATTGAAAATAAAGTTTCTGTCCAGCAAAGGAAACCATCAGCAGAGTGAACAGATATCCCACAGGATGGAAGACAATCTTTAGCAGCTGCACTTCAGACAAGGGCTAGTATCCAAAATTTACAAAGAACACCAGAAATTAAATACCAAGGAAATCAAACTGCCAGTCAACAAACGGGCAAATGAACTGAATAGACAGTTTCAAAAGAAAGACAGAGGAAAAACAGACAGACAAATGCCAATAACTATTTTAGAAGTGTTCAGTGTTCCAAGCCATCAGAGAAATGCAACTTAAAACTACCAAGGGATACTGCCTCACTCCAGACAGATGGCTGTCATCAACACTTATGATAGCAAATGTTGAAGAAGATATGGAGAGAAAGGAACCCTTATTTACTGTTGGTGAGGGTGAATCATTTGGATATTTCCCCCAAAATGAAAGATAGAACTACTGTATGACCTAGATATTTCACTCCTGGACATATATCCAGAGAACTCCACGCCCTACCACAGAGCTATTTGCACCCATGTTTATTACTGCTTTATTCACTATAGCAAGGAATTGGAATCATCATAGTTGTACATCAACAGAGGAATGGATTATAAAATTAGTTTTACACACACACACACCATATATAACGGACTACTACTCAGATCTAAGGAAAAGTGAAGTTTAAAATATTGCAGAAAAACAGATGGACTAATAATGTACAATATTAAGTTTGGTCTCAGAAAGAAATAAATCACTTATTCCCTCAAATATGTGGAATCTAGTCACCAGTAATATGTCAACAAATATGCATGTGCGTTCAGTGTAACAAGAAGGAAAGAGAACAAGAAAGGCTAAATGTAACGGGATGCAAAGGACCAATGGCAAGTAATGGACAGAAATGATAAAGGAGAATGCAAAAGATAATTGTTTTCTAGCTCCAAGTCATGTCATTTTTGGTTTTGGTGGTGACTGAGTGCATAAAAAGATTTAACTGTGAAACTGTAAAATTTAATATAAAGCTTCACAGCTTCAATTGTGAATGCCAATACATAATTTCATTAAGTTGTATAGACTTTGGGTCTGCTTAATTTTGATGCATGATGTTTTTATTTATTTGCAAGGTCTTTCATAGTAAAGCTTACTTTAAAAGATCATTGTTTGTAGTTATAAATCACTCAACACTGTTGGGAGACTTTAAGACTCTCCCTATAATTCTCTGGTATCTACCTATACCTTTGTGTACTATCCACCCCCTTGGAGTGTTATAGGGAAAGATTTGCTTCTCAATCAATACTACATGACAAGCATGGCAGAATATCACTGCACAATTGAGCTACAGTCTACATCAAAGTGAGCAGAATTTCCAGATATAATTAAGAGTCTTAATCGATTGGCTTTAAAAATATTTGTTTATTTTTAATTATGTGTTTGTACGAATCTGACTGTGGGTATGAGCATGTTGGTCCAAGTGCCCACAGAGGCCAGAGGAACTAGATTTCCCTGAAGCTGGAGTTACGGGTGTTTTAAGTTGCCTGACGTGGATACTGGGAACCAAACTCTAAAGAGCAGTGTGCACTCTTAACTGCTGACCCGTCTCTCCAGCCCCATAATCAGTTGACTTTCAACTAACCAAACAGTGGGTCTGTCATCGTCAGGTGAACCCCCAAAAAGAGAGGCAAGGAGATAGAGGAGCAACAGCCTTTGTCCCATGACTCTACTACCTCACAGAAATCAATTCTGCCAGTGATGCATGGGGCCTTAGATACAGAGCCTTTCCAGGGCCTGCCTCCAGATAAGAAACCTAGTCCACACCTGGATTTCAGACCCATGAGACCTTAAAGTAAGATCCAGAGGAGCCTCATCTGGATTTCCACCACAAAAGCTTGCATGATAAAGACACGTGTCATAAGCCGCGAAGTGTGTAGTGATTTGTGGCATACCAATCAGTAACAAGTGCTCAAGGAATTGGGGATGTGGTGCCCAGGCCGCCCAGCCTGGGCCTCACCTGCACCTCCATGCTCCCTGGCTCCTCCAGCAGATGTAGCAGTTGTTGTTTCTCTTGAGACAGCTGTTCCACAAGTCCCTCCTGGGCAGCCAAGCTCTGCCTCAGCTCTTCAATTCTCCTGGGCCAAAGAAATGGAAGGAGTCTCTTTGTGCAATCATCCAACCATTAATGATTTACCTGTTCCTATTTAGGCTCCTGCCACAAACCAGTGAGCTTTCTTACTGGGTGCCATTGACGGGGCCAACCTTAAGAAGAAATCTGGTCCAGAGGGACACGACATCTTAGAAAGGGTGAAAAAGCCCACTATCAGTACTTAAAGCGTGGCTACAGTGTGCTCTCCTGGGGAACAGAGAAAAGGAAGCCCAAGAAAAGACTACCAAAGACACCTACCTGTCCCTCTGGGCCAGGGCTTCAGAGTATTGTCCAGGTTTCACCTGGTCTCCTGGTGCATCTTCCCTGTCCATAGCTGCATCCATCAGCTTCTCTGAGAGCGCCAGGTTACACCCCTTCTCCACCTCCACCAGAGCTGCCATCCGCGTGGCTTCATTCTTTGCTAGCCTGGATTCCTAAAAAAAAAAGGAGAGCTGAGAGGTGGTCTAGTCCCACCAAGGAGCTCCAAGATACAGGGGTATTTGGTGGAAAAGAGAAGTAAAGGAGAGCAGATAGGCCAGAAGATAGGGTAGCCCTGGAGGGGCTTTGGGGGGACCACTTCTCCGGTCTGGACCTGTGGACACTCCTCACCTCCTGCAGCAGCTGGATCTTGTTCTCTAGGAGCTCATAAACTTGTTCTGTCTCCTGCTGCCGTTCCTCAACCTGATGCCGGAGCTCTGCTTCATTCTGGCTGTTGAGATCCTCCACATCGGTCCTAAAACCACGTAGCATTTGCTAATTAGAGCAGACCCCCAACCTCATGAGCAGACTCAGATCGCTCCACACACGCGCTCACACCTCGGAGGAGAACATGAAGCCCTGCTGCGGCACTGTTCCCAGGACCCATTCTGTCTGATCATTTCATCTGACCTTTCAGGACCTCTAGGTTCATTTGTTCTTGTCAATCATGGTAGGTCTGCTGCCCTGAGGTTACCATGATTGCAATAGCTTCAAGAGGAGAAGCTCAGAGTGAAGGCAAAGGAGTCAGCAGCTATGATCACAGTCATGGACTTTCCCAGTTAAAGTGCTTTCCTAGAAGGATTTGCTAGCAGCCTGCTTCCCTGCTATTTGGGTTTTAAATATTCATTCCATTTAGGTTGCCAGGACATACATTCATTTGGGCAGCCACCAAAATGCCCTCCTTTACAACCAGGAATGCACAGACTCACTGTCCTGAGTCTGGGACACTTCTACAGAATTCTATCAAGTGTTCAAGGTCCCAGGCAGAGAGCAGATATTTAATCTGAGTACATTCTGGTTTGGGCTGCATGTGGCTGCTCTGATATCCCTAGGAATGGCTGTCCAGGCACTAGCATGAGGGGTAAGGTATCACCAGTTTATTTATAGTGCACAACAGCTGTCCTTGGATATCTGAGGATTAGAAGTTTGGGGGCCCAGACCAGGTGCTGAGTTATCTTAATTCCGGTTAGGTTTTGTTTGTGTTTTAAGCCATTTTTGAGAACCATGAACCATCATCATCTTGTTCCCAGAGTGAAGAACTTCATTAAATCATAGCACACTTTGCTATTTGGACCAGGAGTTTGTCTCCATGGAGATGGATCAGATATTCCCAGAGATTGCAGAACTCCTTGATTTATAGTGGGTGCTAATCAGCGCCATCCCAGAGGCTAGCCCCATCTTCTGGTGTTGGCATCAGACAGCCTTTGTGAAGCAGGAAGGGACAAAAGTCAAAGAAATAGCCCAAGCATCCAACAATGGCAACTTTAGGGGATCAGCTTCTCCATTAGCCCCACATCCCTTGAGAAATTCACCTGATAGGCTGGAACCAGGAGCTTTAGAGAATGGAACACACTTTAATTATTCTGAGATAAATTCAACTCCCTGTAACCCAGTTTTTCATATTTTAGAAAAGTATGCCACCTTTATCAAAGTACATATAACTGTAATAGGCCACAGGACAGATGTCCTGAAATATGTTCAGTCATTGGCTAATCAGTGGATGGTTGCTTGAAGTTTTCTGCCATTACAAAGAATGATGCAGAAGCATTCTTAGCTTTCTCCTCTCATGGGCATCCTTATTTATGAGGAATAGAGTTCCTCTAGGAATTTTATGATTTTTTTCACCTTAAAAATTAATAAATCATACCAAAAATAATACCATAATCCCCCACTTTCACCAGAAGAACACGAGAGTGACCGTTTCTCCTGAACCAGCTCTTGTTTTTTTTTTTTTTTTAGACTGACTGATCATTTCTGATAATGTTGTTTGCAAATACTTAACATTCACTGCCTCCTGATTAGTTCTTTCCTATTTGTCAGGAAATTTGCAGTCTCAGGTCTGGGAAAGTCACCCATCCATGCCAAAATGTATCTGACCAAGTAACAGATGCACCCAAGGAAACATGAAATCATGGCTTCACATCCCAAATCAGACCCCACATTCAAATGTGAAGGCTAATGTAACACGAATCTTAAACGGTCTTATTAAATAAAAAACCTGGTGCTAGCTATTGGGGTAAATTCTGAAAGATCAGAGAAAAGGAACAAACCACAGCTAAGCTCACATTGCCAACTTCTCAGCCAATAATGTTTCCTCAAACTGGAAACCTCTGTGTCTTCATCCGAATGGATCTCAGCTGAACTGCTGCTAAAAGCCTGAAAGCTTAAAAGACCTCTAGTTCCTGGTCCTCACAGTTTATATACCTTTCTGCTTCCTGCCATCACTTCCTGGGATTAAAGGTGTGTGTCACCATGCCTGGCTGTTTCCAGTGTGGCCTTGAACTCACAGAGATAAGCCTCCGGAACGCTAGGATTAAAGACATGTGCTACCACTGCCTAACCTCTATGTTTAATATAGTAGCTGGTCTGTTCTCTGACCTCCAGGTAAGTTTATTGGGGTGTACAATATATCAACCACAGGCTAAGGTTCAGGACTTTGCCTCTGAATCCATTCCTCTCTGACGAGTGAGCCCAAGTCTGGGGCAGGATGAAACTCACGGGCACACACTGCTCGGCACAGAACTCAGCCTGCAACTCACCATGTCTTATCCAGATGCTGTTTCCTGTCCTGGAGTTCTCGTTTCAGGCTCTCCACTTCAACCTTCAGCTCGATGTTCTGAAAAGCACACAGACATTAACCATCACTAGCTGTCGGCGCTCCCTATCCTGGTTCCTATTGACTTTGGCTCCGGTCCACAGGCTCTCATCTCATCTCAGTCCTTTTCAGAACCCAGAACACATGTGGAAATCCAGATGGATCAGCAAACAAGCTCTCCAGTTCCGAGATGCCCCCTGTGCTGCTATTCATGCTTCCTCTGGGTCACCAACGATGCCCTAGCTCATCAGCTCTCTAAAACATTAGAGGATAGACATAGAGCAACATGAAAGTTTTCTACCACTATAGGCCACTATATATTTTAAAATATGAAGGGGGTTAATTATTTGTGTATGTGTGCTCATGTGGGTTGGTGCACGGGTATATGCAGGTGTACGTGCAGAGAGGTCAGAGGGCACCAGGTGTCATTCCTCAGGAGCCATCTACTTCCTTTGAGGTAAGGTTTCTCACTACCTTGGAACTCTCTTCTATGTTAGGCTAGGCTGTGTGGCCAGTGGGCTCCAGGAATCTACCTGTCTCAGTCTCCCCAGCACTGGAATTATCAGTGTAAACTACCACACCCAGCTTTTCCTGGGATTACCAGTGTAAGTACCACACCTGGCTTTTCTGTTTTCTTTAATTTTTTGGCATAGTTGCTGTTGATCAAACTCAGGTCATCATGCTTACATGATAAACACTTTCCCTGCTAAACTGTCTCCCCAGCCCTGGGTTTAATTATTTAAGGAAAAAGTGTTGTGTGTATTTTAAAAATAATGTCATAAATTTTATTATGAAATTGGACTTTTGTAAATTAAGTGGTCTTTGGTGGTGGATCTACATAGGGAACAATTATTATAAGGTAAGGCAGCAGCACTTAAGATTTTGGCAAAGAGAAAAAGGAAATAAAGGCATGCCTGCGGAGTGTGAACAAGGATTTAGTGATGTTGCACAGCAGATTAAACAGCCAGCTGTGTATGAGGAATGGGAAGTCAATACAGAGCATTAGCCAAGCCAGAAGGCGACTCGATTGCTAACAGTGCTTACTGTGCAAGCACGAGGAGTGAAGATCAGATCCTCAGCACCACGTAAGATAGCTGCTGTGTGGGCCTGTGGCCCCAGCATGGGGAACAGAGGGGGAGGGATGAGAAGGAAGACATCAAAATCTTGGAACTTGGTGGCTGCCAGTCTAGCCAGATCAGATTTAGTGAGAGATCCTGCTCCAGGAATAAAATATAGAGTGATAGAACAGACACCAGACATCTTCCTTTGACTTCCTTGTGGGGCATGCTCTCCCACACATATATGCATACATATACATATATCACACATATGAAATACACAGAAGGGAGGGAGGGAAGGAAGGAGGAAGGAAGGAAGGAAAGAAAGAAAGAAGGAAGACAGGAAGGAGGAAGGAATTAAGAAGGAAGTAAGAAAGGAAAGAGGAAGGAAAGAAGAAAAGAAGGAAGGAGGAAGGAAAGAAGGAAGGAAGGGAGAAAGGAAGGAAGGAAGGAAGGAAGGAAGGGAGAAAGGAAGGAAGGAAGGATGCATCTGGTTTGTGAATGCCATGATGAAGAAGAAATGGGGGGAGCCAGTGGCAATCAAAGACTTACCAGTAATGCCAGAAGCTCCACCCATAAAGTCTCACTAGCATGGATGCCTGAACATGAGATGAACAAGGACAGCAATGATAGACATGCTGGTGTGGATGGGAGAAAGACCACGGCCCTCAGCCCTACACAGAGAGCTACAGGCAGCTAAGGAATGACGACAGCAGGAGAGATAGTCTTCCCCAGGGAGAAGAGCGTATCAACTGGTACCCCAATACCAAATGGTCAGTCCTAAAAACATACATACAAGTAACAGTATATAGACCAAATAGATTGTATTTATGTATTTAGGAATATGTGTGTGTGTGTGTGTGTGTGTGTGTGTGTGTGCATACATATGTGTATGTAACAACAATTTATGAAAAATAGAGACCATGGATTTGAAAGAGCAAGGAAGGGTATATGGGAGGGTTTGAAGGGAGGAAAGAGAAAGCGGAAATTATGTCATTGTATTATAATCTCAAAGATAAAATAATTTTAAAAATTTAATGAGTACAAGGGGGAAAAAGAGTAAAGAGGTCAAAGGCTAGCCGAGCAGTCAGAGGTAGAGAGCAGTCAGAGGTAGAATAGCTAAAGCACAGGAAAGGTGCACCGTGGATGCCACAGCAGCGTGACAGATTTATTCTATGACATTGTATACCAACCACCAACCTCTTGGTGTCAAAGGCCACACGAGAGTATCATGTTATACTTGTGAAAGATCTCAGAACTCGTGTCTCATGATAGATGGCTGAAGCAGGAATACTTACTGGGAACAGTAGAAGCCTGCTTTAAATATTTGGGTTACTAAGAATTTTCGAACAGCAAGAAATAGGACTCACAGTTTTAGGTCATATTTGCTAGTGAGTTTCCAGCTGATATGTTGACAGGAATGACAGGGATAGTCTGTGTGTGCTTTGGGCTCCAGGTACAGCATGGGTTGATGTCAGATGAGATTAGAATACCTTAATTTCTTCAAGGCTTGCATTGTAGTATTTAAGAAGAAAATGATAGTTTTGTGTTCCTAATGGTGACTTTGAAGCTATTACATCATGAACACTGCATAGAGTTACAAGATTTAGCAATTAAAACTGCAAGGTGTCCAGTTCAAATTGGAATTCAAATAAATAATAAGTCGTTTTCAAGTCTTAAGTATCTTCCGTGCAATATTTAGGTAAATTACAGTAAAGTATTGTCATTGATCAGATATTTAAATTGAACAGAACAACTTGCATTTGTTCACATTAAAAGACAACAATTGGCAATTCTAGTCCTGTAAAAAGATCAACCACTGGCAAAGAATATTTTAATTTTTCTATGAGGGAAAGGCTCAAGAGTTTCATATGAAGCCCGTGTGGCATTCTAAGAACTATCTCTGCAAAGGACTTAGACCGGTGTGTGTGTGTGTGTGTGTGTGTGTGTGTGTGTGTGTGTGTGTGTGTGTGTGTGGTGTGCATATGGTATGTAGAAACATAGAGGCCCAAAGGTGATGCCAGGTGTCTTTCATTGCTCCTCGCCTTTCTATTTTGAGGCAGGGTCTCTCTCTCTCTCTGAGCCTGAAGCTCATCCATTAGGCTGGCCAAGGTCTCTGCCTCCCCCACGGCTGGGGTTAAAGGCCTGCCCCACTACGTTCAGCTTTTATATAGGTGTTGGGAACCTGAGCGCAGGTCCTTGTGTTTCTACAGCAAACACCTTTCAACGGAGCCATATTCGCGGCCCCTAGACTGGTGTTTTAACACATCTACCATAAATACGATATTTATAATTGTCACCACCACCATCAGAGGACCGTGGCAGTTTTCTCTGACAGCATAATATTTCACATGGATTTGACACTCCGAATGTGACCCTGAGAAGGAGGACTCCTACGTTGACTATCCCTCCTGCAGCTAGCAGACTCAGTTGTTGAACTCGCTGAATTTTGTTTGCGTTTCTCTGTTCAGAAAGTGAGGAAAACTGGGTAAAATGTGTTTAAGTCTCCCTAAAATGTTTATCTTATTATTATTGTTGCTTGTGTTTGATGTGTGTATGGATATGCATGCCAACACACACACAGAGGTTAGAGGACAATTTTGTAGAGTTGTTTCCTCTTTCTACCTTTACATGGATTCTAGGGATCAAACGTGGGTCCCCAGGCATTTGTGGTAAGGGCCTTTCTCTGCTGAGTCATCTTGCTAATCTGATTTAAGTCTAACATAAAAGAAAATTTAATCTATATTTTGAAGTATTGGCAATGATGATTTTTGTTTGGTTTTTTGTTTTGTTTTGTTTTGAAACAGGGTTTCTGCATAGCCCTGGCTATCCTGGAACTCACTCTGTAGAGCAGGCTGGGCTGTAACTCAGAGATCCACCTGCCTCTGCCTCCTGACTGCTGGGACTAAAGGTGTGCACCCTCCCGCCCCCCAACTGACAATGAGGGTCATTATCCCTGGCTAACTTAACTAAATTGGGTAAGTCTAGATGTTTGCTGGGCCATCTCACATAGATCAGCTGAAAAGGCTTGGGCAAATAAACAGAACCTCACAGTTGGAAAGCCAAGGTAAAAGCCTGGGATCCATAAATAACCTGATCAGTTCTCATGATGTCTTGCAGAATCTCTAACAGGCACAAACTGATCCACAAGACAATGTCCCCCAAAGTTCCTTGTAAGTAATTTTGCATGAACTCTGTATGTTCTGAAGCAAAACCAAACACCCCCCCAAGGAATGTGGGGTTGTGGGGGGCCCTGAGGATACCCAGTCCTAAGCCACAGAGAACCAGCTGCACACAGTGGCTAGCTGAGCACTCTGAGCCTCAGTTTCCCCAGAGTTGTGCGGCTGCCTTCTTCATCAGTGAAGACAATAATGACCATTTCACAGGGGATTTGACGTGGACTAAGTGAGATGGTGTGCAAAACACACCTAGACACTCCTTGTGTGAAGGTGTTCACCAACCAAGACTTTGGCAGCTCTTCACATCAGGTCTTTTACTTTAAAGCTAAGGAAATTGAAAGCCAGGAGGGCGACCTCTAAGGTAAAAGCAGAAACAAAATGCGACATTCTACACTTGCTTCACTGTTTCAGACAGACAGCAGCTCTGAAAACAATCCTCACTTTGTCTGATTGAGTTCCCTGTGGTAAACTACAGTTAGAAGATGTATTGCATGGACTCCGTCTTTGGAAGTCTTTATGGAGGAGGCAGGAATAACAGGGACAGCCAAAGTACTAAAGGCCAGGGGAGGTACCTGATCTCTAAAACCCTTAATCTTCTCCTCTGTCAAGGGGACTAGAGTGATCCCAACCTCATACAGATATTCATAGACTAAATGAAATAACATATAAAAACAGGCACATTACTGGCATGCTGTAAACATTCAAAACCATCGGCTATTACTGACAATAACAGTAACAATGTGCCCTGTCTGAGACAGCTGAAGTTAGGAGATGCCATCACATATTAGACTAACATTGTATCATAGAGAGGAAATTATTACACTAAAATCAGGATGCCCCAGCACCTGAGCATGAGTTCTCAACCTGAACACTCTCCACTTTAGTCTCTTGAGATAAGTAGTGAAGGGAAATGGAAAGAACCGGAAGGGGCAGGAGGGGGTGGGGGTCAAGGGTAATTGACGGCACAATTTACCGTATTTGTCTACAGGCGTGAGTAAGTGTTCTTGTGTGTGTTCTAAGTACAGCTTAAGTAGGTCCCAAACTAGATTTGCTTCTCATATTAGCAGATCTGGTCAGCATTGCATTAAGATATCTAGAGAAATTTATATACCAAAGAGTGGGGAGCTGGGGGGAGGGGAGTCACCTCTTCTGCCATGTGCCCCCCAAAGGGCTATCCACCCAATAAACTCAAGGGAAGATTTCAGTGCTGAAGCTTAAGTTAAGTAAGAAAGGCATTAGGCTCCATCACAATGTCAGCACTTAGAATCAGAGGCCAGGGACACAGTTAGCAATTGACCGAACTTCAGCGACGTGTGTCGTGATCTGCAGTGTCCTGTGTTCGACGAAACCGCAAGGACCAGCAGCTCAACAGCAATCCACATTAAACACAGCACTCTGCAAAAAACAATTTCCCCGCCTGCAATTCCTTCAACTAGGACTGAGCCCTGCATTTCCTTCCGAGTTCAACTAGGATTGCGTTAAAAAGAAACAGCAGAGTGAGCCGGGCGGTGGTGGCACACGTCTTTAATCCCAGCACTCGGGAGGCAGAGCCAGGCGGATCTCTGTGAGTTCAAGGCCAGCCTGGTCTACAGAGTGAGATCCAGGACAGGCTCCAAAACTACACAGAGAAAGAGAAACCCTGTCTCAAAAAACCAAAAAAAAAAAAAAAAAAAGAGTGGCCAGCTCACTCTTTCCAGGTCTCCCATCTTACCTCTAAATGGATCGATTGCTCATATAATTCACAATGTGGTCATCCCTCTTAAACATAGTATTTTCAAAAAAATTCCCAATACAATTCATGGCAGAATAAATCCAACAAATGAGCAAGCTAACAAGAGACTGATGGACAGATGGACTGAGGGAAATGGTCTGCATGACAGCTGCTTCCCCACAAGGATCTGGAGAGGTGTTATTTCTTAAGATGCACAGGTTTGTTACGTTCCCATATATTTTTCTATCCACGCTGCCTTGCCTTTGTCCTGCCTGGTGGTCCATAAGCAAAGCCTTCTATTCCTTGCAAACATGGTATAATGACCGTATAGTTTCTTTTCCTGTAATTGTACCTAATAAAAAGCTCAGAGCGAGAGGCACGCTGGTCCTTAGAACTTCCTGCATGACCAGCTTCCCATGCTTAAAATTCACACTGCAGTCTTGTTTCCTAGGCTGAGCTCTGCTATCTAAGGCAGGGATATAGGATAATGCTTTTAGACTATATGAAAAACTTTTCATTTAAAGTCTTTTAAGGCTGTAGGGGCAGGGAGACAGCTCAGTGGTTAAAGGGCTTGCCTTGAGAGTCCGAGGACTAGAATTTGCACCCCTAGAAACCCAAATAAATGGCAGATGGGCATGGTGGCCCTCCTGTAATTCTAGCCCTGGAAGACAAAGGCAGAGGATTTCCCCAGAGCAAGCTCACCAGAAAAACTAGCCATGTAGGTGAGCTCTGTGATTGATTGAGAGGCCTTATCTCCATGAATAAGGTAGAAGAGTGATGGGGGATGATTCCCTACATCCAATGCAGCCCTCCATATACATGTCCATGCACACATGAACACCACACGCACATACGTGAAGAATGTGAAATTAAAAAATAAACTAGAAGATTTTCTGTTTTAATCTGGGAGCAGTCTCTAGGTGGTGTTCTATGAGCCCATGGAAGACAAAATGTTTAAAAAAACAAAAAACAAAAACTGGATTCCAGCCTCCTCTTCTGCTTCTTTCCTCCTCTTTCCCTCGAAAGGGCCAAAGTTCTACTCCTATGTGCTACACTGAAGCTCAGAGAGAGACACTGTGGTCTGGAGATCTGAACAGGAACACCAGACAGGGGAGATTGACTATGGACTGGGTATCAGCTGGTGTTAAGGAAGCACTATTCAAACTCTGTGTGTAGTAATATTGTGGTGCTTATGTCTTAAAGAAAGAACGTATCAGAGGTCTGTTCTGACCCATTGCCAGGCAAGGTCAAAAGATGTCTGGGAGTGGCTGTGAGAAGTTGAGAACAGGGAAGAAAGAGCATTGCAGTGAGATCAGCCAGAAGAACGAGGTCCATCGGGAACTGCTGAGGCTGGGGACATGGTCCCCAGGACAGGAGGCAGGGACACAGGAAATACTATTGTCTTTATCTTTGTGCACATTTAGAATTCCCCATAAAGTCAAAGGGGCATTTTCATTACAAAAACATAAGCACTTAGACTCCTTACATTTTTCCCCCCTTTTTTATCTGTGGAATTACCTAAACTAGAGTCACTTGGCTCCCTTCATCAGCTTCTTCAGCCCTCTGAGTTATACAAAATGGTGGCACGCAGTCTATTTCCTAACACTGCTGAATAGAGAGAATGAACCCGCCTCTAAGCACCTCTGACATAAGGAAGCCAGTAGACAGGCAGATGCAGATATATGTGCAGGCAGGAAAGGAGAAATGCAGAAAAAAAAAAACGGAAGTGAGATGTGTTCCAAGAGGAACCTACAACCTCGTTACCTCGAAGAGCAAAGTTCTGTCACCTCACCTCCACACTGTCTCCTTGGCTTCATGTCTCCTTGCCCATACCTGCTCAGTTTACCCTGCCTGATGGTCCCCTTTTGTTCTGACTTCGGCTCACGCCTCCGTCAGTCAGCATCTGGCGGCACGTTTTTCTGAGCAGAGTTCTGAGACGTGATAGTTCATGGAGACACAGTCCCCAGACCCCTCGATGCTCAGTGGTGCCACCTTCCTCCAAACACAAGGACTCCTACCGATTGTGAAACCAATCGTGCAGCTGTCCTTGCATGCCACCAAGGCTCAGCCTGAGCCACGCCCGGCCTGTGGTGTCTTCTCTCCTTCTAAACCTGACGTTCACTGGGAGGCGCCTCAAGCTTCCTCCTGTCCAGGAAACTTTCTGCAGTACAAGATGAATATAAGTCAGCATCCACACTGAGGGTGGTGTCATTAGGACACATGGGCAACAGGTGACATTCAGACTCTCCCAAGCAAGCCAGGACTTGCGGCCATCCAACGCCTGTTTCTAGAACACACCACCTCGCTCTTTCTTGCATCAGTTATTTTAAACATCTGCCTCTCCCTCCAGAATTTGACAGACGTGCTTTGCCCTTGGTATCTCTCCAAGGAAGTTTAGGGAATGAATACTTAAAAACATTTTGTCAACTGTCTTTAATTGCATTTCTGTTTGGGTATTAAACTGCAGTGTCCTATATTGTGTGTGTGTGTGTGTGTGTGTGTGTGTGTGTGTGTGTGTGTGTGTGTGTGTACTGATATCTGTCAGCTTCTAATGTTAGAGACCATGTCTTATATCACACGTGTGTGTGTATACAGATATATGTATACATATATGTACAGATATATGTATACATATATACATATAATAGAGTGCTGTGGAACAATCTTTGTACACTGTAAATATGTATTACTTTCATTGGTTAATAAAAAGCTGACTGGCCTATAGCTGGGCAAAAAGAGATTGGGTAGGAGAGCCAGACTAGGAGGATGCTGGAAGAAGAAAGACAGACTCTGAGGATCAAGCCAGGATCAAGCCAGATGCAGAAGAAACAGGATGTGTAAAAAATGAGGCAACAAGCCATGAGCCACATGGTAGAACTTAGATTAGAAAAACTGGTTAATTTAAGATGTAAGAGCTGGCTGGAGACAAGCCTAAGCTATCAGCTGAACATTTACAATTAATATTAAGTTTCTGTGTGGTTATTTGGGAGCAGCTGCTGAGACACAGAGAAACTCCATCTATGAGAGAGAGAGACAGGGAGAGAGAGAGAGAGAGAGAGAGAGAGAGAGAGAGAGAGAGAGAGAGAGAGAGAGAACACTTGACAGCATGTCAATATGCATGATAAAGACAGTGAATACAATCCTCATTGGAGATCAAAATTGCCAACCTGAAAAACTTTCCTTGTTCTCACAGGCTTGAGCTCAGGGAGTTCTCTGTTACAGTAAGGGGCAAGTCAGGGTGAGCCTTCAGGGACCCTACTGCACGTTTGAAACAGGAGAAGCCAGAGGAACAGACTTGCTACAAACGAATCACTATTTGGGACAAAAATAAATGTAGCAAAATCCCATCCTAATCGATCTTGTAAATTAAAACAACTCAAAAAGAAATAGCTTAGTGGGAGGAAGGGTTTAAGGCTTTTGTGAGACTCTCCCACAGTTCCATCCACCCCAGTGAGAAGTAGCCATTAATGTGTGGACTTCACACCCTTTCCAGAAAAGTGAAGTACAAACATGCTCCTTGTACACAGAATAATTTCCTTTTTCAGGCTTCTTGGATCGCACTGGGGTAACATTACATCTCTGTAGAACATAGTAGAGCATGCAGTGTTTTCATAAGGAATTCCATCCTTCTGACTAAGGTACGAGGTGGTGGTGTTTGTATGATGCCTCTAGAAATCATTTACGTAGTTTCTGAAGGAATTCCTTTATAAATAAATTTTCCTTCTATTCACAAAATTTCAAAGCAAAAATAGAGCCCGAGAACACTAGTGGGTGCAGACATCCAGCTCTGCCATTAACAGCGCAATGTTAGAGTACTCATCCCAAAGCTTTGTTGGTAAACAGTTGATTCATTCAAATCGGGACCTTTTCGCCTTGCCTAAGAAAAAAATCATAATCCTGCCAGTGTCCTGTGTGAATGTGAGCCATCTAGCCAGCAGGGTTCATGTGCAAAACATTAAGTTTTTCGATGTTAGCAGAATGGAAGACTTGGTTTCTGAAGAAGAGCTCCTGCCGTCCCACAGAATGTATGCTCACCATCTTTCCAGTTACACAGCTAAGGCCCAAATTAGAGCAGAGGTTGCTCCAACATGGGACAAGTGTCCTTTGTTGCCAGGAAAGGGACAACAGGGCAATGTCTTCAGTCACCGTCAGACTGTGTAATGCCAGGGCGGTGTCCTGCCAGAGGCAGCTTGAATACCCGGTCTCCCACGGAGACGGAAAAAAAACAAGTGGAAAAGTTTGGTTTCTACAACAGCAAGCCCTGTATCCGAACTGTGACATTTTTTTCAGGGCCTGGTCTCAAGCCCAACCTCCGTCACTTCTTCATAGGGTCCTCAAGCCACGCCCACTTGCTCTGATCAGACTCTGAGTGTGCTGACATTCTAAGATTCGGTGTTTGGGCAAGCATGGCTAGGGGTTGTGTGTGAGTGTGTGAGAGTATGTGTGTATGTGGGGGAGGGGGAGAGGGAAGGGGAGAAACTGGGAGACAGGAAGGCAGAGAAAAGGTGCTCTTTAGGCAGAGGGTAAGGTAGCTGATTGGTGAGATGACAACACTTGCTTGTTTTGTTCCCCAACCAAATACTTCATAAGCATCAGCCCTTGTACAGGCAAGGCACTGTAACAGCCTTTAGAAACAGCAAGCCAGACACAGCCCCCAGAGAATTTATAACATCTGTCTAATCAATTAAATAGTTGATTTATAGCAAAATGCAATAAGCCAGAGCAATAAGCAGCCTGCAATAAGCCAGGATCAGATAGCCATGTAGAAATATGCACAGGTGGCAGATATAAATAGCAACAGATACACAAATTATTGTGAATTCGCCATGTGACTCCTGACTTCATCCTCCAAAGAGACGCCACTAAACCCACAGATGATAGATCGTACGCCAGGCTGCTCTCCCACCCAGCATCCCAGTTCTGCTTCAGGATAGAAAAGTGAACTGCAGCACCATTAAGGGAAGGGAAGGCTCTCGTGCTGAGGCAGTGGCATGGTAAGATGGCAATAAGCCTGGGTGTAAACATCCGCTATCACACATTCTACTACATCGAACTCCGGGAAAATGAAACTTCAACCATTTTTCACACACAGCTCATCCTCTCTATTCTGGAGACCATTTCAGGAATACCAGCACAGTTTCTTCGTGTTTTAATTTCAGGTATATCGATTTTAAAAAAATGCAATTAAATAAGATGAAATTGAAATAGTGACATGTTGAAGGTATTCAATAAATGTGATTTCCACCAAGTTGTCAGATGCATGAATCACAGGTGGAAGAGCTAATTCTGATCAGCTCAGTATAGAAATCCAATAAAAAAAACAATCAAATGAGGTGTGTTTGGAATTTGATGGTGGAGAAAGCATGTATGCATGGGGTAAAGGGTGGAGAGGAGATCTTTGAGTCTCCCATTCAGTTTTTCTGTGAGCTACAACTGCTCTAAAATGTAAAGTTTACTTTTAAAGAAGGATAAATGAGGGAAAATGTGAGGTGTGCTGGCCATTTTATTTTCTCTGAGCACAGAGGTCCCAAGATACATGCTGTCTTTTTCACACTGACTTCCAATTAAACCTCTGTGTGTCATAAGCTAGTCATTTTCTCTGGCCACTCGGTTAGCCTCTTGGTTGAGTCCCAGAGCCTCTGTTGATCTGGCCCAACCAAGCTGGCAAGTGAGACAACACACACATAAATACCAGTGATCTCAGGGAACCTCTCCCCTCCCCAGTACATTCCTTAGCAGGACAAATCTCTCTGACTTGGCTGGAGTCTATGTTCACAAATAGGCCTGGCTGGGCTTAATTTAGTAACTTGCAGGCCCCTGGTAAGAGGCAGGGTGAGGCTGGAGCCCGTGCAATCCCCCAGGATACTTCGTGGGAGACAGGAGCCCAGCCCTATCACAGGAGCTAAAAGGGATGTTCCAAATGATGTTTCTCTCAGCTGTTTAAGAACTGCATTTCACAGGAACCACCCTTTGTTTTTCTTAATTTCTCCTCAGGCAGCAGGTACAGGACTTATATGGAGTATAATAACTACATTAAAGGCTGGGCGAGGTGGCACACACCTTTAATCTCAGCACTCAGGAAACAGAGGCAGAGGGATCTCTCTGAATTCAAGGCCAGTTTGTCTACATAATGAGTTTCATGCTAGCCAGGGCTATGTAGTGAGACCCTGTCTCAAAAAACAAGACATCCCAAACATAAATAAATTGGTAGATATGGCCTGTTGAAGAGGTTTAAATCCTTGACAACATCTGACATGATCTGGTACTGGACGCCAATGTCTGACTCCTGTTTTAAAAGCCTGGCCTGGCCTAAAGCGAATCTTAGGATCATCAGGCCACCTTCTGAGCTTAGACCTCTCCTGGAAACCTGGGACAGTGTTTACCCTACAGACACCACAGCCGGGCCATTCAGGATGGCAGGCACAGGCCACCCACAGCTACTGAACCCTGGAGATGTAACTAGTACAAACTGAATGTACCATGAAGATTCCAGGGACAGTTCATAGTGGATTTTTAATATTGACTATCACGAAAGAACATTAAAAATCTTTTAAAAAATTGGGAATTTTTGTACTTTGATTTTTATGTTGAAATTACAATGTTTTAAATGCATTATTGCTATCGATTTTTTACATGGTTTTGTTAAAATGTGGTCACCAGAGAATTTTAAATAGCATGTGTGGCTTGTATTACACTTCATCATGTTGTAAGTACATTGTGTGAGGCCATGTTTGGTGCCCTGCAGTTCACCCTGTGGTCTAATCATACCAGAAGCAGTTACTGGATGTAACATATTAAGCACTTAATACTTATTAAGTATTTGGTGGAAAAGGAATAAATAAATGCCACCATCTCACAAGTCAGTTACTTATCCTCAGCCCAAAGAGCTTCTTGCCTCTGCCTGTCTCTGTTAGGTTGAACAGGTGGGGATTTTCAGTTTCTACAATGGCAGCACCCCTATCCAAATGGTAAAAACTGTTCTGGTCACTGTCTCAAGCACCAACTACAACAGCAGGCCTTAATAGGAAGTTCCTTTCAACCATCACAGTAGAGAAACCGCTGAGCGACAGCAGAAAGGTGGTGTCACAGTTCCACAAGGTGTTTGGACACTGAGTTGCAAGTCAGTGTAGGCAGGACACCCTCTACTCACGGCTTCATGGCTAGCACATCCTTCCACACCTAGCACATCCTTCCACGGCTAGCACATCCTTCCACGGCTAGCACATCCTTCCACGGCTAGCACATCCTTCCACGCCTAGCACATCCTTCCACGCCTAGCACATCCTACCTATAGAAGATGATTACATGTTTACCAAATGAGTGGGTGTTGCTCGAAATAAATTCAGTCAAGGATTTCTACTTGCTAGTTGGGTCCTTTTCTCAAGTTATATGCTTCCGAAATCTACTAGCCCTCTTTGCGCAATTCCAGAAGAGTCGGGGTCAGCTGGACTTCTCCCGGCAGCTGGGTGTCAGGAGAAAATAACAAAGGACGGAGAAAACAGCTTCTCAGCCACAGCTTCTTTCTGCACAGCTGAATCTCACCTGCGGCTCACAGGGTATTGGGAACCGAGCCACACAAAGTCCTGGATTTCTATTATGAGCTCAATAATATTTATGTTGGAAGCTGTGGAGGATACTTGGTGTTGATCTAGCCCACAGAGTATAATGTATGGGGAGATTTAAGAAACATATACATAAAAAAATTACCAGGTAGAGATGAAATGATCTGTGCCAAATGGTTATTCTGAACTGTAGTCAGGTGAAGAAAATAGATGAAGAGACAAGATTTGGGACAGTGATGATGAGGAAAGACCCACCTGAGCAGGTGCGGTCTGGGCTGGATGGACTCTAGAAGATGGGTAGGGTTTGTATGTGCAGAGAGTAGGTATTTCAGATATGAACATGGATGTTTCAGCATGAATGAGCCCCCAGGAGAGGGAGTAACTCACCTGAGGAGTATGCTTGGAAATGTATTTGGGGGAACAAACAAAAGTCGTTTCTTCCCTGACGCTTGTGCAAGCTCCTCCTGTCACATGGCCATGCACCAGCACCGGCTCTCACGTCCTGTCTCTGAGCATAGATCCTCTTCCAAGCAACACCCAGGAAGCCTCGCCCTTCCTCATCCATCAGGATTTCACTGTCCACTGAAAAGTCCTACTGCTGAATGATATGTGGACACTTCCATCTTTAAAAACAGCTCTTCTACCGACCCAGTACCCTTACCAGTTACTCTCTGTTTCTTACTTCTTGGAACACAACTCTTGAATGGAATCATCCGTTTTCACTACCCCAGTGACTCTTCTCACATTTTTAAGCCCACTAACACCAAGCTTTTGCCCTCACTATTTCACCAAAGTGGCTCTAATAGAGACGGTAGATGGTGCTAAAGGCGAAGGAGTATGTTCAGTCATCATATCACTCAGCTCTCGGAAGTCTTTCAAAACTTTGACCCCGCCCCCTTAGTTTATCTGGCATCAAGGACCCCAGCCTCCGGCTTCTCTTCCCATGTTACCATGTTGAGCCTGTTCTGTCTTCCTTTGCCTGTTTTTCTCCTTTTTCCCAAAGCGTTATCAAGGTGAGTGGCCTACAGCGTGGTCCTGGACCTTTCCCTCCTAGATGCTCTCAGTCCCTTGGTGATCTGACCTAGTCTCAAGGCTTCCAATCCCACCTGCATGCTGACACCATTAAAACCTGTGTCTCTAGCCCAGCCCTTTCCCCAGAAGTTCTGACACACTCAATCACTTGCTTGCCACATGAAATACCTAACAAGTTTCTCAAACATGAATTTTCTAAAATTGAGTGTCTTACTCTTCTACCTCAAACCTTCTTCATCTATAATGTTCCCTGTCTCAATGGAGGCAGCTCTATCCTTTCTGCTGCTCAGGCCGAAAGTCCTGTGCTTCTCATCAGTTCCTCTCACATTCTACATCGGATCCACCCATGTAAATCCCATTGGATCTGCCGCCTTCCCCACTTCTTCCCATGTTAACTGGTGCTCTACTTTGAACACCATCTGCCCTCAAAATGGACTACAGCAGACGCTTCCCAATTGTCCTCCTGCCTCTCATCCCGGCCCTTCTATACCCTGTTTGCAATGTTATAACCCGATTTGATCTTTTCCAAAGTTAGAGAGGACTGCCATTTGTTAGATAGGTCCTCAGACAAAACCCTCTGTACCCTATGTGACTCAGAGAAGGTCTGAAATCATTAAAGCAATACAAGCCCCGCCCCTGTTCTTTAGCGGACCCATCGCCTCTGAGCTCACGTTCTTTCCCTGTCTCATTCCGCTTCAGCCAAGTTGACTTTTCTGTTGTTTATTAACCTGAAAAATTCTTCCCACAGTTATCTGGTTGGCTATCTTCCTTACCTTCTTCTAGTCACTTTTTAAAAATCACTTTTTATATCACAAAGACAATTTTTGCAGTATATTATACATTGGAAAATGTAGGTATTATATAACCTGACAGTTCCACTACTGGATATTACCAAAGAGAAATAAAATGTTCATAGTAACTTTATCCTAATAACTAATCACTGGGCACGAACTATATGTTCATTAACAAATGGATAAACAATTTTTTGCCATCATTTTTTTGAATTCTAGTGAACAATGAAAATGAAAGCACTACTGATACAAATAATGTGAATGAACAAGTTAGGTGGAAGAAGCCAGAATCCATAGTCCATACTCTATGATTCCTTTTGTATGAGATTCTAGAACAGATAAAACTGATTTATAGACAGAAATCAGATCAATGACTCCCACAGCCTGGAGGTGTAAGAGGATTGGTACCACAGGGATATACAGCAGCTGCTCCTGGGAATATCTGACATTTTGATTGTGTCATGGCTGCTACCCAGGTGTAACACTGGTTAAAATTCACTGAACTACATACTTAAGAAAGAGAGAGAGACAGACAGATAGAAAAAGAAGAGTGAATCAATGGATAATGGAAGTGGAAATGTAAGCAGCCATGTGCAGAGGGTAGGGAACTCAGAGTGAAGACGGCCCACAGGAGGACATTCTCCTTGCTCAGATCATATGAATGCTGTGGAGCAAGCCCAGGACCAGAGTCCTCCACTGGTCACTCACTTGTATCTTTTCTTCCTTTTCCATCCTAACTCGACAAAACAAACAACAGAAGCGATGGCAGGGGCAATGGATAGACTGTAATGTAGGGCTCTCCTTTCTTGACTCCTGGAGCTCATGCTTGTGTGCAGTACCCTCCCTTTGGTCCAGGCAAGGCCTGGGTCTCGTTTCTAACCAACTGGGTATGGGGAAATTGAGGGGATGCTACTCTTGGGAACTGAGCTGCAGACAGAGGCTCAAGAGCCTCTCCTTGGGGGCTTAGAATAAGTAGTGATAGAGGGAATGCCCACCACGCAAGAAACAATAGTTGCCTTCAAGGAACTCCAGGCAGCCTCTAGCTACCTTTTAGGAAGAAGCCAAGGGCCTCAACTGGACTGCCACAGGAAATAGATTCTGCTGACAACCCAAGGGAGCCTGGGTAAGGTTCTTTTGTAGACCAGCTTCTAGACAACACTGCAGAATGACCAAGACTGTGGTTGTTACAATGCTAAGCAGAGAACTCAGCTGAGGTGTGCTATGACACAGTGTGTCTGTGTGTGTGTGTGTGTGTGTGTGTGTGTGTGTGTGTGTGTGTGTGTCTGTGTCTGTGTCTGTGTCTGTGTCTGTGTTTGAGATCACTAACTAGACGTCCCTGGACAGTCTTTGATACTGAAAGCCTGGTCTCTACTCTTACATTTTTGGACCCTGCTATGGTCAGGATGTGTTTTGTTCTCCAATGAGTCGAGCTTTGACACTTTGATCCCTGTGTGGCAATGTTGAGAAGGGACAGAACCTTTAAAAGGTGGAGCCTGAGCCAGATGATGCTGGTGCCTCTGTACATGGATCTCTGAATTTGAGGCCAGCCTGGTGACAGAGTGAGCTTCAGGACATTTTAGGGCTATACAGAGAAACCCCATCTCAAAAAACCAAAATAAGTAAGTAGATAGATGATAGATAGATAGATAGATAGATAGGTGACAGATAGACAGACAGACAGACAGACAGATAGATAAAAGGTAGAGCCCAGTGGGAGAAAGGAAAGGAATAGTTTTCATGGGATCTCCATTAGCTTTTATTAGAGTAAGTTGTTATAAAAGAACATATTGCTCCCCACCTCCGCTTTCTGTCTCACATGTGTTCTCTCTCTCTCTCTCTCTCTCTCATTCCCACTGTGATACCAACCAATATGATGTGGTACAACCAAAGGGGCCTCACAAGAGCTTGCACATGAGCTTTGGACTTTGAACCTTTGGGAACTGTAATCTAAATAAACCTCTGTTAGTTATAAGGTACCAGCCTTCAGTATTTAATTACAGTAACAGAAAAGGGACTAATATGAATATAGATCCTATTACCCTGCCCTTTCTCTTCCCCTTCCCTTTCTCCCCCAAGAGGATTTTCACTTTCTAATTACACACTTATTTACTTACAGTATTTACTGTTCATTGTCTACCCAAGATAGAAAAACTCCACAAGGTCTCTTCTGCTTTGTGCATTAACAGTTACTGGTCACCTCCAGTAGAACAAAGAACACACACACACACACACACACACACACACACACACACACACACACAAACCCATTAACTCAAAAAACTAGTGTTTCAGCTTAAACTAGCTGATTCTTACTCAGCAGGGACAGGAAACAGCTAATTATCACCTGTTAGGCACTGAAATGTACTCTAAGTCTGTTCTTCCCCAAGGTAAAAAAAAAAAATTCCCAAATCTACTATCCTTTTAAATTTTTTATTTTATTTGCTTGCTTGTCTAGGCGAGCCTCAAGAGATCCTTCTGCCTCTGTTTCCAAGTAACTGGGACCCTACAGGTATGCCACCACACTCGGTTTATAATCCCATTTTTCTTTTCATTTTAAGTTGGTTTGTGTCACTTCCTGCTTCCTCTGAATTTGGGGGGCTCATACCATACTCAGCATGAGCCCGACAGGGCGCTGTGGAGCAAGGCCAGCCCTGACTCTATTACATATCATGTGGCCATTTCCACCTGGTTCACAAGTCAAAATGAGGCCAGTGCCATCTCCCACACGAAACCCATCAATAAGACCATCTACCTCCTCTTGCTACAGTCCTGGCAGAAGCCACTATGAGGACAGTAAGGTGTCCTCTTACCAAGTCCTTTCTCTTTCAGTCACCTTGACACAACGCGAGTTCACCACTGGAAAACATCATTTGCATTCCAAAGAGTGGCACACTTTAAATAAGTACCCAGGCTTTGCTTGTGAAGTGTAGAATTCGGCCACGCAGCTGCTGGGACGACAGGTAGACTCCCTGTCTTATTATTAACGGCACACGTGGTCCTGGGAAGACCATCTCCTTCACAGGCTATTAGGTGGCTGCGATTAAATATGGGTAAAGTGTGTAAACTGGAGCCTGGCACACAGCATACACCAAATCCTTCCACTCTCACCCCGGGATTAAAATGGAAAGCATTCATTCAGCATTTTGGGGAGGGAATGAGGCAGGAGCTTTGAAGGGTCGTTTTCCGCATGGCTGTTCATTTTCTCTCACTTTATATCAAGACCCTTGGGCACTAATTAAGGACTCTGGCTCCTTTAGAGGCAGGAAGAAGAGAGAGAAATTAGGAAGAAGTTGAGGGTCACAGCCCAAAGCTCAAGGGAGAATCCCATTGTTCATTGATAACACCACCTTGAAACATCGGCAATCGTGCAGGATGAAAAAACCCCTCTACGGTTACCTCCCTCCACCTTTGCAGAAGATGCAGTTACTACAGTCTCAGCTAGAGAGTCCCCTGAGACACTGAGAGTTTGGCAGCAGGCTAGACTTCTGCATGACCCAGGTTTGCAGGACTTAGAAAGAAAGAAAGGATAGGGCTTAGAATGGGCACTGCTTCTCACCTCTTTGAGCCTCATAGGTCTGCTACATTCGTTGATTTCAGTACCAGGCAGACCCTGGGTCCAGCTCTGGGCCCATCCATTACTGGCTTAGGAGCAGAGCGATGATAGGATACCCCTGTGGCATCAAGCGTGGACAAGGCCAAGTTTGCATCTATGCTGAGTAGAGATACCCAGTCTCGTTAGAAGATGCAGGGCAGGGGTGTCTGCTGGAGCATGTCTAAGAAAGGCAGCTGCTGTGGCTTTGTGGAAGACCGGAGACCTTCCAGGGGAAAGTGATGTGAGGATGAGCTGACTTCAGGTCCTCTGTCAGTCTCAGACTCTCACTGTGCTAGAGATCATGGCACAGAGGCCGGCAGCGTCCTCAACATTTAAGATTTCTCTCTCCAAACCTCTCTTGGGCTGTCTAAGATCCTATGTGCATGGAGGCATGATTGTAGAACTTCCAGAAGGCTGAGAGACAGGCAGCTGGCATTATAAGGTAGCTTGTGCCTTTTATTCCCTCCCAACCTTCTCAAGCCCGGTTTCCAAATAGCGGGTATGGAAGCTGCCCAGTGAGGCCCAAAGTCACTTCTAAAGTTGCTTGGCAAAAAGTCACCTGACTACTGCTCAGCTATCCTCAGAACGGTATGTACTATGTCTGCCTTCCAGTGTATGATTGGATTAGCTACCGTCTAACATGACAGGGTAGGCTCATGTCCAGTTCTCACCTGCCCCCATCCACCCCGTGCTCCCTCCCCTCCCCGTGTAGGATACAGCCTCAATTCTCTGAGCAGTTGAACTTGTTGAGATGGGATGACACAAGACGAGGTAAAAGAAAATGCCCACAGAGTGTTTGAAAAGCCATGGATAAAAGCCCTGGGGGGAGGGGGGGTCAGGCACGCAGGTGGAGAAATTGAATATTTTCTTTGTCATCACAGTACAGCACCAGTCATCTGGGAGTGAGTCTAGCGCCTGTTTTAGCCCATTACAGGCAAAGAAGAAGGAAAACTAACTTCTCACAAAGAGGAAGAAAAACTAACTTCTCACAAGCACAGACATTTCTTGAACTTTGGTTGTAGATGGAAGAGTTTGTTGTAAGCTTGTGACTCTTGGATTTCTGTCTCAGCTTGACCACTAATATTCCATGTTGTATAAATGAAGACATGACCATTCCGAGGCGTGGCGGAGGAGAAGAGTTTTATTGCAGATATGAGGGAGAGTACAGCCACGGGCATCTGGAAGGGTTCAGAGAAGGGACCAAACATGGCCAGCAGACTGAACCAGGCCATGAGAGGAGAGAGAGAAGGAGAGAGTGAGAGAAGAAAAGAGAGAGCAAAGAAGAAAGCCAGGAGAGTGCCCGGATGAAATGGCAGGGTTATACAGGAATCAGAAGCTGGGGGAAGGGAAACCCAGGAGCTGAGCAGTTTAGGGTAGGGGCCAGGGTGAGCAGAGCTGAGAGGAGCCATGGGTACTGAGTGATCCTGGAGGCCAGCCTGTGCTTTGGTATGCTAACAGGCATCTCAGTTAGCCATTTGTCTTAAGTTTCTTTTGAACTTGACACATGTGACCTTAGGCAAATTACCGTTCTGGACCTTGATCTCTTTATCTTTAAAATGAAGGGTTTATTTCACTACTCATTAGGGGGATTCCAAAAGCCCAGAACATGGCGACTCTCGCTACTGCTGCTATTCTTATAATCAAGTTCTCTTGCAAAGTGAAGGGATCTTCTGGAGTCTTTCTAGTTCCAGACAGCAGTTCTATGTTCTTTCTCTCCTATCTTTCCAGCTCTTCGAACACACCAAGGCAGAGTTTTTGCCCCTTTCCTCCTGCCTAGACAAGAGGCTAAGCAGCAAAGCTCATTTCCTGCTAGTAACAAAGCTTGGACTTGACAAACTTGAATCTCCCCGAACTACATTTAAAACACCAAGTTCTCCCCATTTGTTTTACAGACAAGTAAATTCATCCGGTGGGAAAGCTGCTTCTAGCAGTACAGGCTCACAAAACCCAGGCTTGCTTTCCTCTAGTGACTGTGCTCATTATAACCCCCACTACCTGGGAACAACACCAGCGTCCCTGGCATTGGCTGAACCTTCCCAGTCACGCTGGCACCTCCTGTCCTGAGCCATCAGGAGGTAGTGAGAGAGGACAAACCCCTGCTAGGTGCCAGGCGTCCCAGACCTCCATGTGTCAGGCCTGGTCCAGCCCAGGGAGTTAAATGGTCAGAGGGCTCAGAAACAGTGACTTGACCTAGCTGGGAATCTTGATTCCTACCCTTTCTCTCTTTCCGGTCAATCACAAAGTCCTACAGGTATTTTATCTCCTAAACAATCCAAAGACCAGGGCTCTCCTCTCTGTGCCCTATCCTTACTAGGCCCCTCAGTTTTGTTTGCTCAATCAGTCTGTCCTCCCGATTTTCTGTTTCCTCTCACCGAATCCGACTTTCCCGCCCACCAGAAGGATCTAGCTGTTCCCTGCAGTCTACATCACTGGCTCCTGTGAAGTGTCACGAAGACTGAGCCCTGTATACATTTCAGTCTCATCCTACGCCTAATGCTTAAATCCGGCAACACAAAACAACTTACGATTCTGTCCACCACCGAGCAATCATTTGTCTTGGGCTTTTGCTTGTGACAGACCCTCTTCCATGCACCCCACAATTGACTGACTAACAATGCTTATATCTTTTTGAAGTTCAGGGGTCATCTCCTCAAAAACTCCTCTATAGATTTTCTCTTCATCTGCTCTATTTCTCTGGGGTAGCAACACATTGTTTGAACTCCTTTACACTCTGTCCATTTCTCTATTACTGCTTCCCATTCCATCCTATCTCTGATGTTTTACTTCTCTTTGAAGGCTCAACTCCCAACCTAGTACTGGGAATATGGCAGAAACCTTATAAAGACCTGTTGAGGAGATAGATAAGCCCAGAGGTTCCCAGGATGTGTCCTCTGCTGCCCTTTCCAGGGTCACCTTCACATCACCACAAGCCCTCCATGCCCCACATTCCAGCCACACAGAAGGACAGGAAGGGTGCCAAGCACACGGTGCTCTTTGTGACTCTGGCTTTGTACATGGCTCCTCCGGTCCAGAATGCCTTTCTCTATTTCTTCATGAATTACAGATGGTTGTAAGTCACCATGTAGATGCCGAGAATCAAACCAGGGTCTTCTGCTCTTAACTACTGAGCCATCTTTCCAGCCCCAGCATCTGAATCCATAATCTACCTTTCCAACTCCTGTGAGCCTACATTTCCTACCTTATTCTCGTTCTTTCCCCCAGATGTAAACATGCTGCAATAGACCAGGTGTTAAATAGATGAAAATGGTTATTACTGTCATGTACACCTGGAGACACATGCTAGGGAGTGCCTACCTTCTCATTTAACCTGACCTCTGTGGCTGCCATTGCCACAGGTAATGCCTTTCTTCATAAATTTGACAGAGTTGACGATACTTTTTTTCTATTTTTTATATGTCTGCAGTGAATGCTGTGCACATGCTCATGGGTATATGGAAAGTTGTATGTGTGTGTGCATGTATTTTGTACATATGCAGTGGATGCTTGTGTACATGCACGTGACTGTACATAAACATATATGTGTGTATGAATGCTTGTGGAAGCCAGAAGATGTTTTCTTTCTCCACTCTCTACCCTATTTCTTTGAGATGAGTTTCTCACTGAACCTGGGGCTCACAAACTTGGCTAGGGTTGGCTAGCCAGCAAACCCTCTAGTCTCTACCTCCTCAGGGCTGGGGGGTAGAGATGCATGCTGCAATGCCCAGTGGCTTCTTTTTGTTTGTTTGTTTATTCGTTTGTTTTTCAAGACAGGGTCTCTCTGTGTAGCCCTGGCTGTCCTGAAACTTGCTCTGTAGACCAGAGGCCTTGAACTCAGAGATCTGCCTGCTGAGTGCTGGGATTGAAGGCGTGTGCCACCACATCCAGCAGTTGTTTGTTTTAACAAAGTTACTCGGGACTGAAGTCATGTCCTCAAGCTTGGATAACAAGTAATTACTTACTAAACAATCTCCCACAGGCCTTCCTACTTTTTTTTTCCGTAATTACTTATTTAATTATTGTTAACTTTGGGAAAATGTTTTAATTACATACACTTTAAGACGTGTATGACAATGAATATACAATTAAAATTTTTAATAAGGAAAATATGTGATAGGAAAGAGACAAAAGGGTATATAGTAGCTGAACTATTTATTTTGTGTATGTGTGTGTGTACGTGTGTGTGTGTGTGTGCGTGTGTGTGTGTGTGTGTGTGTGCGTGTGTGTGTGTGTGTGTGTGTGTATGCGTGTATGTTAAGTCCAGAGGTTGACACTGCCTTCTTAAATCCTTCTTCATCTCATATTTTTGGAGACAAGGTCTCTCTCTGAACATGGAGCTCACTAATTGGTCTAGACTGGCTGTCCATCAAGCCCCAAGGATCTTCCTGTCTCTGTCTTCTCAGAGTTGGGGTTACAGGTATGTGCCCCCGCCAAACTATTTATAAACATTTCCCTGGAAAACCAGAACGGCCATTTTCCATGTGTGTTCTTCTACATGCACTGTGTGTGCTGACTGCCTGTCCTCAGCTTTCTGAGACTCCTGAAGGCATAGCTTTGTTTCTAGCTCAAATGCCCGCCTTGTTAGCAGTGTCACTGGATTGTTGGTCTACACATGTACATTCCTGGATTAATCAAACGTCTCTTGATCACCATACACAGTCTTCTGTGCTAGCTGCTACAGGAGAAAAGTATCAACAGAGAAATACAAATGATAATAATCAACACCGTAGAGGTGTGCCCAGAGCTCCTGTAGTAATGAGAATGATAAGATGTGCCGGGGAAAGCCTCACCAGATGCATGGAGCTGGCCTGAATCTTAAACAAACTCAGACTTTCCTATTTAGTCCCTTAGAAGGATGTTTGTATGTGAGGAAGGGGGGAAGCTTGCTGCAATAGCAATGCGTGGAGTAGAGTCTATTATTCATAGACGGGAAAACTAAGGTAGGGAATCCAGTCAAGTAGGCCGAATAGGGTCAAACCTATCACTCTAGGAAAAGAGCCTGATTTAAAACAAGAAATGATCCAGAGCAAATGACTTCAGTAAGTCGACATCTCTGGATGATTTTATCATCTCTCAGTTTGTCACAGTAATGGCAAATATCTACTGACGTCATACCTCAGGAGAGGCACAATACTGAGTGTAGCTCATTGGCTCATTCAGTCTTGCCCCAAATCTACAGGACAGGTGCCATTATACATCTACCTTGAAGCCGAGTTTCTCTGTCCTGTCCCGTTCTGCAGCTGCTTCCAAATAAAGTCAATTATTTGGGAAGCAGCTGTTGGGTATTTGGGAACAGGCAGGTGGGAGAGAAACTTCCGCCTACACTACCTCAGCTCAGAGAAATGACAGTAGAGCCATGCATTGCTTAAGGCGTCATTAAGCAGTTTCACAACGAGGAGAGCAACACAGAACAGATGCTCTAGCCTGCTACACTCCTGGGCTACTGTCCAACGTGCTGCGGTCCTGAATACCACAAGCAACTGAAGCCCAGCAGCAGCGGTGTATCTAAATAAACACCCAAGAAGACACAGGACAATCTGCACAACAGATGGAAACAGTAGATCTGGATAGGGCCTTGACTGTGAATGGACCTTGAGGGGCTGGGAGCTGCTTGTGGTCAATGGGAGACAGGTAAGTGACTGGGAAGGCCTGGTGTGCTTCTCAACACCATTGTGGACTTTATAAACACTGTATCCTTGGGCTACACCAAATTTACCTCTAGTTTTTTTTTCATTAATAATTAGCCTTAGCTTATTGTAACTTCTTTACTTTGTAAACTTCTAATTTGTTTTATTTTGGCTCTTTTGTAACAACAAGTTAAAATACAAACATATTATATGGCAAAAAAAAATATACTGCATAGATACTGTACAAAAATACTTTATATCCTTATTCTAAAAGCTTTTTTTCTATTTTAATTTTTTTCTTTTTAGACTCTTCTGTTTAAAAAAGAAAACTAAGACAGAAGACACACTGACCCAGGCCTATGAGAGTCAGTATCATCTGTATCACTGTGTCCTGCCCATCCCCTCAGACCCCACCCTTATTTCCCCCCAACTCCCACCTTCCCCCACCCCCGGCCCTGTCCATCCTGTCCTTATGGAAGGTCCTCAGGGCAGTAGCACTAATGGAGCCACCTGTCACCTCCCATGACAAATGACTTCTGACATCACTCCTGCAGGACCTGCCTGAGGCTATTCTTAAATTAACCTTTTCATTTTGTTAAGTAAAGAGATTACTTTAAACCAATGGGAAAAATTAGCCAAGCATGGTGACCCACACCTTTAATCCCAGCACTTGGGAGGCAGAGGCAGGTGGAGGTGTATCTCTGTAAATTGGAGGCCAGCCTGATCTACATAGTGGAGTTTCAGGACAGCCAGGGCTACACTGAGAGACCCTGTCTCAAAATAACAAAACAAAACATTATGATTTTATTATTAATATTGATTATTATTTTCACACAGTAAACACACAAACAGGAGAAGTACGATCTTCTGCTATTATAAAGCATCCTGTGTGGTTCATAGTGCATGTGCTATGCTTTTATATGCCTGGCTGTGCCGTAGGTTCGCTCACATTAGCATCACCACAAACATGAAGGTCAAGTATCATCCTAGAATATTACAAAGACTATGACATCAGTAGGCAACAGGAATTGTTTAGCTTCATTAAAAGCTCACGGGGCCACCGTCATATATATGGTCCTTCATTGACCATAACATTGTTATGTGGCACATGTCTGTATTTGCTCATGTTAAATCGGGCACTGAGTGACAGAACCAAGGTTCAGTGTTAGAAGTGCCACATTAACAGCTTAGTAATCGTAATAGTAGGAGAAGGACAATGAGGTTAGTGATAAAATCAGGAGGTTGCTCACCATAGCTATAAAAGTATGCTATGTATAAGCCTCAGAGATTGCCCGGGAACACGATCATCTAATATCAAAGATGAGAAAACTGGCCGGCAAGATGGTTCAGCCAGTAAAGGTGCCTGACCACCTGTTACTGAACCTGAGCTCAATCTTTGGGACCCACAGGATGGAAAGAGAGAACAGAATCCTGCAAGCTACACAAGCGCACACAACACACACACACAGAGACAGAAAGAGAAAGAGACAGATAGAGACAGAGACAGAGAGACAGAGACAGACACATACACACATAGAGACAGAGACACACAGAGAGACAGAGACAGACGCACACATTAAAACATCATTTTCAAACTTTAAAGGTGAGAAAACTAAAGAGGTTTAGGTCTCAAATCAGGCAGCTCATGGCTCAAAAAGGAATGAGACACAGCTCTTCTCCTGCTTCTATCTAAAGGCTAAATTCATTTTCATCCTCCAACATTATGATAATTTCATTTTGGAAGAACTTCTCTTGACAAATAAAAGTATAGCTGGAGAGGTGGCTCAGTGGTTCAGAACACATGCTGGGCTTCCAGAGGACCCGGGTTACGTTCTCAGCACCCAGGTTGGGTGATTCACAGCCACTTGTAAGTCAAGCTCCAAGGGGATCCCACATGGCCCCAGCACTCTTGGGCGTGTTCTCCGCCATGTATGTATAATGAAAATAATAAATAATTTTTTTTTTTTGGTTTTTCGAGACAGGGTTTCTCTGTGTAGCTTTGCACCTTTCCTGGAACTCACTTGGTAGCCCAGGCTGGCCTCGAACTCACAGAGATCCTCCTGGCTCTGCCTCCCGAGTGCTGGGATTAAAGGTGTGCGCCACCACCGCCTGGCATAAATAAATATTTTTAAAAGATAAAAATAAAAATATGAAACCATACCCAGTTAAGTCAGATTCTTTGCAAAAATGCGAAAGTTGTACAAGTAATTCTTGAAAGAAAACAATGATCATGAAACATACGTACTTTGGAATTGGTAGCTGTACATTGACCCTATCTAGTCCAGGATGATAACATTCCATTTCATTTCTCTTCACTTTCTGCTGTTGGACCTAGCCTCGTCACATTTTAAATTCCACTTTTAGAGTGCAACCCGTAGGCTTTTGAAAAGCACAGAAGTCTGGGCAAGAAACTAATCATCATGGCTGGTGGTTTTCAGAGTGCTGTTTGATGACCACATGTTGATCACACAGCAGTGGATCTCACGCATTCCAGGGCTGGGCACATTCAGCTGATATGAGAAGATGCAGGATTAGGTAATAAAAATGAGCAGGTCAGCCAAGACTCCACCCAGAAATTACTTACACAGCAGCTGCTGTCTGGCCATGCTGCGAAGCCTGTCCTGCAAGGAGTGGGCCATACCTAGCTGTGGACCACCTGCAGGGTTATCTCTCTTTCTTTTGACCCACAGGTCAGGAGCTATAAGCCTGGCAGTGGTTACTTCTTAGCTTGATTTACATTGTCAAAGTGATAACCCATCCTTTCCCCTGCAGAACTGAACCTACAATTATGGTATGCTACCATGAGGGGGCAGTAGTCCCTAATCACATAGGTGTATGTTCCTGTTTGTGCTGAAGGTAGGAGCCAGAGGGATCAAGAACACGACCAGAAAACCCACAGAATCAACTAACCTGGGCTCATAGGGGCTCACAGAGACTGGACCAACAACCAGGGAGCCAGAATGGGACAATGGGACTGACCTAGGTCTTCTGCACATCGGTTACAGTTGTGTTGCTTAGTCTTTTGTGGGACTCCTAGCTAGGAGCAGGGGCTGTCTCTGATGTGGTCCAGGATGTTCAATTAATTAATTAATAAAAAAAAAAGATCCAGCCAGGCCATGCTCCACAGTGAGGGAAAAAAAATGATTTCACAATAAACTGGAAGTTCAGGAATCAAAGGCAAACATAGCTCTAAATTGCAAAAAAAAAAAAAAGTATATATATGAAATTATTATTAATATTTACAAAAACTGAAGCTTCAAGGATACTTTATTTAACATTAAACACATAGTAGCTAGTTTCAAAGAACCAATTTTTATGTGTAACTCAATATTCTTTAATAAACCCATGACTGGTATGATTTTTAATTTTACTTTCTCAGTTCTCTAAAAGGTCTAAAAGAAAGAAACTCTAGAGCACTTTTAAAATTTGCTTTTAAGTTGATAATTTGAGGCTTTGGCATAACTCTAGCTTTTACAGATTCTCTTACAGGAAAAAAATTCCATGTAGCTTCCCTCACAATGAAGAATTTATCCAGGCCCCCTCTCCTCTGTCTCTGTCTCTCCTTGTCTCTGTCTCTCTCCCTCTCCTTTATCTCTGTCTCTCCTCTATCTCTGTCTCTCCCTCTCCTCTGTCTCTGTCTGTCCCTCTCCTCTGTCTCTGTCCCTCTCTCTCTAAATCATTAATCAACTACCTAAGGAAGACTTGACACTTGGAAAGAGAAGCACAGACCCTCTTCCCAGTCCCGTTCTCCCGGTTTCCCGGAAGCTGTCATGGTGGGATGTTTGATTGTCTCACACTAAGACAGTAATTTTTCCCTCTTAAGTACCAAAATCAAAAAAAAAAAAAGTCTATCTACAATAGATTTGTAGTACATATGTTCATAAGCATTGGTTTTCTTTAAAGAATTACTTGTACAACACACACATTTTTGCAGAGATTCTAACTTACCTGGGTGTAGCTTTATACTTTTATTTTTAAAGACATGTTTGTCCAACATGCAAGAGAAATCAATCTAAGTATAGTAACAGACGGCATCAGAACCTCTTGACTTTCTGTGTGCTGCTAGGCATGTGACCCCTGCTGTCTCTTCACGACTAACTAATCTTCCCAACCTAAAGAAGCCATCATGTAAGTAACAAGCATGAGCAGAAGATGAATTGCTCTGGTCGTATTATAAAGAGTCGAACCTCTTTTTCATTTTTTAAATACCGCAATAACTACCAGCAAGTATATAATGATGACTCTCTCTTAGAAATGTGACATTACCCCGTTTACAAAGCAGCTCATGGAAACTGTTACTTATTCATACAACAAATGAGTCTCAGTGCCTGCAGCTCTATCCTGAATGTCAGTTCTGTGGTGGCTGGAGCAGGTTTGCAGAAGGGAAGCAGCTTGTCCAGCGGGTGCCTGGTTCTTGGTACAGTGTTTCCTGAGTCCCTGGTTCTTCTATCAAAACAAAACTGGCCTGGTTTTTATCAATCCCTCACCACTACACACTGGGATAGATTTCTTTTCACCTATGATATTATATCATTAAAAATGGCAAGCTAGGGGGCTGGCTCAGTGGTTAAGAGCATTGGCTGCTCATCCAGAAGACCAAGAGTTCAATTCCCAGCATCTATTCGGCAGCTCACAACTGTCTATAACTCCAGTTCTAGGGTATCTGACATACTCACACAGATGTACATGAAGGCAAAACATCAATGTCCATGAAATAAAAATAAATTAAATTTTACAAATTGGCAAGATGGGTACCGTGATTCATTCCTCTATTTCCAGCACTCAAGGGGTTGAAGCAAGACAATTACAACTTTGAGGCCAGCCAAGGATATACACTGAGATCTCAATGTGTTCTACCCTCCAGATAAAATGAACATTTAATCCAAGTCTTTTTTTAAAAAAAAAACATAAGCCTTGTCTCATAAGCCAAGTTGGCTTCCATAGCCCAAGATCATCTTGAACTTTAAACCCTTTGCCTCTACCTCCAGAGTACTAAGACTATTGGTATGCACCACTATGGCCAGGTTATGCTGTGCTGGGGATCAAACTCAGGACCTCAGGCATGCTAGGCAAGCACCCCACCAGCTGAGCTGTCTTCTCAGCCCTTAACCCAGCCTTTAGTGCATGATCTCTTAACCTGTGAGTCGCGACCCCTCTGGAGGTCACCTATCAGCTATCCTGCATACCAAATATTTACAGTGCAATTCATAACAGTAGCAAAATTACAGTTGTGAAGTAGCAATGAAATAATTTTGTGGTTGGGAGTCAACACAACATAAGGAACTTTATTAAAGTGTCGAAGCATTAGGAAGGTTGGGAACCACTGCTTTAGTGGTTTCCAGTAACTGTCACCAACAGGGAAGAGGAACGTGACGGGCAGGTTGAACAAAAGCTGGGTGAAGTAGGAAAAAAGGAAACACATCCCCGGAACCATATGAGACAACGGCTGCCTTGCCCACTGTGTTCACATAAGACCAAATGGAGACAGATCACAGTTACCTGCATGCCATCCAATGGCAAGATGGAACCAGTGAAAGGATTGTCACCTCTACCTGTGACTTTGTGCTGTGACTCCCTCCCCTATACCCTGAGGCAGCTGCCATAATCCAGTGAATCACTTTTCCAGAGAGAGATGGTGCCCTCTCTCATCCCACACAAAGCATTTCCAGAAGCATTCCACCTTTAGCCAATAAAGCGCAGAGAACAAGGCCAAAAGAGTCAAGCAGTAGTCACCTGGTTGGGGGTGAAAGAAAACCCTTTCCCTCCGGTGATCTACAAGTTGCCCCTTCTGCCCTGCTTTGGGGACAGTTCACGGAAACACTTCCTCCTGCTACACAGTGAAGAAATTAATTCAATAGTTCTACGCCGAGGCCCACACTACCATGCATCCTCCCCATCTGTGTTATCAAGTCATCAAGTCCCCTGGACCTCTGGCAGCTTCCCAGGAGACACACTCACTCACTATACAGCCATAGAGAAGATAACGATGACCCCGGAGGAGTTCTCAGAGAGAGGAAGATTAAAACATGGACATTCAGAAAAGAGGGAACGAACTAAAGCTCCCAGAATTAACAGTACATACCAATTGAATCTACCAAACACTGAAATCTCATGGATATCACCGCCAGCCCCTTTCAGATTTAGCAGTCCATATAATTAACAGAATTGACCAAAGAATCATGGAGGTCTCACAGAAACAACATGAGGTTGTTTCTCAGATCCAAATGCTCTCCAGTGGCTTCTATTGCTCCCCAGCCTTCTCGGTCAAGGTAATGCTTGTGCAGCTCTCTGGTGTAAACGGCTGGGCATTTAAAAGGGAACTTTTGTCAAATCTGAGGCAACCAGACACCAGACACCTGCACTACTTCAGATCCTCTTGCTCAGACCCTAAGAGGCCTGAGGAAATCAGTGTAGTGACCAGCCAGGAAACTCAATCCTTGTAACCCATCAGGACTTAAAGTCCTCTTACCAACATGCTGTCTCATCTCACCCCCAGCTCTGCCAACTCACACACACCAATCAAGGCAGCCCTGGGTACCTGGGAGGTCCGGTCTCCCTCCTACCTCACTCCACTGTTCCATGGGTACCCTCTTTTTCATTCCAGGGCAAACAGTTCTAGGACTAAAATGCCTCATATTCTGTTTCAAACGTGTATCTGTCTGAACACCTTCAAAGGAAAACACGGATTTCTCAAGAAAACAGTGTATCCTAAGTGGTTTCTTCACACCACCATATTTCCTCCCAAGACCTGGAGCTGGAAAAGGCCTTTAGGAGAATGTGTAGTCTGAGTCATTTCCCCCACGCTCAGTTTAAAATGCGAATTTCTGTGCTTCCCCATCCAGCCCTGAAGTTGGAGTTGTCTGTGGTGCACACAGAATCCACATTTTAGCCTGGCTGTGTCGCCACAGGGTTTGGAGGCTCTTGCTTTACACAGCCCCCTCCCGCTGAAGAGGAAGAAGGAGGAAAGCCGGCCCCAGAGAGGGGAATGGGCTTGTCCGAGGTCGCGGGGAAGCTCTGTTCCTCGCGCTGAGCTAGACAAGCAGTCTAGACTAGCAGTCCCCGTTGCGCGCACTCCCCTGCCGCACACTCACTCACCCGCTTGTAGACGTCCTCCCGGCTGGCCTCATACTTCTGTTGCATGCGCTCCTCCAGGAAGTAGATGCGCAGCTTGAGGCTGAAGTTCTCCTTCTTCAGGTCATTGAGGTGCTGGGACAGAGTGCGATATCCATTAGACATGGTGGGCGACCCATGGGGAGGAGCATGCCCAATCGCCCCCTCACCCCAGGAACACGGTGCAGCTTTGCCGCGGCATGGAGCTGGCGGGCTGGGACGCTGCTGAGGCTGCGGGACCCTGGAGGCTAAGGCGACATAGCCCCTGATGGTGCGCTCCAGGACCTGGGACTGCCCGGGCTCTCTCTGCTCTGGGTTCTGGAGCGCAGCGCACTTTCTTTTTTTACCCCGGGGAGATATTTGCGGAATCCCTGACGGAGGAACATGCTGTGTGAACTCAGACACAAGTGGCAGTAACCTGACTCCAGGACAGAGCTGTCACCCTGTCCCCCCAAACCACCCCCCCCCACACACACACTCCCCGCGCGCCTCCAGGCCCTAGAGTGGGCAATTAGCTTTTTGGAAAGAGAGGGACTGACCCCCTCTCCCCATTCCCGGAAATGGGAAGGAGGTGGTTAATGTGGCACTGGGGTTGCAAAGGCAAGAGGGAACTGGAAGGGTTGGGGGGAGGGGGTTGGCAGACAGAAACAAGAAATAAGGTTGCGATCGAGAGAGCACATGTCCACAAAATGACCCACAGAATAGTGGACAGAGACAAGTAGCCTCTTTCTACCAGGGGCAGATCTTAAGGCGCTACCGACCAGAGAGGAGTCCAATTCCTTTAATGATCCAGAGCTCTGCCCCGACCAGTGTCCTCCAGTCTTTCTCCCTGTCCATTTTCAGTCCCAGGGCTGTCGGTTCATAGCCTTTATTCCCATGCTCTCTGCTCCCTGATACACACCACACACCCGAAAGAAAGAGTGAATCTTGGCTGAGCGGGATCTTTGCAAATTGTTTTTCAGTGGAGCTTCCGCAGAGGGAGGCCCAAGGGTTCCTCCCTCTGGGGAATAAGTGTAGGAGTCCTTGCTGGGGGGGTGGGGGTGGGGTGGTGCAGGGAGTAGGGGCAGCCGACATCCTGGAGACTAGAGATTTCAGCCACTCACTGGTTCTTAACTCCCGCACCTGCCTAATGGAGCCAGGCCATCATCACCAGATCCTGCTCATAAAGCAAATTAAGATCCTTGAGTGACAGCTGCAACATTAGCAGGAAGTATTATTTATACCACATCACATGGGACTTTGAAGGTGACTGGGAGACAGCCCCAATGCACTGATCCCAAAAGAGGTTCTTGATTTGGTAATACCAAGTTGGAAAAATTACTATTAACATCTGAGATAAAGGAAATCTAAAATTTTTATATTTAATCCAAGCGTCCACTTCTTTTCCACTACCTGCTTTTCGTCTTTTCCCATTCTTTCTGGACCTTCATAATGATTCCAGTCAACCTTGGTGCCTGTCATTATCCAGTATCCAGAGGTTGCATACATAGCCGGGCTGTGGTGGCTCATGCCTTTAATCCCAGCAGTTGGGAGGCAGACCTCTGTGATTTTGGGGCCAGCCTGGTTTACAGCGCAAGTTCCAGGACAGCCAAGACTACAAAATGAAACCCTATCTTGGAAAAACAAAACAAACAAACAAAAAAACCAACAAAGGTGAAGATAGCCACACCCCCCAAGAGCAGAGCGGCCACACAGTTGGTCACATGATAAGGTGTGTTCTATGCTGTAATCTTTCAAATCTGTGTCTTTCAAATTTTTTATATTGTGCACTGAAAAACACACACACACACACACACACACACACACACATTATTCAATTATGCATTATAATCTGATATTTTCTAATTTCTCTTTCTGGGAGTGACCTGCTTGCTAAATTGACTGACTGCACAGTGGATAGATAAATCTTAACCTATAGTTTGAAAACCATTGACTCTAAGGGAACCCAGAACGAAGAATGATTGATTCTGACTGGGAGGCTAATGGAGAATGCTCTGCCAGCAACTGAACTTGCACTTGGCCATGACAGACAGAGAGAGTAGTTTGAGTAAACTAGGCGGCTTCAGGAGCGCAGAACTAAAACTGTGCAAGGGAAGAGTCCGTTTTTTCTAAAAAGAGAAGATTGTAAGAGGGGAACATGTATCCTATCATTGTAAGCCAAAAATACTTCACACTAAAAAAAATCTACTCACTTAAAAATCTGCACATAAAAATTTTACATGTTCATTAAATCCTTAACTTCCATTGAGAGTTAGTGACGAGGAGGACAAAGGTCAAAGCTCAAAACACACCTTTCTGAGGCACTGTGGTGTGGTCCTGTAATCCCGGCCTCTTAGGAGGCTGAGGCAGGAGGATTACTGGTTTGAGGCCAGCCTGGACAACATAATAAGGCTATGTCTCACACACACCAACACACTTCCTGATACCAGTTCTGTTATTAAATACCTGTGTGACCTGAAGATGTCCTTCTCTAGACACAGAGCCCTCCTCATCTGGAAAATGAAATGGCTGGGGACAGAGTGATCTTTAAGCCCTTTTCTGGTCTAAACTCCTAAGGGGTGATGGCTATGGTCACTTCCCTTTGCTCAAGGTGGGTCAGATTGGCAGATTGTAATTAGTGTGTGGTTAGGCTTTGGCTGTCTACTGGGATACTTTTTTTAAATCACATACAATAATTTCATAAAAGGTTTTAATTAAGGAAATGGAATAGGTAAGGATTCAGGGTACTCCCATGCAGCTGGGATTTTCCTGCACGGTATTCCTAGTGCCCTTTTTCCCTCTTTCCTTCTCTCCTGCCCTTTCTTGTGGCGCTCGGTTGATTTGTTTCATATGTTTTGTTTTGGGCCAGTTTGTTAACATCATCACTTATATGATGGTAAGTCCTTACCTTTCTGAGTTTTCTCTCTCTCCACACTTTCTCCCCCAGAGAGTTTAATCCACTTTTAGTGCTATACTTTTATCTCCCGAGTGACCTCCTGGCCTCGGTCTTCTTGCTCAAGACCTAGCCCCACACACCCAATGTTTTGCTAGAGAGCCGCTTAATCTTCCCATCCTCATGACAGACTTCATGACAAACACATCTGCATGAGTCTAGCCATGTCTGCAAGACTCTGCCATAGCCATCTGCCCTTCAGAGCCAAGGAAATGCCTTCAGAACTCAGAACCCTTCATGGGCATCTCATCCATCTCTTAGGCTAAAGAGAAAATGTTATCACATTTCGTTAAGACATCCCACTTCTTTTCTTTTGTTAAGCCTCAGTTGGAAATCCCTAAAAAAGAAGTCACACCTTCTCTACCCTGGCCATCTTTCCTTTCTGACCTCCCAGTAAGGCAAACATTCACATCACCAAGTGTTCATCCGGGGCCTGTTGATGTCGCTTCTATCACCTGGGTGGGTTACTGAGACTATTTAGAATTATTTGACTCTTCATGTAGACTCTGACCTCCCCAGTTATCCATGGCCATCCTAGTAAAGGGCCGCCGAGTCACGTGTCTGCTTTTTCAGCCTCTGTAGCCACGGAAAAGCACTTCTGCAGTGACACTAATCCAGCAGTGTGGCTACAGGCTGTCTACGACGATTTCCACCAGAGCAGAGTTGTCTGGGGGCTGGCAGGGAACACTTTGTGCCTTCGTTCTCTAGCTTACTATCTATAAAGCACTGCCTAAATCATCAGTGGAGTTCATGAACGGGTTAGCTCGCCCAAATTTTCCTCCTAATGTCGATTTCAGGAGGATGGCAGGTACCAAGAACTTCATACTTCAAACACAGAGGGCTAGGGCACACTGCCCCTTCCAGCTGGCCTTATAACGAATACACCTCAGCTAAATGTGCCCTTCCTCCATGCCTCCCTCACTCCCCTAAGTCAACTAGACACTTCCTCACAGCTCCACAGTGTAAGACACTGTCTGTCCCTTTCCCACAAAATAGTCTCCATTGCTCCTCTGGATGGTGTGGAACCCACGCCATTCCCTTCAGACCCCAGCACAGTTTCTCCAGTGTTAAATAAATCTCGTGACCTCAAGAAAAGAATCTGCCTCCATGTCCCCTGTTGATTTTGAAACTTTGTAAGGGTTTGTTTTAATAGTTCCAAAGAAATCACACTATTTTAAAATGGTAATTGTAGAAAAATGTTACCTTCCTAAGTTTATATGCCCTGGAGAACCTCTTCCATGAGATTTCTATTTGCCCCACGGGTTGAAATCTCCACTTGAACATTAACATCTCATACTTGTGATATTTAAAACTGAACTCCTGATCATTCCTAGAAAATATCTTTCCTCGTTGGAGCCCATTCCAATTTGCTGCAACTCAGTTTTTTTTTTTTTTTTTTTTTTTTTTTTTTTTTTTTTGGGTTTTTTTGGTTTTTCGAGACAGGGTTTTTCTGTGTAGTTTTGCGCCTTTCCTGGATCTCGCTCTGTAGACCAGGCTGGCCTCGAACTCACAAAGATCCGCCTGGCTCTGCCTCCCGAGTGCTGGGATTAAAGGCGTGCGCCATCACCGCCTGGCCTACAACTCAGAATTTGCAGCTGGTGAGGCCAAAACCTTTGAGTCACTCCTGACATTCTCTATCACATATGCCATCCCATGCGTCTACAAATCCTACGGTTTATAATACACACGCACTAAAAATACATATTGCAGATGCCATATACCACAGCGTCCACAGCGTCTCCACTGTGTCCCGGATTCTATGACTTCTCCCCCAAGTTACTTGATAGCTCCCTACATTGGCGCCCCTGCTTCTGCCCTGGTTTGTCAATCATCTACCCTGAGCACAGTGCCTGCGACCCTGTTGAAACACTCCATATTGCTTCTCTACAGGAAACTGCCCCATCTAACTCCACGTAGACGGTGATGGTGGTTCATCAGCCCGTATAGCACAGGCCCTGGCTGGGTGGGGCCCAGCTCCTCACCTCCCCCTAATCTGTCCTTTCCTTTTCTGTACTTCCCACCTACAGGGCTGTTCCAACCACACTGGCTCCTTTTGTTCTTTCTCAAAAACAGTAAAGAGCCTCATTCCTTGGGGCCACTGAGATGGCTGGTCCTCCAGCGTGGTGTGTTCCTTCCCTAGACAGCTGTTGAAACTTCTTCCTAGGAAGCACCTCATTTAAAACTACAGCCCATCCCACGCCTCACCCCAGTGCTCCTTAGCACCCTTTGTTTAAAAAGTCCATTCCACTATAATCTCTTAGATTCTCATTTATCCATTTATCTTGTTTATCCCCATCAGCATGCGCTTTCCAGGAAAAAGCTGGGATGGCTCTGTTTTATCACCAGGACCAAAACACAATGCCTAGTATACAGAAGGTGCTCAAAAAGTGAGCGCTGAATAAAAGAACAGACCAAGAATTAACTTACTAACTTCTCTATTCTCGATGGGTTTGATTATAATAAAATTCAATCTGTATTCCTGAAGGCATTTCTCCTTAGAAACAGGTTGTTTTATACATAAACTATTCTAGCAAACTATTGTTATCAGTGCAGAATCTGGACTGTCTATGAGAGTTCTAAATTGATATGGAGTAATGTGTAAAAATTATAACCCAAGGTTACTGCGAACTCCACAGATAGGAAGAATGAAAGGAATTAGTCAGGGAAGGTTGTCAGGAAGCTTCCACAGAGAAGGGGCACTTTATCCTTAAAGGAAGAATCAGGTGTGCATAGACTGAGGCAGCTTGGGGAAGCTGAACAGGAGCACAGAGGGCTAAGGAGACTCAAGTCTAGGGGCCTACACCACTTGGGGAGAATCCTGTTGAGGAGATCTTGATGTCAGGTGAGGACTCAAGAGTTTCCTCCTTGAGGCAGGTCCTGGTTCTCCATGTGGACAAAAGATGAAGAGAAAGTGGGTACGGAAGGCCAGGAACTGCACATCAACAAGGCTGTTTCCTTTCTTTCCTTGCCCGCTTCTTTCTTTTTCTTTCTTTCTTTCTTTCTTTCTTTCTTTCTTTCTTTCTTTCTTTCTTTCCTTCCTTCCTTCCTTCCTTCCTTCCTTCCTTCCTTCCTTCTTTCTTTCTTTTTTTCTTTCTTTCTTTCTTTCTTTCTTTCTTTCTTTCTTTCTTTCTTTCTTTCTTTCCCTCCTTCCTTCCTTCTTTCTTTCTTTTTTGTTTTTTTGATTATTGCTTTTGTTTTGTAGCTTTGCAAGCAAAATCTCGCACACTGGGTGTATCCTTGACCTAGAACATCAGGGCCTCCAGGCCCATGTGTCTGCAGAAGATCCACAGGGCTTTCAATGTAAACTGCAGGTTCTTAGCGCTTCCACTTAGATCTTCCTGTCCCCAACAGCACACTTCAGATTCTTTACTCCTCTTTCAAAACATTTTCCTTCTAGAGACAAATGGCCCTCCTCTGCTCCTTCCTGAGTTTCTTCTTTCACATCTTCCATAACATATTCATCCAGTCTTGAAATAAGACTGTAATAATGACTCCATCAATGCCAGCAGTAGGAAGAGAATTACCACCCAGCTGTCGTATGTCATGCTCCATTAACATAACCAACTGTCAAGTCAGTCTTTAAAAAACTCAGCTTGATATTTGCTTAATCATATTCAGACCCCCCAGATAGCTTCTATAATGGAATTGCTTGAAGACATATTATTTTGTTAGCAAATAATACATAGTTCCTCTTCACTAGAATTGATTAATCACTCATTCTTTTTCAACTGTAATATAAATTCTATAATTTAAATGCAACTAACTGGATGTCAGTGATATTTCGTATTTTGTGTTGTTTGTGAGGAAATGTAGCTTTAAATAAGTTTAAATGGAAAACCAAGGAAAATGTTTTAAGTACCCCTATGTGATGAATTTGAAATTACCTAGGAGATAGCCCTATGAGGAAGTTTCCAAAAAGGTTTAACTAAAGAGGAATGTGGGAAATATTACACCCCCTGAATGTGGGAAATACTACACAGCATGCTGGGGCCTCAGACTGACTGAAAAAGAACAAAGTAGGAACCAGCTGAGCCATTTATCTCTCGGCTTCCTGCCTGTGGGTGGGATGCAACCATCCACCTCACGCTCTCTTCACAGCAGAGCTGCTCTCCTTGCCACATCTCCTCTCAAACTGCCAGCCAAACCTTTCCTTCCCTCCTCGACTTCTTGTCAGCTAGTTGGTTAGGGACAACCAGCAAAGCACCTGCGGACCTCCGAGAGCTAATTATCCATGTGTGAAAAGATAATGTATGATCACATGAGAATATATCCAGATGGACTTGTGGGGGAAAAAAACCAATCACCTTTGAGCCAAGGTTCAGATCTGAGCTCTGAGCTGTTTTCTAACTCTGATTTGGAGGAACTTGAGAGAAGTTGAAAATGAGAAAGCCGTGTGCATGTAGCGGGGCAGGGGGTGGGCCTCAGGGGGCTGCCAAGAGCATCAGCACCACATTTGCAGCGGCAACTTCTATTTGTCTGCCCGAGACAAGTAGATAAACATAGAGGGTGGATATTTGGACAATTATCTTATTATCATGTATACATTCTTGTTGCTTGTGAAATAGCTCATAATTACAAATAAAACTGTCCTAAAAAGAACAAAGCTAAGAGTTACAAGGAGGCAGCTATCAATTTTGCAAAGACACGTTAACTTTTTAGTAGCGTTAGATATAGTGAATTTAGGGTCATGGACCAAAATGTTAGTGAGTATTTATGTTATAAGAGAAAGTTTCCTGTCTGAAAAAGGACTTTGATGAAATGATTAACCACTTGTCAGGGGTGTTGCTAAAAGTCTTCACAGATCAGCAAGAGAAAACTTCTGAGGTCTGTGGCTAACTTGATCCTGTGTTTGAATGTTTAATTCCTATAACTCCTTGGATACAATTATACTGTCTCCATGACAACAATCACCTTGCACAGGAGTTATAAGGTACGTAGCACTTTCATGAATATTAGTTCATCACATCCTTTCACACCATCTTTGAGGTACAAAAATAGGTGTTATGATGCCACAAACCACACTTCCTGCAGCTGGGTTCCATATTGCACAATTATGAAGACCTCAGTCAGGACACCTATGACCTGATGACTCTGTGACACACCTGTGACTAATAAGGAACTTCCTCTTCTGCCTCAGGCCTCCAATAGCTTTCCAAATTGCATCTTTAACTGTAAGTAATTGCCCTTGTGCCCTCAGGGGACCTGACTGGGACTGTGAATAAAATAACAAAGCGAAACAAAAATCCCTTTCTCTATTTGCAAGATGAGTACACCAAAGTCAGCTCTCAGAAGATTGTGCAGAGTTACCACACGACCCAGAAATCCTTTCTTTGTTACATATCCAAAGAACTAAAAGCAGACAGCCTCACAGAAGCATGAACATAAGGCCCACCACAGCACCTTGAATGCGAAAATGTTCAAAATGTCTGAACTGACCAATGCATAAGACACTTAGGATGTCCGTATAACAGAACACTATTCAGCCATAAGAATGAAGTGCTGATAGGTGCTGCAACATGGGTGAGTCCTGAAAGCACTGAACTGATGGGAAAGGCAGGCTCAGGAAGCAGGATGCTGTGAGACTTCCCTGCAGGAAATGCCCAAAAAGGGTAAGTGTATGGGGAAACGAGACCAGTGGTTTGCATGGGACAAGGACAAGGGGAACAGAGAGGCTGTAAGGAGCAGGAGGCTTCTTTCTGGAGTGTAGGCATGTTCTGGAATTCGGTAACCATGACAACTACACAACTGGACTTGTACACTGTTCAAGGGTAAATTTTGTGTGGTACTTAAATTGTGTTTTAATAAAGTTGCCTTTCCAAAGAGAAGAAAGAAAGCAGAGCAGGGAGGGAAACTTGCCTAATTCTTTGTGTTTCAGAAATGGTGTTTTATTTTATCACAAATAAATTCATTTGCTGGTGATAGCCCAACTCAACTTACTAAGGCATGTGACTTACAACAAACAGACATTGTCTAAATGTTAAGTATACCAGGGCTAGAGAGATGGCTCCATGGTTAAGAGCACTGACCGCGCTTGAATAGGACCTGGGGTTTGGTTCCCAGCACCCACATGGTGGCTCACAGCCGTGTGTGACTCCATCTTCAGGGGACCCAGCATCCCATTCTAGCATGTGAGGGCACAGCATGCACGTGGTACCCATACATAAAATCAAAATGAGTGACTATTAAATGGTTAATACCAGCTAGACCACAGGCCCTAACAGAAAGTCTACCTAAGTATCCTAAGTGGCCTTCAATACCCATTAGTCATGATTATTAAATTTTATCATAAAGTTTTACCATAATCCTCAGATTAAACAACCCAAAACACAATCCACTCTACATTTTGACTCAATGAAAACATACCCACTAGGCCATCCCCATGAACACGTATGTCACTTGCACAGGGCTAACAGTCTAAGAAGGAAAATGTCAATCACAGTCCTGCAACTTGCTCTTGGATTCCTCAGACCCTTTCACTGCAACATGGAGTCTCTGTCTGGCATTCCAGATGCCAGCTACAAATGCTACAAAAACCTGGCTTTTTTCCTTTGGGGCTGGACACGTGCTCAACTATGTTCATAGCAGTGTTATGCATAATAGCCAGAACCTGGAAACAACTTAGATGCCCCTCAACCAAAGAATGGATAAAGAAAATGTGGTACATTTACACAGTGGAGTACTACTCAGCAGTTAAAAAAAAATGACATCATGAAATTTGCAGGCAAATGGATGGAACTAGAAAAAAATCATCCTGAGTGAGGTAACGCAGACCCAGAAAGACAAACATGGTATGTACTCACTCATAAGTGGATACTAGATATAAAGTAAAAGATAACCAGGCTACAATCCACAGTCCTAGAAAAGCTAGGTAACAAGGAGGGCCCAAAGAGAGATGTATGGATTTCCCTGGGAAGGGGAAATAGAAGAGATCTCCTGGGCAAACTGGGAGTGGGAGGGGGGATGGAGGTATGGGAACATGAGGGATTGGGTTGGGTGGGTTGGGGGCAGGAGGAACAGGGAGAATAAAGAAAGAGATATCTTGATGGGGGAGCATTTGGGGGTTAGGGAGAAACCTGGTGCTGGGGAAACTCTCGGGAACCCACGAAAATGACCCCAGCTAAGACTCCTAGCAATAATGGAGAGGGTGGATAAACTGGCCATCTTCTATAAGCAGATTGGTGACTATCCTGATTGTCATCAGAGAGCATTCATCCAATAACTGATGTAAGCAGATGCAGAGACCCACAGCCAAGCACTGGGCCAAGCTCAGGGAGTCCTGTTGAAGAGAGCGAGGAAGGACTGTACGAGCCAGTGGGGTCAAGGTCATGACAGGGGAACCTACAGAGACAGCTGACCTGAGCTCATGGGAACTCACTGACTCTGGACTGACAGATAGGGGGCCTGCATGGGACCAACCGAGGCCCTCTGCATGTGTGTGACAGTTGTGTAGCTTGGTCTGTTTGTGGGGCTCCTAGGAGTGGGATCAGGAACTGTCCCTGGCACTTGAGCTGGCTTTTGGGAACCCTATCCCCTTGCTGGATTGCCTCACCCAACCTTGATGCAGGGAGAGGACCTTGGTCCTGCCTCAACTTGGTGTGTTCTGCTTTGTTGCCTCCCATGGGAAGCCTGCCCCTTTCTGAATGAGAGGGAGGAGGAGTGGTTGGGGGGCGGGGATAGAAGGGAGTTAGGGGGAGGGAATGAGAGGAGAGGAGGGAGGGGAAACTGTGGTTGGTATGTAAAAGAAATGAAAAAATTAATAAAAAAGAAAGAAAAAAAACAGATAAGAGATTGAAACTTCAATATCATTCCTGACGCTCCAGAATCATTTAAATACTAAACTATTAAAATCATTCCATTGTCTGCCCTACAACTCAGAAACACACTGATGCTCACACTGGACAGCCTTTTCTGGAAATAGCCAGCCTGATGACAGGAATACGGATGAATAATCTATCTTGGACAGCACCCTCACTTGCATAGAGGATGAGGATTCAGACAATGTCCCTTATGCCATCCCCCACCATCGTCACACACCCATGCCACTCACAGTCCTGGAATAACAAGGTGTCATCATTCCCCTCACACTAGAGCACTGGGGACTATAATAAAAACAAAAACAAAGCCAACAACTTCCCTGACCACCAGAAATAGATGGTCTATCCAGAAATAACGCTGCCAGAGACAGTTAAGTGAACCACACAGCCGAAGTGGCAGGTGGGCTGCAGTGATCGGCCACTACCCAAGGACTCTTTGGCTCCAAACTAGGTCCTCTACCAGTTTAACCCAGTCAGCACCACCAGGACTTGAGGAGCGTCCACAGTGGGCTCCACTCGGAAGGATCGTTTGCTGAGCTTCTGCCATCTGAGGGAAGCTACCAAGCAGAGGTCTTGCTTAAGCCTCGAGATGGTCAGTAACCTTGGGGCTGGGAAGGTGGCTCAGCGGGTAAGAGCACTTGCTCTGAAAGCAAGAGGACTTGAGTTCAGATCCACAGAATGCATATAAAAACCAGGCAGATGGCTGCACATGCGTGTTAACCCCAATGTTGGAGGACGAAGACAGATGGGGGGGGGGGGGAGCTCATTGGCCAGCCAGCCTAGCTAAACTTGCTAGCTTCAGATTCAGTAAGAGATTCCATCTCAAAAGTAAGGCAGAGGCCGGGCGGTGGTGGCGCACGCCTTTAATCCCAGCACTCGGGAGGCAGAGCCAGGCGGATCTCTGTGAGTTCGAGGCCAGCCTGGACTACCAAGTGAGTTCCAGGAAAGGCGCAAAGCTACACAGAGAAACCCTGTCTCGAAAAACCAAAAAAAAAAAAAAAAAAAGTAAGGCAGAGATAGGTACCCAACATCTTCCTCTGCCTTCTGTATGGTTGTGCATGTGTTCCTGCACACACACACACACACACACACACACACACACACACACACACTACCCCACATCAAGATTTCCAGTTGCTCTCTTCTCAGCAGCTGGCATAACCTAGCAGGGCATGCCTACTGTGTACCGGGTACTCGGCTAATCTCCCTATCAAGTAATGAAAAGACAACGTATTTTGTGCTATTACGTAGCTCAGCTTCTAACAGAAAAGATGGATTTGGAACAAGTGACTCACTCATACCTTAGAGAGAAAGTTCAAAATACTCTATGAGTGTGCGGCACAGCAGGACGATATAGTCTGGGATGAGAATGGGGGATGAGCTGGTGATGAGTCACTGTTAAGGTTTAAGTGTGAAACGTCCCCCACAGGCGACTCCTGTGCTCCAACACCTGGTCTCCAGCTGGGTGGCATTGTCTTGGGAGGTTGTGGAAACTTTTGGACTTTGGAACCAACAGGAAGATGAAGATGTGGGACAAGAAGAGAGGAGCCTGAGAGCTACAGGCAGGTTCTACTTCTGGCCTGAGCACTCTACTCTCCCGTCCACTGAGAAGTGAGCAAGCAGCCAGCCACATGCTCCACCTGCCATGGATGGGCGAGCCTTCCACATCTTACCTTCCCACCATGATGGACCAAATCCCCTGAACCGTGAACCAGAACTAGCTCTGCCTTCCTCACACTGCTTCCTGTCAGGAGAAAAATAACCGTGACAAGTCTTCTTATTCTTCACTTGTTCTACGGTCAATTAATAACTTTCAATTTTGGTACTTTTTAAAATTCAGCACACAAAGTGTTAGGTTTCATTATGAATCTTGTCAATTCTATCTCTGAAATCCCACTCTTTCATTGGTTTCTCGTCCCTCTGCTGGTATCACTCCGACTTTGTCTGTTACTGAGTCTCTTCCATGTCTCTCTGCCTCTAGATTGTAAGCCTCCCACTCAGACTCCACGCAGAAGCCAAAGAACCTTCTAAAAGGTGAACCTGATTTCAAGGGCTCCCTGGTAAACCATTTCCAGCACTTCCCTGGTTGAGACTGGGTAAAATCTAAAGCTTTTAGATAACTTGGAGGCCACATCAAAATTTCTGTTCTCTTCTTCAGTCTCAACTCTTCTCCACATTCCTTGTCTTTGTGCTCCAAGGGTGTTGACTAACTAGAGTTCTCCCCCTCATCTGCAGCCTCACTCACGCTTTCTCTTCTGCATGGAAAATTCCTCACTGGTCTGCTCACATTCCATATCAGTCCCTAATCTGCCTTCCTCAGAGAGCAGACCCAAAGAATTCAGGCACAAGGCCAGTTAGGTTTCCTAGGCAAGTGTCACCTGATTTTCAAATGTGGCAGGAACTTGAGCAGCCTTCTAAAGGCCATTAATAAGGTCAGAACAATCAATCAACCAATCAAAAGGGTCACTAAACCTAAATAAATCTAGGAAACTGTATAAATAGACACTTTCTAATAGGACAGGTCAAATGAGGAAGTTTTGTAACTGCAACTAATCAAAATACTTTGTTTTGGTTCAAATCATTTATTTTGTTTCAGCGTTCTTCTTGTTTTCTTTGATGCCAGGTGGTAGTGTCACAGCTGGGCAGTGGTGGCACACACCTTTAATCCTAGCCCTTGGGAGGCACAGGCAGGTGGATCTCTGTGAGTTTGAGACCAGCCTGGTCTGTAGAGCTAGTTCTAGGACAGCTGATGCTACACAGAGAAATCCTGTCTCAAACAAACCAAAAATAAATAAAGTATTTTTTTTTGACATTTTGCCATGGAAATAGGAAACCTCTTACACTGGGGTATTCTACATTTGTGAATTGCTTCTTCCTCCAAGAGAAAGCCAAATTTTTATTTTGTTCACTTTTTAGACACTCTTTCAGACCCCTAATCAAGTGCAGTTTTCTCTAGGAATCTTCTCTGCATCTATAAGCCCGAGCTATGTATTTTAAGGCTCTTGACTTTCATTATAGCAATGATTACAGTGTGTTTCAATCTGCACTCAAGACCGTTGTGTTTGCTTTGTAGTTCTTAAGAAAAAATTGAGTAATTTTATAGCTAGATTAGGAGTGAAATTTTGCTAAAGGGCTGTGGAATGATTGCATCACATTTTAGAAGAAAAAAATTACACTTGTGAGTATTGAAAGTTTAGATTTTCCCCTTTCTATCTAATAATGTTCTGAGTGTCTGAAGACATCCGTGAAAACAAAACCAGTGTACTTGGGATGCTATGGTAACGAAAGTGGGAAGCCCTTTTCAAAAACCAAAACGCAGTTTGCTAGTAGCATTAATTTTCCAAGGCTGTGATTATAGGAAAACAAGATGTACAGAAACTGCAGATCCTAATAGGCCCAGATTCACCTACATCAGCAAAGGATACCCAACTGTAATAACTCAGTTCCTTAAAGGTAGAAAAGGTAAAAACCATCCCCATTCCCCAATTTAACTTAGTTTTTCGTTTTCTTTTTTCCCCTCCTATAGATTTTGTGACCCAAGTGGAAAGGTTTGCCAGGATGGGTGGGCCCTCAAGAGACTGAGTCATTGTGGAAAGCTGGCTTCAGTCTAGAGCTGGAGAACGCCGCTGCTGGTTTTGCGGGCATGTTCACGTGAAAGCCAGCGTTGTTGGGAATGGTAACCAGGGGAAGGCAGCGGAGGCCTCCTCTTGGTGTTATAGGCAAAGACACCTACCCTTCTTCAGCTCTCATTTACAGTTTGGGCCGTCCTGAGTCTGCACAAAGCCACACTGTACACACTCGCCAACGGACCTCTCTGAATGGTCCTCTCCTTTCCCAAGAAACACGGAGCCAGTGGCATCATTGCGGCGCTATCACTTGAGGACTGTATAATTTGGGGCAAGTTACTTCAACTTCGGTCTCTTCACTAGTAAAGTGGGTGTAATGTGTACCTCCTAAGCTCGACAAATGAGCTGAAACTAGTTGAAACAGCACATTACAGATTATTACTTGCTAAGGACACAATTCTCTTAATTAGTCTCATCACAAAGTATTTTTAAAAGTCTCCATTTCTTCCCCTTCTTCTGTCTCTCTGATTTCATTATCTCCGGACTACAGTTTTCCACCACGCTCCCTCAATTAATGCACCCATTCCCGCCTTCAAAGTCAGGCCCTCATGATGGACACCGAGCCATGGCAGAAGAGCCACAGATCTAACGAGACAGTTGACCTGCAACAGCGTTCAACAAATTTGTTGCTGAGCATTTATTGAGCACTTGTTGCATACTACATTATGCCAGATTCTGTAGACTGCCAGAGCGCAAACAGAGGCGGAATATGCTTTAGGGTTAGAGAAAGCATCCTAACAAACAAAAAGAAAAACATGGTGCCTTAGCCAAAACTTGAAGGCTAAATGGGCTTTACCAGGTGGAGGAGGAGAGAAGATTCTCCAGGCAGAGAGACCAACAGAAACAGAGACACGGGAGAATGAGATAGCTGTGCATCTCGAATGGTTCAGAATGAATGCAATGAATGCAAGAGATGATGCTATGGTATGAAAGGAATTTCCCATATCGCTGGAAAAGTCTGATAGGATTCTAATCTGTGTCAGCTTTAATAGAGGAACTTGTGATTTCATTCCCGAGTGGGACCCTTCATTAGCACCTGACTTTTACTAACTGAGCTCCCCAACCTAGAAAATACTTCCTGTTTTAGGTTGCATAAAAGGATTAGTGAGAGCCTGGAAGGATGGCTCAGGGGTTGAGTACATACTGCTTTTCCAGAGGAGTGGAGTTCCGTTCCCAGCACTCACTTCATGGCTCATAACCACCTGTAACTCCAGCTCCAAGGAGATTTAAAGCCTTTGGAGCTCCAGGGAGATTTAAAGCCTTTGGCTCTTTGGGCACAGAACACACACACACACACACACACACACACACACACACGCACACGCACACGCACACGCACACGCACACGCACTCACGCACACATAATTAAAAATAAATCATAAAAAAAGTGGAGGTTGGAGAGATGGCTCAGAGGTTAAGAGCACTTGTTGTTCTTCCTGAGGACCCAGGTTCAATCCCCAGCATCCCCATAGCAGCTCAAAACTATCTGTAACGCCAGTTCCAAGAGATCTGACAACTTCTAGCCTCTGCAGGCAACAGGCACACACGTGGTACAAAGACAAACATACAGACAAAATACCCAAACACATTAAATTAAAAACATTGTTTTAAAAAGAACAAATGTTTTCAGGCTCCTATTATAAGATATTAGGCTCGCCTCTACCCTGTTATTCAGTTCCCCATTTGTTCTTTTATTTTTATTTATTTATTTATTTATTTATTTATTTATTTATTTATTTATTTATTTATTTATTTATGGAGAGGGTTTCTCTGTGTAGCCTTTGCTATCCTGGAACTCACTCTGTAGCCCAGACTGGCCTTGAACTCACAGAGATCCGCCTGCCTCTGCCTCCCAAGTGCTGGGATTAAAGGCCTGTGCCACCACTGCCCCAGCTTAGGTCCTCATTTGTAAAGCGGGATAGCACTCCTTTCACAGGGCTGTCGGGAGCATTAAATGAGATGATGCAGCATTATCTCAGTACAGACACATGGGAAGTGATTCATAAACACTAGCTAGTGTTACCTCTGTTCTTCTCGAGCGTTCTGCACCCCAGAGACACGGGGGCCAGGATGGGAGCCATGAGCACCAAGAAAGGATTTCTCAACAGGAAGGAATTCTCTCTCAATTTACAACTATGGTCATTTGCATGTAAAAATTATTTCTGACCTAATGTAGCCAATTGACTATCATGGCACATAAGCTGTAGGACCAGGAACAGGCCATAACTTTTGTGATCCCTGCCTCTCTAACTTGAAAAATGGAGAGAACAATACTTATTTAAATGTCTTATAAGGGCATAATCAGACAATTTATAAGAAAATCTTAATTCACTGCTCAAGTGTACACATCTACAAAGGACAGAGACTCCTCCATTATGGAGGCCTCAGGGCTGGGGAACCCCATTTATTACAGAGTAAAAAGATAACAAGGTTTAATGAGGAAGCCGCTCACTCAAAACGACAAAGGAAGCGCATCTGCTAGGCAGTGCTCTCCTTTATCATCGGAGGGGGCAGCCTGACAAACACACGTAGAAGAGACTGAACTTACACACACAAGGGGAGGCTGAGCAGTTCCTTTCTGAGTCCCCCAGACAGTCATTCTGCTCCCCAATCTAACCCACTCACTGCTGTGGACTGAGCATAGAGAGTGAACGAGCAGAAGAGAAAGCCACCAGCTCGTCCATTTCACTCCCTTCGTCACAGTTGTCTACCTTACCATCGATTGTCATTTTCCAGACCAGTTCCATTCTGGCTCCACAACACACCAGTGTTTACATTTTGGGTCTTCTGGATCTCACTTTGTGTCAGGCACAACTATATGGGTGCATTGTCACGTGCAGTTCGAGCTCACTGAGAAGTTGGCTCTGAAAATGAGGTTGCTCCCTCGCCCACTTCAGACCCAAGCACGTTCATGCCAAGTATCTTCTAAGGCCTTGCCTAGGATTAGCTGGGCCTCTCTAACTCTGTGACGGGGAGGGAAAAGAACATCAGAACAGACCAAGAGTGAAAACACTATGCCCTTGAGAGGAGCTAGAAGGCAAACCATCTCCAACAGAAGTTACAGTTGTTTATCCTGTGTTATAAAACTCCCTACAGTAGGAAAGAGAAGCTAAAAATGTATCCATGGGGAAGCCCATCTGTGGAGAGAAAGCTCAATCTGAAACCCCAGCTGATTGCCTCAGTCTCCCCAGTCAGTTTCTGCTGAATGTTTGAGCACCCAAGTTGATGATGGTATCTCTATCTGTTGCTATTTGTTCTTTTACTAGGAAGGCTCCCCCACTGTACTCTGCCAGGGATCAGTATTGGGACTCTAGGACCACCTTAGAGGGGTTTCCTCAGCAGACTTCTGCTGGATGTTTTGAATACCCAATTTGATCATGTTTTGCTATCTATCTATCTATCTATCTATCTATCTATCTATCTATCTATCTATCTATCTATCCATCCATCCATCCATTCACCCACCCACCCATCCACCCATCCATCCATCCATCCATCCACCCATCCATCCATCCATCCATCCATCCATCCATCCATTCATCTATCTATCTGTCTCACTTACCGTTTTTCTCTTACTTTGGCTTGCTGTGTACATAATAGATTCACTCATTCAAAAAAAAACTATAGCTGTCATAGACTGTGCTGGTTAGTTTTACATCAACTTGACACAAGCTATAGTCATGTGAGAGGAGGGAACCTCATTTGAGAAAATGAGTCCAGAACGTGGGGCTGTAGGCAAGCCTGTAGGGCATTTTCTTAATTACAGATTAATGCAGGAGGGCCCAACCCATTATGGGTGGGAAATCCTGGGTTCCATAAGAAAGCAGATTAAACAAGCCATGAGGAACAAGCCAGTAAGCAGCACTCCCCCATGGCCTCTGCATCAGCTCCTACCTCCAGGTCCCTGCCCTGTTTGAGTTCCTGCCCTGACTTCCTTCAGTGGTGAACAGTGATGTGGAAGTGGAAGTGAAATAGAACCTTTCCTCCCCAGATTGTCTTGTCATGTTGTTTCATCACGGCAATAGTGACCCTAAAACATAATTTTCCGTACGTAACACTTTGAAATCACAGTAACTCTCCAGGTTACTCCCTAGAATTCCTACATCAGCGAATGTTTTCAAAGGCATCACATTACTGTCAACTGCTTTTTACTGAGCCAGTCCCTTTAATGTTTTCTTACTCAGGCTCTCTTTCCTTACCTCCCTCTGGCCCATCCCCTTGTAGACTCAATCTATGAATATACTTCTCTCTTTCCCCAAATTTTCCCGTCATATGGAATTTTATGCCTCCGACTAGAAAACGTGAGCTCAGCTTTGGGTGCCTCAGCCAGCCTACAGTACCTGGAACAGGTGCTGTCTAAGAGAAGGTCCTTCCTCAGTCCTTTAATAAGATTAGATGCAGGAGCTCTGGATCTCAAAGTATTTGCCCTTATCACCAGAGAAGATATTGTTAGTTAGTAGTTATGTTGTTAGTGATGCAATGTCTGGACTTTCTAACACTGAAATGAAGGGCAGGGGTGGTATCCAAGTCTTTTTGTTCAAATCGGGATGGATTCTGGCTGCTCAGCCCAAGCCTGGGTTCCTTTGACACTCTTGTCAAGGCCAAGAGGCATGAAGCCCTGTCTGCTCTCCCAGTTGGCACTTACCCATCCTTTATCCCAAGGCTATGGAATGCATGTTTTAAAACTTACAGAGCCGGGTGGTGGTGGCACATGCCTTTAATTCCAGCACTCAGGAGGCAGAGCCAGGCGGATCTCTGTGAGTTCGAGGCCAGCCTGGTCTACAGAGTGAGATCCAGGACAGGCACCAAAACTACACAGAGAAACCCTGTCTCGAAAAGCAGAACAAGACAAACCTTACAGAACATGTTCTGATATTTCTTCCATTTTTAAGGTAAGGTACTAGGATGTGTCCTTACCCCTCAGCAATGTTTTCCTAACCAACAACTCCTCCGTATTTTCCAGTCCTCTCACGGAGGTGCCTCGGATGTCCAAAATGGATATGAGTGTTTAAGGACAAACACACATATGAGCACTTGGTGAACCAGCAATTTAGTTTTCTATTTCTCTCTTAACATAACAGAGGATGAGGGTTTAAAATCCCTCTGGTTGGCCTCATATCTGACAGTGATTCTCAGCATTGAGAAGTAAGAACTACTCCATCATGTAAGAGCTGAACTATAAAAGCAAAGGACTTGGGAGTTATATTTGGAACGCAACTGACCCCACTAGTCCCCCAGCTCAGCCCCACCACATCCAGCCGTTCATCCTATCAGTGGGTCTGACATCCTTCATTTCTGGGTTCCCCATTACCTCCCAACAAAAGGGGTGTATCTAACACACTCTGCCTTTCCAAGGCACCCACACACCTCTGAGATGCTCTGAAGAAGTGCTCGCCCTTTGAGCAGTGGATGATCTGAAAGGTTGGGGAAGGAGGGTGTGAGGTGTTACCCACCCTGCTCCCGTCACCATTATTGCCCACAGAAGTATCTGGAAGGATGCCAATGCAGTCCTAGGGAACATCTGTAATTATGAGTTGAGGAAGGACAGAGTAAACCCATGGTAATACAACTGCTTTTGAAAATGTAATTCCACTGTGTTGTATCCAAAGCTATCCCTTGCAGACTAAAAGGAAAACCCATTCCTTTGAAGACTGATATACAAGTACTCAAGTGAGGCCTGATCCTTGGGTATCCCCCAGGGGGCACCAAAGACCTGTTTCTTTTTTTAGAACATGGGTGTAAAACATTCTGAGTGCCTCCTCTTGGGTGGTTTAAATGCGGGTTCTTTTGTACAGGCATCCTGGGATCAAGCTGGCTTACAGGGAGCTGGGAATCTGCACTGTGGCATCAGGTACTGCTCTTGGCCAAATCTAAGACTATGCTAGGTGTCTGAAGCAACTTTGCCTGATTCTTGTTGAAAAGCAAATGGCTTTGGTTGTGTTTCCTCATAGAACAGACAGTATCTAGCTTTTTGGTGTTGTCCAAGCTGGTAATAGAGAAAGGAATGCCAACTGGGAGCCCTGGGCTCACTGTGTTGCAAGTCCAGCTTCTCTGTGTCATTTTAACTTCCTGAGTTTATCTGAGAAATGAACGCGGAAGATGACCAGTAAAGCAGAATACATCAGTACAAGCAACTGATCTTCCGTCAACCATGGGCTCTAACAAAAAGCTAACAGCATATGCTTAGGGCACATACACTCTTGAAATGGCCATTATCATGACAACCAAACCCATAATCTGGTCTATACGTCATACTTTTATAAAATCCCGATTCCATATTTGTGTTTCTAATTGGGATATAGTTATCCACAAATGTATCTCACCTTCTCAAAGTCTCGAAGAGCCTGGGTCTGCACCAGAGGGGGCTTCTCAAATGCTCTCAGTGAGTGTGTCTGCCCGAAGGGGATCTTCTCACCACTTCTCCAGGCCTGTGAGTGAACCGGAGGGCCCCGATCTTTAGTGTCACTGAGAAAAGCTGTCAATGAAACAGAACAGTAAGAAAATGAGTGTGTATAATAAAGACAGCATGGCTGTTCTAACTGGCACACTCCAGCAGAATTTCTTTTTCTGTGAAATATGAACCAATTGTAGGTCACATAGAAAGGATTCACATACACAATAACCTTTGTGGAGTTTATAACTTATGGTCTCTGGTGAATACTGAGACATGGCTTGTGTCCATGCCTCTTTGTGACATGAGGGCCATACTCCTCCACCCAAGTTGGCCAAGTGACTTGTGCTGGCCAACAAAACACATAAAGATGACACTATGTGTGTCAGGCGATGAGGCCTCCAACTCCGCTTTTCTGCTCTTGGCTTCTTAGCACCTCGTCACTCATCTTGTCAAAGTCGGGCCTCCAGAGCAGTGACATGTGAACGGATAAGGAATCGGTGCCCCAATCAAACACGACACATGAGGACCAGAGATGGGGGCACAGTGCTGTGGATGATTGATTGATAAATAAAACACTGATTGGCCAGTAGCCAGGCAGGAAGTATAGGCGGGACTAGCAGAGAGGAGACCTGAGAGAACATGAAGGCGGAGGGGAGGAGACGCCAGCCTGTCGTCCAGGGAACATCATGTAGAAGCAGCAGGTAAAGCCACGGAACACGTGGTGACATATAGATTAACAGAAATGGGCTGAGTGTAAGAGTAACAGCTAGACAGTGGTAGGCCTGAGCTAATGGCCAAGCAGTTTATAAGTAATATAAGTCTCTGTATGCTTACTTGGTTGGGTCTGAGCGGCTGTGGGACTGGCAGGTGAGAGAGATTTGTCCTGACTGTGGGCCAGGCAGGAAAACTCTAGCTGCAATGTTGACCCTGTTTTGTTGGTGTACTAAAAATGTTTCTAAGTGAATATGATTTTTGAATTCAGAATTGTGGGGAGAATGGTCGCTTTCCCATTTAGATGACATCACATAGGCTACCGAGTGGGGCACAAATGATACAACAGAAGGAAGCCATACTGCAGCGAGATGGATGGGGCAGGATTGACAAGGTGCGCTGAGCCTCTGCGGCTGGACTCAGATCCGGAACGCTTGCAGATTGTGCAATTTTAAGCAGATAGCTTCATTTTTCTAAGTCTTACTGCCTCTGTGCACATGGGGATAATGACACTTTCACAGAAATCTCACACTGAAGACAGAAAATAACTAATGGGAGCAGTCCATCAAATGCCTGTCAGTAGTAGACGTTTTGAACATTCCTTTTCAGTATCTGTCCCGGTTCTTAGATCTTTGGCTCAAAATGCAGGGCCTAGACACCCAAAATGTTAAATATGGTATCCTGGGAACATCTGAACTGAATATACCCAGTTGAATATCAATATGTATGTGTGTATGTGTGTGCACATGTATGTGGAAGCCAGAGGTCAACCTTAGGTAGTGTTTCTCAGGCATCACACATCTTGTATTTTGAGACATGGTCTCTTAATGTTCTGGAACTCCCAAGCAGGCCAGGATCTTCCTGTCTCTGCCTCTCCCACGCTGGGCTCCCAAGTGCATACCAGCAAGCACTCTACTGACTGAGCCGCCTCCTCAGCCACTTGGATACCAAGCTTAGGGGATGCTGAAGTCTTTAATGTATTCAGATTAAGACCTGATTTCTACATGGAACACATGAACCATTAATGAGAAAAAAGGCAAAACACTTAGCAAGTGAATGAAATCCTCGGGTTGGGGGCAAGTCCTTGAGAAAGATGTTTCCTGAAAGAAATCTGTCTCAGCCAGACTCCAAACATAAGCATAGTATGCTTTCTCTTATGTGCAGACCTTATGTTTTACTTTGCATATGTATTTATGAATGTGAGTATAGGTTCTAAAACTCGGAAAGGGACTGTGAGAGGAGGGGAAGACCTTTGAGTGGGGAGGGGGGTAGGTGGGTCTTAGCAGTGTGTGTGTGGTGTGAAGGTGGGATTGGGACCTCTAGGAGATGAGGGGACGGGCTGGGGCGGGGCAGGAGGACAAGGGAGGAGATGAAGCAAAGGCAAAGTATGCAAAAAAATGTTAGCATAAAACACATCACTTCAGATATGTTTTTTAAAGATTAAAAAAGAGCTGGTATGGTGGCACACACCTTTAATCCCAGCACTAGGGAGGCAGAGGCAGGGAAATCTCTGAGTTCAAGGCCAGCCTGACCTACAGAGCCAGTTCCAAGACAACCAGGGTTACATAAAGAAACCCTGTCTTGAAGGGGGGAGAGAGAGGGAGAGAGAGAGAGAGAGAGAGAGAGAGAGAGAGAGAGAGAGAGAGAGATCTGTACTTTGATTTTTTTAATTGAAACATCCCTGGCTGGCACGTGTGCAGGAGTGTGTGTGTGCTATAATTATGATGGCATTAATAGGAATAGTAAACAAGATATAGGATGTGCTTATTTCAAGACAAGAAGTTTGATCATTTAATCTTACGTCTGAGAGTGACATCATTACTATACCCATTTTAATGGGGCATTGGGGTAGAGATTGCATTTTGATGGCAGAATTTATCTTACTCGTTTTCAAGTGGCTTTAATCTTGCAACGCTAGCCTTATTAAAAGTGAAGAATTCACAGAAGTACTTGTGTTATGACTGACTGTACTGTGCTGCCTCCTAGCACATATAATTACATACAGTATAAAATTCCCCATTGGGGAATTCCAACTAGGGAATTATATACTGCGCTGGAGTGTGCAAATTTGGAAATTCATAAAAATTTGAGGAGACTCCCATTAGGAGCCAGAGGGGCCCTGACTCAAGGGACTAGATTTGGGGGAATGGCAGGAAACAGTGACATGAAAGGGCACGACCCAGGGCATCCTTACCTGCTGCACTACTTGTTCTGGGTACCATCTCCCCATCATCTTCTCCAAAATAACGTCTGTGGGGGAAAAACATACATTAGTTCACGAGTTACACATCCCAGGGCTCCTATTCCTGAGGCACATCTGTGTGTTCTCACCCATTTCTTCACTGGTACCCACTGAACTCGGACGTGCGTTAACTGCTCTTGTGATCAACGCTGGTAAAAGCATAGAGAACGTAAGTAGTGTAAGGGCGTAGGGAAAGGGACCTTTAGAGCCACGTAAGGAGGCTATCAACCGGATGAAGAGTGGGAACAAAAGGATATTCTATCAGGAGGCAACAGCAAGGGGCCAAAGTCAAGGAGGTCCCTGACATGTTAGAGGAATACAAGGAGCCAATCTGCAACTAGACCAAGCTGAACCTTCTTAGAGAATAAACAGTAACAAAGGATAGAATACTTCGATTTTAAATGGAGTGTCTGGGTGCTGAGTCAGGCTATGTGGAGTGAGAAGAAGAGAGAATGGTGTTCTAATTCGCTCCTCTGATGCTGTGATAGATAACATGACCAAAAATAATTTGGGGAGGAAAAGGTTTATTTCAGCTTACACTCCCAGGTAACAGTCCATCCCCAAGGGAGTTCAGGAAGGAACTCAAGCCAGGAACTTGGAGCAGAAGTCATAGAGGAAGGCTGTTTGCTGGCTGGCTGGCTCCTTTTGCTCTGGCTTGTGTTCAGCCAGCCTTATTTTATAACTCAAAACCACCTGCCTAGGGGTGGAACCACCCACAGTGGGCTGACTGTTTCCACATCGATCAACAATCAAGACCATTCCCAACAGTTACGGCCACAGGCCCATCTGATCTGAGACTTGCTCTTCCTAGGTGACTCTTAGATGTGTCAAGTTGATGATGAAAACTAACCAAGGGCACACAGGAGGCTTCTCTATCTCAAGTAAGAAGATGTGGGGGGTGGGGATGACAGCAGAGAAGGAAGTGAAAAACTTTAAAGAGAGCAGAATCGACACCAGGGGGGCTGGGAATATAGCTGGGTTGGTAAAGTGCTTGGCTAGCATGTATGAAATCCTGGATTTGCTCCCAACACCCCTGAGCAAATCGTTGTGGCTCCTGCCTGTAATCACACACTTAGAAGGTAGCAGCAGGAGGATTAAAAGTACAAGGCTATCTCCAACTGCGTAGTAAGTTCAAGGCAAACCTGGGCTATGTAGCTTCCTACTTCAAATAAAGAAAAGAAAAGCGACACAAAAAATTTTGAAAAGTTAAATCCATTCATGGAAATGTTACTAATGGCGTGATCCAGGAGCCAGGGCTTTATCTGCAAAGCACAGACAAGCACTACCATCCTTTTCACAGAGAGGGCGAAGATCATGGAGATCAGTCAATAAGTACTTGCCAAACACCTACATGTCGTTAGGTGCTGTGTTTTGTTTGAGTTTTTGATTTGGGGTCCTTTAGGTAGCACTAGAGATTGAGCCCAGGGCCTCCCGCCTGCCGAGCAAGTGCACATTTTTGTATGTCAGTGCCCCTGTCCCTCCGAAAGGAACCTGGTGGGCCTCACACACGATAGACCAATGTACCAAATGCACAGCCGTAGCAGCAATGTTTTAAACAAAAAGTTGTACCAGTAATAATAGTAATAGTAATAATAATAATAATAATAATAATAATAATAATAATAAACAACCAGTGATGATGATAATGATGATGATGATGATGATCCAAAGGGCCAGGGATGTAGCCTGGGAACAGAACTCTCATCTAGCATGAGAAGAGCCTAGGTACTGTTTGAAGCTTCCCTAATATAGCAGTGAGCAAAACAGGCAAAAATATCTCTGTAGTCATGGGATATACAGTGAGAGAAAACAACTCAAATCTATAGAATGTGGGCACAAGTTCTATAGAAGGACCAGTGGGTAAACTGAGGGCATGATCATTCTGAGGTACGGCTAAGGGGAGTTTTTATTGTCGATATGAGGGAGAATACAGCCAGAGGAAAGGTCCAGAACAGAGAGAAAAAAATGATAGGCTAAAACATGGCCAGCAGACTGAGGAGGAGGAGACCGAGAGAGGAAGACAAAGAGAAAGAGGACCAAGGGGGGGGGCACCAAGAGAGAGGGGGCTGAGAGAGCACATAGCTAAAATCATAGGGCTATTAGGGAATGAGAAACTGAGGAGCTGAGGAGCTGAAGAAGTTTAGGGTGAGGTGAGAAGAGCTGAGAAGAGTCACAGGTACTGAGAAAGACTGGAGGGCAGCACGTGCTTTGGTATGGTAATAGGCACCCCAGATAGCCATTGGTCCTTCTTGACAGTGATAAGAACATGGCTCCTTTGGTAGAGGGGAACCGAAAGGGCCCTGGAATTTGGGGGAGTGGAGTTTCCTTTGGACCTGACAGTGAGGGGACAGAGAAAGTGAATGTAGGGAAGGGACAGAGGTAAGCAGAGGCAGGGGACTGCAGTTTTTAGTGGACAAGACTGCTCCATGGAACGATGGGTAGCTATGGGGGTATGTGAGAAAAGACTCCTCTAAGCTGATAGCATCAAATGCAAAGGCCCCACGAGGGAGCAACTAGAATGTGGAACAGCAAGGAGGCCAGTGTGCTGAGCAGAGTGAGGGGAGGGGGCTGCGCAGGGGCACAGACTGGAAAAAGCCTTTCAGGACATTCAAAGGCATTTAGCTACTGCGGTTTTATGAATCAGAAAGATGCCCTGGCCAGAGTGGTTAATGGTTTTAAGTGGCTGCTGGCCACTGTTTTGACAGACTGGGTGGGCACACAAGTAAGGCGGGGACAGAGATGGCTGTAATTACTCTGCAGAGAGACGCTTTGTTGTTGAACTTATTTATCCTTTAAGCTTTTGGGTCTACCCAGACAGTGGTGACCAAAAAGAACTCTACAGGGCTTCTCCTTTCAAAAGCCAGACAACAGTCACAGGGAGGGAGAGGGGAAATCTGGCATTTATTTGGAAATTGATGTTTGCCTCAGGGATGGAGTCACATAGATCTTCACTCTGTTAACCAGATGGACATGAAAGTATTGGACATGACACATTTGGAATGCACACAATGGGCAATTCGTTATTAACCAAAAGTAGATCACCAGCTTCCGTCTCCCTGGCCCTCCGCCTTTCCTTGATCCTTATTGAAAAGTCTCCCTGTGAGTGAGCCACATCATGGAAGAGAGCACTGCAGGTACCACTGATTCCCTCCTGTTGAAGTGAGGGAGTAGATGTCAAAACTACTCAGCAGAATAATGGCTTGAAATACGTGTAAGGGAAAATATATAGTTATCTGTGCTGCTCTCTGAGCATGTGTGCCCAGTCCACAAAGGTGGCTGCCCATCTGCCTTCAGAAGCACAGTCAACCCTCGGGCTAAATCTACCCATCCAACATTGTTTTATTCCATCCGCACCCGGGTGACCCACTTCTACATTCCCTTGAAAAATAAGAGGGTCTATCTCTTCACACAGGGATAGATGCCCCCCTTTAAATAGGACAGACAAGTCTTTTCCAGCTTACCACAGTCCTGCTCCTCCCTACCCGGCCCCTCACATGTTCCTGAGGCTGGTGCCCTGGTACAGACACATGCAGACAGAGTTTTGCTTCTGCTTTAAGATAGGAAAAATCTCTCAGCTCCGACACACAATCCATTAACTTGTGTGGGAAGCTGCCAGCTTGCTTGTGTATCACGTTTACCTCTCCAAGCTTTTATCGCCTCAAATATTCACACAAGCAGTATATGAGATTCTATTTCCTTATATTATTTACAGATTCTATTGTCAGAGTTTAAATCTGGAATGCCCCCCACCAAAGGCTCCAGTGGGTGGTGGGACCAGAAGGTGACAGACACTCTAGGAGGTGTGACTTTGGTTAAAGAAGTAGGTCACTCAGCATATATCTTGTTCCCCATCCCTCCTTCACTCTTTCCCGATTCCTGGCCACCAAGAGGGAGGCAGTTTTCCTCTCTGACACCCTCATTCTGTGATGTTCTGCTTCACCGGAGGGCCACGGTGGAGCCAGTGACCATGGGCAAAACCTCAGATCAATGAACCCAAAGAAGTCTTTCCATTTTCAAGTTGTTGGTCTAGCATTTTGTCACAGTGATAGAACACTGACTAAGACAAAATTTAACAACAAAACTCATCTGCAGGCTCTTCAGGGATCTAAGGTTCTTTCCAGACATGGTCTTGCTCAATCCTTCTTGCTCAGCAGAGTCCAGTTTACAGAGCAGAGGCAAGTTGGAACAAAGCAGTGTATCAGTCCTCTCCTCCCCCACCCACACGTGCCGCTCAGCTTGCTGCCTGCCTGTGTGGATCGATAACCAAAAGGATAGAAAGGTCAGTTTAGACAGGACTGAGTTAAAAGGCATACTTGTAATCTCTCAGGAGAGTTTTAAAAAATCACTTTAGCTCTATTAACAGCTCAAGTTCTCTCTCTTAATGCCAGACGGTAGGCACTCACCACTGCTGGAAAAGGTTGGGAAGGAACGTGATGCTTCCCAAGGGAAGGAAGGAGCCCGTAGGGCAGAAACACTGAGTATATGTCCAGAGGATTGCCATTTGTGACGTCTGATAAACCTGAGTGCAAAGAGGATTGAGGGAGAGTAGACACAGACGCCAAGCCTGTACACACACACACACACACACACACACACACACATACACACACACACACATACACACACACACACATGCCAAATGATAATATACACAGGTATATTCTTCAGTTTTAGCCAAGATCGAAAAAAATATGTGTATCCCTTATCCTAGTTTCTCAAATTGAACTGTATTTAGATTTAAAAACAAAACAAAACAAGTCCACGAGTGAATCCGGTTCAGCTAGCATGCTGTTCCCCAGGCCGCGGATAGCTCTCCTACACAGATATCTGTGTATAATCATTCCCCCAAGAGGCTTTATCTTTTAAAAAGAAATTTCCTGTATAAAAGAGGACTAGTCGTTACCTTTCTCTTTCTCCCTGACATTATTATTCTGTCAGTAACAAAATGATTCCACGAAAATCATGTGTGCTAGTGACCTTGCCAAGACAACGTTCTGTTTAACTGAAAGAAGCAAGATTCTCCAAGCACAGCCTACTCACAGGCTGTCCATTTGCTTGATTTCTGCATGCCATCTCACCCGTATTTTCTTGGTCAGCTGATAAGTAACGGGTACGATATTAAATTCAAGCAGTACATTGATACTTCATATCATATATCGCTGGCTTTTCCTGTAGTTTCCCAAGGTGATTAGGTTGGGAATTATCAGAACGTAATTGCTACTCTCTGGAAACCATCTGCCACCCCCTGTCACTCTAATGCTGTTAGACTGACTGATGGCTCTTTCCAGTCATTCCTGGGAATGGTAGTTTCATTTACTCCAAGGAATATCCAGGACACTCAAGTATGCTTTGCTTGAACACAGCTCCTTTGAAGATCCAGCACTGCATTGGCCCACTAGCCTAGTTTCTCATGATACCAGGGAGCAAGGCCTAGGCTCCTTCTTCCATAGCAAAGAGCAACACCACGGTGGAACCTGCTGGGCGGTATTTCCTACAAGGCAGATAGACCCTATTTTGCAAACTGTGCTCTTGGTACCATCGTCTCCTAATCCCATCAACTGAATTTTTAGAGGGAGAGGAGTCAGGAATCAGTTACCCATCAGCTTCAATAATTAGTCCCTTAATGCATGAGATAATTATATCTTAGAACCAAGACTGTGTCCCAGACCACTTGGAGGTGGTTGATGGCAGCCCAGGCGCCCCCATTTTCTTTTCTTCAGTCTTACCTGCTAGAATAATTAACCTAGGGTTGTGTTCTCTTCTCATACGAGGGGAAAACTCTCCCAAATGTGGTTATTCTCAAGCTCCTTCCCCAGACCACAGGCTTGGAGAGGGTTCTGAGGACCGTCCTGGGCACCACCCCATCATTTACCACCACCTCGCGTAGCATCTCCAAACTGAAGGCCAAGGCTAGCCTTTCTATTTTTTTTTCCAGTTTGTTCCTATAAACAAATTTCAGAAGCAGAAGAGTAATATGTTTGAGCAGTATGTACAGTAGAAACCTGGGACTTGATTGCGATTGCTGTTCCTTACAAGAATCTGTGTGTGCATTGGTGTGTATGTTCAGGTATGAATGGCTTATGTACATGTGTGTGCACGCATATGGGGGGCAGAGTTCAACATCAGACGTTTCCTCTATTTCTTTCCATCTTTTTTGGAGGAGGGGTGGCTAGAGAGCAGAGTCTCTCACTGAAACTGGAGCTTGCTGGTTTGTTTAGCGATACTGCCTGGCGAGGAAGTCCCAGGAATCCTCCTGTCTCTGCCCGTCCAGCTAGAATTACAGGTACATGGCATGCCTCCACACCCGGCTTTTACATGAGTGTTGGAGATTGGCCTAAGGTCCTCATGGTCGCCCAGCAAACACTCTACCAATGAAACCTCCTCCCCGGCCCTGTTTGTAGAGTCTCCAGATTTATAAACATTTATGGAGAAGCTCTTTTCATGCAAGGCACTGGAAATAAAGAAGAAATCATGGCTCTTGTCCTCTCACAGTAGATTCAGAGAAGAAGGCACATGATTCAAAGAGGTAATTGTGAGAATAATGTGCTTAAAGGAATTTCAGAACATAGATGAAGCAGTCACATAGTCTTCACAGAAATGGAGGTCTAGGAACCCGACAGAAAGCAGAGAACATTGATGGAGTTTAGGTTATAAAGGACAGCTGTAAGTACACAAGGCATCATGAGAAAGGACAGCTGTAATTACACAAAGCAACATGAGAAAGGTCTAAAAACAGGAAATTGAACGGTGTTTTCTCCCCAGTCTAGTTACAAATGGCTTTCTAGGGTTCATTCCCCATCCATGTTACCTTCCCCCCCCCCCCAAACTCTCTCAGACAGGAACATTAACCGAAACCAAAGGCAGAAAGCACTTCATGTCTCTCCTCACACAGGACATCTTTACCTGACCACTTCAAGCATTGTTAGGGTTTGGATCTCAAAGGCCTGAGAAAGGTCAATGTGCTAAATTAGTCTTGGTCGCCAGCATGTGGCACTATTGGGAGGTGGTGGAATCTCTGGGAGGTGGGGCCTGGGGCCTAAGGTCCTCATGGTCGCCCAGCAATAGCAATCGCAATCAAGTCCCAGGTTTCTACTGTATCTAGCAGTTATCACGTGTGCTCTTGATGGGTACGGTAAGTCCTCACTTTGCTCTCTCTCTTTGCTTCGTAGACACCACACAGTGGGCAACTTTTCTCTACCACACACTACTGCTGTCGCCACAGGCCTAAAGCCCCAAAGAACCACAGATTGAAATTGCAGACGCTAGAGCCAAAATAACCCTTCCCTTTAAAAAGGTTGTTTAGCTCAGATATGCTGTTACCACAATGCAAAGTGACTAAGTGGGGTCAGTGGTGTGGCAGCGTCTGAAGATGTGACTCAGAAGTCTCAGAGCGATCTCATGAGAGCTCAGATCAGAATCAGGATGGGAGTGCAGTCAGTAAGGGTAGAGTGCTGGTGAGCTTCCAGGAGGAAGTACAAACTACTGGGATGAGAGACATCCACACCATGCTCTGTCAAATAACATGCCTGCATTTCATCAATGCCCTGAGGCTCTGTGGGAGGCTGAGTTTAAAGGTTCCATTTACTTGGTGGGTAAATTTCAAGGCAATGCAGCATTCATGCTGTGGCCTGGGTTTTGCCAGCTGCTTTTACCAAGGTTTACAACATGACCTGGGGACCAAAAAACAACTCAGAAAGATCTGAAACTTTTATAGTTGTCTGGAGAAAGAACACAGTTAAAGGTATAAAGTGTTCCTGAAACCATAAGTCATATTAAACCTTTCTTCCTTTAAAGTTGATTCATCCCAGCGATTTTTTTAATATAGTGGCAAATATCCAATGTAAACTTTGAAAAATCATTTAGTAATACTGTCAGTAAGAAAGGATCAGCATAATATTTGTACTACTGTAAAAATGCCTATAAACATAAACTAGGAAACATGGCTTAGAGAAAGGTTGGAGGTTGGGGATGAGGGAATTAAAAAAATACATACACAAGTGTCTTAGTCACTGTCCTATTACTGTGAAGAAACATCACAGCCATGGCAACTCTTATAAAGGGAAACATTTAACTAGGACTGGCTTACAGTTCAGAGGCTCAGGGTTAGGCTCAGTGTGGGTTTTTAGACAGAGGCTTGTGGTATGACAGGAAATTTGCTGACATTTGCTGCTTACTAAGGTCTCCACAGTATTTAGACATCAAACCAAACATATATTCTGTCCTACTTTCCACATTCTTTTTTCCCCCCCAATTCATTTTATTTTATTATGTATACAGTGTTCTGTCTGCATGTATGCCTGCAGGCCAGAAGAGGGCATCAGATCTCATTATAGATGGTGAACTACAATGTGGTTGCTGGGAATTGAACTGAGGTCCTCTGGAAGAGCAGTCAATACTCTTAATCTTTGAGCCATCTCTCCAGCCTACTTTCCATGTTCTCAAGGCTTAAGCCTCCTTTGAGGGCCAAGAGAGGGAGTTCAGTAGTTAAGAGCAGTTGTTGCTCTTCCAGAGGAACCAGGTTCATTTCCCAAAACTTACACAGTGGCTCACAACTATCTATGACTCCATTTCCAGGGGGTCTCAAACCCCTATGTGACCCCCATGGGCACCATTCATGCAGGCAAAACATTTATAAACATAAAATAAAATTTAAAAATATCTAAAAACAGATTCTCCTTTGATATAACTTGCTAGATTCTGTCTGGTTCAACTGAAAGGAATTTTCTAAAGGTAAATTTTTCATATTTTTATTTATATCTACATCTCAACCTGTCAAATACAAAACGCCTAGAAGGAAAACATAATCTGTGGCCTGGGTTTGTTTTTTTAACATATGTGAGGTTCTGGCTCTGATGATTTATAAGTGACAGGATTTCACAAATAATGTTACATTGACAATGCAGACATCTGCAGGTAATAGTTTTTCTTTTTAACTGCCTGTGCATAGCTTTCCAAAGCAATACATTTTCTTCCACTGCAATCCTGCTCAATGACCATGATAATTACTATGGTGAACCATCACACCTATCACCAATGCTGCCTCCCAGTTTATGGAATGAATGTCTCATACTTTCCAGGCACTATTTAATCATATCCTGTAAACTAGACAACCTTACTCTGGTTCTACAAGTGAGGAAGAAGCCTGGAAAATGAGATGTTTCATACAACATCACACTGGAGCATGAACTTGAAAACTGAATTGGTATAACTCCGGGCCTTTAAAAATTATCTAATATAAGCATTCCATTTTCAATTATATGTATACCTGTGTATCTGTGTGTGGGTTTGTGCACATGAGTGTAATTGCCCATGGAGGCCAGAAGAGGGCATCAGATACCCTGGATCTAGAATTACAAGTGGTTGTGAGCCACCCAATACAGGTAACAGAATCTAAACTTGGGTTCTTTGCAAGAACAGCAAGTGCTCTTAACCACCAAGCCATCTCTTCAACACCTCCAGATCTTTTTTCTGTCCATATATACCCTATTTACATCCATGCATAAATGCTTCCTTTGTGCCTGCCTTAAGTCCAGGGATTTGCATTCTGAGAGACTAAGAGAAAGACAAGGTGAACTACCTGCTGTGCCCAGAGGATACAATGGGAGATTCAAAATAAATTTGTTTCTTGGGATAATTTATCTGTGAAAGACAGCCCACACTTGCATGTGGGAATACTGGTCTAACATGCTGTATGAAATCCTGAAAGAGAGGTGCTGAGAAGTCTTATACAAGTCTTTTCCTGAAAAGTGTTTCTAACCAAATGTCTCGAGTATCTTCCCCAAGCCCCTTGATGATAACACCAGGGCTTGTCCTGTACAGTCCAAGGGAATGAGCTAAAAGGCACAAAAGATGATGGAAACAGACTTAATCAAAGTGGAAAGGCCATTTGTGAACATCATCTGAGACCACATCTCAGGCCCCCTTTTCACTTGTCAAGAGAAAAGCAAGTATATCCTCTATGCTTCAAGTGTTGCAACTACTCCTGCCCCACCATTTGGCACAGGAATCACAAAAAGGCACATTCAAATGCAAGTAGGTTAGAAGTCACAGATGCAGAGCACAGGACTGCTGTAAAATAAACTCAGTGAGGTCATCACTTTTCTCACCTCGGGACCCATCATTATAATCTCTGCAAGTGAGGATGCTGAACTGGCAAAGCCCCTCAGAACACGCAGCACATTATTAAGAGCGCCCCAACATGTTGAGCGTGGACTGACTTGCACTGACTCAGAAGCATTCACTTCTCCCCAGCACAGGTTGCATTTACACCCTTCACTTCATACAGTCTATCCGTGAAAGTGCCCGTGACCAAATGCATCTTCGTGAGGCAGACTCTGGAGTACTCACCAACAGCTACAATGAGCTACAGGCATCATTTCCAACCAGGATGGCTGCATGGCTGCAACAAATGTCTCTCTCTGCCTGTCTGTCTGTCTGTCTGTCTGTCTGTCTGCCTCTCTCTCTCTCTCTCTCTCTCTCTCTCTCTCTCTCTCTCTCTCTCACACACACACACACACACACACACACACACACATACACACACACACTCCCCGCCCCCATCTGTCTATGTCACTAAGCCTTTCTCCCTTAAGAAAACTAATTTTTTTTTCATGTTGCCACCTGTTACAGTTCAGAGAAGTGATTTAAGATTGTAGGAGGTATAGGCAGTTCAGGTGATTATTCTCCTCACTTGCCCTTATAAGGTCATCAGACATCCACTTATCTACTAAGTTCCCTCTGACCTCCTTGAGTCAACAAGGTGACAGGTGAAACATCGGTACATCTTTGGAAAGATGCATGAGAACCGCCTGCTTTGGCTTCGGCCAGATCACCGGGTGATGCATGGTGTCTCTGCACACTTCCAGAACCTGTCTTTTGTTATCTACTTTGGGTCCTGCCAGTGCATTCTGTGGTCCTCTGTTTTCATTCATGACTAACACTCCCAGGGTCTGGGCTATGCAGAGACATTGGCTCAATCCACCTACAGTGCTACACTGGGTGTCAAGAGATTCATGATGTTGTTCCCTTTCTATTTCTTTTTTGAGTCATATATATTCCATTGTTTAATTTCTCTGTCTATCTTTAATGGCTTTTAAAGAGCTACATGTTCCTTATGGAATTTTTTTTTAGTTAAAGAAAAGCAAAAATCATTTCTTAAATGTCACTACATATAGACCACATTAAAAAAGACTTTTATATTTTTTCTTTTAATTGTTCTTCAGTTCTGCTTGTGTGAATTCAGTAAATGAGAAATCATATTGAGCAGATGATCTCCACTTTGCTTTTAATTTTACATTTGTATGAGTGCATGCATGTGTGCACCTGTGTGTGTACATTCATCCATACGTGTGTGTGTGTGTGTGTGTGTGTGTGTGTGTGTGTGTGTGTGTACCGGGGCACACATGTGGAGATCAGCAGACAACCTGCAGGAGCTGGATCCCTCCTGCCACCATGGATTCTAAAAATAGAACTTAGGTCATCAGGCTGAGCAGCAAATGCCCCTCTCCACCCTCTGAGCCACCTCTCCTGACCTTGCTTTAATTTTCATAATATTAAAATAAAAGGCTGTAAATAAAGAGGGGCTGGGAGGGTGACTCAGCAACCAAGAATACTTGCTGTTCTTTCCGAGGACTCAGATTCAATTCCCAACACCCTCACAACCATCTGTAACTCCAGTTCCAGGGGATCTGATGCCCTCTTCTGGCCTCCACAAACACCAGGCACTCATATGGTACACAGACACACTTGTGGGCAAAACAGCCATGTACAGAAAATAAGGTGTTCTGTGTTTTTTAAAACAATGTTGTAAGGGATGTTGCTTCACAGGAAAAGTCCCGGAAAGTGGGAATAGGGAGGAAGCAAGTGGGAAGAGAAGGGGAAAATTATAGATTAGTCTGAAATTACAAAGACTAAATCTAGTGTCTGCTATCCCCATACGGCTTGATAAAGTACTAAGACAAAGCTTGTAGACTTCTATGGGATTCCCAAATTTACCATGGCTGTTAAGGTACTTAGGTTCTAAAATAGTGCTGAGAAAATGATTTTAACAGTCAGTTCTGAGTGTAGGCTCCACAGAGAGAATAAAGAGTGGACAGCCCGGGTGATAAGGGAAAACCAGGAGCTGAAGTAAACAGTAAGGTAAACCTAGTATTCAGAGAGACATCGTAGTCAGGGGTTAGGGGTGTCAGGGAAGACATCCTCACGGTTGAGATCTTCTTCCTTTCTTTCGGTTTTTGGTTTTCGGGATTCTTAAGGAGAGAGAATATGGGTTAAGGATGAGCCACGAGGGATGCCAGTGTTTACAGGATGCTCAAGCAAATTCAAGTTAAGAACTGTGATGGGGGGACCTTGAAGTAAGAGTGTGCCTGGGGGCCATACCAGAGTGTCCACATCATTCACTGTCAGGTACCCAGCACTAAAGAAGTATATATCATAGCACAAACTGCACACGCTTCTTAAACAATGGCATTCAGCTTCAATGCACAATGGTGCCAGGTTTTGCTAACCTGTTGTGCCCATGTATAATATGGCAATACCCAACAGAAACATCAGCCTTCCAGAGAATGCTATCTGGAAAATTCTTAACTGAAGATCTACTGAAGACTTGGGCACAGCTAGTCCATTGTCGAATCACATTCCACGGAAAATACAGAATCAACCAACTAGATTCAGAGTATAACAGAACAAGCAGAACTGGCTATAGAAAACACCAAGAACTTGCTTCTAAAAATAATTTCCAAAGGAGGCAATGACGAAGCTAACCACAGAAGGATCAACAGTTACCCTAGCAAAGGCAAGACTAGGTGTGTGGGTGGGAACAACCGGTATATTAAGGCCCACACAGAATAATTTTAGATCAGGGTGAATACAGTGGCAATCAGTATACAACCAGCTCCCTAGGACTGCTGGCAATGTTATTTCTGTGAGACCAATAACCTGGAAAAGTTCACAGAGGACTATTTTGAAACAAACAGTTTGAATTTTACATGCTGTAACTTAATGCACACAAATGTACATTTCTTCCTGCTATAAAACATACATTGACTTAGTTCAAAAGCAGCATGTAAAGGGTGATACACATAAGTCCACAAGCAAATGCAATATCTTCTTTTTCCTTGCAACAGGCATCCTAACACATACTATGCATAATTTTGCTGTGACCTAAATCTACTTTTATTTTCTCATATCAATGTTATGTTTACTACTCTCTTAGCACACAATACTGCTAGAGATTAATAACCACAATAAAGCATTTTCCCCCAAAGAAGGGTCAAAGTTAGGAATGTTGCTGTTGATTTACCTGGAGATAGGACACTTTGTGCTGATGTATCCAGTTAAGTGTGTGTGTGTGTGTGTGTGTGTGTGTGTGTGTGTGTGTGTGTGTCTGCCTCTCTGTCTCTCTGTCTTTCTCCCCTCCCCCTCCCCCATGGGGATTCAGGTCCTGAAAAGACATTTAAACTGCAATATATCCTTCTGTTATATGTAATGACAGCTCAGGAACATCCAGTGAATTTTCAAAACCTGGAAATGTTTCATCTTGCTGTTCTACTTCTGAACATCAATTGTCAAAAGAAAGAAAGAAAGAAAGAAAGGAAGAAAGAAAGAAAAGAAATCCTATGGAAGAAGATGCTTTTAGCATCCAGATATTTACTGGGTATTTACAGTAGTTGAAGGTGGAAAACTTCAAGCCTGAGAGTGGGAAATGTTTAAGGATGTATTGTAATCCCATATGACATGCTATTCCACATGACGAATATGCCACAGAGGGTAACAAGCGGAAGAGGAGTGGGTACTGAGACAGGCAACCGAAAGGTGTCATGGACGACTATGATGCTGTGAAGATGCAACGTGGTATTATTGTAAAGTTCACTATAAATAGTCTATGAACAAAAACAGTTTGGCTATGAGGGCTCAGAAAAAAAAAAACATACCCTATTTGTCTTGATGACCAGAGAACTCAGAAGATGCTGTGAGACAGAGGAGAAACGTGGCCTTGTGTGTCTGAATGGTTTAAAATAGGACTGGATGGAGCCACCTTGGGCCATCATGACATCTTGTTTATTTTGGACTTTTATTCTAACTTTAAATGTTATTTGAATGTTTGCCTGAGACAACCTGTGAAATGTCCTGAGCCCACTTCAGAATGTTATTTATAAGACGGCCGGATTTGTGGGTGGTGTCTTAAGACATCCACTGACTAGTCAGCACAGCCACAGTGAAGTGAGCTACCAGGACGGAGAGGATGCTGTGAAGAAATGCAGCCCTCTCCCATTTCCAGAGCAAAAGCAACCTTCCCTGTCTTCTGTACCCAACCTCAGTAGCTGAAAGAAGGGGTGGGGGGCAGTGAGTACTCTACACTGATCTGGTTTGTGAGAATAAAGAGTGAAATCAGAGACTGAGACAAAGTCCCCAACCCACAGCCAAGTGTAGAGCACAGTTGCCAAGGCAGAGATTTTTTCTTCTCAACATGCAGAAAATTAATTGCTAGCACTGATGAATATTCAACAGGAATCCGCTGTCTGAAGATATCTCAGTAATAGAGTCAGGAAAGCAAGCATTTTCCTGATACAAAACGCTTCATGCAAAACACCAGGCAAGCAAGACACTGGCATCGTCTAACTGCCATGCATACTAATTTTGAACAGGAGAAAAATCACATAACCTCCCTCAACAGCCACATCTGTAAAATGGGGCAAAATGCCATCTCTGGCTTTAACTATCCATCTGTCAACAGGACTCTCTAGTGTTTCACATGAATTCTACCAGGCTGTGAGTTAGCCAAGGGTGGGACAAATGCAAACAGCTACCAGTGTGACCTGGTGGGTACAATACACCTATATCGATGAGAATATGGCCTTACTTGAAGTTGTACTTTTGACTATACGATAAAGAAGTAAAATCAGCCGGGCGGTGGTAGCGCATGCCTTTAATCCCAGCACTTGGGAGGCAGAGCCAGGCGGATCTCTGTGAGTCTGAGGCCTGCCTGGGCTAAGAGTGAGTTCCACGAAAGGCGCAAAGCTACACAGAGAAACCCTGTCTCGAAAAACCAAAAAAAAAAAAAAAAGAAAAAAAAAAAGAAGAAGTAAAATCAAATCCTGAAACTGGACCATTGGTTGTTTTTTGTTTTTGTTTTTGGTTGGTTTTTTTTTTTGGGGTGGGGGGGGTTTGGTTTGGGGTTTTGTTTTTTTTTTTTTTTTTTTTTTTTGGTTTTTTGAGACAGGGTTTCTCTGTGTAGCTTTGCGCCTTTCCTGGAACTCGCTTTGGAGACCAGGTTGGCCTTGAACTCACAGAGATCCACCTGGCTCTGCCTCCCGAGTGCTGGGATTAAAGGCATGCGCCACCACTGCCCGGCGGACCATTGGTTTTTTAGCTGTTACTCCTCTTCTCCAGATTTTCATAGCCTTGAAAGACAGATGCAAGTAATGCTTGCATTTTATTAAATGCTCCTCTTTCCTAACCTTCTATCTTGTTGTTGTTTGTTGTTGTTGTTTTTAAGACAGGGCTTCCCTGTGCAACAGCCCGGGCTGTCCTGGAACTCTCTCTGTAGTACAGGCTTGACTCAATCTCACAGAGATCCGCCTGCCTCTGCCTCCTGAGTGTGGGGATTAAAGGCGTGTGCCACCACCTCCTGGCTTCTAGCCTTCCATCTTAAAGGCTGCTCTCGAATAAGGTCGATTTGTCTTCCTTTTAATTGTTTGTTAAGGCAACTTGTATAAGAGTCACATATGACTTGCCTGACTTACTCAGCATCCCCATATGCCACAAACAAGAACATTTCCACCCCCAAAGGGAAGAGAATTTGTAATGACTTTTCCGGAGTTAAGCAGTATGGCAGACTGATCAATGACATCCCAAGGAGGTCCGCATTCCTAACCACCAGAGCTTGTGAACGTGCCACTTTACATGGCCATAGGGACTTGAAAGATATGACTATGAGAAGAGACGATCTTGGGCTATTTGTCTGGCACCAAAGTAGTCACAAGGGTCCCTGTAAGAAGGACACAGTTGGGATGGCAGAGGGAGATGTGATGGTGGAAACAGCAGCCAGAGCGATGTCACTGCTGGATTAGTGCTCTGAGTCAGGAATGCTGAGGGTCTCCAAAAGCTGGAAAGGGAAGGAATGGGTCCCCCCCACCCCCCGAGCTCCAGAAGGAATGCAAACCCAATGATACCTTGAGTTGAGGTTCAAAGGCTGATTTTTAGACTTTTGACCTCCGGCATGGCATACTCTCTGTGTCATAAGCCACTGTTTTTGGTAACAGGAAACTAACACAAAAGTGACGAAGGAGTTCCCACAGTTCCTAAAGCAGAAGTCACAGTGAGTTTCTAGTCCAGGTGAGAGGACACTAAATATTCAGAACCATTGCCATTCCACCATGCGATTCACCACATGAGGAAACTTAATCTCACAATCAAATTCTCCGTACTCTCCATAAACTATTCCTCCAACAGCTCTGAACTGTGCAGGGACATCAACGTGACTGGAGGCAGACCAGTGTTTTGGAAGGCCAGCATATTCACCATATTCACAGGAAATTTGCTATTGGAGAACTAACCACATTCTCCACAGGTGACTTAGCAAAGAGGCTGGCAACAGCCAGGTCGGAAGCCTCGGCAGGGAAGAAGGCTCACATGGGTCTGCACGATGACGACGTGCAGCTGTCAGAGCATGTCTGACTGAGAACTTAAACGCCCAGCACCTTGGTCCTTTGTGGGTAGATTGAGCAAGATAAAGCGCTGGGCATGAGGGGCACCTGACTGTAATCCCAGCCCTTTGGAGGTGGAGGCAGAAGGATCAGAAAGTCAAGGCTCAACCTAGTCTCCATGAAGCCATTTCAAAACACAAAACAAGAGTGCAGGGTTGTGTGAAGCACCTTTAGGGAAGGGCAATTTCCAGAACTTCCTGGAAAGAAATCTGGGAATAGAATCACAGTTTTAAGCCCATCCATGAGTTTAAAAGAAGCTAACATAAGTACTCTATTTCAAAACCAGGTCACCCACAAGACACAACTCAAATAAAGCAATTAAAACAAAACAACAAACAACAACAACAAAAACCAGCTCGGGTTAGGGAGTTAGATCGCCCGGGTTCTCATTTCTTCCTTAGTTGTATGTGTCACACTGGACAAATGAATCATTGTCTCTTCAGGTGGATTTCCTTGTCTTGAAAAAAGGAACATGACAGTTTTTTATCATATAAGTTATGGGGATTAGGAGAAATCCCAGGCGCAGAGAATCAGCACCCATTGAAAGCTTAATAAATGTTAGCGATTGTGGCTAACTTTCCTTCTCAGCATCTTTTAGAGTTTTTCCAATGCATTCCCACAGCAGCTGCTCTAGTTTGCTTCGCTGTGATAAACACCATGACCAAAAGCAACTTGGGGAGAACAGGTTTATTTTACTTTACAGGTTATAGTCTATGGTTGAGAGAAGCCAAGACAGGAGCTCAAGGCAGGATCTTAAGCAAAAAAAAAAAAAAAGAAGAAGCATCACTTCCTGGTTGGTTTGTTCCCTCTGGCTTGCTCAGTTGGCTTTCTTATGAACCCCGGGCCCATGGGCCTAGGGATGGCGCCACCCACAGTGGATTGGGCCTTCCTACATCAATTCACAATTAAAAATGCCTCACAGATATGGTTACAGACCACTCTGATTAAGGCAACTTTTTAGTTAAGTTTCCTTCTTCCCAGATGACTCTCGGCTTGTGTCAAGCTGAAACTATGAAAGTAGCCAATGTATATCTTTACCTTCACTTCACTTTATTAAGATTATAAATGATGGGGGAGGAGGTAGGACAGGGGTATCATGAGTTCAAGGCTAGTCTGGATTACATAGTGAGACCCTGTAATAAACAAGCAAATGAATTATAGACGATGTGTACATGAAGCTCTGAAAGGCCAAGCCAATCTCATTCATTGTTAGATGCTTAGTGTCCAGCACAGTGTGTGGCTGCTTGGGGGTCCTTTATCCAAGATATCTGTAACTGATCTGACACGTGAGCCCAGGGGATCTGAGTGGCCAGCCATCATCTGTAACTTCAGGATTTTTTTCCAGCTGTGACCCATTAGTTGATAAAATAGAGTCACCATCAGCACTGATTTTCTAAAGAAATAACATAGGAAATATCTGAGTATAAAATTCATGATAAGGGTAAGTATTGTCACATGGAGCTTTGTAAGTGTATTTGGTTGCATTATAAATACATTTCCTATTGTGGGTTTGGGCTTATTAGTAGTGTGACTATCCATCTTGCCAACGATCAGTATTTTTTAATGTCTTCATGTGACTAGTGATGTGAAGTACTTTTCACTGTGTCCCCTTTGGATACTTTGTTTTTAGAAACTTCTTTTATAACCACTTATAAAACAATTTGGTAGTATTCCTCAAGCTGAGCATGCATTTCCTGTGGTCTAATGATCCGACTTCTATTGGTTTACCCGGTAGAAACATACACACACATTCACAAAGGGCATGGACAAAACGTTTATGGCGACACCATCTTACTAGCCCCAAACCTGATGATAGTCCCCAGATAAACTGGTATGTTAACACACAATAGAATCTTAGTTAAAAGAAAGAATAAATCAACCACAACTGTACGTGTGAGCATTTAAGAATTCCGAAAGCGTAAGAGTAAGTGAAAAAAAGCTACATGGACGCTTGTCATGTCTTCTTCAGTTTGCAATGAAGTTTAAAACTAGGTGAAACTAAGCTGTGGTGCTAAGGTCGGGGTCCATAACCTAAGAGTCATAAGTAGGACCGACTTCATAAGCACAGGATGGCTCTCCATCTGTGTGCCCGTCACGTTCATACACTGTTTGTGACTTGTGAGACTTTGACACAATTACTTTATGTATGTGTGTGCATAACTGTGTGTGTGTGTGAATGCACATACATGTGTATGTCAGAAGACAGTCTGAGGTGTCATTCCTCAGGTGCTGCACACACACACACACACACACACACACACACACACACACACACCTACCGAGACCAGATCTTTTACTAGTCTGTAACTTGCACCAAAGCACAAGCACCTGGTTGCTTTTTTTTTTTTTTTTTTTTTTTTTTTTTTTTTTTTAAATGGAGGTTCTGGGAAAAGATCCCAGGTCCTCAACTTTGCAAGGCAAGTACTTTCTTATTGATTCTCAGAGTTATCTCCCAAACCCCACAATTACTACTTTTTAAGATGTGAAAAGCACTGATAGATGGCAACAGTCCCTGACACACTCGCTCTCCTCCCCGTCAGGTACTCCTCTGGGGCCAGCAATCTTCCTGGATCGGTAGCCTTTGTTTGAAGGGAGCTTCCTGCCGTTGAACCACACCTTGCCTCTTTGGAACTTGCTGTGGCCATCGTTGTTCTGCCCTTTTAGGAGATCCTAAACTCATCTAATCCCCTACCACCAACTGCTCTTCAGATCTTTGACCCGCTGGCACACCCTCCCTCTCTCCAGACTTAAGAGCCCCAGGTCCCTTGGCCAACCCTCAAAGCACAGCTCTGAGCCCTACCCTTAAAATCCCATGAAGACCTGAACAGATCACCGTTTTCTAGAAGAGACAAAAAATGTAGGATTGACCCTTCACACCCAGAGAGCTCACTTCCTCCATCAGTGTACTCTGTGCATTTCGTCCTTCCTTCAAAATTCACAGTAAACTGTGCACTCTGTTGAGCTGAACAATCAACCGAAAACCCCCATATTTTTTTTAATTACTGTTGAACCCCAATTTACTCTCTGTGTTGGTAGCCTTCACCGTCTCAGAACACTCACTTGGCCCCACGCCAGTCCCCCAAAGCTAAATTCCGGTGATGAAGAGCCTATCTGGGATATAGTCTTCACACATCCAGAGATCTCCCTCAATCCTGAAAAAAACAAACAAAAACCAAAACAAACAAACACAAAAACCCGAAAAACAAACAAACAAACAAAAAACCACACACAGAAATGAAATCTTTGTCTCAATACAGGGCCTCTAGTCCTTATCAGTCACTTGAAGGAGCTCCATTTTAAGGAATATTTAGAGAATGGTGGGATGGAGGGTGGAGAAAACAGAATTCCACAACCATCTCTGCAACCTGAGCTACCCCAGACCCGCCCTGGCCTCGGCCTGGGCCGTGGAGGGTGAGCCCCGACCAGAGGCTCAGGAGCTGAGCATTACTGGCCTCTATGGGTTGCTGGCATGTGGCTGGGGCAGGGTGAGGTGGAGGTGGAAAACGTGGCAGGGTGAGAACGAACGTGACACATTAAAAGTACCGGAAACTAAAGGTGTCCTGGGGGAAGCCTACTGGAGTCTCTCCAGTCTCTAGAAAAAAAAACCCTTCCAAACCAGGAAAAGACAAGCTGACACATGGCTCCAGAAAAACTTCCAGGCAACCCGGGGCGGTTTTGACGTCAGGAGTAGGTGAAAAGGAGAGTCACCGGGCTAGGGACACGCCAGAGAGCAGAGTGCGTGCGGGAGGCCGGGAGAGGTGGGCTGGGAACCAAGGAGGCGATCGGACAGAAAAGGGGAGCGCTCAGAGGCCTCCAACAGTGAGGGGTGGCAGGGGGAGGGAACAGGGCAGGGACCCCAAGTCACAGGCGGCGAGGGAGAAGCCGCTCCTACCTGGCCCAGGTCTGCTCCATGATCCAGGCGATCTCCTCGCTCTCGGGGCGCAGCTCACCCGGGGGTGGCCACAGCCCGGGAAGATACCAAACCTTGCCCAGGAGTCTCCAGCGCAAAAAGCCTGAGTCTCTTCCTCCTCCCCAGCTCCTCTTGGAGCCGGCGCCGGCGAAGGAACGAGGTCTGCTCTCTGCTTTTTGGAGAGAGAGAGGGCAGATCGGCCGCGGCCGCACCCTCAGCTAACGGTGCGCTGGGCACAAGGCAGGGACTGTTCTCGGGAGGTGGCTGGACGCTGCTGCTGCTGCTGCTGCCGCCGAGCCCAGGCCTCGGGCACACTCGCTCCCAGGCTGAGACGCGACTGGCTGGCACGAGCTGATCCGCACCAGCTGAGCTGTCAACCGCGGGTGAGCGGAGGCGGGGCTCCCGGCAGCCCAGGACCCGCCCAGGTGACACGCCGCGGTACACACCCTCCGACCTCCACCGCCTCCCTCTCCCTTGCTGGCTCACAGGAATGATGGCCTCAGAAGTGGCCTTCGATGACCCTCGTCCTACTCTCCGTCCCTCGCTCATCCCGGTGAGAGGCTTTGGCTGAAACCAGCCAACTGCAAGGGAGCACCTTGGAGAGGTGGTCTTCCCCTGCGCCTGCGTCACCCACCCACAGGTAACCTCCGAGCCAGAGATGGAGTCTAGGAAGGATGCGATCCAACTGAATGCGGGTGTGCTTACTAAAGCGTCATGGAGCACAAGGTGATTTTCTGAGAGATGTGACCCGTTTTAGCCTCACCAGTCATCCACGGACAGAAACTTCCTCAGGAAGCACCCTCCTAACCAAACCTTGCAGTCTTATTAGCTGCCCCCATCTCAATCACCACACACACACACACACACACACACACACACACACACACACACACGTTTTTTCACTATTCTGCCTCCTTTCTTTTTAGTTCCCACAGCAACCGGGCTCTGCCAGAAGCTCCTAGAAGGCAGAGGTCTCTTGAGCATCCCAAAATGCTCCGAACGCCTCAAGAGACTTAAGAGCGGCCCCCAGGACTCTCTCTCTACCGTGGCTGTTCTAAGATCACACCGAAAGCCTTTCCTTCCAAAGAGGGGGCTGCCCAGACCCCGTGCATCTACGTGTGTACCAATGTTTAAACAAGACAGACATGCTATAATTAGAGGGCTTGCTGCCCGCAGCTCCCTTTTAACTCTGAAATAAACCTTTTTATTAAGTCACATGATTACTGTTATCATTAGCACTACTGCTGGCCTTTTAATTTTCAAAAAGCTTTAGCATGCCTATATTTGGTGATATCAATTTAGTTAGATTTGTTCTCAGATGGCACCCTTGAGAACCAGAGGCTCAACTCTGCCCAGGCTCTGATAAGGCCGCTGCCATGACCCGGAGCTATGCTCTCCAAATTTCTGAAGATAGACCAACAAGGTTTTTCTAGAAGGGATCCATTCTTCCCGGAAGCCTTGCAGTTAGACTCTGGGAGTGACCTGACACGCGTGAGCCCTGGCGGAACTGCGAAGAGCCTGCACTGTGGCAGAGAATTGTCAACTACCTCCAGTTTCTTGGATTAGTTCTAATCACCAAGAGGAAGCCGGGAGGGCCGGACAGAATAACAGACATTGGGGGCTAGAGGAGTGGTTTGAAAATGCCCTAGTCTAGAATCTCCCAATCCCGGCCCGCGGTTTGCAGCTAAAAGCACACTGCTCTTGAGATTAGAATCTTGTCTCCCCTTAGGTTCATTTAAAATGTTACCAGGAGAGAACAACATTAAGGTCCAGTTTGACACTAGGCAAGACCCATAAGCCACCTGTCTTGAAAAGAATCTACTGCTGCCTTGGGGGAGGGGCAGGGAGCTCAGGTTTCCATCCCGCATACCAAACTTGATGCTATATTTAGTTGTGTCTGAAATCAAATTATGGGCTGTTGAGTTGTGGAGAGAGATTCTGTCTACAGCCTAGGACGGGCGCTGCTTCAGAAGAGATAGGCACTAACTAGGTGAACTGTGGCCTCCAGGAAGGCAGACTGAAAAACAAGCTTGTGTATTTTTGAAATAACTCTTCTGTTCAAAAATGCATAATGTATTTATTGCAGACCATTAAGAAGTTACAGAAAACTACGTAGAAAATAAAATAACTCTTAATACCTAGTGATAATCGATGTTTAAAGCTTATGGAATCGCTTCCTGGTCTTTTAAAAGTGGCCTTCTTAATGCAAATATAAGCTCACTTACACCCATAAATGCATTTGTGAGGAAAGAAATTTATTTGATGTCTAGAAACTTTCCTATATATGGTTAAAAACAATTTCTTCTTAAATTTCAAAAGAAAAACACTTGTCTAAATAGCAGAAATATAGCACACATGCTATAGTTTCTCCAGGTTTCTTTTAGTCATGTTTGGTTGGTACATGTTTATACAGCTATAATTACAGCTTCGATCTATGTAGTCAATCTCCCCTTTCCACTTGCTCTGTATTTATTCATGTTTTTGGGTAGTGCTCATATTTATACTCCAATGATTATACTATGTTTTAATATATGCTTTAATAGAAAGCCAGCCTACTTAATAATATTATTTTGTTGAGTAGGTATGCCATTTCTAATATTAGTGTCAAACAGTACTTTAGTGAGCATTTTTTCTGCCTCTATTCTTTAACCATGTTGTGTTTTGAATGTACAGATCTCTCTAAAATTCTTACATGGGAACGTAATGAGTGGGCCTAAGAAATAAAATCTTCAGGGAGGAATTAAGCCATGAGTGTTTTATTCTTAAGAATGGACTGATGTTCTTATAAAAAGAGGGTGAAGAAAGTGCCCTGGTCTCTTTTGTCCCCTGTCTCTCTCACCATGTCAGGATATAGCCTGTGTCCCGTCAGAAGAATGTAGAAGGACCTTCTTGACAGCAAAGAACAAGTCCTCACCACACAATGAATCTTCTGGCACCTTCATCTTAACTGAACCGGCCTCCAGAATGGTGAGAAACACAGTTCCATTATTCATAAATAATACAGTCTAAGGGGTTCTGTTATAGCAACAGGAACAGACTAAGACAAAATATTTTTTGAGATAATTAAATCATAATACCGTTGAGGTAAAATGACCCTAATTTTATCATCTTACATGTAGTTCAACTTACATAGCAGTAAGATTTATCATTAGTTTTATATAATAGAGAAATAACATGATAGTTATAAGATATTTTGGGTATCTGTTACTACTTAGTATATAATCTAATGTCATCTCATTTTCCTTTACACATGTTACAATACTAATTAGTAAGTTCCTATATCATATGCCTATTTGGGAAGCATTATCCAGTCTATGTGAAATCTCTCTGAGGTGAGTCACTGTGTGTCAGTCATCTTTCGGCTGAAACAGTGCAGCTTAGCACAGACCCCAGGGCTCTGATGTTTACAGACCTTCCTTTCACACTCAGGGACCTGTGCTTGAAGGGTAGGTGGGTTGGCCGTGAGTTGTCTGCCCAACAGTTCTCTTGTTCCAGGACCCAAACGGAAGCAGCAGCATCTGCCTGAGGAACATTCTTCTCCTGGCAATGTGCAACAGAGAGAGAGTTAAGTGACACTCGGGATGTCCCTTAGGTCTCTGCTCAGAACTGGCACACCATTCCTTCTACCATATTCCACAAAATAAGATGAGAGTCCAAAATCACTAGTGGGAAAACCCCACAGTCTATGCACAGAGTACAGGAGTGGAGGGTAGGTATTTGTGTGCTGCTGTGGGATGGTCTTTCTGTACGCTGTGAATATGTGTTGCTACCACTGGTTAATAAAGAAGCTGTTCTGGCCTATGGCAAGACAGGTTATAGCCAGGCAGGAAATCCAAGAAAAGATACAGGGAGAAGGAGGGCAGAGTCAGAGCAGACACCCTGGAACAAGATGCCAGTAGACTGGTAATGCCACGGCCACGTGGCAAATGTCATGGTCATGTGGCAAAATATAGATTAATAGTAATGGGTTAATTTAAGATATCAGAGCTAGCTAGCAATAAGTTTGGGCCATAGACCAAACTTTGTAATTAATATTAAGCCTTTGAGTGTTTCTTTGGGACTGAGCGGCTGCAGGACACAGGAAAACTTCAGGCAAAGGTGTGGCTATAATATATCCTGCCAGTCACTATATGTAGTATTCCCACAATTTTTGTCAAGTTTTTCCCTCAGAGATACATACTAGCTTTTACCATTCCTCACTCCCATTTAAGATTAACTGTGGAATTTAGTAAATGAAACACCACTTGCTTTTTGGCCTTTGACATATGAGAGGCACTTATCATTTCTAAGTAGAATGTGGCTGCTAAGAATCGGAATATAATTAGCCTTAGCTGTTCCCACTGCTGTATTAATATTGAAAGAGAAATTGTGCTGAGCGAAGGTTTCCACCAACCCAGGTCTCTGAGGATTGTAATGATTGGAGCCTCTCTGTCGACCTACATTGAAATAAGGTAAAAATACATCACAGAAAGTAAGCTCCTGAGGGGCCGGAGTTGACTCCAGGGTTAAGAGCACTTGTTCCTCTTACAGAGGATCCAAGTTCAATTCCTAGCATCCACATGGCAGCTCACAACAGTCAGTAGCTCTAGTCCCAGGGGGTCGAACACCCTCCTCTGATCTCCAAAAGTGCATGTACTGCACAGACCTATATGCAGGCAAAACACTCATGCACATAACATAACAAAATCAATAGATCTAAAATGTTTTAAATAAATTTTTATAGATAAATATTTAAGTCCCTGAGATTTGGGGATTTTTCTGCAGCACAGCCTGGCCTATTCTGATACTTCATGTCACTCCCATTCTGAGACTGAGATGGTTTTATCAGTATTGCCCACGATCTTTATTAAAAATCTGCTCCAAGTTTTCTGTATTAGAACAGAGGTCAACTGAGTTGATGATGCTGATCAATCCAACCAGGTATGTTCTTCTCTCCTGAGTATGTAGCTTAGCTCCTAATTGGTCAGCTGATTGGATTGATTTTCAGCCTCTCCAATCATGTCCAAGCATCCAGTGGTACCTTCCCTTCCTTTCAGTTCCTTTTTAATTCTGGTTTTCTTCCCTCCATCTTGACTTGGTGTGAAGGAGATCTTGATGTGGATGATTGTGTGGCTTAAATGTAATAATAATAATAGCTATGTCTAACATATTGTATTGGATTTTCTTCTAAGCTACCTTCTCTTACAGATACAATAACTTTATGGGCAGACTCTAGTTAGCTCTTTTTTATAAATATTAACGTGGAGTATGGGGAGATAGAGTATATTGCCTAATACGAAGGTTCATGGTTGAGAGCTGAAACCATGTTTAGTTTTAGAATGTCATAACTGCTCATTATGCGTGACACTTCCCAGATATGGTCACCTCACGTTCTCTGCGCACTTAGACGAGAGGACGACACATCTAAGTATCTGTCACTTCATTGATCAGTGTGGTTCATTCTGCTGACTTGATCAGTCAACAGATATCTTCCTTGTCCCTCACAGTGCCCTGTCATCTCCCTAACTCTGAGTTACGATAAATATCCTTTCAGGATAGAGTGAATTGTCCTAAGATCAAGGACACAGTTTCTTGGATACTTTCCCCATTGAGAGGTAGACTATAACTCTTTTTTTTTTTTTTCACTCTTTAACTTGTATTAGCTTGAGGAACTCACTTCTAACAGAATTCTGGTAAGACATCTATCTGCCGAGGCTAGGTCAGTAAGAGGCCTCCCAGATAAGAATCAAACTGCTGTGAGGATAAACAATGTAGTGATGCCCCCCGAGACCATGAACAGAGCGGAGGCTCAGTGGAGTCTAAGAGTCGGCCGCTCCCCTGCAATGCCATCACTGGACAAAACCAAACAATCGCCCGTGTGCCCGTGACAGGGGCAATCCTGTCCTCCGAACCATACTAGAATTATTGATTCCCCCAAACCATGATATAAGAAAACTCTTACTGTGTTCAGCTTATACATTTGAGAGTAGTTTACTAAATAACAGTAAGTAATTGGAATTAAACTTGCTCTCTAGAAGGAAAGAAATAATGACAAGATAAAAAGTGTCTGTGTGTATTCCGCACACACAGAGTTTTAGCCATAACCATTCCGATAAAGCTAGTTGGTTGGATCTGTGGATGTGAAACCCGCATTTATAGAGAGACAAGTACATGTAAACTTTCACATGGGGGAAAAAAAACTCTTTTAGTGGAGTTGATAAGTTCAAGGCTGCTACATGTTTTATTAGCCTCAGGGAGGATCTAATGGGGAACACTGTGGCCTGGATGGAGGTACCTGGTTACCCAAGTAACGTGGAGAGAAATGGTTGGCTTTGCAGGACTGGAAAGGACTGCCCTTCAGCAGTAGTTGAAGCCAGGCCTGGGAGGAGGGTGTGTGCTCAGAAGAGGCACAGCAGGTGAAGGAGCAGCTGTGCCTGAGAGCTACAGAGCTGGGGCCAGGAGCAGTTTACGGGAATGAAAAACAACCTTGGGGATTAAAAAGAGAGGGGCCTTTACAGGGACTTTTATTTTCCATAAAGAAGTGGCAGTTCAGAGGCAGCTAATGTTGATGGGACTTAGAGTTATTCCCACAACATTATACAATTCATGGACAATTGAGTCACCTAAGTTCATTCAATTTAATGTGAGTTCAACCAAAGCATAGCATGTGCTACGCACTGGGTGTGTGATAGAAAGCTGGTGTGGAAAGCCACACACGAATTCCTTAAGTGATACCACAGATCTGATTATCTGCAGAGCTACAGTACAATACACAAAGAACAGGAGGAAAGCCCTTAATTAAATTAGACTTCTTTACCGAAGACAGCCTCGCCGGGCAGTGGGGGCGCACGCCTTTCACGCCTTTAATCACTCAAGAGGATCTTTATAAATTTGAGAACTGGTCAATCTAGAAAGTTCCAGGCAAGTCAGAGCTACAGAGTGAGACCCTGTCTCAAAAAGCAAAAACAAAATGATAAATAAATGCAAATAAGCACCCCAAGAAGAATTTCTCAAGGGAACCAGGAAGGAAAATTAGAAAAATAATTCCTCGCTCACTCAAATGCGTTGTGGATGCATGGTATCCACTCTGTGCTCCACTACCCAAATGAAGAAATGTAAGGAGACCTAACAGAACTCTAGAGAGAAAAAGAAAGTGTTTTATTTTGGATCTTAAACATCTCCCAAGGCCTATGTATTGGAGGCTGGACCCTCAGCGTGGCTCTCTGGAGAAGTGGTGGGGATTTCTAAAAGGTGAGGCCTGGGGAGAGGTCTTCCAATCACAGCCTTCGGCATGGGCTCAAAGGGGATTCTAGTCTTTTTTTAATTAAAAATGATTTATTATTTATTTATTATTTATTATTTGTATGTTTTGCCTGCATGTATGCATGTATGTGAACCACATGTGTGCAGTGACTGCAGAGGCCGGACAAGGGCATTGGATCTCCTGGAATTGGCGTAACAGAAAAAAGAAGATAGCAAATGAGTAGGCACCAAAGATAAATATAATTTTAAAAAAAATCACAAATTTAATATTGACAATTCATAGCTTTTATTCAAAATTTGTTAGTTTGTCTTAATTGCTCCACATTTATCAAAACAGCACATTTTATCCTAGAAATTGGCACAGTCGTCGGCTAAACGTTTGTTGTTGTTTTTGTTTTCTGTTTTTTGAGACAGGTTTTCTTTGTGTAGCTCTGGCTGTCCTGGAACTCACTCTGTAGACCAGGCTGGCCTCGAACTCAGGAATCTGCCTGCCTCTGCCTCCTGAGTACTGGAATTAAAGGTATGCACCACCACATCTGGCTTAATTTTTTTTTTAATTAAAAAAGGGATATGGTTGGACAAAGTTTGTTTTCACTAGTGGAAGGAAAATTCTCCCCATCCTCTCCTGGGGAATGACAGAGGGTCCCACTCACCTGGAAGGGCGGGGCAGCACAGCCAAAGTCACACAGCCACTAGGACAAGTGGCTCTGTAGACCAGCCCTGTTTACAGAGTCTTCATATTTTGTAAAATAAGGTTAATGACAATAAATAGTTGTTTTGCAAGAACAAGATCGTCTATATTGAATATTTAATTCATTGCCTGGTGTGTTTTAAAATTCAATAAATCATGGCCTTTTTAAAATTGATGTTTGCATTACCACACAGGATTCACTGACTCTAAAAGAGCAGTTACAAATTAATTCCAATTCTGCTACAAATTGCTCCCTAGGCCTAGGCCAATGATCCCAAATTTCCATTTATCAGCTTCCTGCCTTATCATAAGACAAAGCTTTGAAATTGAATAAGCAGGTTCCCTAACTTCCTTCTCCCTCTGTGTGTGTGTGTGTGTGTGTGTGTGTGTGTGTGTGTGTGTGCGTGTGCATATGTATTCATAACCACCCCCTTCATTGGCTAGCCTTGTCTGTCAGCTGTAACAAAAACCTCAAAGGAGGAAATTATGAACAAGCTTTCGACAGCTGGTGGTAATTTACTTCAGAAACCCCAGCCCATCCTTTCAACACCCACTGTTTATGTGCATCTGATGTTGGAGGAAGGGAAATCATGCAAGAAATGCAGTATGTAAATTTCTCAGAGGGGCTTTGGAACAGTGAGAAAAGATCTGTGTAAATTCTGTGTAATTCTCCTTGCTTTGAGAATAGATGATAAGCCTTAAAAATTGTGCAGACTGATATTATGGTCAATAAATCCATTCTGGAAACAGAAACAGTACTGACATAAATAAATTCCTAAGGAGCTTCCAAGCATTCTTGACAATCCACCATCACTAAAAACCAAGTCATTTTCTAGGATCGGGCAAGCTGCTCTAGGACCAGACACCAACCAATCCAGGCTAGCTTGGGACCCATAAGGAGGAGAAGAAAGTGGAATGCCAAACCCTCGTTTAATGCTCAGACTGGATTTTTGAATCATGAAAAAGTTTGCTAAGAACAATGTAGTCATATCCACCCATGGTCCTTGCCTTTGAATGTAGCCATCTACCACCTTACCTGTAAAGACAGACAGATGACAGACAGACAGGAAGGAAGGAAGGAGGGAAGGAAGGAAGAAGGAAAGAGGAAGGGAAGGAGGAAGAGAGGGAGGGAAGGAGGAAGGAAGGGAGGGAAGGGAGATACATACATACATACATACATACATTCATACATACGTAACCTAACTTTGGTTTTAAAAATATTTCCATTTTCCAGGCAGTGGTGGTACACGCCCTTAATTCCAATACTTGGGAAGCAGAGGCAGGCTGATCTCTGTGAGTTCAAAGCCAGTCTGGTCTACAAAGAGAGTTCCAGGATAGCCACAGCTACATGGAGAGACCCTATCTCGAAAAACCAAAGAGCAAGAGCAAAAAAATACATATTTTCATTCACAATTTTTCTCTACTTCTGAGAAGAGTTGCAAAATAACACAATGAAGTCTTATAAATCTTTACTTAATTATCCATTCATTAACTGTTTTCCATGATATTTCCCCTCTTCACACATACACAGACAATTATTGCTGTCATCCAGATGAATCATTTGAAAGTATAATGCGGACTCTTGACTACTAAAGATTTCAGTAGTTCTTATGACTAATTAAAATTATTAAATAGCTGTGATTGCACCCTTGCCTCTCGGGCCGGCTTTGTCCCCACTGAACAGAATATTTTGCTCAAATGAAGTCCCTGAAGCCAAGTTCTTGACAACTAGCTGTCAGTAGCCACCCCTAACTGGTACTTGGCTCACATCTGCATAATGAAGAGGGCTCATGAAACAGTCACTCTCAAGACAAAGGAGAAGCACACAACAAAGGCAAATTCTCTCTTCCACACTTGGAACCATTGGAAGCCAATTTCTTGGCAGTTTAAAACAGCTGGGGTTCCCCCCACCCCCTTCTTTCAGCTGGCAGGGGTTCAAAAACATCAAGAAGCAGCCCCAGAATGCTTTACACAATCAAGTAAGTTCTAATGAGAAAAATCTCACATCCTGCATGCAGTTTTCCCCGTCTTCATGTTATCCCTAATACTACGGTACTTCGTAACAAGCTTCCGGCAATTCTAACCTAAAGAGGAACAAACCTCTAAGAGTCATTTATCCTGGATGTGAGGGAATTCCATTCACACCATCAGTCCGATAAAGCAAACTCCAGTAACTGATATTTTAATGCAATATTTTAGAAAACAAAACGAATGCTAAAATTATGATGGCTGGGAAGACGGTTAAGTTGGCATAGTGTCTGCTGTGCATGACCTGAGTTCAAACCCCAGCACACACTAAGAGATTCTGCCTCAGAAAACCAAGTGGAGGACTCCTGGGGACACACGTGTGCACTCAAGGGCTCATGCCTGCATGCACACACTTCTACGATGAAGTAAATTCTGGGAGGAAGGACCTTCCTTCTTCCTAGCCATGGCCTTCATTATTCATTCCTACATGGTGTGCCAAGATGCATGGTTAGATGGCAAACCCCTAGACGCATCTCTTGTGGTGCTCTCTTGCGCCATGCTCCCCCGACCTTGTTAGCCACAGCTCTCAACCTGTGTATTGTGAACCGCCAGGCAGCAGATGGCCCCTTTGAGATTCCATAAGGTAAAAGCATTTGTGCCGGAAAGAGAGATAGATCAGGGGGTCATGGCTCTTGCGTGCAAGCCAGATGACTTGAGTTTGATCCCTGGGACCACATAAAGATGGAAAGAGAGAACTCGCTCTGGGTACGCCCACCTTTCTGAGGCCCAGCTCAGAAAGGCGTAACTATTCCTTTTTCCTCTGTCTTTTTCTTTCCGATGCTGGCCAGAGCCTAAGTATGCTTTTTTTTTTTTTTTAATTTTTATTTTGCAATACAATTCAGTTCTACATATCAGCCACGGATTCCCTTGTTCTCCCCCCTCCGGCCCCCCTCACCCTCCCCCCAGCCCACCCCCCATTCCCATCTTCTCCAGGGCAAAGCCTTCCCCGCAGACTGAGATCAACCTGGTAGATTCAGTCCAGGCAGGTCCAGTCCCCTCCTCCCAGGCCGAGCCAAGCGACCCTGCATAGGCCCCAGGTTTCAAACAGCCGACTCATGCAATGAGCACAGGACCCAGTGCCACTGCCTGGATGCCTCCCAAACAGATCAGGCCAATCAACTGTCTCACCCACTCAGAGGGCCTGATCCAGTTGGTGACCCCTCAGCCATTGGTTCATATTTCATGTGTTTCCGTTCATTTGGCTATTTGTCCCTGTGCTTTATCCAACCTTGGTCTCAACAATTCTCGCTCATATAAACCCTCCTCATTCTCGCTAATTGGACTCCCAGAGATCCACTCGGGGCCTAGTCATGGATCTCTGCATCCAGATCCCTCAGTAGTTGGATGAGGTTTCTAGCACGACAATTAGGGTGTTTGGCCATCCCATCACCAGAGTAGGTCAGTTCGGGCTGTCTCTCGACCATTGCCAGCAGACTGTTGTGGGGGTATCTTTGTGGATTTCTGTGGGCCTCTCTAGCACTTTGCTTCTTCCTATTCTCATGTGGTCTTCATTTACCATGGTCTCCTATTCCTTGTTCTCCCTCTCTGTTGTTGATCCAGCTGGGATCTCCCGCTCCCCCAAGCACTCTTTCCCTCGACCCTTGCCCTTTACTACCCCACTCATGTCCAGGCTGTTCATGTAGATCTCATTCCATTTCTCTGTCATTGGGCGATTCCTGTGTCTTTCTTGGGGTCCTGTTTTCCAGGTAGCCTGCCTGGTGATGTGAGTAGCCGTCCAGTCATCCTTGTTCCACATCTAGTATCCTGCTATGAGTGAGTACATACCATGTTTGTCTTTCTGAGTCTGGGTTACCTCACTCAGGATGATTTTTTCTAGATCCATCCATTTGTCTGCAAAACTCATGATGTCATTGTTTTTTTCTGCTGAGTAATATTCCATTGTGTATATGTACCACATTTTGTTTATCCATTCTTCAGTTGAAGGGCATCTAGGTTGTTTCCATGTTCTGGCTATTACAAACAATGCTGATATGAACATAGCTGAACAAGTGCTCTTGTGGTGTGATTGAGCATTCCTTGGGTATATGCCCAAGAGTGGTATAGCTGGATCTTGGGGGAGATGGATTCCCAATTTTTTAAGAAAGCGCACCAACCCCACATCTGACAGAGGACTGATATCCAGAATATATAAGGAACTCAAGAAATTAGACATCAAAATGTCCAACAGTCCAATTAAGAAATGGGCTATAGAACTAAACAGAGAATTCTCAACAGAGGAAACTCAAATGGCTGAAAGACATTTAAGGAATTGCTCAACATCCCTAATCATCAGGGAAATGCAAATCAAAACAACTCTGAGATACCACCTTACGTCTGTCAGAATGGCTAAGATCAAAAACACTGAAGACACCTTATGCTGGAGAGGATGTGGAGCTAGGGGAACTCTCCTCCACTGCTGGTGGGAATGCAAGCTTGTACAACCACTTTGGAAATCAATATGGCGCTTTCTAAGTATGCTTTTAAACTCCCCGACTAACCCTGGGGGATTCCTCACTCCTTTTCCTACGCTCGCCCTCTCCTTGTGGCTGTCTGCCACCCAGCGGCTGACCTCTGTGCTGCAACACGGTTCTTGTTCCCTCTCTCTTCTCCTTTCTCCTCCTCCCTTCCAGGCAACTGGAGACTGATGGCTTGCCTGTCCTAAGGTGCTCCTTTTCAACTCAATCTTCTGTTTGAGTCCATTCTTATATTATATTAAAGGGACTAAGAACACTGCAGAGGAAACCCTAGTTTCCCAGGGATCACGTGGTGGCTCCACTGGGACTCCTTAATCTTCCCGGTGACACATTTCCTAACTTTTAATTCTTGGAAGAAAAAAAAAACCAAACAGACAAACAAGGAGCCCATTCCTGGACCCCTAGATTGCATCACTCTGACCTCCACATACATGCTGGGGGACCTCCCACAATCATTTTAAAAGCAGCTATGAGACAAGGCCAGCCAGTGTGGCCTACTTTTCAGTTTCAAATCTCAACTGCAAGCTGCTGTGATCTCTAAGGCACTGGGGAGATGGTAGAACAGGGGAGGGAGTGGGAGAGGTGGGAGAGAAAAAGGAAGATCAAGTTACTGCAAAGGCGGCCACTAAAGTAACTAGAATGTGGGCGTTTTGTTGTTATTGCTGTTTTGGACTTGTTGTTTTGCTGTGTTTTGAGACATCATCCCATATATATATATAACTCAGGCTGGTCTCAAACTCCTGACCTTTCTGCTTCCACCTCCCCAAGTGCCACCACTCTTGGCTCTAGAACGTCATTGTTCATGATCCTGTCTTTTAAATACACACACACACACACACACACACACACACACACACACACACACGGTGCACTTCAAGAATTTGTCTGCACAACTCAAAAAGACAAATCTATCTCACCTTGACTCTTCTGTCACGTGACCAGAAGCAGCCATGCTCCCTTCATGCTTTATGCAGGCTATAGAGACTTCTAGCTGATTAGAACACTTCCAACCTGGAGCCTCTCTGCTGGTAACAGCTGCTCCTGCAAGGGACCTGAATGCTGTGACAATAAAAGCCACTCACAAGTGACCCCTGCTGGTGGAATCTATATCGCCACTACAGCTTGGTGGGTGTATTGATTTGACCCTTACCAGTCCCTGCAGTTTCACTATTTTCAGCGTCCTCACATCTCACCGGTTGTATGTTTTTGCTCCCTGCCACACTTCTATAGGCATCTTGCTTATCTCCTAGTGGGGGCATCATGGGCCTCCCTTCCTACCTCCTTATCAATCAATGTCTGGTTCATAGGTTCGGCATTTCTCTGGTCTTGTGTTTAATTCTTTTACCTTTGTGGGTTTGTTTTGAGACATGATCTCACATTGTAGCCTTGGATGTCCTGAACTGGCTATGTAGACCAATTAGCCTTGAACTTGTGGCAATCCTCCTGTGCCACTCCTGAGATCTGGAATTGTAGAAAAGCACCACCATGCCTGGTCCTTGTACCATTTCTCATCTACCCTCTGGGTAGGGCACCGGAATCACAGCTCCAAAGCTTAGCTTAATGATGTGGACCACTGGCCACATGCCTGGCCACATGCCTGGTCAGCCCTTCAACAGATTCTGCTTTCAGTTTGCTTTACTGAAGTATGTACAGCTAGGAGCTCATTCAATCGATACCAAGGCCAGGCTCTTCAGTTTTCAAGGATCGAGTCTCTCTTCTGATCTCTCTGACTGCCAGTTCTGTCTGAAAGACAGAGTGGAGCACTCCATTGGGAGAATGGTGTAAAGGAACAGGCTGCGCTGAGGCCATTGAGACAGGAAGGAGATGAGATACACAAAAGCCACAAAAACCTGTGGGGTTTTTTTGGAGGCAGAACTAAGCAAATACAGCCAGACGGTGCTATGATTCTCTTTTGCTTTGAAGGGTTTTTCTTGTTTGTTTGTTGATTGTGTTGAATTTTCGTGTTTGTTTTGTTTTGAGACAGAGTCTTACTGTGTAACCCTGACAGGCCTGGAGCTCACTACGTAGCCTGGGCTGGCTTTGAACTCACAGAGATCCTCCCAGTTCCACCTCTTTAGTGCTGGGATTAAAAGCATACACCAGCACACCTTGCCTAACTATGCTGAAGATAACAACCTAGAAGGGATTCACACAGTGTAGTGCAGTCTCCAGCCTCAGCTCTGACTCTGTATGTTTCGAGCTAGAGTCAGTCACCCCAGCTTCAGTCCAAAGGAAGGAAGGCATCCTGCCGCTCCTCTGATTTTCAGAGGAGCTCAAGCAATGGCTGTGGTCTTGAGCAGGCAGCCTCTAAAATGGCCCAGGACGATTGCTGTTGATCAAAGCTGTGTTTGGTTACCCTTGAGTCTGAGGTGAATCAATGACCTCTAAAGAGCAGAGGAAAGTAGACGTGCTGCGATGCCACCTTCAAGGCTAGTCACTTCAGCTGGGGCTCATCTTGAGCATGCTGACTTTCGTTCTCTTAGGTAATTGTGCTAGGGGAGCCAAGCTACCATGATGTAGGCATACATGCATATGGTGAGCACAGAAACTCAGTCTGTCAGACCTGGAGGGACTGAAGCCTGTAACCATCACAAGAGGTGACGTTGGCATACCCAGGATGGGAATCTGTCAGATCCTGTCAGGTTTTGAGATGACTGCAGTTCCAGGTAACTGTTTGACCTATAGCCACAAACAGAATCCCTCCCCTGGCCCCTGGCTAAGCTGCTCAGACTCCTTTACTCTTAGAGCAGTGGTTCTCAATCTTCCTAATGCAGTGACCCTTCAATATAGTTCCTCATGTTGTGGTGACCCCAGCCATAAAATTAGTTTCATTGCTATGTCATAACTGTAATTTTGCTACTGATATGAATTGTAATATAAATATCTGTTATTCAGGATAGATGATATGTTACTCCAGTGAAAGGGTCATTCCACTGTGAAGGGGTCATGACCCACAGGTTGAGAACCACTGCCTTAGAGGCTGTGCGACACTAAATGTTTGTAGTTTTTAACTTTTAGGCTGGTTTGCTATGTAGTCATGGCAAACTAATTTAACTAATATAACATTAACCTTTCTGTCTGTCCAAGGTCATGCTGTAGATGCAGAAGCCACTCCTATCCACAAAGAAGCTATTATTCTCTTCAGGAAAGAAGGACAGAGAAGTGGGAGCAGTTATTTAAGGATACACAATAACATCTCAATTTATGGCTGTAGCAGTTGCTTTTCTATTGCTGCGGTAAAACACCATGACCAAGGCAACTTAAAGAAGAGTTTATTTGGGCTTATGCTTCTGTGGAGGGATGGCAAAGCAGAGGCCTAGTGGCTGGAGCAGGAGACTGAGACCTTACCTCTTGAACTGCAAGCAGGCTACAGAGATGTAGATGCAAAGCCCACACCTCCTAGACCTCCCCCGGCCCCCGCCCCCAAAGCACCACCAATTGGAAACCAAGTGTTCAAATGCCGGAGTGTATGGGAACAATCTCCTTCACAGCGCCACAATGGTGATGAAGAATGAACAGAACAGTGATTGCTCAGGATCATCCTATCACTCTGCATATGTTACAGTTGTGTAGCTTGGTCCTCTCGTGGGACTCCTAATCGTGGGAGCAGGGGCTGTCTCTGACTCCGTGGCTGACTTTTAGGGAATTCTACTCCTCACACTGGGTTGCCTGGTCCAGCCTTAATATACAGTGAGGTGCTTAGTCTTACTGCAGCTTGATCCGCCATGTTTTGCTGATATCCATGGGAGGCCTGCCCTGTCCTGAACAGAAATGGAGGAGGAGTGGATTGGGGGTGGAGACAAAGGGGGGGGGGTGAAGGGGAAGGACTGGAAAGAGAGGGGGGAGGGGATACTGTGGCTCGGATGTAAACTTAATTAATTAATTAATTAATTTTTAAAGAGATCATTCTATAGCCTGTGCCTCTTATGCACGTTTCCTGCAAATGTTTTTAACCATCACCAAGAACATTTTAAATTAGAAAATACATGAAGTTCATGAAGACTTTCTTGTTGAAGCCACAATAAAGCTATGTGTTTTAGTTACAGGATTTCACTGCGGAGTAACAGAGCCAAAGGTGTTATATAGCGTGAACTATAATGGAGACAACATGGATGCTGTGGTGGTTTGAAGGATAATGGCCCCTGTGGGATCGCATGTTTGATTCTTGGTCCCCAGTTGATTGGACTGTTTAGAAAGGATTACGAGGTGTGGCCTCGTTGGAGGGAATGTGTCACTGGGGGTGAGCTTTGAGGTTTAAAAGACTCCTTCATTCCCAGAGTACTCTGCCTCCTGCTTGTGGATCAAGAGGTGAGCTCTCAGCCGCTGCTTAAGCCATCTGCTGCCATGCCTTCATTTCAACATCAGAAACTCTAACCCTCGGGGACCGTCAGCCCAATGAACTTCTTTGTTGATAAGCTGTCCTGGTCCTCGTGCTTTGTCACTAACTGAGATGCTGAGACAGGAGATAGTTTCTGCTTGCTCACTGGGGTAGCTTCTCCATGTCATCATTTCTCCTGTTGGTTCACCTTCTGCCAGTCAGTGTTGGAAAGTAGATGTGTGTGGGTGAGGACACAATTCTGAATGCATGTGCCTATTATTCTGCGCAGTAGGCCCCGCTCACTTTGTGTCTTTGTTGTCTGAAAAGTGTCTCAGAATCTCCTTTGAAATTTGCAGTTCACTCATTTTTATTAACATGAATATGGAGTGCTCTGATGCTTTTTGATATATTCCCAGTTGTGTCCACGCCCACTTCCTTTTTTTTTTTTTTTAAACAAGTCATTCAATTCTCTGTGATGACCTTCATGGGTTTTGTGGTACGAATTAGAAAATAAGTCTTCAGAAGGTCAGACTTTGTAATACAGTTTATTGTTTTAAAGCCAGTAACCTATTCAAATGTATGCTGACTTGAAGACAGGTCATTTTTGTCTAAGTTCTAGCAAAGGATTTTACAGTTGGTTTTTTATTGACTCACGCACGGTTCTGTTTTGATATATTTTTTTAAAGGAAATATAGACTCAGTGGCATTGCAAAGGAAATGTTTTTAAACACAGACAAATGAAATAATTACTCTAAATGTGCAGGATATAGACATTTAGTGCACCTGCATGCTAAACATGAAGTCTGCTGCTTTACAGCTGTGACCTTGTCAACTGCTTAACTTTTTATATGCAGTTGGGGAGAATAATTAGTATCATTCTTGCAGGGTCATAGAGAGGACTGAATGCTCATAAAGTGCATAGCATAGAACCTGGCATGTCACAGGTACTCGAAAACATTGTGTATAGAGATTGGAGAGATGGTTCAGTGGTCAAGAGGACTTGCTGCTCTTCCAGGGGACTCAAGTTCAGTTCTCAGCACCCACATCATGCCTCGCAGCATCTGTAACTCTAGCTCTAGGGGATCCTATGTCATCTTTTGACCTCCTTGGGTGCATGTGGTACACATCTGTACATGCAGGGAAAACACTACTCATACACACAAAATAAATAACCTTTTTGTTTTGTTTTGTTTTTAGAGACAGGGTTTCTCTGTGTAGCTCTGGCTGTCCTGGAATGTGTTCTCTAGACCAGGCTGGCCTCGAACTCACAAAGATCCATCTGCCTCTGCCTCCCAAGTGCTGGGATTAAGGCATGCACCACTGGCACCCAGCAAAAAATAACTCTTGCCGGGCGGTGGTGGCGCACGCCTTTAATCCCAGCACTCGGGAGGCAGAGCCAGGCGGATCTCTGTGAGTTCGAGGCCAGCCTGGGCTACCAAGTGAGTTCCAGGAAAGGCGCAAAGCTACACAGAGAAACCCTGTCTAGGAAAAAAAAAAAAAAACTCTTTACAAAACTAAAACATCGTTGATAATACAAATTATTAAAAGCTAATGGTGATGACTGGCTATGCTGCTTGCCATGGATACCGATACAGTCATTACGGGAGTTTGTTTAGAATCTGTGAGGTTGAGCATGGATCAATATCTGAAACTGCTCTGGCAAATAAGCCTCGGGAAACAAGTGATTTGAAGGGATCGGAGTGTCACCTGGAGACACCTTCCCTTTGTCTGCTACTGCCCTCCTACCATGAACACCATCACCATTTGGTGACCAGGTGCAGCCTTCTAGGCAGATGCTCTGATATTACAAAGGGTCCTCACCAGTTGTTCCGGCTGGTTTTATGTTAGTTTGACACAAGCTAGAGCCATCCGGAAGAAGGGAACCTCAACTGAGAAAATGCCTCTACCAGATTGGACGTTTTCTTAGTAACTGATGAGGGTGGGCACAGCCTACTGTGGGTGGTACCACACTGGACTGGTGGTTCTAGGTGCTATAAGAAAGCAGGCTGAGTGAGCCATGTGAAGCAAGCCAGCAGGCAGCTGTCCTCCATGGCCTCTGCCTCAGCTCCTGCCTCCAGGTTCCTGTGCTGTTTGAGTTCCTGCCCTGATTGTTATTAATGACATACTGGGATATAGAACAGTAAGCGTAACAAACGTCTCTCCCCAGGTTGCCATTGGTCATGGTGTTTTGTCACAGCCATAGAAACCCCGACTAGCAATTTGAATGGCACTTTATTTTTGTTCCATCCTCTGCCCTGATCCCAGAAGAAGCAGGAATTAGGCCTCAGCTAGGGCTAAACTAAACAAACAAAAACAAACAAAAACAAAATCACTAGAGGTATCAAGCATCATTTCATATAAATACTCCAACAATGGAGTTGTTTCTCTCCATCCCTTGGTTTTTCCACTATGTTGATTTTGCTTTCCATAGCTTGAAAGAAGCCAATTACCTGCCAGAAGGCCCAGGCCTACATTCTTCACATGCTCACATATATCAGAAGCACCACTGTCTCTTCCAGGACCCCTCCCCCGAAGAATCTCATTTTTGGACTTCCTGCAGGTGCCAAAATCTGTGGAGCTTAAGCCTCATCCACAAAAATGGCTTCGTATCTGCGGACAACCTGCACATGCCATCCTGAACACCGTCACATCACTTGCTGGCCTGCACCATCTGATACAATAGAAGTGCAACTGGTTTTCATACTGTACCAGGTTTCATTGTATTGTTTTTACTGGTGCACTGTTTTGCTTTGGGATCTCTTTGACCTACAGTTGGCAGAACCTGCAGGTCAGGGGTCAAGTGCACTTGTTTCCACCATCTCTCTTATTTCTTCCACTCAGCTGATCCCTGAGTGCCTCCAATCCTAACTGAGAAATCCTTAAATCTACTCTTTCCCCATATTCTCACCACCACAGCCTGAGCTTGGACCCTCATGGCCTCTGCCATGAATTTCTTTCAATAGCCTTTCGATGATCCCATCTCTTCACTTAGCTTATTTGGACCCGTCTCCCATTTCTGTGATTCACACAAAAAGTAGGTCAGACCCTATTTCAACACTCACCACAATGCCCAAGTGTCTGCAAAGGAGGAAAAAATGTAAGCAGTCTCAGTTCCTTGGCCTGAGCAAGAGATCGCAAACTTCCCTCAATGTTTTTTTTAGAAATGAAACAGTTTACTTAATGCAGAGGTTCTGTCACCCGGCCTGAGAAGTCTAGGGTGCGTCTAAAGAGTGTTGAGGTTGAGGCCACTTTCTAAAAGAGGCTAGTTGCACTGGCCAGGAGTGGAGTCTCTGTGTCAACTCTTTAAGTCTCCCCTAGATGATTCCAACACACAGGTAAGATGGAAAACTAATTTACAGTATGGGTAGAGAGACACTTCTGCTTTCAGAAAGCATGAAATAACAAGGTCTGCTGTGGTTTTATGCTAAAATGTCTCTCCTCCAGGCTCATGGTTTGAGGCTTATTTCTTAATCCATAGTGCTATTTGGAGGTCAGGGGCCATTAGCTCTAGAAGGTGGGGCATGGTAGTGGAGGCAGGTTAGGCAGGCAGCTTTTTGAAGGTAGTTCTTAACCCCTGATTCCAGCCACTCTCTGCTTCCACGTAAATGCCTCCACTGTTGCAGGCTCAGTCCCATTGCTGGGACTGCCCACCATAACGGACTGCAACCCTCTGGATGAGCCAGAATAGATCTTTTCTCCAATCTGTTGTTTCTATCAAGTGTTTTCTCTCAGTGACACAAAAGTAACCAATTCAGGGTCTGGATCCATTCTCCCTAATCTCTGATAGAAATTACTAAAATCTTGGACAAAAAAATCATATGAAATGATGATTTCCAGGCGCTACAAACTGGACAACCTAGGACAACATCACCAAAGAATAAGACAGGTCAGTTGGTGTCTTAAGATGAGGTTAAAGAGGTTTTTGTTAAACTCCATCATCAGAATCACTTTTGATATCCCAAAACATTACAAATTGTGAATAAAACAAGTGTACGTAACTAATGGCTCCAAGCATTTCCCGTTGAAGATTCACCAGCTGGGGCCCAGTGGCTCTGGTCTCTGTTAATACTCTTTCCAAAATCTGTACAACCAGGTGCCCTGTGTCGCCAGAATAATTACAGCAAGAAGGCAATCACTGGCTGCTGCTTTTTTGGTCTTGAACTCCTCAGCCTCCTGAGCTCAAGGAAATAAATCTCCATTATCTATAAATGTCCAGCCTTGTGTAATATGTTCTAGCACAGAATGAAACACAGACTAAGAACCTTGTCGTTTGTAATTTAATCTTTATAGTTAACACCAACTGATTCAGAGAAGAAATGTGTAGACATGAGAGAGACTCAAGGATTCCCAAACATCTTAGTGTTCTATTGCTATGGAGAGACACCATGACTATGGCAAGTCTTATAAGGAAACATTTAACTGGGGCTGGCTTACAGTTCAGAGGTTTAGTCTATTATTGTCTTGATGGGAAGCATGGCAGCACCCAGGCAGACATGGTGCTGGAGAAGTAGCTGAGAGTTCTACTTCTGGACCAGCAGGCAGCAGGAAGAAAGTGAGACACTGGGCCTGGCTTGAGCATCTGAGACCTCAAAGCCCACCTCCAGTGACAGACTTCCCCCAACAAGTCCACACCTCCTAATAGTGCCACTCCCTATGAGCCTATTGGGGTCCATTTTCATTTAACCCACTACACCAAATAAAATAGACTGTAACCTGGTTAAAAGTGTTTACTTACTAAAGATGGGGGTTGGGGGGAGGCATACAGAAGGAAGAGAGTGATAGTCAATGGACATTTACTCTTCAGGTAAAAAATAACTCCTTTGTGTCCTTGATACTCTGTTTGGAGCTCTCAACTTTTTCTTAAAAAATTAAAATCCACTGACTAACTGCTCCTGCTCTTACTTCAAATATTATGAACAAATATAACAAGTATGCCACAAGACTTCCCTGAACTAACGAAAGAGAACTGGGTTCCCATATATATATAAAAAAATCCTTATTATAAATTAATTGTTTGCTATTAAAGGTTCAGGTAGTAGTTACATGGGTTCATCCACTTGAGAAACAGTGAAGTTGAAGGCAGAATGTGGACACACTTTCTAAGTCAGGACACACTGTACAGCCTCATGGGGCGCAGTCAGCCAGCTTTCCCGGAAGAGACTCCCTTTATTTTTTTCTCTCTCCATCTTTCTGGTCCAGCATTTGTTTCATACTATACTGTAACGACCATAGTTTAGAGCTGAGACTCTGGAGGTTCCAGCCAATGCCATCACTGCTCAATGAACAACACAAGCTGAACATGGGTAGCAGAGCTGCTTTCTTACATGTATAAGCTGAGAATTAGGAAAATCATGCTCAAAGCACCACTCCCCCCCTCCACACTTCTGACACACTAATATCCATTAACTGCTGCTCTCACAGCTGGTATAGAAAGTATGCTACCAGGTCCTTGAACATTTGCATTTTGTTGTAGCTTTTTCTTGATTCTTATTTGAAATTGCAGTTATTTACTTTTTAGTTAGCATACACAATGATGAGATACTTAAGATTTCAACTTATCTATCTATCTATCTATCTATCTATCTATCTATCTATTGGGAGGTATGTTTTTGAGACATAATTATGCTGTGTGCTCCAGGCTGATTTTAAGCTCACTACACATACATGAATAGCAGGGTGTGGTGCCACAAACCTATAATAACAGTTGAGGAAACTGGGGAGGCTGAGGAAGGAGGATCACAAGTTTGAGGCCAGCCTGGGCTGCATAAGAAGACCTTGCTACAATGCCTTACTGCCATAATTTAGAGAATCATGTGCTAGCCCTACAGATTCGTTATTGTCAATGACAGCGAGAAAGATCACCCCTCCATGATGAGTGTTTATTTCTTTCCAGAAAAAAAAATTCAGCTATTGTATAGATTGGTAAGAAGCTTTGAAATTTTAGAGATATGTATATATGAATAAACAGACATTTTTGGTCAAAACACACTCACATTTTAAAAACATAATTGCATTTGGGCTTGTTTCATTTTGTATAAAAAAATGCATGTTTCTTGCTTCATTCTTTAATTTCCAATAATTTATTATGTGTTTCTTAATAGAAATGTGATCCTTTTAGCTACTGTATAATTGGATACAGAATGACTACATTTTCTTGCATAAACAGAGGTATTATGATGAATAAAAGTTCCTTTGAATAGACTCCCCTTTCTAGTTAACAAACCTAGCAGACTTTGGAACATGCAATACAAATCCAGCAACTCTTCACCCTAAAAGGTCAAATCTCTTTTAATCCAAATCCCGATTCCACTCACAGGAAACTGAAGCGTAAAGGTGAAGTGATTTTATTATTATTATTATTATTATTATTATTATTATTATTATTATTACAGATCCCAATTAGTTAAAGGCCAAGTAAAAACGTGAAACCACCATTTTTTTGGTTTGAGTGAAGTACCAGCTTCCTATGAGGAGGGAAAAGTACTAAATATTCTATGACAAAGACATGCTTACTTAATAAACGGCAGCCGTACAATCTGTCCCTGACAGATTTTCAATTTGCTGTTGCTACATGAAGAACACGGGGCCTAAGCTACCGGGTGTGTTCTAGGCCAGAGCCGAGGAAGCGTCTGGGTTCAGATGGAGCTAGCTGGCCCAGAGTATTCAACTGACAGGCCCAGGCTCCAGCGCTGCAGAGGAGGAAAAGGCCAAGATGGGGTCTCTGCGAACGAACGCCCCTAAGGTTTCCGTCCTGGCATAGATTCTGAGTCATCTCCTCTGGCTCAGCCCAGCAGGCGTTGCCTCCTACCTCACCTGCACCAGCACAGATCAAGCAAAGACCTTAGGATAGAGACCTAGATTCCCATGCTTCCTCCTGGGCATCAGCACCACACCTTTCTTCCTGCTCTTCCTGTCGTGCCGATTTTATTTGCTCCTGGGAACCCCCAGCTCTTGCGTGCCCGCCTAACCTTACCCAGCAATTGTCACTGGGCGACAACCTCTCCTGAGAGTGCTGTTCTCCTGCCAGGATCCCAGCCCTGTCCCGCTCATCACTGCGGCGCACCAGCACCCCTGCACACCAGCACCCCTGCACCGCAGCTTTCCCCAGCTCCGGCGGCAGAAGCTGCCCATGCCTCACCTCATCCAGGGTGCTGCCGAGGCTGCCTCCTCCTCCTCTGCCGCCACCGCCCAGCTCCCGGCCCGCTCTGGGGGTCGTCGTCGTTCCCGGCTGGGGGGCTGCCACGGGGCCTGGCGAGGTGCGTGGTGAGCCCAGCACGGCGGCGGCGGCGGCGGCGCATGGTGGCAGATGGACTCGCTGTCCGTGCGCTTCATGGGTCCCAGGCCTGGGCACTGCGCCCTAACTATGGTTTCTGCTTGGTTTCCCTTGGTTTCCCTGGCTGCCCAGAAGCATCCTTCCGGCATGGATGAGCATCTACTCCAGATGCTGCGGCTGTGGCGGGAGATGCAGCCAGGTTCGGCCTCCCGCGAGGCTGCCTGTCAATTGCTCCGCCCAGACGATTTGGTCCGCTACAGAGACGCTATCTGCCCTGCAGCCTCCAGCATCTCTCCATCTGAGACCTCAGCCTGGCAGTCTTGTCATTTCCAGACCTCACTACTGCCTCTTCGTTCTATGCACTCCAATGTCACCTTCCCCAGTTTCTAAGCTTAAAGAAGTCCCTGATGGGCCTGATGGCCCAGGGGGTAAGGGCACTTGCTGCTAAGCCCTATGACATGAACCCACATGATAGGTGAGAACTGACATCCTCAAGTTATCCTCTGACCTATACATGCACACATACCCCCCACACACAATAGAGAAATACAAACAAACAAATAAATAAATGGGCGCTTTTTAAAGTTCCTCCTGTTCTCACACCTCTACCTACTTTCCTGGTTCTTTCGTTCCCTTTTATATTGTAAACTGTTCCTTGTTACTGAGTCCTCAGAATACTGCTCCAGCTTGTCGGTTAGCCTCTTTTCTTCTTTGCCCTAGTCCCTCATCTCCTAGAATCTTCTTTTCTTCAATTTTCTCTTTGGTTATGGGGGGCGGGGGGGGGGTGAGGCAGGGAGGGAGGGAGGTTCCTGAACAGTTACAATTTTTCTTTCAGTTGGGATTTTCTGAAGCTCATTTTCTAAGAACTCATAGAAAACAGTATCTACCTACCATCAGGCCAAGTGAGTGTTGTCATCTAAAAACAAGCAAACAAACAAACAACAGCAACAACAACACCACACACACACACACACACACACACACACACACACACACACACACACACGGAGGCATGGTGGCACATGCTGTTAAAAAGAAGTTTGTCAGCCTAAGATGTAGTAATTGGTGAATGCCAGCTTAAAAAAAAATCTCAGTGTTACTAAATAAAATGAGAAAATGTGGAAACTTAACATTTTTGTCCTGATCACTTCTTCTCATAATCTACTAGAGGATCCTAAGGTAAATTTGAGAAAGGGCTAATGGAATCGACAGTCACAGGTTATTTCCTTTCTAGAGCTATTTGGGTCTCTCACTCTTGGTAATGTCTCAATTTGCCAAAAATCATTACATACCTAGGAGACTAAATATACTCCCCAGTTTTGAAAGGGAAGAGGGGCATATTGAGATACTCCACGGCCCTGTTTCCATCCTTTCCAAGTCCTTCAGGACTTCCATGTGGGGCTAGAAAGAAGTGGGTACAGAGAAACTATGTGAGTGTGACCCCTGGCAGCAGGGACGATAAGGAGAAAAGACTGTGAAATAACATGAAAAAATAAGTCTCCTCCCCCTTTTTTCCTTTTTTGGTTTTTGGAGACAGGGTTTCTCTGTGTATCCCTGGCTATCCTGGACTCACTTTGTAGACCAAGCTGGCCTCAAACTCACAGAGATCCAACTGCCTCTGCCTTTTGAGTGCTGGGATTAAAGACATGTGCCACCACCACTCAGCTGAAAAAGAGAAGTTTTAACAATCCGGGCATATAAAATCAATCCAAATGGTCAAAATTTATGCAGATGTAAAGCTTTAAGTGTCCAGATGTCAACTGGCTCTCTATGTCTCTTTTTTCTCACACGATATACGATGCTGGAGGCTGAGGAGATGGCTCAGTGTAGGAGCATGGAGGCATGGGCTCAGGTCCCTAGCACCTGTGTAAGGCCCAGCACGGTGGCACAGAACAGCTACCCCTGTACCAAGGCCAGCTCTGCACACAGGCTTCTAACCTTGCTGCTGAAATTATGGTTGTTCTGCCAAAGGCCAGGCCAGGTGCATTTCCCAAAGCCATTTTTTATTCCCCCTCAAAGAATTTAGCTCCAAGACCAAAAAGAAACTGTGATGTTGACATCACATGGTGCCACTCCACTTACTCTATACAACTAACACTCTTACCATCTTCAGGGCTAAACACTGTGACTGTGAGTAGTAGGGCTGAAACTGGATTTATGTGGCTTATCTACAAATAGGCTAAGGAACCTCCTCCACTACATGACTCTAGATTTATAAATAACCTGTGTTGATCATGGATTTGGATTCCAGATGCTCAGAATTTGGTTCTGCTCAGTAATAGGTTTTGCCTAATACACAAATTTAAAAGAACGGAATTCCATAATTAAAGAGACTATGCCATTTTTCATAACTGGGGCAGATAAACAGTTTCGGTGAAAACTCCAAAGCTAGTAGGTATTATGATTTCCTACTCCAGCCAAGATGGGGGTAAATGTATCAAATTAACCCTCTCACTGTGGGAAGAAAGGAATTGAATACTATACAGGAAGTAGCAATTGTACGTAAGAATTACATACCGTTTTGTGCAGGATCTATACTTGAAGGCATTGAGGTGTGACCAGCGCAGGCAGAGCATGAACCTATAATGTTTACACAGTGATGCACAAGTACTTGGTTTATGCTGGGCTTCCTATTTCCAGGATTTCAAACTTAGGTACAACATAACAGAGCTCAGGTAAAAAACGACAACATCCCCATGCTGAGTAAAAAGCTAAATCCCAGGGCAGCCAAAGTGGCTGAGACTGCAGACATGCTCCCAGAAAGGGGAAGAGTGTGGGAAAAGAGTTCATGAATGTAGATAAAGATCCTCATTAAGCTAGTGGCTTACCTTATGACTAAACTTGGCATGCACAGAAAAAGTTACCAAGAAACCCACCAGAAAACAGCGGCTCAGAGTCTAATGAGCCAAGTACAATTTTAGCTTGCATTGGAATTTGGACTTCAAGCCTCAAGGTGTAGATACACCAGAGCTTGCAACCGAGACCACCAAAGGACCACACTCTTGGAATAAGGGCACAGTGATACTGAAAGAGAACAGATATAACATAGCTTGAAACCAAGCGTTTGCAGGATCGGAGTGGTCTACTAAGTATCCTTTCTACCTCCCAGAAGAAAATGTAACCCTTTAAAGGCAGAGAATATTAGCCAAAGCCTCTCCATTTTTCAGATCACTGTCCAAATACAATATAAAATTGTCAGCCATACTAAAAGTCACCATTCAAAGGTAGGGAATATTAGCCAAAGCCTCTCCATTTTTCATATCATTGTCCAAATCCAATAAAAAATCATGAGCCAGACTAAAAGTCAGATCCAAATGATTAAACATTAAGAGAAGGCTTTAACCAAATAAGAGCCAGGCATTAGAGTTGACAGGGAGCTTAAATACTTAGGCTTACTGAGCTTACAAAACTAGAAAAAAAAAAGATGGACAAAATGCAAAGATGGACCATTTGTTTTGATATACAACACAAAACTATAATAATATAATAATAGACAGACTTTCTAAGACTAAACACAATTGAAAACAAGATCCGTGGTGGTTTGAATGAGCTGTCCCCCATGGTCCCAGGTCTTTGAGTACTTCCAGTTCATGGCACTGTTTGGGGAGGTTGAGGAGGTGTGGCCTTGCTGGAGGAAGTACGTCACTGGGACAGGTTTTGAGAATTTAAAGACTCATAACATTTCTAGTTAGCTCTCTCTGTTTCGTGCTTCCTGTCAAAGGTGTGAGATCTCAGCTTCTGCTCCTGCGGCCATGACTGCCACCTGCTGCCATGTTTTCCTGCCACAATGGCTTACCCACAATCCAAAACAAACCTGTAAGTTACTTTGGTCATGGGTTTATCACAGCAGCAGAAAAGTAGCTAACACAGACCCCTTTGCTGTATTTCATAACAGTGAGTATAGCAGAAGTCAGGATTAGTGATCTGAATTATAGCTCCACCTAAGCTGAAGGGCAGAGGCTAAAAAGAACAAGGGGCTAACTTAACACAGTTAAAGGATCTAAGATATATGTAATTTCAGTACCTGAAAGAGAGACAAGAGAATGGCCTAGAAGCAGTATTTGAGGATGTCAAGACCAGCATTTTCTACACATGAGGAAAGAAAGCGGGCCTCTCAGACTCTGGAATTTCAGGAAACCTCTAGTAAGACAAAAGATGAATATCTACCAGAAATAGTAAAGGCAGTTTGAATTCATAAATTTGTTGAGGACAGCTCTCCAGTTACACAACAGACCATTTGACCATGTAGCTGGTTTCATTTGCCCAAGTGGCTCCACAGCTCCAGATGTGTGTGTGTGTTGCTGGGTTGGGGGCATGGGATGGGGGAGGGGCTGAAATGGGGAGGGGCATATGGAAACTTTATCACTAACATCACTAACCCAAGATATCAGTCTAGTCAGTTCTGAGTACCAGAAATAAGAAAGTGGAAAATAGTAAGCTTGATAATGATGATAGGAAATAAAAACCAAAGTCCTTGAGGCCACAGTTAGTAAGTGTTTGAGTCTTATCAGATACTAAACAGCTCAAAGACCCAAATTCCAAAGTGGATTATAGAAAGGGTAACTTTAAAATTATTTAAAGGACACTTATATGCAGACCCTGGTTGTATCTTAGTAGAAGAGCACATATTTAGCATGCACAAGACACCAGAAAGATATGTATTGTATTTTCAAAAGAAGATTTACTAAAGAAACATAAAAAATGATAGAGCACTTCATAATCCACTTAGTAAAATAGGTGATAACAATATGTTTTGCAAGTATAGGCACTTAGGCAAACTAATGATAGGCATATATATATATACACACACACACATATATATGATAGTTATGAGTAGACATTCACATTCAAAAGTAGGCAAGAGTCTGACAAGATGGCTCAGTGGATGAGGCATACTTGCTGCCAAGCCTGATTACCTGAGTTCAATCCCTGGAACCCACATGGTAAAAGGAGAGAACTGATGTCCCATGGCACAAGTTCACTTGCCCAAGCATGTGCACACATGTGCACACACTATTATAAACAAGCAAACATACAGACAGACAAATGTGAAAAGTAAAATGCACACCACCAAGGTTGGTAACTGTGTGCATCATGCTTTTTTTAAGTTTTTATTATTATTATTATTATTATTATTATTATTATTATTTTGATTATTTGGGAATCTCACATCGGGCAGCAGCCCAAATAGCTACATAGGCCACTCCCATCAGGCTCTCCCAGGGAGGAAAGCCCAAGGACATCATCAAGGCACTAGACAGAGGCACAGACTGCGTACATCCACATGGATCTCAGGCTTCATCGTGGCCTGGAGCAGCAGCATAAACCACAGACACCAACATGGCCTCCAGTGACATCACAGGGCTACAGTGGTCCTTCGAGGAGGTCCAGTCCAGGCAGTGAAACTTTCCTCCTCTTGGGCCTCCTTTGCCCAGAGCCAGGGAGATCCTGCAGACAGACAGCAGGTTGAGGGCTGAGTCTGTGTCTGCTTAAGCTCCAGGCTGTTGTACAACATCCAGCTGACCCTATTGGACAATGATAGCAAGTAGACCTTGGCCCTCTCTCTTTACCTATCACTGCCATTATGTCTCCAGTTCCGCCCCTCTCCATAGCGCTATGACCTCTTGGTTTTTCTATATTTGCTGCCTCTCCATCACATATTTGTTCTTTGTAGTGGTACCCACTTCCCCAAGCCACAGGGCAGTGCTTTGCTATCTTTCATCGTGCATTACACTTTAAAAAAAAAGATGTATTTTCTATGTATGGGGTGTTGGCCACTATGTATGACTGTACATCACATGCATTCCATGGAGGCCAGTAGAGGGCATTGGATTCCCAAGAACTGGAGTTACGGATTTGTTTGCAGATGCTGGGAATTGAACCCAGGTCCTCTGGAAAAGCAGTCAGTGCTCTTAACACTGCGCATCTCTCCAGCCCCCAGCTTTCTAACTGCAGTCATCTGAAATACTTTGAGAGAAAAATCTAAACCTTTTGATGAGATACATCCTAGAAGGTGGGAGTTGGCAGAACAGGAGTTCAAGATGCTTCTCAGCTATATTGTAAGTCTAAAGCCAGCCTAAGCTATATGAGATCCTGTTTCAAAAAACAAATTCAGCTAGGTGGGATCTTATCCTGAAGTCACTACTCCCTTTATTCCATTTCTTAATCTGTTTATCTCCTTGAACACAGAACTAAGCTCCATTCCACTTCCTGGTGCTCCTTTTCTCCTCAAATTATACATTTTGTATTTTTACTTCCTCAGTTTGCTCATTTTCATTAGAGTTAACATTAATAACCACATGACAGAGTCTACATCAGGTTGTTTTAAGATTTCCTCTGCCAATGGAATTAATCCAAATCTCTTCACTTTAGCCTCAGCAGACTCTTCAGACAAGGGCAAAAAGCAGCCATACTCTTTACCAAAATATCACAAGGACAATCTCTAGGCAATATACTAAAATTCTTCTCTGAAACCTCTTGAGCCAGCTCCCCACAGTTCAAATCATCCTCAGCACCTTTGCCTTCCATGTTCCTACCAGTATGGCCCATTAAGCAGTGCTTAAAGCATTGTATTGCTTTCCTAACCCAAAGTCCAAATTCCTCCAAACAAAAAACATGGTCAGGCCTATCACAACAATACCCCAGTCCCTGGTACTAATTTCTATCTTAGTTAGGGTTTCTATTGCTTTGACTGAAACCATAACCAAAAGGCAAGTTGGGGAGGAAAGGGTTTATTTGCTTACACATAGTCCATCATTGGAGGAAGTCAGAACAGGAACTCAAGCAGGATTGGAACCTGGAGGCAGAAGCTGATGCAGAGGCCATGGAGGAGTGCTGCTTTCTGGCTTGCTTCCCTTGGCTTGCTCAGCCTGCTTTGTTATTAAACCCAGGACCAACAGCCCAGGGATGGCACCATCCACAATGGCCTGGGCCCTGCTCCATTGATCACTAACTGAGAAAACACCTTACAGCTAGATCTCATAGAGGCATTTCTTCAACTGAGGCTCCTTCTTCTCTGATAACTCTAGCCCATGTCAAGTTGACATAAAAACTCATCTAGTACAGTAGTTTAATATGAATTAATTTAATTTGGATGTGTGTATATAGTTGGAAGGTTTCTCCGGTCCTGCCCAGCCCCACAGTCCCACGTTTCTCTATTCCCACTCAGCCCATGGTCCCACAGCTGCTTATAAAATAATTACTCAGAAGCTTATATTAATTACCAATTGCATGGCCTGTGTCAGGCTTCCTGCTAGCTTGTTCTTATATCTTAAATTAACGCATTTCTATCAATCTATGTTTTGCCATGTGTTCCATGGCTTACCTATCTGCTGGCATGCTGTTCTTTCAGTCTCAGGCTGGTGTCTCCTCTGCCTTAGCCTTTCTTCTTCCTGTCTCCCTCTTGGATTTCCTGCCTGGCTATAACCTGACTCTCCATAGGCCAGCAGCTTTATTTATCAACCAATCAGAGCGACACATATTCACAGCATACAGCATGTACGTTTTTCAATTGTGTAGTAAGGTTTAAGAATTCTCTGACATCGCTATCTATGATTCATTCCCCTGTCTTCCCCGATTCTCACCACCAAGGTTCTGGAATTTTATTCATTTCAAAACATTGTGTATTGTTAGGTCAAGGATAAAGATGAACTTTAGCAATTTGAATATTCTTTTTTGTTGTTGTTCAGTGTAAAACAGTCAAGGAGGGCCTTCCCTGTACCTAGCACAGGGTTGCTCATTGTTACACAGCTCTGTGTTGCTCAGAGGATCAAAGAGCAAGGCAATCCTAGATGTGAATGGGACAATGCAGAGAGTCAGAAGCAAAAGTGACTCAGATTCCAGAGTCCCCAAGGACTGAGTGTCTGATCAGATACAGCAATAGCTTTTCCCAATTGTATTGAGCAATCTAAGAAGACCACACCCCCTTTTTGGAATAACAACTCCAGTGGTCGAGGGCACCAGGATCATGTAGTATGTTTAAAAGGAAAACATGAGGGGTGTGAGTATGGATGATTGGTAGAGGGCTGGAGATGTAGTTCAGTGGTCAAGCATTTGCCTGGCTTGTGTAAGGTCTGGGTTGGTTCTTCAGCACTGGGGTGGGAGTGGGGATGGGATTTGACCCTGTAAAGAAATTGTGTAACTAAAATTAACTCCAAGTAGCCTAAGCAAGAGGAATGGAATTTATCATAAGGAAACAATCATAAATGGCATACATTCATGAGAACACCATAATTAAATCCATTGTTCTACATGTTAACATAAAAATTAAAATACATTTAAAAGAAGCAATGGTGTCTGATAAACATACAGGCAATATGTACACAGGTCTTGGGAAAAGCTGAGAGTCACAAACAAAAACAAATCTGAGACTCTCACTCCAAGCCAGCTTCTCTATACATGCCTACTATGTTTTGTTCCGTCTGCTTCTCTGACCCACATGGCAGTGGCCTTGTTGGAAATAATTGTCATTAAGTCCATACTACTAGAATCATTCTATTAGGATTGATGGCAGTCATTTGAGATTGTGGTAGAAGGCATATCTTTGTTGAATGGAAGGTAGAAGTTAGAGATAGCTCTAGCTGTAGACTATTTTAAATATATTATGACTCTACCAAATTCAACATTATTCACACCCAAATTTCTTTCTACTCCACACTGTCTCTGTTAATAGTACCATTAGTTTTTTTTTCTCTTATCTATTCCAATTCTTCATCTTCCATTATGGAGTCAATCACAGGATCTCATTGAGTTTTAACTCAAAAGCCTCATGAATAATTTGGAATAATTGCTGAAGTTAATTTAAATTGTATCAAAAGCATACATTATTTAACCTATATCTATAGATTAAAGAAAGAACCCAGGGGTGGTGGCTCACACCTGTAATCTCAGCATGTGGCAAGCTGAGGCAGGATGAGATTGTGACTCCAAGGCCAGCATGTACTATATGTGAGTTCTAGGCCAACCTGAGCTCAATTCATGTTCACATCCCTGCTAGCTATGTGACCTTGGAAAAATCCTTTTCTAAAGCTTCCCAAACTATAAAGTGGGGACCTTCAACTAACAAATCTTACTGGACTGTTTGGTTAAATTTACAAATATTCATAAGACTAACTATAAACATTTAACAAAGAATAGCTGTTACTAATGTAATAAATACATTCATATTATTTCATTTTTTAGCTTACAAAACACTTGTACCTACATGTTCACATTTTACAGTCACAAGAACCCTTTAGGGACTAAGAATATCCCTTTCTTACAGATGAGGACACCAAAGGACAGAGAGATGAGGACTCCTCCTTTAGAGTAGTTGTCTAGAGGTTCAAAAGCAAGTGAAAACCAAGTCATTGGAAAGCCTGATAAGATTACCCTTTCTATACCATGACAGAGGCAGCTGAGAGCCTAGATTTGGGAAGCCTGAAGGTCCTATCCAATTTGTATTCATTTATAGACTATGTATTTGCTGATCTCTTTTTAAAATTTTCTTGTGTATGGGTGTTTCACCTCCACTTATGTCTGTGCACCACGTGCATGCAGGGGCTGTAGGAGCCAGAAGAAAGCGTCGGATCTCCCTGGAATTGGAGTTACAGATCGTTGTGAACCACCTTGTGGTTGCTAGGAGTTGAACTTCTGACCTCTGGAAGAGCAGACAGTGCACTTGACCCCTGAGCCCGTCTCTCCAGCCTTTATTTGCTGATTTCTTGCCACAAACTGTTTAAGAACCTTGTGACAGCATCAACATTCAACCCAGGAAACCCCTCAAAAAAAAGTTCTGTCGAGACATACACAAATGTAAAAAGTATTATACATGAAATTTTCTGTAAAAAAAAAAAAAAAAAAACAAAAAAAAAAAAAAAAAACTGAAAACATATAGCTATTTAGTTGCTTTGCACTCCGTTCGTGTAAAAACTCGCTCTCAGTTACCTTTCTAGCCCTTTTTCAAATACTTCAAGTGTAAAGAAACTAGAATATTGTTTTAGCTTGGGTGCCACGCCGCTTCAAGAGACACGACTTAGTGAAAGCAAGAAAATAAAAATAAAAAAGAAAAGAAAGGAAGGAATGAAAGAAAGGGAGAAAGAAAAAAGAAAGAAAAGAAAGTAAAAGAAAAGAAGAGAAAGGAAAAGAAAAGAAAGAGAAAGAAAATCACAAAAGTGGGCGGGACTTGGCTAGTAAGAGGAGGCAGGCTGAAAGACTGCGGAACTAAAGTTGCGGTGGTTGTGGTTCTTGGTGGGAAGCCAGTTGAACGGACCGGTAGAGGAAAGCTTTAGAGCTGTTTCCGGCCACCTCAGCGGGAAGCGGAGACGCCAGCAGCTCGCTGTTGGGGAACTGAGCGGGAGGTGTAACTGGCCACCGCGGGAGAAGGGCGGGCAGTGACTGAGGCGGCCGGGTCTCCATAGCCTGGGAAGATGGTGCTGCTGACAATGATCGCCCGCGTGGCGGACGGGCTTCCGCTGGCCGCCTCGATGCAGGAGGACGAACAGGTAAGCTGCAGCCGGAGCCCCGAGCCCTCCGCTCCCTGCGAACTCGCCTTGCTCCCAGCTATGGATTCCTTCCTTGGACCAGCGAGACCCTGGCGACCTCGCAGGCACTCCCTCCTCCTCCCCCGTAGCTCTTTTACCGTTTGCTGGTGGAGATACTACCTAGGATTAGAAGTCTTTGTCGAAGGAGTTAGAGTTTGGTGTTACCTGTTCCTCTTTAGACAAAAAGCTCCGGAGAAAGAATATCTTTGGCTAATTGTGATCACCCACCCAGCTTGAGATGAGTTCTTAGGGGCTTTCTTAAAATTCAGGACTTTTCGTTTTCTGCTGCTGTTAAGGCTGTTGACTGATACATCTCGGGGAAGATCAACCCCTTATTTCTTCACCTCGTTTTCCTGTAGCACCTGATCCTTGACCTAGCCTGGTGACATCTTTTGAAAGCGGATGAGGTAATATTGCCACTTATAAAGTTGTCAAAGTTCAGGACAGTGCCTGCTTTCACAGTTATGCTTGATTTTCACCCGCTCTAATAAAGTATATTGCTCAAATGAGCCCAAGAATATGATCTGAACAGGGGAGATGGGGGGTTGCATCTTTGTAGAAGACACGTTCTTTGAGAATTATTTTTTCCCATGAGGGGTAGCAGTGGGGTAGAAAGGGGCAAAATCTGGTCAGTTGCATTGAATTCTAATGGGGAGGGGGTGACCAAAGTGGATTTGAAATGCGATTTATTATTAGTGGGCCCCTAGTTTATGCTTTGATAATTTTCTGAAAAATTCATTGATTGTTTTGTAATTTTAAACTTCGTATTTACTTGTTGTTGATCTGCCAAAATGGGTTGCTTTGTTTCATTGACAAGAAATTCTCCACAGAAGTGTTTTTGTGATTGTCATTCCATCATTTTCCTTTAGTGATTTCAATCTAAATAATGAATATCCTTTCTAAACTTTTAATGGCTTCGAAAAGCATCCGCCTTAGACTCATTTTTACCATCGTAATGGTATGCAGAATGTTATAGAGTGCCTAGCACACAGCAGCACTGTCCCGAGCCTGCTGAGTGCAGTATTTCTTCAGTCCTCATACCACCCGTGTTAGAGTGAGGCTCTTACCACCCTTCCTAGAGAGGGAAGCAGCGAGGCTTACAGAGAATAGGCCACTTGCTTAAAGTCAGACAGCTAACAAGGTAGGGGAAGGGGTCTGGATGATTCTTTGTTGCGAGACTGTCCTAGGCCTTGTAGAATGTCCCCTAATATCCTGATGGCAGTAGCACATTTCCTGTCCTCCTGTTTTAACAACCTGAACTACTTCTAGACGTTTCCAAAAGTTCCTTTGGGGACAAAGCCAGTCCTGGTTGAGAACTGCTGATTATAGTAATCAGCTACTGTTTCCTCATCAGTATCAGTTTGGTTCTAGACCGGAAACTTAGCTCCTAACCACTGTTCTGTACTGCCTTGTGTAAGACTTTTCAACCATGCATGCACTTCTTACTGATAGAGAAGCAACTTTTTCTTTCTTCTTTTTTTTTTTTTTTTGAAATTGGGGCATGTTCTGTATAGCTGGAGCTTGCCTTGAATTGATCCCTCTTCCTTAGCCTCTTGAATGCTAGAATTACAAGAATATACCACCGTATCCAACTCAGAAATAACTTTTAAGACATAGATTATCTTGACCAAATAGTTTTATATTAAGTCCTCTAATTGTCCAAGCCAAAGTAATTCATGTGCTTTTAATTATTTGTGCTGATACTCATTAGGTTATTTTTAGTTATTTACTAGGTGCCAGTTCCTATATATGCTATCAACTGCCTTATCACTGAAGATGACTGGTTTTTCAGATAATGTGGTGGAGAGTAACACCTATAATATAGACAGAGCATTTTATACAGTGTTGACTATGTGCTTAACTAGAAATTTAGGCTTAGGGCAGATAGGTGAACTTTTCTTCACAAACACAGGCTCGCTGACTGATGATCCTATTCCTTTCTTCCTCCTCTCTTTTCTTTCTTTTTCTCTTTCTTTTTCTCTTTCTTCTCTCTCTCTCTCTCTCTCTCTCTCTCTCTCTCTCTCTCTCTCTCTCTGTAAGGACATGTTTTTTTCTTTTTAGGATGTTTACAGTTTCTTTTATCTACCTTTCTATTCTACCTCAGAATTATTGTATTTGCTTTCATTTTGCACTAGTGCTGGAAGGGCAGTTCAGCTTTGGGAAAGATGTTAGAACTAACCAGGTAGACGACAGGGAGCTCTAGTAAAAACAAGTAACCTGCTGTACACTTGAACCGCCTCACTTCCCTTATTTAAGGGCAGTTACTATAATTACCTGTAGAGGAAAATGGCTCATTCTTGCTCGAACTGGCCTTTGACCAGCTGAGTTTATCAAGGAGCTATACATGATAAGACCTTAGCTAAACATTCTTAGAGAATACAGTGATCTTTAGCAGTGCTGAAGTGTGTGGGAAGTGGAAGATGATAGAAGGGATGAGGTCATCATCCATGATACCCTGATGGGGTGGAACTTGGCTGATATGAAGCAGTTTAGGGGTCACCCATGCTGTAATGAACCTCTCACCCATGCTTTGTAAATATACCTGGTATATTCATTGGTTTGTAAAACAAAACCAAATCTGAAACATTCTTAGAAAGGTAAAAGATGATGTTTGGTAGCAGTAGCTGTCTACTAGGTCTAGGTGAGATGGAAAAATACTGAGATTCTGAGGCAAATCACTGTCTTGTACCTTTTGTAATACAGAGTCAATCCTAAGTATACTAGATGCCCCTAAATATACCAGTGGATGACCTCGAGTTTGCTTATGGCAAAGCCAGCTGTTTTCATTCTCTTCATTATTGGATTACTAACATATCTTACAGGGCAGACAGAGGTTTGATTTCTTCTACATGAAATGGGAAGCACAATCAGGGCATCTAGGTATTTTTAGCTGAGCTAACTAACTAACTGTGAGCCCTTTGTGGCTTTGACATTGAAAGCAGGCTACATCTGTCTGTAAAGCAGTGGTTATGTTGTTTTTGTGGGGTCTCGGTCAACTACCACATAGCTCCTTGGGCTTTTTCTGTGAATTACATGATTGACAAGACATTGTCTAGCAGGTGGATCTACACTGAAACAATTTTAATGATGTAAGTGGAATGTCATAGTGCTTGAAGCAAGGGGCTGTGTGGTCAGATTATCGAGGTCAAATCCTAGCCCTTCTCCTTCTAGCCCCATAGAGTCCTTGGCCAAATTTGGTTTCTAAAGTATAATACTGGAATAATAATTCTAATCACCTTCTAGAGTAATTATGATGATTTAATTAGTTAAATTATGTAAAATGTTCAGAATAGTTCCTGACAGAAAATGAGTGTTAACTTTGTTTCTGAAGTGTTTTTCCAAATTCTAGCCTGTCTTTAAATTTACAAACCAGAATTACACATAGCACACTTTATACAAAGATGCAGTGAACAGGGATGAATGAATAATTTTTATACTATAGAAGTAATCCATGCTTATTTGGGAAGTTTAGTGACTTACATAGCCAAGAAGTCCAAGGTGCTAATGATGTGTATTTTCTATAATCTGTACTCAAATATTCTCATATTTCACCCTCCCTTCTCTCCTCTCCCTCCTCCCTGTGTGTATGTAAAATTAAATAATGAGCTATACTGTCAGACTGACTTCGTTTTCCCTCTTAACAGGTGTATGTGCTGAATATTGTCTCATATCATTAAATATTTTAGTGGCTGCATAGTAGTTTACTGTGTGAATATGTTAGGAAAATTACTGTTTAGCCAAAATGATTTTGTTCTTAGGAATGGTAATGCTGGCTGAGCCAGCATTAGTGTTGGTTGTCACACTGTAATCTCTATGTAGATTTGTCCACAGTGCATGACATTGCTTTGTTTTTTGCAGATTTTGGAATTGTAGCATATTTCCAACCATGATTTCTTACAATGGCTATGACTTGTAGTTTTGTTCTCTCAGGTGTAGTAATGTTTATGTTATGTCTTACAAAGTTGGGGGATTTGCACCAATTTTTATTTGATTGGCAGGGTTGTGTTTTTTGTTTTGTTTGTTTGTGAATTGTTTGTTTTGTTTTGGGTTTGTTTTTTGCCATCATTTTCTTCAGCTGTGCCTTAAGGTATTCATCTGCCTTTAGCAATTGAAAAAACAATGTTATTTTATTGATTTAGGAGTGAAGATTGAGCATAAGTATTTTCTAAGATCATTAGAGGATTCCGTTATCACTTTAGTAACAATCCCAACATTAGTTGGATCAAGTGCTGTTGTACATTCAGATCTCTTCAAGCCACATAATGTCATGCAGATTGGTTAATACCATTCACATATGAAAATAGGATCTTGTGCACTAGTTTTTACTTACTGAAAGTATGTGATAATATTTACTAACATGTCTGGCTGACCAGTCATGGATGGATGCATGCATGCATACTACTTAATATGGTTATTATAACGTACTATTTAATGTGTGAATTGATATAATATCCACATATATACATATATTGATACAGAAGCGTTTCTCAAACAAATAGCATTATAACCGATCATTGTCATAACAGATAAATCCACAGTTAGTGCATTGAGTAGACTCTGCCTGACTCTGGCTTACCTTATGCTTATTTATTACCTCATTTGTATTGAAATTCTAGGTCACCATCTTTCTGTACTTGTACCTTTGCAGACCTGCCATGGTATAACTGCCTCCTTGTTTCTACTATTAGCTCAATGGTATACTGTCTAGAAGCTTAATATTTCATGAGGTGTCCCTTCCAGACTGTGGGAGAACTAATATAACCACTTTTATTTCAGCATTATGAGATACCTGCTAAAGGAAGGCTAGTCTGTCTTTCAATACAAAATAAGTAATTCCAAAAATGGGATAATTAGGACTTCTCACATGGCAATGTGTATGACTGGTTGGCTAATAAACATCAAAAGAAACTGGGAAGTCCAAGATGACAAGGCTAGCAGATTTGGTATCTGCTTTTAGTTCATAGATAGCAACTCTATGTGGGTCTTCATGTGGTACAGTGGCCAAATTAGCTTTCTGGGGTTTCATACAGGGACATCAACCTCAATCATTAGCATTCTCTCATCATAACTGACCATCTCCCAAAGGCTTCACTTCCTTACCATCAGCTTGGTGGTGAAATTCTCAGCTTAAAGATCTGGACAGTAGAGACCTTCAGACCATTGCTAGCAGAAAGTCCTCCTCCCCCACCAGGAAGAGGGTGAATCAGCAGTATATATTTGTTTCTCACTCTTCATGTCCTACTTTTCTTCGCCTTTGACTCTAGTAGGTTAGTAAGGTAAGACATTTATCCTTTCCAAATGATGTGACTACATTATGCCCCCTTTTCTTCTAAAGGAATTGTTCAAAGAAATACTAACTATACCGTTTGAGTGGTACCCTTTTTGCATATGTCACTCTTTATTCAAATTTGCTACCTAAACTGGAGAATCAAATAGATTCATGTAATAAAGGATAGTTGGCCTTTTTGCCTAGTTGCAGTGGTAGTGTTCATGGAGTTTTCAATCACAGGCATGCAGATAGAGTTTTACTTAAATGCTCTGTGGAAGATTCTGTTGCTACTCCAGCATAAAAAATGAGATTCACCAGTCTTTGGTTCTCAGAACATTCTCCAGGATGTGTCATGGGATGTATAGTTTCATGCCCATAACTATGAGGGACATGGGTGAGGAGGAGGAGGGTAGTGAACTAATAGCAAAAAGAACACTGAGTGCCTTATGTAAAATGGACGTACACACTTTTGCTTCTTAGCAATTAAGTACTGGGGTCTTGGAAAAACTAGGAGTTAGGTTTTCTTATTTGTTCTAATAGTAAGACATTTTTCTTCATTGAAATGAATCTTGTTGACCGCTAAGTGAAGGACCTTATTTATGTAGTAGTCTTGTGATGTCACGACGCCTCTAACGGATGCGGCTTTGTGTGTGTGTGTTAAATTCTTCAATGAAGTTATCTTCTTTCAGTCAGGCCGAGACCTCCAGCAGTATCAGAGCCAGGCTAAACAACTCTTTCGAAAGTTGAATGACCAGTCCCCTACCAGATGTACCTTGGAAGCAGGAGCCATGACTTTTCAGTGAGTATAGCTCTGATTTCCTTGTGATCATTCAATATGAAATTCAGTAACATAATACCCTTTAAGAATAGAACGGTAGGGACTGGGAAGATGGCTCAGTGGTTAAGAGCACTAACTTTTCTTGTAGAGGACCCGAGTTAGTTCCCGACACCCATATTAAGTGGCGCACAACACCTGTAATTCTAGCTCCCGGGCATCGATGCCCTCTTGTACCCTGTGAGGGTACCTCAACTCACACACATACCATCCCCCATATACTCTATTTTTAAATGTGCATTTAACAATAAATGCACACACATAATTTTTAAAAATCTTTAAACTATAATAATAGTGTTGTTTCCTCATGTGATGCTTTGTGCGGGAGTGTGTATGTGTGCGCATGAGTGTGCGGGCTAGAAGACCATCTTGGGTGACATCCTCAGGTTCTATCCACCTTGTTGTTTTTTTCTTTTCACAACAATCTCTCTCACTGGCCTGGAACTCCCAAGTGGGCTCACTAGCTGGCCAAGGAGCCCCAGGGATCCTTGCTATCTCCTTCTTTAGTGCTGGGTTATAAATGTATGCCACCACACCTGGCACTTAAAACAAACATGTGTTCTAGGGACAAACTTGGGGCTTTCAGCTTGCAAGGCATGTAGTGTACGAACTAAGCCATCTTCCTAGCCTGGATAGTAACAGTTTCTTAAACATAAACTGCTCTAAAAACACAGTCTCTCTATGGAAGCGCTTTTTCTGGCTCTCTCCCTAGAAAGCTGCAATCTTAGTTTTTTTAATTTAAGGTGCTTAACAGTAATTTAACTTGTTAACCTGTGTCCAGCAAACTCTATACCTAGCATTCAATCATAGGTAACTTCTTGCTTTAGGAACATCTTGGAGCCAGACACAAATAGCTGCTGCTCGTGCTCAAAGACTTACTTAACAGTGTTACCGACCAATTCACATCACGTCTCCAAGCCCTGGTTTTCTCTTCAAAGGATTTCTCTACAAGGACTTTAAGGAGATGCATACATAACATCTTGCTTGATTCATAGAGAACAGACAATAAATATTTAAACACTATAAGAAAATTGAAAAGCATCAAAGTCAGTGGCCGTAGAAGTGGTGGGTTTCTGTTTGGTTTGTCTTACCGGGGTTGAACCCTCATGCATGCTTGTCAAGTACCCTACCACTGAATGATGTCTCCAGCCACTCCATGTTGTGACAGTGCACTAAGTAAGAGAGGGCTGAAAGGAACCGTGTTACCTTCTCAGCTCTGTACCGGAGAACCTACCAGAAGCAAAATAAGGGGAGAAGGGTTTATTTCTGTCTCCTAGAGTGTTGACAGGAAAGTCATAGTGGGGAGGGCTGGAGGCATGCTGCTGCTCCTACTGCATCTGCAGGCAGGAAGTAGAGAGGCATGCTGCTGCTCCTACTGCATCTGCAGGCAGGAAGTAGAGAGGCATGCTGCTGCTCCTACTGCATCTGCAGGCAGGAAGTAGAGAGGCATGCTGCTGCTCCTACTGCATCTGCAGGCAGGAAGTAGAGAGGCATGCTGCTGCTCCTACTGCATCTGCAGGCAGGAAGTAGAGAGGCATGCTGCTGCTCCTACTGCATCTGCAGGCAGGAAGTAGAGAGGCATGCTGCTGCTCCTACTGCATCTGCAGGCAGGAAGTAGAGAGGCATGCTGCTGCTCCTACTGCATCTGCAGGCAGGAAGTAGAGAGGCATGCTGCTGCTCCTACTGCATCTGCAGGCAGGAAGTAGAGAGGCATGCTGCTGCCCAGCGTGCTCCATCCTTCCTACTCAGTCCTAGATGTCAGCCCATGGAACCCTGATGTCTAGGGTTGATCTTCCATCTCAGTTAACTCAGTGAAGAAACTCCCTCAAAGATGTGCCCGGGATTCTCCTAGGCAGTTCTAGATCCTGTCAAGTTGACGGTCAGTATCAACCATCACAGGAACTCTATTGGATTTTTAATTATCTACAGATAATTGGTGTTAAATAATACAGGAAATATGCTATAGAAGATGAAAGGAAAAGATAAAAGGATCAACTAAGTGAGCGTCACGATGACAGCAGCTCGGGTGGTGAGGTCTGTTAGGACGAGGAGGAACTGCTTGGATGAGCTGCAGACAGCTAATAAACAAGCACTGCCACCAGAGTACTTGAGCTTATCAAGACCAAGTGTGCTCTAAAAAGAGAACGGGAGACGCACATTTTATAAGGCAGTTACATGGTATCTAAGGCATTTGCAAAGATACTTTAATTGAAACACCAAAATAAAAAAAAAATAATAATAGCCATAAGACATAACATGCATCTGTAGTCTGGGCCAGTCTGGAGGCTAAGGCAGGAGAGCTGTGTGAGCTCCTGAGTTGAGACCAGCCTAGACAACTTAGCCAAGAGAATGCATATATATTCATTTAATTATATGATACCGTTACCTTCCATGTCCACAGGTTCTGCCTCTGTAGAAGCCATGTCTATAGCCAAGGACCATGCACTGAGAATATTTTTTAAAACTTGTATCTGTTCTAAACAGATGTGGGTTTTGTGGAGTTTTTTTTCTTATCATTATTCCCTAAACAATATAACAGCTATTAACAGGGCGTTTATACTCTATTAGGTATTTAAGATGATTGGAAGTCTACAAAAAGATATACATGGATTTTGTGCAAATATTGTTCCACCTTATATAAGGAACTTAGACATTTTCCAATTTTAGTAACTCTGGGTATCCTGGAAGTAATTCCCTGCAGATACTGTAGGATGACTGTGTGTGTGTGTGAGAGTGTGTGTGTGTGTGTGTGTGGGGGGGTGTTTCCATGTGGAATAGAGAACAAAAGACCTAGGAAATACTTTGTGGACCTGGAAAGAAATTTTCTTGTGATTCCTGTAGGCCTTTCACAGTCTTGGGTTTTTCTTCTGAAGAACTAGTAAAGGGTTCTTCTTTGCCAGAGCGGTGTTGTCTTCATGAGTGCTCCTACCTCCTAATGAGCCGACATTCTTCCTGACAGGCACATTCAAACCAGCACAGTGCTTTAGAGCAGGGCTCGCTAAACTTTTCCACTTGCTTTTCTGTACGTGAAAGTTTTACAAGACTGAGTATGTACGTGCATAAAATAGGTACACAAATTAAACATTCACTGGTCGTAAATTGTTCAAAAATTTATTTTTAAGTAATTCATTGGTATACAAGTAAATTTGTTATTTAGTTAAAACAAGCAAATTTACATGCTCATGAGATGCGTTATATTTTTACATAAAGGATTGAGTCTTGACTGAATGTTTGATTCTGCAGAGCATCATCAGTGTTTTTCAGAGTTTATCTTCATTTTGATTTTATAATCTTCAGTGCCGAGGACACTGCTTTGCATAAATGTGTAGTACAAAGTGGCAGAAGTATGGTTAAGGCCATTTCAGAAATTAGTGTAAATTCTGTCCAGGTTTCAAGGCAAAATTCATTTAATGATTTTGTTTTTTTAATGCAACTCAAGTCAGCAACTCAAACAGATTTTAAAATCAAACATGGCCAATAGTAAAAAGTATACACTTTGGTAGTTACATAGTGAGGAGTAATGATAATAAAATATCTTTGTTTTCTATTATCAGATCATCATTTTTTCTATGAGAGCAGAAAACTTGATATATACCACATAGGGACACTTCAGCTCATGACACAGAGCAGTCTCAGATCTGAGCTCATGTGTTCTGGGCATTTGCTGGCATGTGTCTTGACATCCTGTGCAGTGCAGAGGATGTGCATGTTCAGAAACAAGGCTGCAGTAAAAGCGCACTGTGCATTGTTGTAAAGCCCTGATAGAAATACCTTGGCTTCATACATGTTCCATTTTTCGTTTTGTTTTTGCTCATTCAGAGTTACCAGATTTTCCACAGTTCCACATGGGGTCACAGTCCACCAGTTGAGAAGCTGGGCTTTAGAACAAGAAATGTAAATGAAGTGCTTTGAAGAAAGCAATACATTCCTATTTGAGTGTTTGAAGAAAGGGACTAGAAGAAAAGTGACTATAAAAAATTCAGAGAAAAAAGAACTTACAGAGGCTTGAACATCTGAGAAGGAACAGAATTTCTCCAGCTGTGTAAAAGCACCACAGTGAGAAAGAATAGCTTAAGCAGGTGTGTGGGGTCCAGTTTGTTAGAGGCACCATGCCATTTGACTATGGTAAAGTGTGACTTAGCTTTTCATCTGAAAGGCTCTAACACTACCAGAGTATGACTTTATGTTACTGATTTGTGTGTCCCTGCAGCTTTGAAGCAGGGCAGTAAGTCCCGTTTACCTCTCTGGGAATGACACCAGCGTCACAAATGACAGTGCAGGTTAAAGTCAAGGAGGTCAGTTCATCCAGGTACCCGTGCACATGGCAGGACAGCAGTGTTGTTAAACATCACTCTGTGCCCGAGAGAGTACCAAGTCTTTAGACGTTTCCTTTGTGGGGCTCTAGGACGCCTCAGCAATCAGGAACAGAAGGCAGGGATGGGAGTTTGTGTCAGACTTCGTGCTTTTCAACCACCTAAACCAAAGAACCTCTGACCTTGTCCTCTGCACACATAAGCATATGTTTTGTTGGAATAAAGAATACTATGACTAAAAGGTTTGAAAAGCTCTTAGTAGCTTAACTTTTCCCCAAGAATATTCCATAGTCACAAAGCCCCTTCCCAGAATGCCAGAGAGCTCACTGTCACAAAAAGGAGTCAGTTCCATTGTTGAATGGTTTTCCAGTTGATTAGAGTTCTTCTGTACCAGGGTTTTTCTTTTGGGAAACCAGTCAGCTCCCAAATCATGACAGGGAGACTTATCACTAGTTTAGGCACATTTCTGGCTAGCTCTTTTAACTTAAATTAACCTGTTTCTCTTTATCTACCTTTTGCCTCAGGGCTTTTTACCTTTTTTTTCTTCTGTATGGTAGCTGCCTGGCTAGCCCTGGGCCATCTCCCTTTCTTTCTCTCTCATTCTCTTCTCCCTTCTCTCATTCTCCTCCTACTTATTCTCTCTGCCTGCCAGCCCCGCCTATCCCTCTCCTGCCTAGCTATTGGCCATTCAGCTTTTTATTAGACCAGTCAGGTGCCTTAGGCAGGCAAGGGGAAACAGCAACACATGTTTCCATAATTAAACAAATGCAGCAGAAGCAAATGTAACACATCTTTACATTGCTAAAGTCAGCAGAAACAAATGTAACACACCTTTGCCTAGTTAAAATAATATTCCACAACATTCTTCTGGCCAGAAGTAGGCAGCTTGACTATTTTTGAGGTGGCTTTTTTCTATGCCATTAAACATTATCTCATTTAACTTCTAACTTTTTTCTCCATAAATTCTTAGTTCTATTTTATGTTGTGACTGGAATGACTTTAATATGTGTACACTAATATTTTTGTCATACATGGTCATAGGATGGACGGAGTCATCATGCCTGTAGCTTTCAAAAATAACCTCTTAGGTATTAATATATATTAATTGAAAAATTGTAAAATGAATAAACAATTACAATGTGCCTACTCTCTTCTGGGTATTTTTTCTATTTATTTTTATGTATATGAGTGTGTGTGTGTGTGTGTGTGTGTGTGTGCGCGCGTGCGTGTGCGCTTGCATGCCTGGTGTGTGTGTGTGTGTGTGTGTGTGTGTGTGTGTGTGTGTGCGCGCACGCGCTTGCATGCCTGGTGCCCACAGAGGTCAGAAGAGGCGTTCAAGTCCTCTGGAACTGGAGTTAGAGATGGTTGTGAGCTGCCCTGTGGATGCTGGGAATGAACTCAGCTCCTCTGCAAGAACAAGTGTTCCTCAGTGCTGAGACACCCATGCCAGCCCGGTTCTTTTGGATCTGTGTTTAGTAGTGAGAAGACAGTTGGCTTGTTGGTTCCAACAATTCGTGATCTGAGGTGAACCTTTTGACTTGGGGCAGATGTTTTCACAAGCTGATGGAGTCCTAAAAGTCAGCCTCCACACGCAGTACGGTCCCTTCACGAGTAACCGTGTCTTGCTCTTTCCTCCAGCTACATTATTGAGCAGGGGGTGTGTTACTTGGTCTTGTGTGAAGCTGCCTTCCCTAAGAAGCTGGCCTTTGCCTACCTGGAAGACTTGCACTCAGAATTTGATGAGCAGCATGGGAAGAAGGTGCCCACCGTGTCCAGGCCCTATTCCTTCATTGAGTTTGGTAAGACTAGACCTTGCATTGCTCTATTAAGGAGTAAACATTACGGAGAAACTCTTTGATACACTGGTTATAATGTTGACACGTTTTCCCCTGGAATTTGCCTGGGAAGGGTTTAATTCTGTCCCTTCTGCAAATGTCCCTTTTTGTCTTTTTGAATGAAGAAAGTTTCCTTCTTACTAGTAAATTCCTCTCGTCTTTTGTCCTTTTCCCCATGTGCCTTTTTGTTGTTTAGTTGGTATGACAAATTCTACGTGACAGCATACTTGACTACCTTATCATAGCTGAGTTCTTGAATCTGTAGGCTCACACAGTAAGACTAATTCTATGGAAATCCGAATTTGGAAATCAGGAAAAATGATGATTGTGGTTTTTTTTTCTTCCCAGTAGAATAAGAACCTCTAATTAGAAAATATATGGTATTTGAAAACCCTGTTTTTTTTAAAGGTAACAACCTTTAGAAGTAGCAAGTGTGAGTGTCTGTACTTGCACAGGAATTAGGGGAAAGTTCAGCACCGGTCAGACCTGTGAAAGATTGTGCTCTTAGTAGGTCAAAGGAAATGACCTGTGCATGATAAGCATTGAGAGCTAGAACAGGCAGAGTCAGAATACACTGCTGAAATCCTTAGTCAAAAGAGAAACATCTTTATGTTTTGGAATTTCTAAAGTTTTCAAGTTTGTTAGACAGGTACATCATCTTGCTTTTAGTAATATAGAGAAAATGGCCAAATGCTAATTTATATGATATATTGTTTTTTGTTTTTCGAGACAGGGTTTCTCTGTTGTTTTGGTGCCTGTCCTGGATCTCACTCTGTAGACCAGGCTGGCCTCGAACTCACAGAGATCCGCCTGGCTTTGCCTCCGGAGTCCTGGGATTAAAGGCGTGTGCCACCACCGCCTGGTGATATATAGTTTTTTAAATGATATTTTCTGGATAACAAGTTTAGTAAATCCAAGGGAATAATAAGACAAGTGTATCAAGGTCACAAAGGAAATAGCTGGCTTACCCAAATAAGCTTCAGGTGAATAAAGATAGGAACAGACTGCAATACCATGTATAGTGACTCAGGACCATGAGCCGTAGTTGTTCCCATTCTCAGAATGAAGATGTCAAGGGAAGGAGCGGCTTCTGAACTGAAAGGGAGAGCACGTAGGGGCAGACCAGCTTGAAGGAGCAGACGCTTTTAGTGGAGGAGCACTGCTAGTCCGCAGGGAGTCCTCAGGAGAGTGGGAGTGGGGGCTCTGTTGGAATACCTTCATGCCAGAGCCTGACGTGCTCCACGGGGCTCAGCGTCCCAGAGTGCAGGAGAGTGGAGCGGGGATTGAAAGCCAAGTCAGGGACCAGAAGCATAGCAGTAGACTGTTTTGGCAAGAGTTGAAAACATTTCTGATATACCATCCTCACAGTTTGGAGAAATACAGACTACTAGGCTACAGGTGGATGAAACTACAGTTCTGTATTGGTGATTTTGCAAGTTTTTATCACGTTTGATTTGGGATAGATTTGGAAAGTATACTGCTGCTCTAACTCTTTGGCCATTTTAGGCTGTGATGATAAAGTGTTGACAGTGTTAGTTATTTCAGGGGATGTGTAGAATTAAGTAATGAAACCCAAAGGGTCTCTGAATATAGTTTGAAATTTTCCTGTCTTCAGTAATGGTTTACTAAATGGGTCTTAATATCTCTATGGATTCTGGTAGTAAATGCCTCAAACTCAGAGGTGTCCCAGGGACAGTTCACCTAATGGTCATCTTAACATTTTACAAAGAGGTCAAAGCCAACAACAGTGGACAGATGGCAGATGTAGGAATAAACTCAAGACAGTGGCCAGTGGCCAGTCTCGGAATAAACTCAAGTTCTGATTACCTCTTTCAGTGGCTTGATGGACAGGAAAATTGTTAATGGTTACTTATCATCATTCTAGATACCTTCATTCAGAAAACCAAGAAACTCTACATTGATAGTCGTGCTCGGAGAAATCTAGGCTCCATCAACACTGAATTGCAAGATGTGCAGAGGATCATGGTTGCCAACATTGAAGAAGTCTTACAAAGGGGAGAAGCACTCTCAGGTATCTGAAAGCAGAGTAAGAGAACAGCTTGTCAGAGTCCAGCTGGGACTCTCAGGAATCGATTACACAGCAAGGCTTCCAATGTGGTGGGGATTTTCACCTTGCGTGATTAGTTCTGTGCACTAAAACAGTGTAAAGGACTCACAGAAGCAGTTACTGTTTCTAAGAATGTGCAAAATTAAGTAAATTAAATACAGAAACATTTGTACAAGTTAAGGAAACATTTGTGCAAGTTCGTAGTCAAGGATGTGATAGATCCTTGATGTCTCCTTGGGAAGCATTATTGCTGCTAGGTCAGGGTTATGAAATGCCATTTTCATCAAGACATTCCTCTTCTGAGACTATAAAAAAGATCTAGTCTGCTCTCAGCTTCCTTCTGTCAGTTATTAAGTGTCTGTTGTATGGAAGGTGTTGTGCTTTATAGATAGAAAATGGGGAGGATGCAAATATGTGTCACTCTGTCTCAGCCAAGTCAGCTTCCTTGGTGTTCTTAGCAGTGCATTCTGACTGCGTATCACCTAGCCTTGCAGGAGCTGGCTCTTGAAGATGCTTGCCCTGGTCCTTGTAGCTCAGCCCACATTGATCTCCTACTTGAACTCTTAAAATACTTCCTTACACAATCTTTAGCATGTACTACTATAACATGTATTTGTGTTTACTTATTTTTATGTGTGCACATGAGTGTGGAAGCAAGGTCAGCTTTAAGTGTGTTCCTCAAGCAGCATTCACCTTGGTTTTCTGAGACAGTCTGTCCTTGGCTTGTTTTTCCAATTATAATTGGTTTTCCAATTATGTGAGGCTGGCTGACCCAGGGATCCATAGGGATCCACCTATCTGATGCTCATTGCTGAAATTACATGCATGTGCCACTTTTGCTGACTTTTTATGTCAGTTCTGGGAACTCGAACCCAGGTCCTCTTGTTTACCCGGCAGACACTTCCCTGTCCGAGCTGTCTCCTAAGCTGTTTACTAATATATCTATTTGCCAGATTTTTAAAAACCTTTTGTGTGTGTATGTTTTATTGTGTATGTGTATATGACTGTGTGCATATTGCTATGGATACATATGGAAGTCAGAGGCAACCTCAAGTATTGATCCTTGCCTTCTGCCTTTTATGTTATTTCAGACTTTTTTTTTTGGTTTTTCAAGACAAGGTTTCTCTGTGTTGCTGTAGCTGTCCTGGACTTGCTCTGTAGACGAGGCTGGCCTCGAACTCACAGAAGTCTGCCTCCTGAATGCTGGGATTAAAGGCGTCCTCCAGCACTGCCCCCCCCCCCCTTTTTAAAAAAATTCAGACAGTGTCTTACTATATAGCTCTGACTGGCATTGAACTCACAAAAAATACACCTGCCTTTACCTCTCAAGTTCTGGGATTAAAAGCACGTGCCACAACCTTGAAGTGGTGGCACACACCTTTAATCCTGACGCTTGAGAAGCAGAGGCAGAAGAATCTCTGTGAGTTCAAGATCAGCCTGGTCTACAAAGCAGCGAGTTCCAGGACAGCTAAGGCTGTTACACCAAGAAACCTTGTCTTGAAAAAGGACAAAAAACAAAAAGTGTGTGCCACCACACCACAAGACAGTGTCTCTTGTCATTGCATATGCCAAACTGGCTGGCCTGTGAGCATCTGGGAATTCTCATGTCATCTCCTGTCCTCCTGCTTCAGAGGTACAGCTTCTGGCTTTACGTGGATTCTGGGGAACTGAACTCAGGTTCTCTGCTTGTGTGCCAAATGCTGTATCCATTGAGTCTTCTCCCTAGTAAAATGTATTTACTTTGTTTTGTGTTTTTGAGATGGTCTTTTAAAAAATTTTTTGATTCATTTATTTTATTTTATGCTTATGAGTGTTTTGCCTGCATGTGTGTATGTACACCATGTGTGTGCATGTGTGCACACTCAACAGAGATCAGAAGAGGGCATCAGATCCTCTGGAACTGGAGTTATAAATAGTTGTAAGCCACCATGTGGGTGCTGGGAACTGAACCTATTTCCTCTACAAGAGCAGCAGGTCCTTTTAACAACTGAACCATCTTTCCAGTCCCTTGAGACAGGGTCTTACTGTGTAGCCCTGATTCCCCTGGATCCATTTGCTTCTGCTTCCTAAATGCTGGCATTACAGGTGTGTCCCACTACACCCAGTTTATGTAGACATATTTAAAGTAAATTAAGTCAGTATGTAAAATTAAGTGATTTTCAGTGATGGTGACTGAATTATCTAGAGTAATTTTAAATTATAGCTAACTAAGCAGATTAGATTAAAGTATATGTGATGTTTAATGTTATTTGAACATTGGGTGTGTACATGTAAGCTCTTCACTTGTGTGTGCTTATATGTTTGTTTTTGTATTTGTGTGTAGGTAGTGTTTGCACATGTTTGTATGGGTGTGTGCATGCAGTTGTATGTCTTTGCTTGGATGTGTGGAGGCCAGAGTTGATATCTGGTACCGTCTTGTTGCTCTCCACCTTATTTATTAAGTCAGGATCTCTCACTGAGCCTGGAGCTCCATGATTCAGCTGGCCAATGAGCTCCTGGGATCTGTCTATCTCTGCTCCCTAGTGCTGCGCTTTCAGACACATGTCATACTGTAGCTGGAGTTATCTCCAGTCCTGCAGCCACTCAGACCCAAATAAACACACACAGGCTAATATAATTTAAAACTGCTTGGCCATTAGCTCAGGCCTACCACTGACTAGCTCTTACACTTAAACTCAGCCCATTTCTGTTAATCTGTATATCGCCATGTGTTCCATGGCTTTACCTGTATGCCTGTTATATGCTGCTCCCTGGACAGCGGGCTGTTGTCTCCTGACTCAGCCTTCCTGTTCCCACAGTTCTCTTTTCTGTTTATCCCACCTATACTTCCTGCCTGGCTACTGGCCAATCAGCATTTTATTTATACAGAGCGATATCCACAGCACTTCCCCTTTTCTTTTCTTTTCTTTTTTTTTTTTTTCAAAAAGGAAGGTTTTAGCTTTAACATAGTAAAATTACATATAACAGAACAATTATCAAGCAAGAATTACAGTTACAATATTTAGCCTATTTATTAGTATCTAGTCTATTTGTATTTGGCAGAACTAAAGAAGATATTCTATCTATCCTATATTTGTGAGTCTAAGGCTTCATATCTAACTTTTATCATGACTAATGAAATTATAACTATCTAGTCTTCAACTACATCAAAGACCTCAGAAGAATATAATATTACCTGAGAAACAGGAGAAGGATGCAAGCAACTTTTGGGAGTCTTGTGAGAGTAGACAGAGACAGCTGGCAGCCTGGACAGTTATCCAAAGTTTCTCTGTAAAGTTGGGGCATCTGTCTTCAGCCCACAGGCCTAGAGTCTCTCAGTCACTTCTTTCTGTGTCCTGTAGAATGTCTGGCAGTTTCCTCTGCGAAGCAGGAACTTGAAGGACCGTTTTGCCAAGCAAAGTTCAGTGGTCACCTTCCTATGGGTCCTGCATGTCCAGTTGATCAAGCAGTCTAGGCAAGAACAGTTTCTTGCCCAAAAGGCTATTTTTGTCAAGAAGATAAACTCCATATAGAGTGTCTTTGATGCTCATCTTCCTCTCTGAAGTAAATCGGTGCTGCCAGGAACAGACATGTCTCACTGTCCAGAAAGTCTAAATTTTTAAAACATTTTAAATGCCATATTCTGTAGGTCTTTGAAGTGTTTGAAGACTGCCTATCTGTCTGAAATATATCTATATATACCTAGAAAACTAAACTAACATGACTATAAGTTTGATTATCATAGAAGACTAATTATTAATCTGTATTTCTTAATTATCCATTGCAATCTAAATGAGTTACATAAACATAATACCTTAAACAAAAGTAGAAATATATATATAGTAGAACAAAATCAACTCTAAATTTGTATCAATAAACTAAAATCTATACCAATGTAAAACATTTTAAACAAGTTGCTCTTTAAAAGTAGGTTCAATAATCCACCCTTTTATTTTATCATATCTATATCCTATATTTCCATATCATATCCCCCATCTTCTTTAGAAAGATTGCATTTATAATCAACCTGTTTTAAATAAAAATATTAGTTTTTCTCTGTCCCACACCAGAGGGCTCTTTTGATATGGGACAAAAGAATCTCTCAACCTTTTTTTTGAGTGGGGGGCATTATGCGTGGTTTTAGAGAAGGAGTGAGCCAATTCCATCTCCAAAGCCAGCTTGGTATATTTGGGAATTTGGGTGTAGCTCCTCATACTACTTCCTGTTGGATGAGGGTGCTGTATTCTTATGGGGACATAAAGAAAATTTTAGGATTATGGGGTAATCTGTGAGACTGTATTGTCTGAGCCAGTTGTCTTGAAACCATTCTGGATGTTGGATCATCTGGGCCATGGTGTCATCAGAGACCTTTCAGGGGGTCTTGGGTCAAACCTGATGTATCTTAATCTGGAACAAATCCATAGCCTCTGGCTTTCTGTGGAAATAAAAGCAGAGCCTCCTTTCCAAAGCAACATATCCTTAGATCCAAATTTTGAAGTCAAGGTACCTTTAAAATATACATATTGGTTTAACTCAGCAGCCTTTATAATCAGATGTCTCTCTGGAGTTAAAAATATCAAAGACAACAGAAATCCAGATTTTCTGTGTGATATCCATCTTTACGTGGCTTATTTTTTTTATATTACTTTTATGTAGGAGACGGGGTCTGAACTCAGTTCTCATGTCTGAGTAGGAGTTCCTCACAAACTAAGCCATCCCCGGAGCCCTAAGCTTTCTGAAGATAGATTGTTATGAGTTTGTGTGTTTCACATACTTTTATATTTCTCATCATAATGGTTGCAGACAGATTCCATAATAAATATTTTTAATTGAACTTTGTTGTATATTTATTAGCAGGGGCTTGCCTTTGTTGTATACTGAAGAATTTAGCCTTTATGTTAATAGTCCTCAGTTACCACAGCATACAGCTTCATACTCATTAAACATCAAATTTTGATTGTGTACATTTTTATTTTACTAGAGTTTTTACCTGAGATAAAGTAGACTAACAAAATATTTTCTTAAACCCCAAATGTGTGTACTTCCATTTATCCACAAGGTAAGGTTCCTTTTTGCTGTAGGACTGACAGATAGCTGATTGATAAGGTTGTACACTTCTGACTTAAGTATGCTTGCCTGTTTACTTACTGAGACAAGACACTACCTCAGAGAGAGAGGGACTGATCGCCTTTAAGTGTTCATTTGGTGTAGGCATCTCCTAGGGAGGTTTTTCTGTCCCCGTTATATTAGTTACTTTTCTCCTCACTGTGATCAGACACTCAATGAGCAGCCTAAGGGAGGAAGGGGTTGTTTTGGTTCACAGTTTGAAGGAATACGGTTAATCGGGTCAGGTTCATAGTGTTAGGGAGTGTGCAACTGGGGTTCCTTCCCTCCTCACATACAGAGTAACTAGAGTAGCAGACCCGAAGTAGGGTAGGGTATAAACCTTGGGGGCCCATCAGAACCCACTTCATGCAGCTAGGTCTCATCTCTGAAAAGTTTTATAGTCCCAAAATAGTGCCACTAGTCATGGGATCAAGCATTCAAACACACGAGCCTGTGGGGGCATTTCACTTCCAAACCATAACACTTACTCAGTCTTTATGTGAAATGGGCAGATCAGATCAGTTTACAGATGAAAAAGTAGAGATCTAGACCATTGTGTGGCTCACCAAAAAAACACACTGCTAGTGTCCAGCAGAATCTATTGATCCCTGGAGTCTTTGTCTTCCTTCATTGCTGATGACCTTAAATGAATATGAGTCCCCTCCTCGCCCCAGAAAAAAAATCTCTAGTAATATATATAGAAGGAGTAGAAAAATGTAGACAGGAAATGGTTTCTAAAAGAAATGGTTTAAGAAAAGGAAAAACTATCTGACTGAGCAGAATTCAGGACACTGAGGAGATGAGCATTTTTAAACATCTTTAAACTTAAAACAGGAAGTGTTTTCTCTTCCTCTGTAACACCGGTCTCCTTAATCCGCTTTTCCTTCTGGCTGCTTGTTTTGTAGCTCATCTGCTGTGCATGGAAGGCAGAAGAGTAAATCTTGTGCATTTCAACAAGTTCCATTTACCTTTTTTTTACTACCTAATAAGCGGTGGGCTGTATTCCTTTACTCAAAAGTGTCACCCTTACAAAACTGCAAATTCCACAAAGGCAAGAATCACGATGTTTTGATTGTCACTGCCTTCTGGCATATCACATGGGGTCCTGCTGTGATGTAGGTATTTACCATCTGACTCCAAACAGAATCTGGTCTTTATACATCATGTGTTTCAGAATGCTCTTATACAGAGAGATACTCTTAAATATTACTTATTTCAGCCCGGGAGTGGTGGTGTGTGCCATACTCTGGCAGGAACATCACAGGTTCAAGACCAGCCTGAGCCCCATGACAGCACCCCGCTTTTAGCAGACAAATGGTTGCTTATTCCATGTGACCTTGTCATTGTTGCTTTCCCATTTAGACTCAAGTGTAGAGTCATTCAGCAATTGTTTTTAGCCAACTTGTATTTTTTTTTGTTTTTGTTTTTTGTTTGTTGAGATAGGGTTTCTCTGTGTAGTTTTGCCTGTCCTGGATCTCACTCTGTAGACCAGGTTGGCCTCAAACTCACAGAGATCCACCTGGCTCTGCCTCTCCAGTGCTGGGATTAAAGGCGTGCGCCACCACTGCCTGGCCGCAAAGTTGTAATTGAATAAGAAATAGTTTCGACAGAGATTTAAACAAGGATCTTAAGAGAGATAGAAATTCCTCGGGGAACAAAGGAAGTATACACTAGAGATATGGGTTCAGTTCTCTTAAGAGGAAGGGTCATGGCAGATGTTTATAGAGCGCTGACTGTTGCCCTGTTCTAAGTACTCAGGATACAGCAGTAAACACGTTATTTAAAAATTCCTGTCCAGCTGGACATCATTATGTTGAAATCAGCCAGACTCACAAAGACAAAACACTGAATGTCTGCTTTCATGTGTGTCAATGAAACCAAGGAGGGGCTCTGGGAGAAATCTTAAAAGATGGGGGAGGGAAAGAAGTTGATGGAATTCCTGTGAGGACAGAACAGAAAGGGCCCTAATGGGAGGAGGAAGAGGAGAGCAGGGAGGGAGGAAGTTGAGTTTTAAAAAAGTATAATACATATATCTAAAAGGTAATAATGAAAATCATTACTTTGTATACTAAATTTAAAAGTTAAAATGAGAGAGAAAGATACCTGACCAGTTGAGACAGCTTCTGGTAGACTACCTAGAGAGACAGTTTGAGTATCATCATGGTTATTTCTCTCCCCTAATGTCTTCTTTTATGGCTAGTTTGTTTTGTGACTGTTGGGATCTGTTGCTAATGTAGTAACTGTTGTGCTTACATTAAGTAATACCATATTTCTCAGTCAAAACCAGTCTGTTAAGTAACTCTAAATATTCCAAAGCATTGTCTGTTTTTTTGTTTACTTGTTTGTTTGTTTGTTTTGAGATGGTTTCACTAAACAGCAGAGGCTGCCCTTAAACTACTGGTCCTTATGTGTCTGGCTCCATGCTGCTGGAATTATAGGCGTGTGCCATTACACCCACTTAGAAAGCATTGCCAAGGAAGAACAAACCCAGATTATGAAACACGTTGTCAAAACTTTTCCCAACAGTTGGATTGAAATCATTTATGTCAATAAGAATATCCACTTCCATGGTTAGCATGTGTGAGAACACAGCAACATTACACAAGCTGGGGGTAGTCTTTGTTGACAGTGCTGAAGACTTAACTTACTAGATATTTGTGGGGTCTGTTTTGTTTTCTTAGAGCCTGTGTCTGTATTTTAATTACAGTTTAACTTTTGTATGTGTGTTGAAATACTATGTCTGATAGCTTTGATTTTGTAATCATCTTTACTCTGTGAAGAATCTTGGAATTAACAATCACCATGGAAGTATAGTTTAATAATCATTGTCTGACTAATTGAATGTTTTTGTTTATGCTGGTCTTAGCCTGTGTGTGATTTAGACCACTTACCATATAAAGATGACAAGATTAAGGACAGTGAGCTGGCTCATAGGGTTAGAGTGCCCGCTGCTCTTGCAGTGGTACCAAGTTTGGTTCCCAGGACTCGCATCTGGTGGGTCACACTTGTCTGTAACTCTAGCTCGAGAAGATCCAAAGCCCTCTTCTGACTTCCAAGGCATCAAGTGTACATGTGCCTACACACATGCATTCACACATAGACATAAATAAAAATAAGTAAATCTTAAAAAAATATTATCAGGTAATGCTGGGCATTCAGCTCTGCATGCCTAGCATGTTCCAGGCCCTCAGCACCACACACACACACACACACACACACACACACACACACACACACACACAAATAAAAATAAAAGGATATAGAAAAATATCAGTTAATACTTATTAGGTGTGTTTATCATATGCTGAAACTCTCTCTCTAACGCAGTCTTATGCACCTACTCAAATTTTGATAATGTAGTTATTACTGTATTGTTAAACATAGTTGAAAGGCCTGTTTACTCTGCCAGTCATTTTGGTTATTTTTATGCCTTAATGTTTTTGGTTTTTTCGAGACAGGATTTCTCTGTGTAGCTTTGCGCCTTTCCTGGAACTCACTTGGTAGCCCAGGCTGGCCTCGAACTCACAGAGATCCACCTGACTCTGCCTCCCGAGTGCTGGGATTAAAGGCGTGCGCCACCACTGCCCGGCGCCTTAATGTTTTGATATAATACTTGAGGGGTCTAATGAATGTTTTCCTCTTTTTCCTCTTTTCAGCGTTGGACTCAAAGGCTAACAATCTGTCCAGTCTGTCTAAGAAATACCGCCAGGATGCGAAGTACCTGAACATGCGGTCCACTTACGCCAAACTTGCAGCAGTAGCTGTATTCTTCATCATGCTGATAGTGTATGTGCGGTTTTGGTGGCTGTGAGGCGGAGTGAGCCTAGTCACTGGGAAGGGAGAACCTAGAACCCAGCAGGTGTATGTTTTCAGGAAACTGAGCTCACAGGGCTGTGTATTAGAATCCAGTGGAACTTTTTGCCTCTAAAGACCTTGCAAGAAAAGACCTGTCCTGAAAAATGAAAGATGGCACCTTGTTTAAGGAAGCTTAACCCATGTGGAAGTCTCTTTGGGGCAGAGACTTTCTCTGGGGGCTAAGCCAAATGTATTAGGGAACAGTAGATTGTTTTGTTTCTTTCCCTCCAAGTACATTTGTAAGACAGAAGAACTGGGGCATTCTCTCTCTGATGGAGCCATCAGTGAAATTTAAGGTAGCCAACCCATGTTAGCAACACCCTGAAATTCCCTTCAAAGAAGGCTTCACTTTAATCGACATTCCTTTGTTGGGGACATTTGTGATTGACTTTCAAGTGAGATCGAAGTATGCGAAGGTTGATTGCTTTGATGCACGGATCCTGTGTGTTGGCCACTGTAGGAAGTTGACCTTGGTTGTTTTCCTTTCGTATTTTGCTTATTGCACAGTTGCTTTGGGGTTAAATCAGCTACATTAATATGCCTTGAAATTACATAGTATTGCTTGACTAAAAGGCTGGAATTTTTCTGTCATTTACTCTTTTTGTTTCTTATTTGTTTTTATTCTATTTTATTTTTTGTTTTGTTGAGACAGGGTCTCTCTAACCTCAGCTGTCTTGGAACTCATGTAGACCAGGCCGGCCTTGAATTCACAGAGACCCGCCTTCCTCTTCATTTACTCTTTAAGACTTAAATCCTCTCGGGACATAATTGTTTTGGAGTGTGTGATCGCTATAGAGTGTAGCGTAGGGTAGTCAGAGGCCCTGCTTTATGAGAAGAAAGGCCCAGCCCAGAACTCCAGCTTTGTCCTGCCCCTGACTCCCACTTTGTCCTCTATACTTTTTCCCATTCTTGGTTTTCTTTCCATCATAATTTGCTTAAATTCCTAGTTTCCCATAAATATCCTGTCAGGATATTCCCAAATTTCAAAACGTGACATATTCAACAGTGTGGTTAGTTAAATGTATCATCTTTGCCGATCAGCTACTCACTCACACTTACATACCCAAGTACATTATAGAGAATGTCTCTGAGAGCCCCTCATTCCTGTTTCAGTTCTTGTAAATTCTGCAAGAATGTTCTAGGGACAGAGAACTCATAACAATGACTTCTATTAACCAATGAAAGTACATAAGACTTCTTTCCCCTTTTTGCTCAGGGATAATGGGGATTTCACCTTTTTCCTTCTGAGGTAGAATTTTATAAGTGGGAAGAATAGGCCTCTTGAATATTATCACAAGGGCCTAGAATATAACCTATAACTCCTGCAGATACTGCAAACATTTCTTTAAATTGTACTGGAAAATGAGCCAACTTCTTGTTTCGTAACACCTTTGGAAAGACTTTTAGTAAGCAGTTTTATAACCCTAGAGATCATCACCGCTGCCCGATTCCTGGTGGAGGACAACAGTCTCCCTTATGAGAAGGCCGGTAGGGATGCTTATTGTATTCCTGATAATTACAGAACTAGAATAAATGTCTTCTATTATGAACGTAAATCTGCCAATTAGAGTTTTGTGCATGAAATACAAATGACTTCTTGTAGAGAATAAGTGCTTTTAAGTCCCTAAAAGGCTTATCCCATAAATAATGATGTTGGCAGTACAGGCCTTTGGAAGACTGAAAACCTAAGTAGTCGCACCATACTGTTTGGTGCTTCTCTGAGAATGGAGGGTGGCAGCTCATTGTTGAGAGTTGCATGCTGCAACCTAATGTCAGCAATGAAATAAATACTTCTAGAACGTTCCCTTCAGTGTGAAGTTTTGTTGTCTAGTTAAATTATGTACACATTTCCTCTTGGCGCCTTCTACCTCACCTCAGTGGGTACTGAAGTGAGGGTGTGGAGTAAATGATGAAGGAAGGAACAGGTAAAGGTCGGGTCGATGGACAAAGAGAAAACAGGACACGGCCTCTGGTGTATGGTTTTGGTAGGTGGTAGCAGGAAGATCTGACTAGGCAAAAGATGTTCACAAACAAACAGGCGTCCCAAGTAGAAAGTAGACAGCGGTATGACATTGGTGAAGGCATGTTAAATGACAGCTGGCTTGTTTCTAGAGAAGTAGAGTAAGCACAGAGATGGTGGCATGTGAAAGACACACTTGGTTCCCCTTAGCTCAGGATAAGCATGAAGAGAGCTGGACTGGCATTGCTTACCTGTTGAGGGGTGACCCTGCTGTAGCTGTGCCGTAGATGCACTCAGATTTGTAGTTTCCAACAATCAGGCGACCATGATATAGAAGATGTACTGGATTGGAAGCTCGGAGATGGAACTGAGCCGTAGAGGGGAACTAAGCAGACCAGTTTCGGGTGGTTTTCAAGAAAGGCCTGATCAGAGGTTTCAGATGAAAGAGTGTTGAAGTAAGTGTGCTCCACCTTCCTACAAACAAGGAGACTTGCTCTGAGGTACAGAGATGATCCAAAGTCACGGCTGGAGAGATGGCTCAGCGATTAAGAGCACTGGCTGCCCTTCCAGAGGACCTGTGTTCAATTCCCAGCACCCACATAACAGCTCACAAGTGTCTGTAACTCCAAGATCTGACACCCTCATGCGGGCAAGACACCAATGCACATAAAATAAAAATAAATAAATTTTTTAAACAAGTGTTGGAGCCAAGACTTGAACCAGCGTGGCTCCAGAGTCTACTTTCGTTGTTTGGTTTTTCAGGTAAGTAAGTGTGGGAAGTGGATTTCCTCATGGCATCTGCAGACCTGATAGTCAGTATAATTGTTCTCTTTTGTCCCTCTTCCTCAGGGTCTGTTCCTGAGTGCCACCGAGTAGTCAAGTAAAATAAGGACTAAAAGTGTATTTTGACTTTAGTAACCAGAAATTTAGTAATACAAATAGAAGTCATTCTCAAGAGCTGAGCACCCAGGACAGATCACCGTGGGTGTCGGCTTGACCCACTGTGGCTGAAGACAGCAGTGTCCTCAGGAGTAGTAGCTTTCTTGCTTATTACAACACTGAACTTCCTTGCCTGCTTTTTTAAAATGTCTCATGGTGTCAACGTTTAGAAATACTTGGTACATTGACACATTCCTGGTTATTTTAATGTCTTATTTTAATGTTCTTGAGCTTCCTGAAAACTCTTTGAAAAGCAGATAAAAGTGTTCGTCTATACTCCAGGAAATATGTGTGTGTCCATCTCTGTGTGTTCACGAAATCATGGCTAACTGTGGCCCAGGATCTTTCGGTTAACTCCAGATGCATAGTGTATAGGACTCCAAAGTTAGGAACCCAGAGCCCTTGAAAACTGCGGCGTGTTGGAAGGATTCTACAGTCTGAACTAACTTAGGGGTGAGATATAGTCTTCAAAGGTGACTGCACAAAATCATTTCTGTCAAATATTTTCCCCTGATATATTCAGAATGGTTCTATTAAATATTTTGTTTTCAGTTCTAATTACTCCAATTACATATAAGGAGTTTAAAATTTATGCTTGTCTGTAAGAAGGAAAATATTTCCAGCACCCATGAGGCAGAGTCAGGTAGATCTCTGCGAGTTCACAGACAGCCTGGTTTACATAAGTGAGTTCCAGGACAGCCAAGACTACACAGAGAAACCCTTTCTGGAAAAAAACAAAAAAACACGAAAGTAGATGAACCGGGCTGGCAAGTTGGCTCCATGAGTAAAAATGCTTGCCACCGAATATTACAACCTGAGTTCACTCCCTGGTGAAAAGAGAGTGGAATATCCTCTGACCACACACATGCCGTGGCGCACACACACTCACACAGTAAACACGTTACAAAAAATTAAAAGAGGTCTGGGCGGTGGTGGTGCACACCTTTAATCCCAGCACTCGGGAGCCAGAGCCAGGTGGATCTCTGTGAGTTCGAGGCCAGCCTGGTCTACAGCGTGAGATCCAGGGCAGCCAGAGCTATACAGAGAAACCCTGTCTCCAAAACAAAATAAAAAAACAAAAATTAAAAGAATTTTTGTGCACACGGAATTTAATAAGATGCAGTAAAACCCCTCACAATTTAAATTCTCAACCTTAGTAGAAATTTTCAATACTAAATCCCGAGTGTTGTTGGCCACAAAACTGATGCTTTTGATTCTGTGTACTTAATACTACAGGCTGAGCCTGGACAACTAAGTGGTTTCAGATGGGTCAGCAGTATGCAAATAGCCAGGGTTTTAAAGATGTTACTGTTTTATAATAGCTCATTAGCCCACCGGACTAACCATCCATGTTTTAGCTTTGAAGAATTAGAATTCAGACTTCGATATAGTAGCATACACTAGAATTTCTTCTGTGGTAGCTCTTTATTGATCACCAAGTCCTGGACATTTCACACATACTATTATAAGTTTATACTTTTTTTTTTTGGTTTGGTTTTGCTTGCCTGAGGTTGTATAAGTAGCACATTGAAATACTTAGGTGTGAGCCCAGGGCTGCAAGATTCCGATTCGCTACACTGTCCTGCTTACTGACGCTTACTTTGAAAGCTACATATGTTTAAGATTTTCATTTGAGTTATCTGCCTTCGTTCTTTTTAACATTTGTTCCTGTGATATTGTTTGCCCTTTTTCACCCTTGGCATATGTTACATCTTTCCTTGTTGTATTTGCTCCCTTTTAAAATTCAGTCTCAACACCATTCCAGTGTTTTCTATACCTGATTCACTAGGGGGTTAACAAAGTGAAAATTTTAGAAGAAAAGGAAGACTCCCCGTTTTTCTTAAGTTCCTCTGTCTGTTCTCTTCACTCTGCCTCACTTTTTCATCCCTTGGCTTTGCTCAGCCATGGCTCAACCCCACGTTGTTTTTATTTGATAGAACGCTGTGGCATTGCTTCTGTGAGGGCTTTGGAACTTACTGTGCCTTACATTTACTGTTTTTAGCCCTGGTTTTAAAAGGTTCGGTTTCTCTCTCTCTCTCTCTCTCTCTCTCTCTCTCTCTCTCTCTCTCTCTCTCTCTCTCTCTCTCTTTCTCTCTATTTTAGTTAACAGTGATAAACTCCCCTTTAAGGAGTCCCTTTGGAGAAAACAAAACGTGAGCAAGTGGAAGACATCAAAACACAGACTTCTCTGGTTTTCCATAGTGAGAGCTTCAGCTATGGCATGTATTGCTGCTAATTCTCAAGTTCGCTTATCTTCAAACAAGTTTGGAGACACTTTTTTTTCTTGCTTATTGGATATCTGTTTTTAGTGTTCCATAAGTAATTATATGTAAAGCATGTACCCCACTGGCCTTGAAGATAGACCTGACCAGCTTCCTCATGTCCGATTCCTTTACCTGTACGTGAAGTCGTGCCCGGCATCTGATGCCTCCTTGTTTGCCAACCTCGAACTCAACTGGAAACCCAACTGTTGTCCATAACCTCTGACCATTTCCTGTCCATTTCCTCCTTCCCCAGCGTTTTGCCTTGGTGTGAGCATTTGGTGACTAACACGGGCTCTTGCAGTAGCCACCTTACTGCTTTTCTTATACATGTCTCTTCCAGTATTGTTGGAATACCACAAGTCTTCCGAAAGGATTAACTACACCTCATTTTCTACAGAGTGAAAGATCGCACACTCCAGGTCACACCCTGGCTCCCATGCTGTTCTAGACTTCTCTCCTCACACTGTGGACATTTTTGTTTTGGTCACACCATTTAGCCTAGGTGCTTGTCACCAGGCGTTTGCCCCATGCCTTGGCTCACTCCAATCCTTTGCTCCAGAATGACTTTCTGTGTGATTTCTTCCTTTCCCTGCCCCCTGAGTTGATCTCATATAGCCCACTTCATAGTGAGGCCTCCACCTCACTATGTAGCAGAGGATGGCTTTGAACTCCTGATCCTCTTGCCTCCACCTCCCACGTACTGGATTTGCAGGCATGTGTCTCCATGCCTGGTCTTTTCCCTTTAGGTCTGCTAAAGTTGTCATCTTTCTAAGACCCAGCTCATGTCCCCAGTATAAAGCCTTTCCAGTGTCCTCATACTCTTTCTCACAGACCTAGGAGGACTCTAGTTCCGTCCTCCGCAGTAATGTGCTCACATTTCCAGCATGGGGAAACCCAGAAACTCAAAAGTATTTGTCTCTGACCATAAATGTATGCCCTGTGAGTCCCTACAGAGAAACCAGTTCTTACTCGGGCCTTTGGATCCTTGCCACTCAGCACAGTGGCTAATTGGTGGGACATACTCAGCGTATATTTGCAGGGTCAGTACATGTAATTGTAAAATTTTATGCACACTTTTGGGGAAATAATTTGAATGAAAACAACAGCAAAGTGGTATTAAGGGAACTGGGGCAGGGAGAGGCACATGAAAGGAACCAGAACAAGACACCAAGAAGGCGGATACATATTGAGCACTTCGGAGCAGGAAGTTAACAAGCGAAATTGATTCTTTGGGACAGAAACAATTGAAAGGTAAAGTAGAGAAGTAGGGCGAATTAGGAGGGAAAGGAGACCAGCAGCAGTCTGTCAGGAGGCTTCCAGTGGACCATCACATTTACGATAGAGTTTACATTTTGTAGATACTTTAATGGACTTCATATCAGCAAATCATATAACAGTTTTTCATCTGAAAAGGTGATTCCAGTGATACATACCTTGGTCAGCATATCATATAATGTAAACATGTTTCCATGATGGGAGTGGTTTAAGACTTAGTTTTGACCTACAATGGCAGAATCCACATGGGGAGCAGTTTTCTCCTTGATGGTTGTATAGGTGCTCAGTAAGGTCATTGGACTAGAATCAGATGCAAAGCAGTGTATCTTCATCAAATACTGCGGTAAAATGGACATTACTGAAGAGAGATTTGTATGAAATTGTAACAGACATTGCTTCTAACAAATGCAGCGGGTGGATTGGTAGAAAAAACAAAACCAAAAACATTATGGGTCCATGGCATTACTTCTAGGTCCAGCTCACCATTCTAGCAGTAGGATTTTAGATAAATTGTATAGTGCCGTGTGCCTCAGTTTCCACATGTGGGAATGCGAATGACAATCTCTGCCTATTTATGGACTGTGAGTTTTGCAAATTTGAAGCAATCTATAAGTACACAATGAGTCATCATCGCTATTATAAATGTCCAAGAAGAGCACTGTGGCCTAATTCAGTGACCCATGCCTAGCACTGGAGGTAAGAGCATTCTAGCCCAGCTTTGGGCTACACAGGGAGACCGTGTCTCCATCTACTGAGGACTGGTGATGTAGCCCTGTATCATCCACAGGGCTCTGACTTTGATACCTAGCACTTAATTTAAAAAAAAAAGTCTGTGCAACTCGAGCATTCTTGCCTGTTTCCTCCGGAAATTGACACCTCTTTGGTGGTTATCTTACTGTTCTGGTTCCAAGTCCTGAGACGTACCATCCTCTGGTTCACATCTAAAACCGTGAGTATTCCCAGCAGAGGGCAGCAAAACTCCAAAGTCTGCTGCTTCCTCCACTGAGAGGAAAACCACTCTTCTGTCGAGAACAGTGACAGTTACCTACGCTGGCTGCTGTTCCAGAAGACCCGGGTTCGAATCTCAGCACCCACATGGCAGATCACAACTGTGACTACAGTTCCAGGGGCTCTGACCCCCCAAGGATAACAGGCATGCTTGTGGAAAAACAATATATTTGAGGCAGCCTTGACTTCAGAGCAAGTTCCGGTTTAGCCAGGGCTGCACAAAGAAAAAGAAAAATGACTGGCACTAGTAACCATGCTGTCTCTGTCCCGGCAGTCTTGGAATTCTAAGTGTGTGTAACTAGCTTTTAATGGGTGTGTCCTGGAAATAAAACTCCGGTCCTCATGCTTGAGCAAGCAAGCACTTTACTGACTGGTGTGGCTTCCCATCCCCTATCCCATGTTTCCACATTTTTAAAAAAAAAATCATTTTGTTATTTTACAGTGCTGGACATCCGGTCCATGATCCTGTGTATTCTGGGCAAGTACTCCACCATCGAGCCCTACCAGAGCTTTTAGATGTAACTTAACATTTGGTTTTGTTTATTCGTTTTAATTTTACTTCGGGCTTTTGAAAGACAGGGTCTCACTGTAGCTCTGGCTATCTTGGAACTCCCTATGTAGGTAGACCAGGCTGGCTACCTCTGCCTCCTGAGTGCTGGGATTAAAGCCATGTGCCCCACACCTGGATGAGTTTTTAAATTTTAAAAGTTTTGTAGGAGGATGTTGAGATATTTAGCCCTGATTTTTTTTTTTTTTAACCCTTGGTGCCTCCCAGAGTCCGAAGGGTGATTCCCAGTGGTGTATGTACATATGGGCGCTGTCTCAGGGGCTCCAGTCATACAGAGAAATTCATTTTAAAACGTTCTTATGTTTTTAAATCTTAATCAGTGAATCATCTTGAAAAACATCAGCGACTGACTTCTGAACTACTCTCAGTAACGTTAAGGTTTACGTTCACAGAAATGCTGTCATTTGATCGTCGCTGAGGCCCCATGGGCTGCTTTATTCCTATTGTATAGATAAATTTTCTCATCTGTTCTCAGAATAGTCATTCTCTGCTTGAGGAGAAAAGTTCAGGGAAAAGCCTTCTATGTCAAGAGGACCCCAGGGGTGAGTAATTTCTCTCTTGTAGTAAGTACCAGAAGAGCCAATTTTCAGCGCGACGCTTTTCTGCCAGATGTTACGAGAGACAGGAGAGGAAGGCTTTCAGGCAGCTTTTCGGTTCCTTCTGCTTTTGCCTGTTCATTTCTGGCTTAGCTCTTTTGAAAAATACTGCCCTGGTTTCCACTCCACCCCCAGGTCAGAACCTTCTCTCCATTTCGGCCAAACCTCTTCCTGTTCTTGAGAATTGCATCACACTCTTGGCATAGTCTAACTAACATCCATGCCCACACTGGCACTGGAGAGCACCTTGGCTGCTGTCACTGGCTGAATCTTCTGAACATGGCATAAGACCCTTCCTAACTTCAGCTCTACCTTTGGGAAAATATATATATACTCTTGAGACTTTTGTTTATGCATAAGTCAGCTTCACTCCCACCGCATCCTGAAATGAGCAAAATATACAAGTTAGGGATAGTGTAAAGGGGAATTGTGTGTGCCTCACTAGTGAACTGTGTTTCTTTGCCGTTTCTAATCTCAGTTCTCGTTCATTTGTCCATTCGGTAATGGCATTGACTCATAGCATGTTGAAAGTGCTTTTCCTGAGGAGTGACAGCACCTCACTCTGTAGCACTAGATCCAGTGAACACATCTGCCTTTATCTTTCTTCTGGACGTTAGCATTGGATGCTAAGGACCACATCCGCTTTGACACAGTTGCTGTTTTCCTTTGGTCCAGTTTCCCTGCACTGTTTTGTTTTTTCCTACCTTAAAGCATCAGCATCCTTTGCAGGCTCCTCTTCCTTTATAAGCTCCTGCACTGGACCAGCCCCTTCCTTCCTATCCTTCATGAGAAGTCCAGTGCTCTCATGGTACTCTCAGACCTATATATCAATAGTATCCAAATCTCAGCTTCCACAGAACTCCACATTTATGTGTTCAGCTGCCACCCAGAACCCCATTTGAGAATTCTGAAACCTTATCAGCTAACTCACCCCCTCAAAGCTATTCTTCCTTCTCTGTGAGTTCATGGACAGTCAAGGCTACACAGAAAAACCGTGTCTTTAAAAAAAAAAAAAAAAGGTAAAGCTATTCTTCCTGTAGTGCTATTCACTGAAATACACCAGTGACCACTGGCTTAGCTAGTAGTCTGGGGTCCACCCTTGAGTATTTACTCTCCAACTCCCATCAGCACCAAGTTTAACAAGACATCTCCCACATGCCCCATTTCTGCTGTCACCGTCTGCTCGTGTGTGTGCCATCTGCATGGGCGTTGGGATCTACCTTTTGCCAGTCTCTTGCCTGCTGTTTTCCCACCTGGCTTCCTACCAGCTTTCACGATGCTGTGTGTGTGTGTGTGTGTGTGTGTGTGTGTGTGTGTGTGTGTGTGTGTCCCTGCTTCCTACCAGCCTTCATGATGCTGTGTGTGTGTGTGTGTGTGTGTGTGTCCCTGCTTCCTACCAGCCTTCATGATGCTCTGTGTGTGTGTGTGTGTGTGTGTGTGTGTGTGTGTGTGTGTCCCTGCTTCCTACCAGCCTTCACGATGCTTTTTCCATCAATGCAGTTCTGGTAAATGCAACCTTATTTAAAGCCCTTTGGCTTCAAACTGTCCCCTGGATCTTGTCCGAAGTTACCAGCTCATAAGCCCTCCCTTCAGCAGTAGCACTGGGCCACAGCTGGACCACCCCTGGACCACCCTGCTTCCTCTTCTAGACCTTCACTTTTTCCTTCTCTAACGCATTCTGCTACAGGGCCTCAAATGTATCCAGACTCATTTCTCACCTCAAAATGTCATTGTTCTGAATCAGAACAGAACCTGGACACTGAATTTTTAAATAATTCTTATATTAAAAATCGTAATTTAGCTGGGTGGTGGTGGCGGCAGCGGCGGCACACGCCTTTAATCCCAGCACTCGGGAGGCAGAGCGAGGCAGATCTCTGTGAGTTCGAGGCCAGCCTGGTCTACAGAGCAAGATCCAGGACAGGCACCGAAACTACACAGAGAAACCCTGTCTCGAAAAACAAAACAATCATGATTTAAACTGGGTGTGGTGATACATGCCAGTAATTCCAGTACTTGGGAGGCAGGAGGGTTTGCTGGCTTGTGACTATCTTGGGGTACATAAGCAAATCTTGGCTCAAAAAAAAAAAGGAAAGAAAAAGAAACTCTCCCCATAATATACATGAAAATGTATTTAAACAAGCTAACTTGGGGTCGCTGTTAGCGTAGCTGAATGTAGATTGGGAGGTGTTTTTAAATTACGCTGGAAGACTCCCCTCTGACTCATCACGACATTCTGTCTTGGGGATTTTTCTTCTTTCCAGCTGCTTCCACCCCTCTTCTTCCTTACCTCTCCACCCTCACCCCCGGTTGCCCTACCCTTACCCCGAGATGGATCCAGTTGCATGCTGTGGTAGCTGCTGTGAGGCTGTGGTTTATTAGAACTGCTCAGACTGTAACAGGAAGACATTCAGTTTGAAAGCAAAGAGAAGGAAGCACAAACCGATACCCACCACAAAGCTGCAGAGTGCCCAGCATGACCCAGGACGCACCCCCCGGTGAGGGAGTGAGAAGCCACAGAGTTTAATAAATCGTCAGTGCACCCTCGTCTACTTCCCCCATACAGCCTTCTTGGCTCACCATGAGTAGTATCTCTAGATACTGGCCTTGACAGGTGGGCAGAAACAAAAGCCACCGTGGCTGGGGAGTTGTGGGGGAGGCTGGAGAGATGGCTCTGTGGTTAAGATCACTGACTGCTCCTGCAGAGGCCCACCCCCACATGGTGGCTCGTGACCATCTGTAACTCCAGTTTCAGGGGATCCAATGCCCTCTTCTGGCCTCCACATTGCGTGCGCGCGCGTGCGTGTGTGCACACACACATACACACAAGCAAAACACTTATAAAATAATTTTATTTTTTGTTTTTTCCAAGACAGATATCCCCAGCTGTCCTGGGACTCACTCTGTAGACCAGGCTGGCCACAAACTCAGTTATCTGCCTGCCTCTGCCTCCCAAGTATTGGGATTAAAGGTGTGCACCACACTTACCCACCTCAAAATAAAAAATTTTGAAAAGAAAAGGCACCAGAAATGTAGAAACTAGAGGAAAGGTCTCTGAGATAAATGACTGAACCATTCATCTCTATCACGCCATCTAGCCCAACGGAGTCCAGTCCATCCTTGAGCATGAAGGTCTGGGGAAAGTATTGGTTAATAGCTCTCTGCCTGTGTTGATTCCCGTATCCCCTAGTGTACCTCTGCTATCTGTCTGCCTGAAAAGCTGCTTCTAGTAACACACATACCCTTTCCAGAGGGCTGTGTAACTAATGGGAACCCCCTATTGGAAACTTTAAGTTATGTACTCCATTACACACTCGGTGTGAACACTTTACAGTTATGTACTCCATTACACACTCGGTGTGAACACTTTACAGTTATGTACTCCATTACACACTTGGTGTGAACACTTGGTCATCACTTCATTGGAGGGGGAAGAGAAAGTATGGAGATGAGAGAATCAAAGACACTTCACCTCTGATTTTGCCACAGCCCACCTATTTATATTTCTTCCCTTTGCTATTGAAATTGATAATCCCCCCAAAGCCTGGATTATACAGGGGCACGAAAGGTGTGAGGTGTATAGACTTTTAACACAAGGGAGGCTGGGAAATCCCTAGTGCATAGCCTCCCAGCGTCTTCTAATTCACCTCCCCAGATCCATTGCCTCAGCATCAGGGAGATGAGAGCTGGGCTCTGCTTTGGGGGCTGAAGAGTCGGAACTCCGAGAACTGGAACAACACCCTCAGTGTGGAGGAAAGGTTGCTTGGCTAGAAGTGGGCACTTGAATCTTCACAGGGTGCCAAGCTCACACTTCAGAGGACAGAACAGGAAGTACTGTTCTTGCCTCTAGGAGGGCAACTTGCTTGTGCCTGACCCTGTCAAGTTCTGCACTCACCCTTTGCCTCATTTCCTGTCCAAGAAGCAGCCAGGGCTGACTTGAGGCTCACTGAGAAGGAGATGAGGTGTGCCCTGGGGTCTGTCGCCTTATCTCACAGCATGTTACGTTCCGCTTTCAGTCACTTGACCCCAGGTCTTCCAAGACCCAGCTCATTTTTGAAACTAAAATGGAGGCATCTGGGGCATGGCATTAGGAGGAAAGGGAGAGATTTCTGGAGAAATGGGCTTGCTTTTCTCACGTGGCCTCTTTACAAGTGGTAGAGATGCCTTAGTTTTAGCAACTCCGACAGCAGTGAGTTAGAAAGACTCAAATGAGAAAGAATCGAGTTTGTGATCAGATAACTGCCCGACCACACACACACACACACACACACACACACACACACACACACACACACTGCCTCCCTCCCTCTTCCCGCTCCTCATGCCTCTCTTCCTGTCTCCCACCTTCCCATCTTCCCGTCGGGGAAGGAGGGACGGGGAATGGGAGGCCCCTTGGAGCGCAGACAATCCTGCAAGCCTCAGTCTGGGTGTGTCCCTAGGGTTTGCCCGCTTGCTGCAATAGTCAAGGACATTCTTCAAGTTGTGTGTAAGGACTAGGACTGCTCCCAACTGCAGTAGTTGGGGATGACTGTTACTGTCACAGATTGTGACCAGATGTGTGAGGACAGAGAGCTCTTGAGCTATTCATTAAGAAACCTCACCATGGAAGGTGAGGAGTTGGGCAGAGTGCATGAGCAGTATTTTATTTTTTTTTATTTTTTAAAGATTTGGTGTGTGTGTGTGTGTGTGTGTGTGTGTGTGTGTGTGTGTGTACATGAATGAAGTGCCAGCAGAGGCCAGAAGAGGACATTGGATCCACTGGCACTGGTGTCATAGGACAGCTGGGATCCACGTGATGTGGGTGCTTGGAACAGACCCTGGGAGCTCTGTAACAGCAGCAAGTGTTCTGCTGACTCATCTCTACAGCTCCCCTGCATCTTTTCTTTTCCTTTTGGAAATGAGAGATTTGCCTTTCCTCTCTAGAGATCTTAATGAGTCACCTCCTACCTAAGTTTGTCACTCTCTTCTGGTCGGGGCAGGGAGGGTGGATTTTCTATTAGAATTAAAATCATAGGCACAATGTGGCTTTTACTAACGTTAAAATTGCATGTGGCCTTTACACGTGTTACATTTCTAACTATGACCATCTAGTTACTACACAGATGAGTAAACCCTAGTCACGGCTGCTCTGTCTGTCTCTTCTACCCAGTGTCAGAGGGCTGGCAGAGAAAGCCAGACTCTGATTGGGAGGGGCTGAGACATGCCAGGAAGAGACTCGTGTGATGTGATTTGTGTCCTGACATGCTCTGAACTTTTAAGGAGCTGACTCTGTGTGTGTGTGTGTGTGTGTGTGTGTGTGTGTGTGTGACTAGATACAATGAGGCAATGAGGTATAATAATATCATTATATTCTTTAACTTGTCCTGTATTCTTGTGTGTTGCTTATACTGTGTGGGGAGTGCGTCCTGAGCCAGAGGAGGGTGTTCATGTCTTTTTCTTTTATTCTCTTCCTTGTTGCCTTGAGATGGTCTTTTTTGTTTGTTTGTTTGTTTTTTGTTTTTGTTTTTGTTTTTTTATTTCTCCAAACAAGATTTCTCTGTGTAGCTTTGGTGCCTGTCCTGGATGTCACTCTCTAGCCCAGGCTGGCCTCGAACTCACAGAGATCCACCTGGCTCTGCCTCCCGAGTGCTGGGATTAAAGGTGTGCGCCACCAACGCCCACCTTGAGATGATCTTTTACTCAGCAAGACTCTCACCAACTGGGCTAGGTGGACTGGCCAAGGAACTCTAGGGCTTCCTCTGTCTCCACTCCCCAGTGCTAGGGTTACACACATATTCAGATGCGCCCTGCTTTCTTTGTTTGGCTGTTTGTTTGGCTGGCTGGTTTGGTTTAGTTTTTTTGAGGCAGGGCCTCACTTTGTAGCCCTCAGTGCCCTGGAACTGCGCTGTAGACCAGGCTGGCCTCAAATTCAGAGATCCAGCCGCCTCTCCCTTTGGAGTGCTGGGATTAAAGGTGTGAGCCACCGTGCAGGCTCCATGCCCTGCTCTTTATGTGGGTGCTGGGGAACACTCATCCCATGCTTATACAGGAAGTTCTGTTACCCTCTGAGCCATCTCCCCAGCCTCTTTCTCCTGCATTCTTATTTTCTTTAATTATTCATCGAAATAAACAGCCACATTGGGTCAATTACTGTTGTGTTGCTGTGAAGAAACACCACGACCAAGGCAACTGCTAAGGAAGGCAGTTTAATTGGGGGCTTGCTTACAGTTTCAGAGGGTTAGTCCATGACCATCATGGCAGGGAGTGTGGCAGCAGGCAGACAATCAGGCATGGCGCTGGAGCAGTAGCAGAGAGCTCACATCTGATCTATAGGTTTTAGGCAGAGGAAGAGAGAGCCTGGGCCTGGCATGAGCTGTTGAAACCTCAAAGCCCAACCCCAGTGACACACCTCTTCCAACAAAGCCACACCTCCTAATCCTCCCCAAATAGTTCCACTAACTGGAGACCACGCATTCAAACACAAGAGCTTATGGGGGCCATGCTCATTCAAGCTACCACATACAAGTAAAATCAAATCTGTCTCTAATTTGGGGCTTAATTGTTTTTAAAGTTACTGCCATATCCAACATGGCTCCACAGATGGACCTGACTATGGCGGCAAAGGAATGTAGAAAAGACAGACAGATGGACCCATGGGCACACAGAAAAGCTGGGTTGGGTAGGCTGAGATCTCTGATGGCGGAACTGCAACATCCCACCAGAAAGCTCAGCATGTTTATTATATAGAGTTGAACAAAAGAGTCAGGGCTATTGCAGAGGTAAACAGCGAGGCAGGGGTTATGGTATGCAGCTGGATCAAGGAAACAAGTGTAGCTAATCTCAGTAGGAGCAGTCTCTGTAGGGAGCAGTCTTCAGGCCGTGAAGATGAGGGGAGAAAGCTATGGTGGATGTTTTCTTCACACGCTACCGATATCCACACACGAACCAGACTTTGCCATTGCCTCTGAACTTTACTTAGGGTGGAGAAGGCTTGGCCATTCCTTCATGAGCCTGAGGCTCTGAGGTCCCTGATGTGGCCATACCCATTTTAACAGCACACATTCAGGGCTCACTCAGGGCTTCCTTGGTTCCCATGGGTTACACACACACACACACACACACACACACACACACACACACACACACAAGCATGTGCGCGCACAATTGAGATCCAAGGAACTGATTACATGCTTGAATTTCTGCTTAAATGAAGAAGCAGTTTCTTAGAAAGTTACCAGCTGTTAATCTGCCATTTTATTTGTAGAAAGGGTTAATCTCTTATCTTTGGTGGCTATTTTCTGAACTCAGCATCACTTCCCTTTGATAAGATTTGCTAATATCAATCGGAATCTCTTTTGCCAACTGACTGCAGTGCCTGCCTCCTCTTGCTGAATACTTGCTGTGAGCCGAGCAATGGCTTTCTGCACACCTTACTCAGCAGATCAGCTAAATCCTTTCCCTCCTCAATGGCTCACTCTGAAGGCATCTGAGGATTCCGCTCCGCGTCTCCTCCGGATTCTCACCTGGTTCAGCAGCCCTGAGATGATTGGTGACTTCATTTCTGGAAGCAGCTCTGACGGGTCCTCATTCCTAGCCCTTCGTTCTACTCTCCATCCCTCCTTCTTCCTCTTCCCCTGGCCCTTCTCCCCCTCGGCCTTCACCCCCAGCAGCAACCCCCTAGGCCAGTCCCATAGCATGCTCCTTCATGCATCACATGAGCGAATTTCTTGAGGGCAGTCAACCTGAACAATCTGCTGTCTCTTTTCCAGAGTGAAAAAGAAGCCGCTCTCTAAACACATCTTTATTGAGATGTGATTTATAGACTACAAAGCTGGCGTGTTTGAAGGCTGCAGTTCCGTTTTCAGTAGGTTGCGGAGCAGTCCCTCCACAACCCTAATTAACTTTAGACATTTCCTTCATTCTGAAGAGAAACCGCCATCTGTTACGGTGACTTGTTATCCCTGTGCCCCGTCCCAGCCCCGTGCTCCCTCTAATCCTAGAGGGTAGCTACCGTTTCCGCACCATTTGCCGGGTCTGACATTGTATGTAAGTGGTGTCACACTGTGTGTCATCTTTAGTTTCTGCCTTCTTTACCCGCCGTGTGACTCACCCATGTGATAGCATCTGCCTGAACTTAATTCCTTTTTGCTGCTGGATAACACTATTCTGGACTGATATGTCACACTTCAGCCATTCATCAGCTTACCGACAGCTAGGCTGTTTACACTCTGCAGACTCTTGCACAGACACATTTTCATTGCTCCTGGGCACACACCTAGGACTGGAATTGCTAGGTCATGGTAACTCCATTTTCCGTGTTCGGAGGGGCTTGTCAAGCTTTTCCAAAGTGGCCGCTTCCCTTTTATTTTGCCACCAGCAGCACATAAGGTGTCCGCCTCCTCCCTCTCCTCGCCAGTTTCTCTGGGAGGTCGTAGTCACAGCGGTGAGCAGAACTATCTGGACACGCTCACGCTTTATGTCACCAAAAGACTTCTCAGGCACCATTAGCCGCTTCTGTAATTACTTTGGAATAAAATTATAATCTTTTGCCCATGTATGTATGTATGTATTTCTTCTGTGGCTAGGAATTAAACCCATGGCCTGGAGCACTCTCCTTATTCATTCTACCACTGAGCTGCATCCCTTACCCACTGTCCTTCCAAAAATTCGATTACGTGTCTTTTCATGATTGACTTATGAATATTCTAAGCGCAAACCCCATATCTGGCATGGAATGCACTAAGTAGGCCAGGTTAGCCTCTGGCCTTCTATTCACATGGATCTACCTGCCTCTGCTTCCTGAGTGCTGGAGTTAAAGGTGTGCGCCACCATGCTGGGCTCCTCCGTTGTCGATTGTGTCCTTTAAAGCACAAATGTGTTACATTTTGATGAAGTTCAAGCTGTAAACCTGTTAGTTTATCTTTTCTATCAGTTTGTGTTTTAGTGTTAGAGCCAAGATAATCACCTGACTGAAGGTCACTTAGTATTCCCAGTTCTAGCTCAGACATCTAGGCCTACGGTCCACTGGAAGCTTATTATTGTGTGTGATGTTAAGCGGCCGTCCAGATTGATTCTTTCGTATGTGGATATCCAGTTGTTCCAGTGACTTTTCATTTGTTTCAAAGACCATCCCCCACCCTGTTGAATTCTCTTGGCGCCTTTGTCAACATTCAATTGAGCATAACCGTTAGGGCTTGTGTGTCTGTCCTCTGATCTATGGGTGTCCACACCGCTGGGCTGGGTCTGCTGTGGCGGTGCAGTAAGTTTTCACATTGGCAAGCCTGAGTCAAGAGGCTTGGTCCCTCCCCCTTCGGAGTCTCCAGCATTTTCCCCACGGATTTTAGCATCGGCACTAGTCACAGACCGGCCTTAGAATTCATCAGAAGGCCCCTGCTGCTCATAATGGAAGCATGCCCCTTATACCTAGTGTAAAATTAGAAAAGGGAGGCTGAGCAGGGATGCTTTGGAGTCGAAGGGAAGACAGGTTCTTTGAAAGGAGCTCAAACTGATGGAGGATGAGAAGAAAAGAGCCAAAAAGTTTAGTAAACCTCCCGCTCTGGAGAGGAATGTTTGTTCAGAGAGGGCAGTTTGAGCTAGCACCAGGGGATATTGTGAAAGATAATTGAAATGGTAAAGTCCATTGATCTCCCCAGAAGGCAAGGAAGTCTGAGTAAGCAGTGCTCTTCGTTTGTTGATTGTTACAGAAGATTCTCCTCAACTGAGGGAAGCAGCTGGCGCTTGCTTTCTGCAGCTGAAAAGCAAGGAACAAATAATAAAGAAATGTCCTCTGCCTTTTCCTGCCTCCCTCGGTGGCCGCTCTAACCTCTGGACCGCTTTGTCACAAACCTGGCCACTTTATATGTTCCCCAAGCAAGAGAGAGGAGAAAGAAAAAAGCCAGAGGAAGAGAGAGGGACCCAGAGAGAGACAAGAGAGTAAGAAACGAGAGGGAGAGAAAGAAAGAAATTAGAGGTACTAGGAGAGGATTCTGGACCTTTAAAAATTAGCTGGGCGGTGGTGGCGCACACCTTTGATCCCAGCACTCGGGAGGCAGAGCCAGGCGGATCTCTCTTGTGAGTTTGAGGCCAGCCTGGTCTGGAGATCCAGGACAGGAACCAAAACTACACAGAGAAACCCTGTCTCGAAAAACAAAACAAAACAAAACAAAAATTAGGGGTCCTGGGTAGGCGAGATGGCACAATAGGTAAAATCACTTACTAAGAAGCCTGGTGAGCCAAGTTCAATCACCAGAACCCCAAAAAGGGGAGAACCAATTCCACAGAGTTGTCCTCTGACCTCCACGTGAGTCCTGTGGTGTGAGCCAATGCCCCCATCCACAATCACACACACACACACACACACACACACACACACACACACACACACACACACACATATACACACACACACATGAACTAAGGACCCCTAACTCCGCTATGTAATATAACAAAACGTAGCTAGCATCACACAAATGACACCCTTGGACTATGTAATCCAACTTCTGGGTATTTATCCCAAAGAAATAAGATATGCAGAAAGGGGGAGCAAGGATATTGATGACGGTATTCTCTATGATCATGCAAGGCTGGAACACCCAAATCTCCAAAACAGGAGCAAGTTACACAACACCATGGCAGGTAAAAATTGTAGGTAGTAATACTGGGTTCTCAGAAGACGAAAACAGAACTTGAACTGCATCTGTGTCCACTGCTCAGGGCCCATACTCAGCATCACCCTCACCGGATTAATTGCAGTGGACTCGGTTTAGGTGGAAGCCCCACCTCTCTCTCTCCAGACTGCACCCCTGAAACAGCCCACCAAACAGTAGCTCCTCCCCCTGTGATGCTGGAGACCTTGCCTACCGAGTATTTAAGGTCCAGCCCATGGACCTTCCCCTGAGACCAGCCGGAAATGCTTTGCTCAGATTAAACCTGGACTTTTAATTCAGCCTGATCTGATTTATTGCATGGGTGGAGAAACCCAATATCAGGGTATGGAAACCTTTCAGGCTCCCTGTTGTTGGAGACTTTCTCTCCAGCTCCCGCCACCAAGTCCCGCCAGTCCCAGAGCCCACTTATAAAATAAACACACAGACTCTTACATTATTTAAACTGCTTGGCCATTAGCTCAGGCCTGTTATTGTCTAGCTCTTACTCTTATATTTAGCCCATTTCTATTAATCTTTACTTTGCCACATGGCTCATGGCTTACTGGTACCTTACATCTTCCTTGTCCTGATGGCGGCTCGCAGTGTCTCTCTCTCCGCCTTCCACTCCCCAGCATTCTTTTCCTTGTCCCGCCTATACTTCCTGCCTAGCCAATGGCCAATCAGTGATTTATTTACTGACCAATCAGCAACACACTTGACATACAGACCATCCCACAGCAGCTCCCAACTAGTGTTCCTGCTTTCTCTTGTTCCCTACTCTCAGCACACTTAGTAATCCTCTAGAAAGTGTGAGTGTACCTGTCTTCTGCCCCAAAGCCTCCCTGACTCCCGTCTCATTCGGGAGAAGAGCTGATGTTATTCCCTCAGAACAGGCCCTACGCCGCCTGGCCTGCATCGCCTTCTGCCTCCTGTGTCCACCATCCTGCACACTCTGCTCTGCTTCTTCCTTGACTTTAAATGCACCCTTTCCTCACATCAGCCTCTCCTCCCAGATGTCCGTCGGTCTGTTCTCTCAGGCACCTTCAGAGCTTCATTCTCAAGCTCCATAGAAAACTTCCTTTTGTGAAATCGCTGTCTTTCCCTGGCCCCAGATCCCAGGATTCCCTACTGCTTCTTCTGTTTCATCCTTCGGTGGCATCTCTCACGTCATGGGACTTATTTTAGGGGTTACTGTCTGCTCCCCCAGAAAAGGGGTTTGGTTTGTTCATCACTGCTACGTCATCAGTATCTCAGCTGTGCCTGGCAAGTGAGCTTTCTAAGAAGTATTTATTAAATGGCTGTAACTACGAAAGTATAAATTAGGAAATGAGGCCACCATTTTGAAAGTTGAAAAATATAAACTATTAAGTGTGATGTGCACAGGAGCTCTGGAGTGGAAGAAGTGTGGATTCCAGTCCTGATGCTACCACTTCCCAGCTGGGCAAACTTGGACGACTGTACCGACCCTCTCAACTCCATCATCTGCGAAGTAAGAACAACAACGTCTCCCTCCCAACACTGTTGTGAAGATGAGATGAGGAATGGACACAAGGGCCTGGCGCATGGTAGGCACTGTGTAAGCATCAGGCTTCTCCTCTGAAGACAGTCCATCAGGTGAAACCACAAAACTGGAAGTAAGTGGGGACCTCAGATGCGGGGGTTACACGTTTCCACTTTACCATCTCATACACGAGTCCTCCCGAGGCGTGGAATTCATACAGTGTAGACTAGGACAAAGGAAACCTGGGTGCCGGTTCACCTTGACACGAACTCTGTGACAGTGAAGTCCTTACCTCACCGGTCTGTTTCCATGTTCTTAAAAGCAAGAGGTTGTATTTAGTGACTTTTAAGACTCAAGATTCCATAATTCAGAAAGGCAAGCCATTCCACCTGGCGGTGCCCTATTTCAGCCTAGCCTTCCTCAGACACGCGGACCAGATGTTTCTAATCTTAGACATAAAAGACTCTATTCTTTGGTATTTGAGAGCCAAAAGAAACTAGAGAACTTAAAAAAAAAAATCGAGTAAATGATCTTTTCCTTTTTTCTCATTTCTACATAGCTGCAAAGATAGTGTTCAACTTAAATCATGAAAGAAAAGCAGATATTACACACCTTTGGGTTAGGATCAGCTATGCGAATCTATAACCATGAAGAAAAGCGTTATTATTATTATTATTATTATTTTTAAAGCAACAACCAAGAAGTAGATGCTGGCAGTTCTCAACTGTAGCTACAACCGGCCGGTCTTGGCTGGGCGCCGACGCGCAGTGGGGAGCGGCTGGGAGTGAGCAGGGCTCACTTCTTCCCTGCTGTGGAAAGCTCCCTGGTCTTCTACAGCGGCCCTCAGCAGGTTAGCAGCCCTGGCTGTGCTTCACTGAAGCGGGAGGGGAAGGCGGTGCCCGCTGCCCAGGGCAACTGACCACAGAACGTTAAAAAAAAGGCCCCATTGGTGGCAAGGCCCCTGACTTTACTCAGCTGAAAGCTGAGGAGGATCTCATCTGGGAAGGGTCAGTTCCGAAATGACAGCATTGCCCAAAGTAAACAAAGGGAGCAACCACAACCCAAACCTCGGCTGTGTTTCTTTACAATTCCCAGCCCAGCCCACCGGAGCTCTGGCGGAGGGCCCCACCCATTGCCTCTGATGCCCCAGGAGGCCTTGTCTGAGTAAGTTTAGCTGACCGGAGAGCTGCAGCTTGTGAACATGCCTGCCCTGCCCTCTCCCCTAAGTGCAGAGCTGTTGAGATTGGGGTTTGAGCGCTGCAGTCAGGAAGACTGGCTAAGGCTCACTCATCAGGACCACGTGAGGTGAGGAAAGGCTGCTTAAGTGAGGTTCGGAGGAAGTTTGGGGCCAGACTGGTCCATCTCTTCCTGATCCACTCAGTACTCAGGTCATTGTGCACTGTTCCAGAAAACTAGAAAGAAGTGAAGGAATTAAGGTTGAGATTCTCTGTCAGCCTGCTTTCTTATAGAACCCAGGACCACCAGCCCAGGGATGACACCACTCACAATGGGCTGGGCTGGGCCCTCCCCCATCAATCACTAATTAAGAAAATGCCCTTCAGACTTGCTTACAGCCAGATCTTTTGGAGGTATTTTCTTAATTAAGTTCCCTCTTCTCTGATGACTCTCGCTTGTATCAAGCTGTCATAAAAACTAGCCAGGACAATATCTCCATTATAATATCAAGGTAGGTCGGAAGAAGACCCTGGCATGTGCTGGTTGGTGTCCTTTGGAAGCTGTGACGTGTGACAGGCCACCTCAGCTTTCCCAGCTCCTGTCCTCAGAGCCTGCCTGGCTCCACTAGACAGGACAGGGCCCTGTGCCTGCCGGTGGTGGACAATGGACATGGCCCAGGTGCAGGAAGAAGAGTGAGCAGGGAGGAAAAGTCAGAGAGAGGCTGGCAGCTAAGAGCCACCAGTTGTCCCTCTGGTGCCGCACAGGGCTGGAGACTAGCCCCTCGGCTTTGGGGAAGTCAGAAGAGTCATGAAAGTGAGATGAGAATGTGTGGATCCAAAACTGAGGCGCCTGCGAGATACGTGAACAATAACTTTGCCACACACCAGAAGTTAAGGCTCTCCAAAGTGTGTGGCAGAAAAAGGTATCCACCAATGGTCGTCTGGACTATGATTGGCTCCCTGATAATCTCAGGCAAAAATTAGAGATCACTGCTGCAGCCCAAGATGCTTGCCTTGAAGGTTTGGGCGGAGGATGCTGTGGCATGGGCTGCAAGGACCCATGTGGCTTCCTCGAAACAGTGACCTTGGCCCTCGATCAATGGTTCCTAGCTAGTGCTGGATTGTCCTGGAAGTTGGCCAAGATGATTGAAGCCAGCGGAAAGGAGCAAAAAAAGAAAAAAAAAAAAGTCAAGAAAATATTGCAGGATAGTGAGGAAATACTGGACCAAAGCAAGGCTGAAAATGAGCTGGACAAACTCCAAACTCTGCATCTCCATGTCTGATGTCCAACACTCTTCAGATCTCCATCTCCTTTCAGCCTTGTTCACTGCAACACACTTCTCTCTCTTGGGCTAACTTCTTGTTAGCAACTTTCCTCGGCAGGTATCCCATGACTCTGGCATTTTGGAATATCCAAGGCAATCCAGGCTTCACCTTAACAGCTTCACACAATGACCTTTCTGGGCCCCCATGCCAGGACACCCCTACCACATGCCTGGTCTCAGCAGCTTTCCTTAGTCATAGAGGGCGATTTCATAACCCCTGTTGTCTTTGATTCTAGAGCCAGAACCATGTGGCTGAAGCTGCCAAGTTCTGCTGTTTGCTGGGGCTGGAGCATGGCCCCCTCATTCAATTACATCTTTACCAGCTTTCTGTTTTCCATGGTTTCCTTCACTGTCTAAGCTTGGCTGTCCTGAAAGTTGATCTGTAGACCAGGCTGGCCTCAGCCTCAAAGATCCACTGGCCTCTGTCTTCCCAGTGTCACTAAAGGCATGCACTACCACACCTGGCTCTAAACTTTTCTTTAATTCCTTTTCACAAGTTAGAAACTTAGCTGTGTGGGATCTTGCCATGAGATCATCATTCCATTTCTTAATCTGTTTATCTCCTTGAACCAAGACTTAGCTCTATTCTACTTCCTGGTGCTCCTTTTCTCCTCAAATTGTACGTTTTGTGTTTTTACTTTCTCAACTTGCTCATTTTCATTTTAAATCTTCATTAACCATTAATAACAACATGACAGAGTCTATACTAGGCTGTTTTGGGATTTCCTCTGTCAATGGAATTAATCCAAATCTCTTCACTTTAGCCTCAGGCATGTAGTGGGTACCTGTTCCATCTATGGCCTTGCAGTACCAGCCCCTAGGGCATGGCCTCAGGGGCTAGCTTAAGCTGAGAGGCACATACCCCTGGCCCCCTCTCTCCCTCATGGATAGGGTTGGGGATGGAACAATAAACCTTAGACTCAGGATTCTCATTTGGAAAAGAAAAAAGGGGAATAGATAGGATATGATATTAAGGTAGATTATTATATCTACTTGTAGACTAATTTAGCAAACTATCAGCCTTAGATAATTTGCACTGGTATGGATTCTTTTTTTTTTTTTTTTTTTTTTTTTTTTTTTTTTTTTTTTTGGTTTTTCAAGACAGGGTTTCTCTGTGTAGTTTTGGTGCCTGTCCTGGATCTCACTCTGTGGACCAGGCTGACCTTGAACTCACAGAGATTCACCTGCCTCTGCCTCCCGAGTGCTGGGATTAAAGCTGTTCACCACCACCACCCGGCAAATTGGATTCTTGTATATTGATACAAATGTAAGCTATTTTTCTATCTCTATTTAAGGTAATTTGTATACTGATACAAATTCAAAAGTATAATTGTCATATTATACATATGTTCCTACTCCTATTTGAAATATTTTGTATATTGATACAAATGTAAAATTATATTTGTCATACTGTGTGTATGTTCTACCTCTGTTTAGGATATTTTGCATATTGATACATATTAAGGATATTGTTGTCACATTGTACTATACATTCTTACCTCTGATTAAGATATCTTATATACTGTCACAATTTTTAGGTCATTGTCCTTATACTATACATCTGTTTATAAATTATTTACCTTGATAATGTGAAACCTTAGTCCTTAGGTCATTTAGGTAGATAAGACAGATTAATAGTCACCCATGCTTGTCATATCTATAATTATGTTAGCTAGGTTTTCCAGATTTACAGAAATGTATGTAAGATGGATAGGTAATCTTCAAACACTTCATAGACCTAGAGAATATAGCATTTAAATGTTTTGATAACTTAGAATTCTGATGACTCGAGACACAATTGCTCCTGGCAGCACTGATCTACTCCCCAGAGAACGTTGGGCTTCAAAGATACTTTGTATGGAAGTTTGTCTTCTCTTGGCAAAAAAAATGGCCTGCTGGGCAAAGAACTGCCCTTGCCTCAGCTGCTGACAGTAAGCTCCCTGTTCTTTCCAGATGAGCAGGAATACAAGGAAAATTGACTGCTGAACCTTTCCAAGACAGGGTAGAATGGTCTTTCAAAATTCCTACTTTTAAAAATGGTCTGGCCGGGCGGTGGTGGCGCACGCCTTTAATCCCAGCACTCGGGAGGCAGAGGCCGGCGGATCTCTGTGAGTTCGAGGCCAGCCTGGGCTACCAAGTGAGTTCCAGGAAAGGCGCAAAGCTACACAGAGAAACCCTGTCTCGAAAAACCAAAAAAAATAAAAATAAAAATAAAAATGGTCTGTCAGATATTCTAGGCCTGTAGCCAAAATGGGTGCCCCAACTGTGCTGAGAAACTTTAGGTGACTGTCCAGGCTGCCAGCGGTCTCTGTCTACTCTTGCAATTCTTCGGAAGTTGCTTGTTTACACCTCCTGTTTTCTCAGGTAATATTTTCCTTCTCAGGTCTTTGATGGGGTTGAAGACTAGATAATTACAATTATAATCCTCTTGTATCTTAGCTAAGAACATTTTAGGTACTAAAATTAAATTCTTCAGTATAGGACAGCTATTGGAATAATCTCTGTAGCTTGCCATTTACCTATGATCTGGCCATTTCTGGACATTTAATGTGTGTTTCTTGTTTGATGTTGTTTTTGTTGGTTGTATTTCTATTTTGTTTATGTTATTACCTTTCCCCTCTCCTGGATAATACTTGATAATCATTGCAATTGTATATAGTTTTGTATTAGGTTAGAACTTTCTTATTTAGACAAAAAGGGGAGATGTAGTGGGTACCTGTTCCACCTATGACCTTGAAGTATCAGCCCCTAGGGCATGGCTTCGGGGGCTAGTTTAAGCGGAGGGGCATGTATGCCTGGCCCCCTCTCCCTCATGGGCTTAGATGGTGCTGACTGATTCAGGTGGCAGGAGCAGCGTGGGACAGGGCATCAGCCTTCCAGGACTCTGTGGTGATTTTGCCTACCTGGTTTAGTGAGCTGTTCTCTCCAATATAATTTCTAAATAAATAGTTCCTTTATCAGTATCTATGGATTATCTGCTATACAGGCAGACTCTTCAGACAAGGGCAAAAAGCAGCCACACTCTTCACCAAAATATCACAAGAATGATCTCTAGGTAACATGCTAAAATTCTTCTCCTCTGAAATCTCTTGATCCAAGCCCCAAAGTTCAAATCATCCTCAGCACCATTGTCTTCCATGCTTCTACCAGTATGACCCATTAAGCAGTGCTTAAGGCATTGCATTGCTTTCCTAACCCAAAGGACTAAAGTCCAATTCCTCTAAACAAAAAACATGGTCAGGCCTATCACAACAACACCCCAGTCCCTGGTCCAACTTCTGTCTTAGTTAAGGTTCCTATTTCTGTGAAGAGACACCGTGACCACAGCAACTTTTATAAAGGAAAACATTTAATCAGAGCTAGCTTACAATTTCAGAGGTTTAGTCCATTATCATTATGGTGGGACATATCGGTGTGCAGGCAGACATGGTGCTGGGGAAGAGCTGAGAGTTCTACATCTTGATCCACAGGCAGTATAAGTAAAAACTGTCACCCTGGCCAGACTTGACCTTATAAGACCTCAAAGCTCACCTCCACAGTGACACATTTCCTCCAACAAGTCCACACCTCCTAATCACACCACTCCCTATGGGCCAAGCATTCTAACACATGTGTCTGTGGGGGGCCATTCCTATTCAAACCACCCACAGGGAGCTTATATACTCACATGGAAAATATTATGTGGGAAAAAATGTCTTTAGAGTATGAATCCTATTCAAACTACTGTACAGAAGTATAGTTCTGGACAGAGGATGTTAGGATTGTAAAGGAATTACCTTCTGAGGTGAAAAGTTTATTTCTGCTTAAAAGAGATACATATTAATCATGATTTTAAAATCATTGCTTGTTTCTGGAAACATTGCTGATTTCTCTACAGAACGTTATATTCATGAGTAAGCCCATTTGCATTGTTCCTACTTCAGTCTTGTGACAACCGGTACGACTAGCTTCATACAGACTTCTTGTCATCTTGACCATGCCACACACCACCTCCTGGAGAGAGTAATTGTGTGCGTCAAGCCCCACCATCTTCATAGATGAGTTACTAAGAAGAGTGACATGAGGTGAAGCTGGCAGTGAAAATGCCATGTGCTGTTGATACTGTGGGCTAGGTTTTCTTCCTAGACTCACTGGAGCAGTAAACAGTGAAATGTCACCAGATAATTTCCTGATGCCACAGATACTGATTTTATTTTTGTTCTGTTGTACGGTAGCAATGTCCTGTTACTTTGTAGTCATACAGATTCAAAGTGAAAACTAAAAATTCAAATGTATGAAGTCATATACTTCATAAATGATGATTAAAATTTAGAAAACATTTTATGGATATAGTAGTGATTTTAGGAGCTGGATGAAATGGCAGTTAGAAGCATAGAGCTGAGGAGCTTTTAATGGTGAAACAGACTTCACGTTGTTGAACATGGCTTTCCTATACTCTTTTTTTTTTTTTTTGAGACAGGCTTTCTCTGTGTATCTCTGGCTGTCCTGGAACTCCCTCTGTAGACCAGGCTGGCCTCAAACTCAGAGATCCACCTGCCTCTGCCTCCCAAGTGCTGGAGTTAAAGGCGTGTGCCACCACTGCCCCTTGAACAGGGCATGGTCCAGTAGCTTTAGTCGTTGTAGTATTTAATGGCTTATTAACGTTTTCCACACTTCTGGTAATGAATTTTAAGTTACAGTACTTGTCACATAGTCTTAGTAAAATTGAAGCTAAATATTGATGTAAATTTGATACTTTTTATTAAAAAAATATTATCTTGGTAATTTTATGAGAGGATCCATAGGATACACTGAGCACAGAAAACTCAAAAAACATTAGAAATTGTTAATGGTCCGGGGATATATTGTCCTTCTACAGATGAGAAAATTAGGCTCAGAGAGTTTAAAGATGATGGTCATGTAAGGACTAGGAAGAGTTAGAACTCTAAAGCCTCCCAAGTCCATGGCAAGGGCATTTACTGCCTCATCACTGCCTGCAGACACAGGGTGGTTCTGGGCCGTCAGATAAGGGTGTGTTCTTTATTAAGCCAACACATGCTGGAGGGCAGGAAGTGGATGCCTCAGGGGTGAGGTCGCTTTTTGGGTGCAGTGTTTTTTTTTTCGTTTTTTGTTTTTTGTTTTTTCTCCTTTCTGTTCTTTCTTTCTGTTCTTTCTTTCTTTCTTTTTCTTTCTTTCTCCTTTCCTCTCTTTCATTTGTTTCTTTCTTTGCTTTGTTTTGTTTTTGTAAACCAAGCAGCCAGCAAAGGCTAATTCAGATACCAGTCAAGGGAATTAAGGCTGCCACTAATCTCCACCACAGACCAAAGGATGCTGACTGGTCCCAGGGGTAGGTCTGTGATGCTCAGAAGTGCTCAGTCTTCCTTCTCTGGGACTATTTCCTACTTTCTTGATGCTAAGAATGTGTTGCTTACCTTGATGTTAGAGCCTTCTTCACTCTGTCTGGGACTGCACTTTTAGAGGATTCATCTGATTCCCCTAGGAAGAGTGAGCTCCAAAGTAAGGCACCCCAAGTGATGAACTGAGTGAACTCCAAAGTAGGGCACCCCAAGTGATGAACTGAGGAACTAGGAGGGAATGCTGAAGGCTTGCTTCTATTTATTTTAAAGTCTAAAGTAAAGAGTTTCAGCTTTACCACCACTAAAATAGTAAAGCAGTACATGTAATACCGATAGTAACTATACAGTGACTGAGAGTGCACACTCAGGCTTTTGGTTTTGTTTGCTAACAGAGTATTTTGGAGCTAACTCTTGGAAAGAAAACGCCTATGTGTCTTGTTCCAGCTGTATCACCCCACCACCACCACCACCACCAACCCCCGCATCTTTTGCTAGGATTAAATGATCATTCCCTGGTTAAAGGAATTTGACACTTAGGGGAACCCAACTGACTCTGCTTTTCCCTTCCTTGTGCCATTCATCTGGCATAACACTTTGTAGTGGGTAGCCATTCCAGCTTTGGTCTGGAACTTCCAACCCCCATTGTTCAATATTGTGCCAAGACCTGACCAGATAATAAAGCTGTTTGAGAAGTATCAAGTACACGTTGCCATGGAGAGAAAGAGGGAAGTGTGTAAGATGTGTGTCCCCTACCCATAGATAATGTATGTGGGAGCGCATACACTAGGCAAAGGGAAAAGGCTAGAGGACTCATGGACATGATGCCAGGCACAAAGCTCTGCAGCCTGCGGAATCAGGGCTGCTGAGAAGTATCTTCAAATGGCACTACCCCTCCCCCAGAGTTGCAGAAAGCAATGCAGTGAGTCAGGTCTTGGGAGAAACAAAACTCAACTCTACTACTGTCCTGGTTGGGTGAGCTTGTCTTGGGCAAGTCCCCAGCTATCCCCACCTTTTACCCCAGGAAGACAATTCCCCTGCTGCACAGAAAGGGGTACTGGGTGGTTTTGGAGAATTCTACATGTTCTGAAGTAGCCCTGGGCATTAGTGAAGGGACTTCTCCAATGAAAGCAACTAACATTTTGAGTTTATAATGAAGTTAGATGGGCTTAAAGTATCAGGTTGCCACCAAACCTTCCATGGCTCATGACTTTTCCTCCTCAGGCACTGGTGTGCTTCTGGACCTGCCAATAGCTAGGGAGGGCATGCAGCCACTTCAAATGTCAGTTAAGTCCATAATATATGCTGAGGGTAAACAAGTAATGAAATAGTATACACTTATTATACATAAAGCTACAAACTATATATACATATACATGCATAGAAAAGATATGAAAGAACCCACGATATTTTTTAAGAAAACTTTTAAATGTACTCATTTTATGTTTACAGGTGTTTTGCCTGCATGTATGTCTATGCACCACTTGTGTGCCAGGTGCCTGAAGAGGCCAGAAGAGGATGTCAGATTCCCTGGGACTTGAGTCACAAATAGTCAAGAGCTGCCCAGTGAGTGCTGCCTGGTTCCTCTGGAAGAGCAACAAGTGCTTTTAACAGCAGAGTCATCTCTCCAGCCTCTTTAAATTCTATTACGGCTGGGCGGTGGTGGCACACGCCTTTAATCCCAGCACTCGGGAGGCAGAGGCAGGCGGATCTCTGTGAGTTCGAGGCCAGCCTGGGCTACCAAGTGAGTTCCAGGAAAGGCACAAAGCTACACAGAGAAACCCTGTCTCGAAAAACCAAAAAAAAAAAAAAAAAAATTCTATTACGGTATTTGTTTGCTTTAAATTAACTATTCTAGTAATTAAAAGTGAAACTGTTTTTAGACTAAACATCAAAGTCTTGTACAAATACTTCATAATCTCTGTAAGAAGTGGCATCAGCATCTTCAGGAGGCGGCTCCACTGGAAAGAAACCTCTGGGCCCTGGACTGGAGCCTCTGCTAAGGGTTGCCAGGGCCCAGAGTCTCTGTACAGACCAGGGCTAGATGGGGGCACTGACTCACATCATTTGAAAGTTTCACTGAATTACCTCAGGTAACTGGGGTTTCCCCAGCACTTAATGAGTTTGGTTTTCTCCACAAGGCTTTTGAACTAAATGATCTGTAGAGACCTTTCTATTCTAAAGTCCATTTCTGAGTAACATTCCATGCCAAAGACTCACAGAAGTAGACATGTCATAGGGAAGCAAGGCAGTCATTTCATACTCGCCCCAAAGAAAGTGAAATTTGACATCTCTCTCTCTGTCTGTCTGTCCCTGTCTGTCTCTGTCTCCTCCCCTCCTCCCCTTCTCTCTTCTTCCACTATTTACTTAAACTTTCTGTATCTGTGACATTCTCCCCTTTTTGGGCCCTGATGAGGTACATATACAACTTCCACTTTAGAAGCTGAAAATTCAGATCTTTATTTCCTAGCCTCCCTTGCAGCTATGAACAGGCATAAGGTTCTGCATTGGATTTTGGCTCAGGAACTTGTAACCTCAATAGCAAAGGATGATAAATTTGTTCCAGAGAGTTGTGGAAGCTGCAATGTGTATACTGCTTCCAGTGCTTCACCGGCGATGGCTCTGGCACCAGAGACCAGCAGCCAGCACTGCCCATGGCCCAGGGGTGCGGCCCCTGCTGTGGAGGCCTTGGTGTCTTCAGAGGCTCTGGCACCTATGCTGCCTTTAACCTTGCATCTGCCATCCTTCCATGCCACTCTTATTCTCTAATACATTCTCCCTCTGCTTCGTTACCTGGAATTGTTTTGGTTTCTCGCAGCAAAAACCCTCTGACTGACTCACACTCATTATTTTTTTAGAAGAAAAAAAAAAGAGATGTACTTTTTTAAAAAGTAGAAAATAAATATATATAAGGGAAAATGTGTTTTTCCATCCCCCTTTTGACCTCTGATCTTCCTAGATCCCTTATTTAGAAGGCATACAACAGTACTAGTTCTTATGGCCTCAATACATACTATACTTCTTTTATTGTATATATTCACTGAATACAGTATTGATTACATAAGGATATTTTCATGTAAGTACTCAATGCAATTTAAGCATATTCCTCATTGGCCCCCTTCTGACCTTTTCCCCACCTTTTTATTTCTACTTTCATGTCATATGTACATACACAGTGTTATGAATCTACATAAAATCTAGGAACCACTTATGAGAGAAACACATTCTTATTTTTCTGAGACTGATTTAGTTCACTTAATGTGATTATCTCCAGTTGCATTCATTTTCCTGCAAGAGACACAACTCTGTCCTTCATGGCTAAAAAAAAATTCTGTGTATATGTATATCAATTTTCTTTATCCATTTATTTATTCCTCTGTTGTTGGAAGGTTGACTCTGCAACTCAGCTATTGTGAACAGCACTGTGCAGGTATTTCTACAGAATGTGCCAAGTCTTTGGAGTCCTCTGGGTAAATACCTATGAGTGGTACAGCTAGTGCATAATCTAGATCTAATTTTAGTTTCTTGACAAACTTCCACACTAATTTGCATAGTGACTGGACCAGTTCACATTCCCACCAGCAGTATACAAGGTGTTCCCTTTGTCCATATCCTTACAGCATTTGTTGTTATTGTGTTTTCTTGATAACTGCCATTCTGACTCTCCACATGGTTTTAATTTGCATTTCTCTGATGGCTAGTGAAGTGGAACATTTTTCGTATGTTTATTGGTCATTTGTATTTCATCCATTGAGAGCTGTCTGTCCCTTTCATTAGCCCATTTGTTGACTGAGCTGTTTGAGTTCTTGTTTCTTTGTGTCTTCTAGAAATCAACCCTCTGTCAGACATACAGCTAGCAAAGATTCCCTCCTATTCTGCAGGCTATCCCTTTGCTTGATTAATTCTCTCCTTGGCTATGTGGAAGTTTTCATTCAGAAGGTTCCATTTAACAATTGTTGGGATTATTTCCTGAGCCACTGGAGTCCTAGTCAGAACGCCCCTACCTAGTCCATATATTGAAGTATTTTTTCCACCTTTTTACTCTAACATTTTCAGAGTTTCAGGTCTTAACTATATCCATTTGGACTTGATTGTTGTGTAGGATTATAGAGCTCTGGTTTGACTCTTCTCCATGTGGATACCCAGTTCTCCCAGAACCACATTGAAGAGGCTATTTTTTGAGGGCATCTTTGTCAAAATCACATGGCTTTGTTCTGTCTCTTCCAATCTATCCCACTGATTATTTAATTTTGAGATCTTTCATTTCCTTCATTAAGATTATGCCAAGTTACTGTTTTGTTTTGTTTGTTTGTTTTAGACAGTTGTGAGTGGGGTTGTTTCCCTGAGCATTCTCCAAGAGTTTGTCATTGGTATATAAGAAGCCTTCTTTCTTTTTCTTTTCCTTCCTTCTTTCTTTTCTCTTTCTTTCTTTCTTTCTTTCTTTCTTTCTTTCTTTCTTTCTTTCTTTTTTTTTCTTTCTCTCTCTCTTTCTTTCTTTGTCTCACTAAGAAGCCCTTGGCTGACCTGGAACTTACAAAGAGTTCCTGTTTTCCAAGTCAGGTATAAAAATGTATACCACCTAGGGGCTGGAGAGATGGCTCAGCGGTTAAGATCACTGGTTGCTCTTCCAGAGGACCCAGGTTCAATCCCCAGCACCCACATGACAGCTCACAACTGTCTGTAACTTCAGTTCCAGAGTATCTGACACCCTTACACAGACATACATGCAGGCAAAACACCAGCGCACATGAAATAAAAATAAAGAAAATTTTTAAAAAATGTGCACCACCAGACCAGTGGAGCTACTGACTTTTTCATGTTAATTTTGTATCCTGCCACTTAGATGAATGTGTTTGTTTGTTCATTTGTTTGTTTGGGTAGAGACTTTAGAGTGTCTCTTACATAGACAATCATCATCTGCTAAAAGGGACACTTTGACTTCTTCCTTTCTTATTTGTTTCCCTTCTATTTTCTTTTCTTGTCTTATTGCTATAGCCACGTTTTTTAAGCACTACATTGAGTAAGATTTGCAAAAACAGGGGACTGGAGAGATGGCTCAGCAGAAGCACTTACTGCTTTTTCAAATAATATTTTTTGTTCCCAGCACCACATGGTAGCTCACCGTGCCTATGACTCCAGGGAAATCCAACACCTTCTTCTGGCCTCCTAGGGCATATGCAGATCTACACACAGATGTAGACACAGACCTAGGCAAGTTTCAAAACTTAAAAAAAAAATCTTTATTTTTAAAGATTAGAGAAAGCATACCCCCTTTTTTTATTCCTGATTTTAGTAAAATGCTGGGATTTTCACCATGATATTGTCTATAGATTTGCCATATATAGCAAGAAGGTTGTCATATTTTGTTGAGATACAATCCTCTGCTCCTAGTACCTTCAGGGCTTTTAGCATAAAAGGATGTTGGATTTAGTCAAAAGCCTTTTCCAATATTAAGGTGAGATGTGATGTCTGTCCTTGCATCTATTTATGTTATATATTATATTTATTGATTATATAGAGTATATTAAACCATCCTTGCATTGCTCTACAGATATTCTGTGCATACACAAACATATCCTTATTCTTAAGAAAAATAATACAAAGGTCACCATGCATGCACATAGTGTCATTCCATAGATATTTTTCCATAAGTTGTCTTTTAAAATTAGTATGTATTAATTGTGCAGCCTAATGGGTTCCCTGTGACATTTTCAGATATGGATATAAGCACTTTGATCATATCATTCCTTTCAAACTTAACAATACACATTAGAAGTAATTACATGAGTATAAAGCTGCTTTGTTCTTTTCAATGAGAATCATGACTTTCAATAATATAGTATAATTTATGCAGTCAATCTGCCACTATGAATGGTTGAGTTGCTTACCCTTTTGGGGACTACAAGCTCATGCTTCCAAGATTTCCTTGGAAGCATGCCATAGTGTCCAGTGCAAGCAAATTCATAGGATAAATTTCTGATAGAGAAGTTGTTTGTTCAAAGAATATAACTTCTTAATTTTGACAGTACCAAACTGCACTGTAGTCTTTGAGGCACTAAAATTGTTTTAGTTGCTGGCCTGATAGTGTATGCCTTTAATAGCAGCACTCAGGAGGCAGAGGCAGATGGATCATGTGAGTTTGAAGTCAGCCTGGTCTGCTTAGCCAGTTTCAGCTCAGCCAGGGCTACACAATGAGATCTTGTCTCAAAAACAAACCAAAAAAATCAAGATGTTTTAGACTTCTTTTATCACCAAATCCGCACCTCATCACCTATATCACCATATTTTTGTAATTTTGAGGGTTTTATTATTTAGATTATGTTTGAAGCTGAATATTTTCTGTATTCAAATGCCATTTACATTTTTAACCTACATTTATGACTTTTATCATGAATTTTTCTATTGGATTTTAACATGTTTTCAAATTGTTTTCTAAGAAGACCATATTTCAGTCCATTTTATTTCATGCCAATATTTTTCCTAACTTATTTTCTGTAATCTAACTTTGTTTGCTTTTATTTTATTTTTGTTATTTGTCTTGCCACAAATCTCTTAATGTATTTTGGCTCATTGCTCTCTATTAAGAGGGTTTTTAGTTGAGAAACCTCCCATTTCTTAATTCTGAAGCTGCAGTGACAGAAAAATCAACACTCGCTACTTCTGGTTAAGGACAGCGGATTCAACAAATACACCGTGTACCACTTCTTCCCAGAACTCACCCAAAACAATATTTTGGTTAAGCAGGACACTCTTGTTGTGTTAAAGCCAAGAAAAAGAAAGAAAAGGGGGGAAAAGGCACAAACACAATAAAATTTCTTCCTCCATGTTCCACATTGGCCATTTCCTCCTTGCCCATACCTAAGCACAGCAACTGGTATGTTCAGTGTGTTTCCAGGATCTCTTTATGCACCTTGAAGCAAATCACTAGGTAGGTACATGTGCTTTAAAGGAAAAGCCTACAAAGACAAACAAAACACACAAAGAAAAACATTTATTTATTTATTATGTGTATTGGCTTTGTTACATTTGGATTGATTTGTTTTTGTTGTTTTTGATATATGGCCTCTGTCGCTCTGCAGCCCAGTGTCTTAGTTACTGTTCTATTGCTGGAAAGAGACACTATGACCAAGGTAACTCTTAAAAAAGCAAGCATTGTAGGGTCTTGCTACAATTTCAGAGGGTTAGTCAGTGATCACCATGGTGGGAAGTAACAGGCATGGTACTGGAGCAGTAGCTGACAGCTTTATATCCTGGTCCACTGGCAGCAGGAAAGAGAGAGACTGGGCCTGATGTGGGCTTTTGAAACCTCAAAACCCACCCCCAGTGACACACCTCCAACAACAAGGCCACACCTCCTAATCCTTCCCAAACAATTCCATTCACTGGGACCAAGCATTCAAACATATGAGCTTGTGGGGGCTATTTTCATTCAAACCATCACACCCAGGCTGGCCTTAAACTTGTGATTCCCCTGCCTCTGCCTCTGAAGTGCCAGTGTGAATTATAACTTCAATGCAAGATCGTTTTAAAAGCTGGACATAGATGCGTGAATGGTAACTGGATCAAGAGACCCGAGCAGGTTGAGTTCTAGACCTGTGTTTGAGGACACTGTAGTAGCACTCTTTACCTTTCATAACCCCCAGATGCTAGGCAGTTTATGTACTAAGTATTGAGGAATATGGATGGGGGTAGAGCTAGAGCAAGATGAACTGAAAGCTACCCCAGCAAGCAGTGAGACCCCAGAACTGCCATCCCCTAGCTGTTACCTGGTTGTGGATTGTACCCTCCATGCAGATTCCAAGGATTAGAAGTTTTTCTTCTGGTGAAAGAGTAAGAACTAAGGAAACCAAGCACAGCTGTATGAAGACAACACCCTGAAAACACGGGAAGGAGACGACACAAAAATTACTCAGAGACCCATCTTAGTTACTTCCCCATTGCAACTTATAAAAGAAAGCATTTAATTCGTGACTTACAGTTTCAGGGGGTGAGTCCATGATCATCACTGCTGGGAGCATGGCAGCAGGCAGGTGGCCATTGTGCTACAGCAGTAACTTGAAACACAACTATGAGACACAGAGAGACAATGGGAATGGTATGAGTGAATCCTTTGAAGCCTCAAAGTATACTCTCAGTGACACACCTCCTCCTGCAAGGCCACACCTCCTAATCCTTACCAAGCAGTTCCACCAGCTGGGGACCAAGTATTCAAATATATGAATCTATGGGGGACATTCCCATTCAAACCGCCACAGACCCTGACTGGGGACCTTGCCTTCTCTCTTCTTCCCTACAGCTATGTTGTAGCACTGAAAACAAAAAACAAAAACAAAAACAACAAAAAACACTGATGGCCATCCGGCCGTCAGCCAAGCTTTCTTATCATATCTAATCATATCCTAAAGATAATTTGGAGACAGTGGCACCTTTATCAAAGAAAACCAAGTATTTGGTGTCCTTAGAGTCTAAGGCTTAGAAAGAGACATGTGCATATACACAACATGAGACCAGAAAGCTTGTTGTTACGTTTCTTCTAATGAACTTTTAGAGAGCAGCAAAAACGAGATTTTAGAATTAAAAACATGGCCGCAGAAACAAAACATCACACCCAGAAAGGAAGCAAGGCGGGAAGATTAGAGATGGACAGCAGGGCAAAAGTGATTCATTTTGGAGATGACCTCAGAACACAGCTGTCAGGGCTGAAGCAAGACAAGGAAGCCGGTGCATCTGACCAGGGCTGGAACTATCACCAGGGTCTGGGCTTCAGTGGAGACTCTGGTGAGGACTGTGTAGAAAATATACCTTGGGTTTTGGAGGATGGATCAGTAGGTAAAGTGCCTGTTGTGTAAGAAGAGGATCTTCGTTCAGGTCACCAGAGCCCATAGAAAAAGCTGTCTGTGGTTGTAATGTCTCCAGCCCCAGTACTGGAGTGGGGAGGGAGGTCCTGGGGGCTTGCTGGCCAGTCGGTCTAGCTCTAAGAAGAAGCTCCAGATTCAGTGAGAGCTCTTGTCTCCAAAAGATGAGGTGGACAGCAGTAGGGGAGGACACCTGACTCTCCACAAATGCACACAGGGTTAAGTGCATTGCCACCAGCAGCAGCACTCTTCCATGCCCTGCGAAACACACACACACACACACACACACACACACACACACACACACACACACTCACACACACACACACACACACACACACATACACACACACACAGTGCTTCAAAGTTATCACCTTCAGGGCTGAGGAGGGTATTTACTTTATCTGTGTTTGGTCGGTAGATAAGGGCTCTCTGGGGAAGAGGGCATTAATTTTGCAACACTTCCTGAATGAACTTTCAGTGGCTAGGAAAAAAAGGACCAGGCAAAAAGCCACATGATGGGAGTTTAGAAGACACTGGTATGGTAATTGCCAAGTGAACAAGAGCAGAGCGTGCATGCCCTCATGGTAGTGTCTATCTCCTCAGCTTTCTCTCTGAGGAACTTACCAAAGGATGTGCCCCACCAAAACAATGGAGTAAATCAAGAAAGAGGAAGAGGTGCAAAGGAATCAGGGTGCTCAACACAGAGTGAAGGAAATCCCCAGGATGTGGCAAAGAGATACCCCAGCTTGATAGCTGGCCAGCAGGCCTGGCGATCCATGAGTCTGGAAGGGAGCACATTGGAAGGCTCTAGATCAAGAGCAACCCTTTCCCATTGATAGAATACCAGATTGTTGACACAGCCAGGGGAAAATACGGATTGTCAGTGACACACACACATACACACGAGGCCTATGAAAACTGAGACAAAAGGTTGCCTAGAGAGAGAGCAAAATATTTTTGAAGAGAGTCTATGTGATCAGAATGTATTTATAACATAGGTGGGAACGGTAATTGTTTTTGTCCGTGGTGATGTAAATACTGAGTAGTCGGCTAAAATAATGTAGGTGTATAAGGCCAGGAAACACATGTGTCGTGGATGATGGGCAGGGGTGGAAGTTAAATCCCCACCTTCTGCAGTGAAAGTCAACAGGGAGGATCAAGAAGTAGCTATTTAGAGGTATGCTAATTACAACAAGGGAGTTAGACAGATAAAGCCTTGAAAGAGCACTCCTCTGGGGGTTGAGAAACGGGTGGGGAGGAGCATTTGCGGGGAGGATAAGTAATATAGAGCAACAATTTGGCTTTTAAAACTGCACACATGCTAAACTTTGATATACATTACCAGTCTATCTGTCTTCTTCATGAAAAAGGGAGGCGGTGGGATGGAAACTGTGCTCTGTTCCCAGCTAATAAGGAAAGTGGGTGGGTAAATGAAACTCTCTCTCGTTCCATTGTTCCTACAGCCTCACAAGCTGGTGTCTTTCTGTCTCCTGTTAAGGCAGAAGGAAACCTATGAGCAACTGGGAAATTTGGACTTTAAGATCTATATAAGACCTGTTCACACAAAACTGACCCAGCATCAGGGCTTGCAGATTTGATTTATAGCTGTTATTTTTAAATCTCATGGAAATATCTTACACAGTCTTGAAACTAACAGTGTGTGTGAGTGAAATGGCATCATTCGGCTACGTGGTCCTTTGGAGACAATAGACTGTACACCTCCTTTTTTACATTTATTCAGTTATTCGAATGTGTGCTGGGGGACCATGCCGAGGTGAGAGGACAGCTCACATGAGACACACCTCTGGCTGGACCAAGTTCATTCCCATGATGGAGCGCAGGCTATCAGCCTTGGTAAGTACCATTGCCTGCTGGCTCAGGTTCTACCTACCACCTTCTACTTGTAGGCAAAGTAGCCCTGGGAATGAAGCCTCTGGAAGGCAGGGGTAGTCATCCTTTCTCTTCCTTCACCTTCTAGGCACCGGATTCGTTTTACCTTGGAACAATGCTCATGATTTTCAATTTAAGATAAAGTTCAAGAAGCCAATTCAGTAACACCCCCTCTTTTTCTTCTGTTTCACAACGCAGTGGGCCCAGCTTCCTTCTCTTTCTTCCCCTCGCCGAACACCACTTCTGAGAGTCCTGGTCTGCCTTTCCTTCTGGCTGTTGCCTACTGCTGTCCCAGAAGTGTCTAAGGACCACTTGGCCAGGTGGCATATGCCTGGAACACCAGCACTGGGGGGTGGGGGAACTGAGTGGGAAGGTCGTGAGTTCTCGACCAGCCTGGGAAAGAAAGGGAAAGGGGTGGGGATAGACATCTTGCTAACTGACTGAAATCTGCTAAGTCTATCCTGGTCCGCTTCCCTCAGCCTCCCCCCATCCCTCCCTCTCCTTCCCCCATGCCTGGATGCCTGGTACCCCCGTCTTCTTTGTGAGCCTTCCTTTGCTTTTCCTTCCCATCTTATTCTGATTTCATTGACCTTTCCTTCCTTCCTGCTCTTTTTTTAAAAGATTTTTTGAGACAAGTTTTCTCTGTGTAGCCCTGGATGTCCCGGAACTCACTCTGTAGACCAGGCTGGCCTCGAACTCATAGAGGTCTGTCTGCCTTTGCCTCCCCAGTGAGCCCTCACTGCCCAGCCCCCCCCACACTCTTAAAGAACAGGTGTCCCCTAAGTCCCTGACGCCCCCATCTGCCTGTGTCTTCAGCATCATGCCATGCTCCCCTCGCTCACACTCTTTAGTGACACCGCGTTTCAGTTCCCGGTGACGTACCAAGCTCTCCAGTGGCCTTGGGACCTGTTCCCTTTACCTGGGTCACTTCCCCTGCACCACCCCCACACCACCGCAACTAAAGCCCTCCATCTGCCTGTCCCCTCCCCACCAACTCAACTTTCAGGTCTCAGCCTCCTGTCACTTCCCCCAGAGGGGCTCTCACTAAGTCCCTTAGTTCCCTTCCTGTCCCCAGCTATTCTATTTTCACCTTTTCTATGCTAGAAACTGTTTTTCTTTATTTATGCAGGTTAAGATGATACGATTTCATTATCTGGGTTGATTTTAGTTAGGTACATACCTACCTTTCTCTTCAAAATATGCACTCCATGAGGACAGGACCCCTGTTAGTTGTATTTAATGTCATACAGGCAGCATCTAACAGCCCTAGAGACAGTAGGCAAAAGATATTTCTTGAATAATCAAAATGCAAAGCACCTTTTTCATGTAGTGAAATTCCATGAATTTCACTTGATAGAGATCACCCACTGCCACACACACACACACACACACACACACAGGCAACTTCTGCATAAGGAATCTCACAGAGACTAAGAAATATGCCCAAGAGCTCACAGAAAAACGCGTTTGAGGGTTCACCAAACCTTGAAATGCTACCGCAGAATCTTAACTACTCATCACTGCCTGATAAGGAGCCAGCCGGAAAAGCTATGTGCTAAATGATTCCAACTCTCTGGCCCTTTGCCAACACCAACGCTGTGGAGCTTGTGAAAGGATCAGTGATGGCTAAGGTTTGACTCTGGAATGCCCCTCACAGCCTCATGCTTTGGGCTGGGACCCAGCTTGGGCTCTATTATGTCAGCTATGGAACCTTTAGGAGAAGGGCCCTGGCTGCTGGAAGTACATCACCAGGGAAAGCCCTTTAAAATGTCTACCTGGGGCTGGGGAGGTGGCTCGGTCTGTAAAGTGCCTGCCGGGCAAGTGTAAGAACCAGAGTCTGGATCCCCAGGGCCCACATAGAAAGAAGAGTCGGGATCCTCAGCATACGCTAGATAAAAGCATGTCCGGCCACTGAGTGGACACAGGCAATCCCTGACGCTCATCTGCCGGTCAGCCCACCTGAACTAATGCTCTTCAGGTTCAGAGAGCGAGGCCTCTGCATCCAAAAGTAAGGTGGAGAGTGATCAAGGAACACACCCAATGTCCTACACATAGGCACGCAGGCACGCAGGCACGCACGCACCTTTAGCTCCATCCTTACTCTCTGCTTCGTGGTCCTCATGATATAAGGGGCATCTGCCTCTCACCCCTGATCCCCCAGACAGAGGTAGTCACACTACTGTGCCCTTCTCACTGTGATGGATGATAATCCTCTGAAACCATAAGACGAAGAAAACCTTCCCTCCCTACACTTGTTTTTACCGATTATTTTGGTCACTGGATTGTGAAAGGAATTAAAACAGTGGGTCCCAGGGAACCAGGTTGAAGGCGCAGGAATAGGAAGAGCATGAGTGATTTTTAGGGGAATATAATCCCTCTAGGACTCTAATGTTGGTTACATGTCATTAGACATCTTGTCCAGACCCACATGCTGTACACCATGGAGCGCTAATCTCAAGGCATATTCTGGATTTGGGATGATATGGGATGTCAGTGGGGGTTTAGTTACAGACAAACCTCTCTACCTCTCTACTTGAGAATACTCATAGGGAAGGAGGCAGGGGCCATACGGGGAATCTCTATGCTTTCTGGTAAATTTTTCTGTGAACTTAAAACTCCTCTGAAAGCGAGGCTTCCTCCAGCAACTGATGGGAGCAGATAGAGAGACCCACACTCAAACATTAGGCGGAGCTCAGGAAACCCCTCAAAAGAAGGGGAGGAAGGATTGTACGAGCCAGAGGGGTCAAGGACACCAGGAGAACAGGACTCACAGAATCAGCTAAGCAGGGCTCAGAGGGGCCTCACAAAGACTGAAGCAACAGTCATGGACCCTGCCTGGGTCTGTTGTTCTTTAGCTTGGGGTGTTTTGGGACTCCTAATAGTGGGATATGGGGTGTCTGAGACTCTTGGGACCTTGCCTGCTCTTGGGACCCTTTTCCTACTACTGGGTTATCTCATCCATCCTTGATATGAAGATTTGTGCTTAATTGCATCTTGTTATGCCGTGTTTGGTTGATATCCCTGGGAGGCCTCCTCTTTTCTGAAGGGAAACAGAGAAGCAGTGGATCTGAGGGAGAGGGGAGGAGTGGGCTGGGAGGATGCATTGTGTGAGAGAAGAATTTTAAAAACTACTCTGAAAAAGTGAAATCTTTATTTAAAAAAAAAAAGTCTCAGAGCTAGAATTTGAAAATGTGTTTGCCCCTTTTCCTTTCCTTTTATTTCTTTTTTATTTTCTAGATAGGACCTCCCTATATAGCCTTGGCTGCCCTGGAACTCACTTGTAGACTAGGCTGGCCTCAAATTCATGGGAACCCACCTGCCTCTGCCTCCCTGAATGCTGAGACTAAAGGTGTGCGCCACCGTGCCCAGCACATGGCTCTTAGTATTGTGTAGAGAGCTTCTCAGTTGATTAATTCAATACACTCACTTTCCAAAGTGTGGGTGGCCACACATTTCCTTTATAGTTCCCATGGTTTCTCGGTAGCTCCTTCCAGCATCCACTCCAAGCTTGACAATGGCATGTGGCTGAGTAACTGGAGTCCTGGCAAAGACTGGGCTAGCCCACAACTTCCCCTCTAGCAGGTTCCTAAGGAGCCCTTTCGTGTGAAGGAAGAGAAGCATGCTCGTGTGTGTGTGTGTGTGTGTGTGTGTGTGTGTGTGTGTGTGTGTGTGTAATATGCTTTCTCTTAGCTCTGACAGCTTCCCTGAGCTCTCTGTTTGCCTCCCTCCTCCCACATTTCCCCAAGCCTGTGGCAGGCCATATTGCTCTGCTCCTTACTCAGGCCTTCTCTTCTCCTCATAGGCATAGTTTAGTTGTTTCCCCAACAAAACACACACACACATCTTAGAAAATGTTCCCCATAGACTTGTGAGCAAAGAGCAGAACCATGCCATAGAGTATAGAGTCGCAATGCTCTCTCCACACCATCCAGTCCATATGTCCTTACTCCTTATGCTTCATAATGTTAATGCATTGGGAAACAGGATCATAGCAGCTATGATTAGTACAGTTAAAAAGAGATCATAGTGAAGGAGAGTGGGCACCTGTGGTGATGTATTGTGTACTCTAATAAAATTTACCTGAAGATCAGAGAACAGAACAAGCCACTAGATTAAGCATAGAGGCCGGACAGTGGTGGCACACACATTTAAACCTAACACTCAGGAGGCTGAGATCGGTGTGGATCTCTGTGAATTCAAAGCCACCCTGGACTACATGAGATTGACTCAGTCTAGGAGAGAAAACAGAGCCACGAAGTACTGGGAAGCACACACGCCTTTAATCCCAGGATGTGATGGCTGGGCAGAGAAAGGTATATAAGGCACGAGGAGATAGGAACTAAAGGATTTTTGGCAGAAATGCCCCTTTTAGCTAGAGGCTTTTTCGGCTGCAGCCTTTCGGGTGAGGACTCAGAGGATTTCAGTCAGAGGATTCACGGAATTGGTGAGGTGAGATGTGGCAGTGACTTGTTCCTTTGTTTCTCTGATCTTTCAGCATTTATACCAATATCTGGCTCCAGGTTTTTTTTTTTTTTATTACGAGACCATTTAACAATTCGTGTTACAGGCCCCCAGTCCACTATTACTATTGTCTTGGAGTGAGACTGCCCTGTGGAGATGCATTCATATGCACAGAGAGAACACTGTGATGAAGGAGGCAGAGAGCAAGGTGACAGGGCGGAAACCAGGATCCCAAAGATCCCAAAGAGGTCTGCAATACCTTGATCTTCAAGTGCTAGTCTCAACCTCGAGACGGATGTTTTGTTCACTCACTCACTCACTCACTCTCTCTCTCACTCACTCACTCACTCTCTCTCTCACTCACTCACTCACTCTCTCACTCACTCACTCACTCACTCACTCACTCACTCAGCTGTGGTACCTTATTGAGGAAGCACTAGGGAGCTAATAGAAAGAATATGATCCCAACGTACAAAGTAAAGGAACCTCACATTATAGGGGAGGGGGAGACAGAGAAGAGACAAGGAGAGGGAGACAGGGAGGGAGAGAGAGGGGAGAGAGAGAGAAGAAGAGAGAAAGGAAGGGAGAGAGACAGAAGGTGAGAGACAGGGAGAAAGACAGGAAGAGAGGGAGGGAGAGAAACAGAAAGGGTGAAGGGCAGGGAAAGAGGAAAGAGGGAGAGAGGGAGGGAGAGAGAGAGATGGAGGAAGAGAAAGGGAGAGAGGAAGAGAGAAAGGAAACTAACATGGAGCTAACATCTTGGCACAGTGCTTGTCCAGCTTGTGCAAGGCCATGTGTTCTGACTCTCGCAGAAAACAAACAAATAAACAAAAGACCTCCCCAAACCACCACAAACAAAAGTAAACAAAAGACTATTGATGATTTTCAAATTATTATTTATTTATGTAGTTTTGAGATCAAGTCTCATACTGTAGCTAACCTGGAACGCATTACGTAACCCTTAGCTGGCCTCTAACTTGTGTTGATCATCCTGCCCCAGCCTCCCAAGTACAGGCAGGAGCTGCCATCCATGGCTTAGCAGTTAGTCTTTTGGGAAAGTGGTAACAAGCGGTTCCACCTTATTCTTGGCTTGGCACGTTGGGTTTATCTCATGCTATGAGCATTTTATTTTATAAACAATAGTCCTCGGTTTCCTCACCTGTCAGTGAAGAACAGCGGGATGAAAGTGCCTGGTGTCTAGAGTCTGCTGGGGAGGCAGAGCAGCTGCTTGAGGGAGGCAGGGCAGCTCCAAAGCAGCACTGCCGGATGCAGGAACCGGCGCCCTTCATCATCATCCCTCAGCCTTCCCAGCGCTCCTGCAGCACAGGGCAGGCAGGTGATGCACAGTGCCGGCCTGCGTGTGCAGAGGCCAGCTGTGCGGACACAGCCCAGGAGGAGGGCTGGCGTGGCATCTTGGCTTTGGAAAGCCAACCACGGAAAGCAGGAGAGGCTGGTTACGCGTTTGACTGGAGGAAGGTTGGCTGAGTGGTAACTTAAGGGCAGTGTAAGCCATTTGAGAAATGGGATTGGGGCGAGACAGCCGAGGGGGAAAGAGGGGCCAAGATAAAGTGGGAAACATAGCCAGAAATGCAAACAGTCCCTTCCAGCAAGGTACAATATCCCGCTTCCTTTCACTGTGGAAAAGCTCCGGGAACTGCAGTCAGTGACCTAACTTACCACCATTATCTACAGCCTATGCTCATGGGAAGATGTTCTTTCCCAAGGGGGCTTGTTTCTATGATGAGCCATTCTTTTCTGAGGTCTGCGTAGGCAGCCTTGCCTCTAACGCCTCTCAACAGGGCAAGTTCATTGTCAGGGACCTTCTGGTTACCTGTGGATTGTTTGACCCCTCTGGGGGACCGCATGACTCATTCACAGCCCACTGCTGTGTGGAAGTCCCTGATGCCCTTCTGCCTCTCAGTGTCTCCTTCCTTCCTCGAGCTACCGTGGGAGCTTGGGTGCACTGGTCCGTCTGCCTTCTGTCACAGCTCACCCAATACCAAAGACTGGGTGAGTTATGAAAAAAAGAGCTTATTGTGGCATCTGGGTCCATCTAGGGATGCCCTTGCTGGCAGAGCCCCGGGTTAGTACAGGTCATCCATCACGTGTGTGATGTATGTGAGTATAGAGTATGTGTCTGGCCTCTCCCTCTTCTTTTATTAAGAAAACATTTAAGATTCTTTTAAATGACATGTGTATGTATGTAGGAGGATGTGTGTGCTTGAGCGCGGGTACCCACAGAGGCCAGAGGCATCAGACGGTTGTGAGCTACTGCACGTGGGTGCTGGGAACCTGACTTGGGTCCTCTTCAGGAGCGGTTTGCAGTCTGACGACTAAGTCACCTCTGCAGCTCCTTCTCCCTCCTTCTACAAAGCCAGCAAGGGTCAGCAATAATCCTTCTCCAAAGCCCCACTTCTAAACACCACAGTTGGATTAAGTTTCTTCCTCCTTAATACATCACGATAGGGCTTGCTTGTTTCAGCCTTTGAAGGCTTGGGAGATACTGAAGCTGCATCCGAAGCACAGCAACAAGAAGCATTTATAAAATTCAGTAACCAAAAGAACAGGACACAAAAACTACATATACATTAGGATTCTCATCGTGTAGAAGTAAATAAATGAACAACAGTGTAGAAACCTACAAGGAAAATGAGATTGGAGGAAACAAAAATAATAGTAGTCTGGTAAGGTGATAAGGTGGAAGAATTATGCCTTTCCCCCTTATTCTTGTTTATGTTCTTAACTTTTCTGTTTAAATACATTTGAGAGGGTTTTTTTTGTTGTTGGTTTTGGTTTTCGGTTTTTTAGACAGGGTTTCTCTGTGTATCCCTGGCTGTCCTGGTACTTGCCAGGCTGGATGGCAAACTCCATCAAACTCACAGAGATCCTCCTGGCTCTGCCTCTTGAGTGCTGGGATTAAAGGCGTGCGTCACCACCGCCTGGCTTGTTTGTTTTGATTTTTGAGAGAGTGTCTCACTATGTAGCCCAGGTGGGCTTCAAACTCATAATCCTCCTGCCGGAGCCTCATGAGATAACAGGTGTGAGATTACAAGCGTGCGCAGCTATACCTAGGTGGTTATTTCCCTTAAAAAATTAATGTAATGAAAAAAAACAAAACACCTTTTGTAATTAAGGAAGAGACCTGTTACAATGAGGTAAGGGTCAAAATGAATAGTAAAATTTGCTAAAAGAAATGAAATGGGAAAGTCCGTTGTTGATAAGGTTTTATGGATGTGAATTTGTCCATCACTCGTCTGTGTGTGAGCTGATGGTGAGATACAAGCCACAAACCCTTACGTGGCACAAAACCACTCTTCACCTTTGCCATCTAGTCTGAGAATCCCCCAAAAGAAGAACCACAGGAGGAAGACCTCAGCCCTGTCGGGCACTTATGAGTTGAGGCCGGGACCTAGGCACTGTAAAGGGCAGAGGCCTGCGGAAGCCTGTGCAGAGGTACTAAGTTTGGGGGTTTCCAGCTTCAAACATGGCATGCTGCAACTCCGATGCTGTTGATTTTTAGAAGTCCTGTTGGGAGGCATACTGTTCACCTCTGACTGAGTTAGCTGTGTTCCTTGGAGCCGTGGACATCTTTCTGCTGCAGCAGCAGCAGCAGCAGCAGGATGAAAGCACGTGTCAGAAAGAGAAGTGAGAAAACACCAGATGTGAGCAAAACCACAGGGGGAGTTTTCAGTCAGCCAGCATGCACCAGATGACCCAGTTTGGAATGTGGCCCAGGGCTGGGATAGACAGGCCAGCTAAGGATGAGACTGGACACACAGCCATTATTGATCCCGATTTGAGCCAAATGTGGTTAACTTGGTCTATGACCTTGCTCAAGTTATTGACCTTTCCATGACTTTCACCATCTGTGAAACACATGGGCTGCTCATTTCCTCTCAGGAAAAACTCGTGGCAAACATGTTAATAACAAGAAGTATGAAGAAAATAGGAGCGGGTGATCTGGAGGGTGGTGGCTTATTATATTCGAGCACATCCAGACCACAACACAGATGGGGTGCAGGTACATATTTTATGAGAAAACTGTGTTTGAAAATACAGGATTAAGGACTATGCCACATCAGTTCAAAAGTAAATAATCTTAATATTGACAATCGAAGGGTGTAACGGGACTTTTTTCTTTGCCCAAGGCTCTTCAGCAATCCCAGGGTCAGGCTAAAGCTACTGCCTGGCATATACTTGGGGAAGTAAATGTTAGTAGAAAATGGAGCTTACTCCAAGCTCCCAGTCTTTTCAGCTTAGATGCTGTGTGATCTTGCAGAAATGATCGTTTTGAATGTCAGGTTCCTAGTCTATTAAATGAGGCTAATGCTAAGATGTACCTCATGGACTTGTGAAGACGGAATAAAGTAATAACTATGAAGAGCTGAGGTGAGTGCTGATTGTGTGTTAGTTATCATCATCCAATAACAATAAAACTATGCATAATGACAATTTTTTTGGCAGTCCTGGGGAATTGAACCTTGGGCCTCCCACACACTTGTTAATTGTCATACCACTGACCTACATCTGAGCCCTTTTTTGACTTTTTATTTTGGGACAAGTCTCACTAATTTGTTTCAGTTGTCCCTGAATTCTTTCTGTAGCCTAAGCCAGCCTTGAAATTGCCATCCTCCTGCCTCAGCCTCTTAAGTATCTGGGACTACAGGCCTTCACCATCTGGATCGGGTTGGTAGTCTCTGTATTTATAAATCGAATTTCTACTTTCTCCTGCAAATTTTTCCCACATTCTTGCTTTATTTAAGACTATTTCAGCCGGGCAGTGGTGGCGCACACCTTTAATCCCAGCACTCGGGAGGCAGAGCCAGGCGGATCTCTGTGAGTTCGAGGCCAGCCTGGTCTACAAAGCGAGTTCCAAGAAAGGTGCAAAGCTACACAGAGAAACCCTGTCTTGAAACCCCCCCCCCAAAAAAAAGGAATATTTCTAAGATTAGACAAGATCGGGCGCGTTCAGGGTGGTACAGTCTTACTGCATCTTGTTATGCCGTGTTTGGCTGATGTCACTGGGAGGCTTGTTCTTTTCTAAAGGGAGCTGGAGGAGCAGTGGATCTTGGGGAGAAGGGAGGTGGGACTGGGAGGAGGGGAGGAGGGGAGGAGGGGAGGAGGGGAGGAGGGGAGGAGGGGAGGAGGGGAGGAGGGAGGAGGGGAGGAGGGGGGAGGGGAGGAGGGGAGGAGGGGGGAGGCTGCACTCAGGACATACTGTATGAGAGAAGAATAAAGAAAAGAAAACCCCCCGAATGTTTTCTCTCTTACTCATCTGTGCAGGACACTGGTCCCTCTAGACTTTAAACCAGCCTCACTCACTGGACATCAAAGCCACTTCATCCATTCATTCATGTCCACCCCTCCTTTGAGTCAAGCTGACCCCACAGTCAGCAGTCTTGGAAGCATCCTTGAGCCCTCCACTTCTTCACTCCTGGCTACTTATGTATCAGGAGGTCCTTGTCGCCACTAATGCGTAAAAAGTCTCATTTTCTCCTCTCTAACAGGAATAGCTCACAGCTGAGGCTTCACAGAGACATGTGAGGAGTCAGGAAGGGCAGTTCTGATCCAGAGATGCATCCCTGACCCCAAAAGGTGGCAGAAGGTTATGGCACCAGGTCCAGGAGCGAAAGTGCTGGAATTCACCTTAGGTCTCACACACAGGAAGTGACTCTTCATAAGAGCATGGGAGAGGAAAAAAATAAGTGAACCCATGAAAAAGGTGATATTTAAGATTCAGGCCTGTTGGGGAATGATGGGGACAGGCCTGAGTGGAATGTTGGGAGTCACTTTTCCAAAAGAACCGACAGGAAGTTGACTCTACTTTTGGCACGTGTGGAAACAGCAGAAAGAGGCACAGGGAATCATGGAGTTGGCCTGGTTGAGCAGCCTTGAGCGGGGAGCGTCATAGATTTTTCAGGTTAGGGTCTATAGTTCCTGGGGCACTATGCAACTTTCAGTTCCTGAGAAACCGAGGTACTCCCTTAGACAGTGGAGCATTCAGATTGCCTGTTTCTCTGTGTTCCCTAGAAGTCAGCAAAGCATATAGAGGCTTGACAGAACAATGGTGCTTAGACATTAATCATTGTATCCTGGCACCGCCGTTATATTCTGTTTCTGATAAAGGAATAAAAACTCTAGTTGCCTGCAATAAATTTGTCTCAGCCCCAGTCTTGCTGAGACCCCTCCAACCCAGGCCTGATTTCCATTCCCACTGACCATATCAGGAGAACCTGGTTTGGTAAGTAAGTGCTTATATTTGCAAAGCGAATGTCATAACCTTTCTCTTTTGTTACTCCATTGCTAGCAACAGCATCTTTCAAAGAGCATTCTTTAAAAATATATTTATTTTTAATTATGTGTGTATGTGTGTATGTGCACATGCGACTACATGTGCCCCTGGAGTCCAGAAGAGGGCATCGGATCCCCCTGTAGCTAGAGTTACAGGCAGTTGTGAGCTCTCTGATGTGGGTACTGGGAACTGAACTTAGGACTTCTCCAAGATCATTACACACTCAAGATCAATGAACCATCTCTCCATCCCCACGAGAGCACTCTTGACTTCCACCACTGTCCCATTTGACTGCTATTTCAGAGGCGGGTGAGAATCAGGGGAAGAAAGGCAAAGCCCCATTGTCAAGTGAGCAGCTGGTAACCCTAGGGCCTGTGTTTCTCCTTCTATGCTTTGATCCTATGTGGGTTAGAATCTCTAAAATATATCTATCTTAGTCACTGATCCATTGCTCTGAAGAGACACCATGACCAAGACAATTCATAAGAAAGCATTTAATTGGGGCTAGCTTACAGTTTTAGAGGATTAGTCCATTATCCTCATCATGGAAGGGAGCATAGGGCTGATGCAGTAGCTGAGAGCTGTATCCTCATCCATATATATATATATATATATATATATATATATATATATATATAGAGAGAGAGAGAGAGAGAGAGAGAGAGAGAGAGAGAGAGAGAGAGAAACAGACGCCGGGCCTGGCATGTGCTTCTGAAACCTCAAAGCCCACCTATAATGACACACTTCCCCAAGAAGGCCACGCCTCCTGATCCATGTAATCCTTCTCAAATAATGCCACCTCCTGATGACTAAGCATTCAAATCTACAAGCCTATGGGGACCATTTTTATTCAAACCACCACACTATCCGTGTGATCTACCCTTGCTCTGTCAAAGAACACTGTTAAATAACTGAAATTTGATTGAATGTCAAGCTTCTGGGCAAGGATGCAAGAAGAATGTCTTAGAATTTTTTTTCTTTTTTATTGGAGAATCATTGCAGATGAAGGTGAGTATTTTATTTCAGTCAATGGCAAGAATAGCCTTTCTTATACTATCAGAGTCTATAGTTGATATAATCAGTGAATAACAGCCGTGGTGGATCTTCTAGAGGCTTCTGCCTATACACGGACCCTAAGGAATGGCAGAATGAATGGGTTATTAGTTCACACTTGGAATTAGAATTCCAAATTTGGAATGGTCCTTAATTCAAATTCCAGCTCAAGTTCCTCTTTAACACCGTGTGGTCTGGGCAAACATAGCTGGCATGGTCATCTTATCTTCTCATTTGCATACTGCAGATAAGCATTCCTATCTAGCAGGGTTCTTTGGTATTAAACAAAATGATAGGATTGAGGATGCTTAACAGAATAGGTACTCCACAAATCTGCCATTCCTCTTCATTTAGAGATAAGGAGTGAGCCTGGAAGCCTGGAGACCCAAGGTTAACCACTGTCTTTCTCGGATTAAACCCTGCTTCCCCTCTCTTCTTCTATCTGTCTCTCTACTGTTTCCAGAATGAGAGCTGTAGAAAAGACGGTTGACAACGCATTTGTCACTGGTTTCCTGATGCTGGAGGGGATGAAATGAGAAAACAAGGAGACAGCTGCTGAGACAGAGGCGTCAGAAGCACAGATGCCTCCTGGGTTTGCACAAGGGTTTGCACAACTTTCCCAAGTTTACACAGCCTGAGCACACACCCACGGGGGTAGGGAGGTGGCAGAGTGGTGCCAACATGGGATTAGGATCGTATCACATCAACCCACAAAGTAAATAATCCTCCTGTCCACAACTGAAGTGGGTGTGATGAAGCACGGTCCCCCTCCCCCTCCCCCTGCTAGGGTCGCCTCAGGTCATCCCGGATCTAATTTTCCAGAAGCTTTTACATAAATCTTTTCATTCGAGTTCCAGACTTACAAATGTGCAAATTTGGCAGAGAAATGCAAATTAAAAGGATCTTCAAGAGAAGGCACTTGAGGCGTGAATATTATTACTGCAGGGTAGGCTTGGCTCTCTGTGGGAATGAGAGTCTGGGCCTGCTTTGATGCCTGACTGCTCTTGAGCCCCACCAGGAACTAGCTGGGGCCCTAGAAGCTAAGGTTACCTTCTCTGAATATGTGTTTTGCCACCTACGAAATAGCATCAAATAGCAACTTACTGAGCACTGAGTGCAAGGCACTTCTGACGCTTTCTTTTATCTCGAAGGGAACTGCAGGGGATAGGCAGTAGTCCTCTTGTTTACTGATGGAGATGTAGAGGTTGAGAGATAGTGTGACTCACAACAGCTTCAATCAGCTGCTGAAAAAAAAAATGTACTGTTCTGAATCCAGATTGTCGCCTTAACCCCTAGGCTATACTATACCTAATACTGTGAGGGAAAGGTGGTTGCCGGAAGCTCAGGGTCCTTTGGAAGACTTGAGGCAGATGTTTGCTGGAGTCCCTTAGAGCAGCGCCTGTGCCTGACTCCCGTTCAGCTCACTGACTTTCTTATTCATTGCCTCCCTCTGATCTAGGAGCATCAGACCGAGGTCTTTCATCTCCTTTGTTTGCACTGTCAGCCCTCCCACATGTGGTCCTTCTGGCCAACAGGGATGTGAAGTGTTCACACTCACATCCACATCCACACACATCATCTCGTGCGTGCATGCATATTCGCGTTAGTGTGGTACACCAATATGTATTTGTAGAAACTGACAATTTAAGCGTCGATTGTTATTGTATCATGTACAAATAACATCCTAGAATTAGGATGCTGTGTTTAAAAAAAAATGCTGTGATAAAATGACAGAAATGGGAGACACATTTACTACGGAGAGTAGCAAGGGGCTTTAGCGTTCCTCACCCCTCCTCGTGCTGGACCCTTTAATACAGTTCCTAATGTGGTGACCCCCAACCAAACAATTATTTTCACTGCTACTTCATAACTGTAATTTTGCTACTGTTATGACCCGTAATGTAAATATCTGTGTTCTCCGCTAGTCTTAGGTGACACCTGTGAAAAGGTTCTTGGACCCCCAGGTTGAGAACCACGGCTTTAGCGTTTTGTGAGTTCAGCTCCAACCTTGACTGCTGTTGCAAGCATAAGCAGACCCTTTCCCCGAGTGGACGATGAGTTAGGCCCCTGTGTTTCTTCGTCAGCTGATGCTCAGCCTTGACTTCAGGCATCAGTGGTCTTCAGACTGTCATCGTTACAACCTTGGGTCACACCTGTGGAGTCCTCCCTTCCATGTTTCGGCATGGCGGGCCATTCACTCAGTTGGTTGATGACAAGATGTTTCAGTCTTACTTTCTGTTTTTGCTCATCCATTCATTTCAGGAGATGAGCCAATGCTTTTTGAGACTCCTTTAATCTTGTATACCCCACAACCATTGGGACAGTCAACAACAGGTTTATTAGTTAAATATACTCGCTGAAAATTGTGGTAGTATTACTTAGTTTTTTCCTCTACCTTAATGGTTACAAAACACATCTGTGATGAGTGTCACACTTAGACTTTCCAAGAAACCTTTGAAGAGGGTAAGAGGGATGATGACCTTCCTCACAGGGTGCATGAGAATTAGCTGTAAAAAACAGCAGAAAGCACCAGCGAGCCTTTGAGTAAGCATCCATCATGCATTACTGTTAGCGTCATTATCAATCATGTTACTGCTAGAGAAGCACAGATCAGAAAGCGAGTCCCCTGCTGACCGCTGCACCAGGCAGTGGAATTTAGCTGAGCATCTCAGTCTTCATACTTCGGACCCATTTTAGGAAATTGTCCCTTGAGACTGAAATCACAGAAGACAAAAGGAAGAGCCTCAAAGGAAGAATCTGTGTGACAGGTTTTATGGTGGGTGAGTAGGCAGAAGTATCTGGTCACAGCAGAGCTCAAGGGAGTGGGCGAGGCCCGGGTCTGTACCACAAGCTGCTCTACTATTCAGATTTGCTTCCTCAAATGCTCTGTCTTCCCAGCACCTTCTCAGGGTGCGTTTCCCTTCTCCTTTGTCTTCCAGTCCCTCAGCTCTCCACCTGTCAGGCTCAAACCCACCACCTCTTTTCCAAGCACAGCAGGTCCTGAGCATGCCCCCCCCCCCCCGTGCCCACTGACTGGCACGTGTGGCTCCCAGAGCACATGTCTCCTTCAGAGAATATTCGTCCAAGTTCTAATCTGTCTTCCCAGCTAGAGCACAAGTGCTCAGAAGTCATCCACTCTACCATGCTTGCTGACTGGTGCATCTCCTGCACCTTTAAGGCATGCAGTGAGTGCATTTCTCAAATGCAGAGCAGGCTCTGGCCGATGTTAAAAATGGAAAGGAAAACATTCAAGGAAAAGGTAGGAAATCATTTAAACATCTAGAAAAAATGCACTACCATTTTGCTTGAGAACATTCTAAGAGGTGCTGTTGGAGAGATCAGGCATCGAGGAGATGCAGAGGCAGCAGCTGAAGGAATGAAAAGATGTTCCAACACACGGGAGAAGCCCTGTGCAGTCAGCCAACACGTACTGATCACAGTGTGCATCCTGACGGCCCTTAGCGATGATGAACCTTTGGTGGCTGAGCCTTTAGCCATTTCTTTTGTTCATTGCTGTCCTGATCTAGGAAGAGAGGGACTGGCCAATGTGACAGAGAAGGGAACACAGCCTTAAAGAGCCTAAAGAGGCAGGGGAGGATTCCACCAGGATGATCTGTTTCTGCCTCCGCCCCTTCGAAAAGCAAGCCATGCCAGCTGTGGGGCTTTTGTGAGGGAGCACCCACCTTTGAAGAAGTGAGAATCATTTTTGGACTCTGAAGCCCTGCCCCCAGAACCAGGCTTTCTTCCCTCTGCAGAGCTACACAGCATGCCCGGACCATCTGCTCTGTGCTTCCTCCTGGACAGGGCAGTGCTGCCGGAGGACAAGATGCCCTTGCTGGAGCCACGTTGTTTATGTTCCCACTCCCTCACCCTGGGAAGCCCCGAGTTCCCACACTCACTGAGGCAGGAAGGTCACCATGGACACCTCATCTGTCTGGGCTGCTGACTAACTACAGATAAGCAGCAGCTGCCGTCTTTAAGTTAGGGTCACCTCCCGGATTGTCCACCCTGAGCCCCGGCAGCGTCCCCACCCTTACGGTCCAGAGCCTCCCTTGTAACCCTAGCCTCAGCTGACCACGGATATTAGATGGCCATGTGGGGACCCATGCACACTCACTTCTGTAGGAGAAGCAAGACATGGCCCAGGAATTGAGGGGTCTCTCCATGCCTTCTAACAGCTGTGCAGAGAGAGGGCCACCGCCTTCCTCAACTGGCCTTTGCTGAAAGCTTTGCACCTCTCCAGCTCTCCCTACATACATTTTTCTCACATGACTGTGACCATGCTCTGTGAAGATCAGCAGGTGGCGTGTGTGTGTGTGTATGTGTGTGTGTGTGTGTGTGTGTGTGCCCATTTTGCAGATGAGTAAACAGCTTCAAGATGTTCCAGAGACTTGCCCAGATTTGCACAGCTAGTCAGGGGTAAAGGTTGTGTTTTTGCCTCGTGTTCACTGGGGCTTTCCGATACCTCAAGCAAGCACACAATCAGAGTGGATACAGGTGCCCATTTTTATCTCTGAAAGAGCAGTGTTCTCCTAGGGTTGACCTGTCTTCCACCCACACCTGACATGTTGTGGGAAACAGGTCAGGCATGGGATTTGACTTCCAAAGGTCTTAGCAGCTATATGATTTGGGACTTGATTTCTCTAACTATTCGCTTCTACATGCATGAAACAGAGACAGTGTTACCTAACCTGTGGGGTAGTGCGTGGGGTAGGGATACCAACAAATATCTATTGTTTTTCTACTCTGGGATCAGTTGGAAGCACCTGTGTACATCGACTCCTTGACCTCTCACAACTCCGTGGTATTTCATATATGTTACCATTGTCCAGAAAACAATGGCAGAAAAGCAAAGACATTCATCTCAAGTTACACAGCAAACATGTGTCAGTCAAGAGTCCAACACATGCTGTTTGCTTCCAGAGTCTAGCCCTCTGTTTCCAAGCCGCATGGACTATGAAAATTATGTTTACACTCCACAGTAAGTGTTCAACCCACAGCTGTGATGGAGAATCGGAACAGGCTTGTTTTAATTCCCAAGCAAAGTAACAGCTAACTGCACAAACGAATTAGTAAATCAAAGGACCTCCTGAAAATGACCTCCAGCTTAGTCCGCCATCGCCGCTAATTTCCTACCATGACAATCATTCTTTTAGAAGTCACCCTGGAAACTTGACCCAAGTCTGAAGAGATTTTTGGTTGCCACAGCTATAAGAGTACCACTGACCTCTCAGATCGTAACATAGATGCTACTCAACGTGCTTCAGGGTCCAGGATAAGTCCCTCACAAAATGTTAACACGATGGTATATAGAAACTGCTTTAATAGCGAGTGTTTAAAATTGGATCAAGAGTACTTTAATCTTGAAATGCCCTGTGGTACCCAAATCTGTCATAGAATGGAAAGGAACACTCTGCTTAAACTCTATTGATAAATTAACACTGATCAAGCTATGTTGTTATTGTGGCCAGTGCTGTTGCCAACCAGAAGAAATGTGGTTAGCTGGAGTTGAGACTTGTGGTAGAATTAGAACATTGAAGCTATTTTTTTGTCAAGTTATGTTACCAACTCCCAAACTGCTGACATTTCTTCCAATATGGTGAAGTAGGTCATAAATAAATGGCGATGCCATTTCCTGTCAGCATGCAGCTCTGCGATTCCCAACACCTCTCAGTTCCGGCAGCTCTTGCTTGGTTTTGCTTTCTCCTTATGCACACACAAACCAGTGTTAGAAGCTTCATCTTCATGGCTCCTTTCAGAAACTTGTATTTCCAGAACAGTAGAATTTTGCTCTATAGGGTAGTGCTTTGGCCAGTAGAACAGTCTTGGTGCCTCCTGCATGTGTGACGCTCAGTTGATGATCAGCAGCAGCATGTTAGGCTTTCCTCCTTGGTTGGAGAACACTGTGGTTCACTGATTTCGTATAACGTCATTCGTTAGTCTGAAGACTCCATCAATAATCCTGCAAGAGCCCTATCACTTTCACCTAGAATGTAATGTAATAATGGTCTCCACATCCTACCAACAAGCATATTTGTCTTCTGTTCATGTTTTGGACATTATGAATTGGTTGCTGTCCTGTTGGGGCCATGGCACTATTACATCAAGTGAACAAGCAGTGATGGGATGGCATTCTAGCTGCTCATAATTAGGATGTATCCCACATGCTTATGTTCTGTTGGCCAATGCAGATCAGTGGCCATGGCAACTATCAATTTCTTTTATAGGCCCCACAAGCAGAGGGGCCTAGTCTAATACTATTCTCCTAAACACTAAATTTCATGACCTGCCTCAGAGCCAAGAATTTGGCCTTGAATTATATTTTCAGAAGGCTTCCATTGGGATGTGGGGCAAGAATAAAGAATGGAAAAGATAAAGAGGTGAAGTTTTCAGACTCTACTGGTGGTTGGTTCAGGAGCAGAGTGAATGGCAATATTAAGGCAAAGACAGGAGTTAAGGATCATGTCCCAGGTTCCCCTGGGTGGCTGATGAATGATAACGTCAACAACTAGCTTATTAATAGAAGAGAAATGGAGGTTTAGAAGGAGAAAGGATATGTCTATTTTTTAAGCAACCTATTGCTGGCTCATACCCTTTGAACTCTGCCTTGATTTTGACCTGTTTGAGCAAGCTGTGCTTCTCAGTCTTGAGGGCCTGCCTTTGGACTCTGTACCTGTGTGTACCTGCCTTTGAGACATCCATGGAGAAGGAGACAGGAGGCAGCTGTATACAGAAGTAAGTCTCCAGAGAGAGTACTAAGCTGGGGCAAAGACCTGAGGCCCAAAAAGCATTAAAATAGTAACAACAGGCGCTTTGTTTCTGTTATTGATTATTTACTACGTGTTAGGTACTGTGTCAACGATTTTTATGTTTTCTCATTTAATTCTCACAGTGGGCTTGTACATTCATTGATACTAGTTAGCCTTATTTGGTAGCTGAGGAAATGAGGCCTTAAGAAATTTTAAAATATACACTAGAAGTTGGCCCGAGTCCCATAATTAAGAAGTTGCATAAACGATCTGTAGAAGTTAAGGAGCAACTTATGGGAGAGCTTGCTTGTGCTTATGTTTCCAGAGGGAGAATCCATAATGGCAGGGAGCCATGGCAGCAAGGGCCCAGAGCAGGAAGCTGAGAGCTTGCATCAGGACTCAGAGGGTAAACTGGAAGTGAGACCAGGAAGCTGGTGTCCAATGACATACTTCCTCCAGCCAGGTTGCACCATCTCCCAAACACTCCACCAACGGAGAGGCTGAGTGCTCAAATACCTGCACCTATGGGAGACATTTCTCATTCAAACCACCACAGGATCCAAGTTTTTTGTTTCTACAGCCCACATTTTAACAATCTCATAGTCAGAACTAGGCTAACAAATGAAAACATTGAGGCACCATTGGCAGAAAGACATGGAGAACAGTGGGTCAAGGGCATGATCCCAAAGAGTGTGAATAAGAGAAGAGACTGAATACAGCAGAAGGGGTAAGAAGACACCAGCAATACCAAACTGACAAGTCAAGTGTCTGGGAGAGTGGGGTGCTCCAAAAGCAGAGCTGAGAAGCATCTGCGGGTGTTAGGTCCAGTCCTTGCCAGTGTCTCTAATCTCAAGGAAACATCTGTAGCTCTCCACATACCTGACCCGAGCTCTATAAATACATGGACCTCTTTGGAAATGTCAACCTGTTGCTTGCCCATACCCTTTGAACCCTGCCTTGATTTTGACATATTTGAGTGGGTATTTGCTATTCAGTCCTGATGACCTGCTTTTAAGTTCTTGACCTTCGTCTACCCATTTGCAGTTATAGAGTCTTCGTTCAGCTTATAAAACACAGACACACACACCCCACCCTGATACGTGCGTTAATACCTGCTTCTGCCTTGAGTAATTCCGTAAGGTTGGCCCTGTCTCTTAGTCCACACAGCTATATCTCCAGTTGATTCTCTGAAACCCTGAAAAGGGGAATTACAGTTTCAAGTGGAGGATGCTGTAACTGTTCTGTAGAGGAGGCAAGTTACTGGTGAAGGGATTCCTGGCTTCGCATCCCAAGATGCTGGTCGCACCTTGCCAAACCTTGCAGTGCCTTGTTGTTGGGGCAAGCTCTCTGTCTGGTGGTGGCACTTGGTGCACAACATTTACCCACGGGGTGAGAGGACACCTTTGTCACCAAGACTTCTCCTTTCAACTGGAAGAGTGGGATGCTGGACCGTGGTCCACCCTTAGCCTGGAAGCCAATATTGTGTGCAGCACTGGACCTTTCTCACAGTCAACAGGCAAGAGCTGTTAAAGTATGTAAAGTAGCCAACTAAACATTGGAGAAGGTCTCCTGGGCTGGGGAGATGGCTCGGTTGGTCAAGTGCTTGCTGCATAAGCAGGAGGACCCAAGTTCAACCCCCAGCATCTACATAAAAGGCTGGGTGTAATGGCACACACTTGTAATTCAAGGCTTGGAGACTAAGACAGGTAGCTCCTTGGAGCACTCTGGCAAACCTTTAGCCTAATCAGCAAGCTGCATTTTTAAAAATGAGGTGGACATAGCCGGGCGGTGGTGGCGCACGCCTTTAATCCTAGCACTCGGGAGGCAGAGCCAGGCGGATCTCTGTGAGTTCGAGGCCAGCCTGGGCTACCAAGTGAGTTCCAGGAAAAGGCGCAAAGCTACACAGAGAAACCCTGTCTCGAAAAAAAAAAAAAAAAAAAAAAGAGGTGGACAGTCACTGAGGAAGAGTGACATCCAAGGTAATCCTTTGATTTCCATGTGCATATGCACACACATGCACACCCTCACCCACGGATGCACACACACACACACAGAGAGAGAGAGAGAGAGAGAGAGAGAGAGAGAGAGAGAGAGAGAGAGAGAACATAAACAGACCTACTTTGACTTGAACTGAATGAATTAGTATTATGGGATGCCTGTGAAGTGAGGGCACCAGAACCTTCTAGCATCTCTGTGAGTTCAGTTGGGTCTGACACCCGTCCACCAGTCTCTTGTAGCCACACCCACAGTGAGGAAACTTAGAAAACAAAAATACAAGACACCAGTTCAGTTTAAATCCAGATAACCAACACTTTGTTAGTGTGTATGCCACTAACATATATACTTTTATATGCTACACCGTACTTGAGGCATGCTTAATAAGACATCATTAATTATTTATATGAAAGTCAGAGATGGTTATCCTGAATTTTATCTAGAAACCCTTTGTCTCCACAGCACTTATAACTTTAGACTTGGTAGGAATCAATAGTCCTTGTGATTTATGGGTCTCCCACTTTCCCCAAGAAAGCACTGGAGAATTACGTGAAGGAAAATACCTTTCATTTGCCTTCCACTTCTAGACGCCTTGATAAAGAACACCTACATTGCTTCCCCTTTTCCAGAACTGCATTTCTCCATGACAACCGAGCATCTGCTAATCTGCTCTATCTACTAAATCTGACCTGTGTGCCCATAATTTTGTTTGCTTTCAATCAACTTCATGTGGAAAACAAATAATGAACAAACGGCTTCAAAGTGTCAGTTTTCAGGAACCATGGTGATGCCTGACCTCTGGCACAGTTCCACGTGACCATTATCCCACATGACTCTCTAGGGAATGGCCTTTGCTCTTCTTAAGCCATGTCCTAATATTCCATTGAACACCTTCACAGCCACCCAGCCTAACTCTGCTTACGCACTACTTGTGGTGGTTTGAAAGAAAATGGCCCCCAAAGGGAGTGGCACTATTAAGAGGTATGGCCTTGTGGGAGCAGGTGTGCTCTTGTTGGAGAAAGTGTGTCACTGTGGGGATGGGCTTTGAGGTCTCATAGATGCTCAAGATACCACTCAGTGTCTCAGACCTCTTCCTGCATGCAGGACTCTCAGCTCCTTCCCCAGCACCTCATATGCCTGTGTGTCGACATGTCCCACCATGATGATAACGGACTGAATCTCTGAACTGTAAGTGAGCCATCCAATGAAATGTTTCCTTTATAAGAGTTACCGTGGTCATGGTGTCTCTTCACAGCAATAGACACCCTCACTAGGGCACTACTGTAGTACTAACTGTCCGAGGTACCCAAAGCATCAGGACCTCTTAAACAGTGTCTAAAAATGTGTTTTTAAAGTTCATTGTACCCAAGTATCCCTGGTCAGAATGTCAGAATGGATGGTCTAAGAGATGCTTAACAGCATGTGTGCGTGTGTGTGTGTGTGTGTGTGTGTGTGTGTGTGTGTGTGTGTGTGTGTGTGTAGCTGTCCTAATAATGACCTCCTAAAACAGAGAAGGAAACTGGCCATGATGTGCTGAGGTTGGCACAATGTTCATGCAACTCAAGACTCCCCTCACCTCTGCTCCAGTACAAGAGCTGCAAATTGGGCACTGCTTTCAGAACATGGCTGATTAAACTAATTCAAACTTATGCTAACGTAAGAGGCATACAGTGTTATTACTGCTGTTTTACAGGCAAGGAGTGTCAAAACAGAGCTGTATGTTAGCTTCTCAGTTAGTTAACACAGATTTTAAAACTTGCAAGGGATAGAAGTTGAGAGCTGCATTCGGGCAGTTCCACCCTGTCCTGTTCACCAGTGTGCTAACTCCATAACGACCGAACTCAGATTGTTTAGTCTGCACTATTGAGACAGACTGGTGCTGCCCACATGTGGAGAGGGCAATCCTGACCCAGAAGGAGCCCTGTAGAGCCCTCCATTATTCATAAATGAACATAGAGAAGAGTAGGGCATGATAGCACACACCTTTCATCTCAGCACTTGGGACACAGAGGCAGGGGGATCTCTGTGAGTTCCTGGGCATCATAGTGAGATCCTGTCTCAAAATACATACATAAATAAGTAAGTCAATAAATAATAAAAATATAAAAGAAAATCAAGAAGGGTTTTCTGCCAGGATGTCATCAAACCCTTCTTGCAGTTGGGGTGTGAAACATCCTCCAAAGGCTGTAAGTTCAAGGGTTAGTCATCAGCTCTGGAGGTGGTGCAGCCTTTGAGTGATGAGGCCGAACGGAAGGAAAGAAGGTGGTTATTGGAGGGTTGTACTTGAAGAAGTCATTGGGACTCTGGCTCCTCTTTTCTCTCCTCTTGGCGTCTTGGACACCATAGCTGAGCAGTTTCCTTCTGCCAGGAGCTTTTACCAAGAGGAAATCTCTCACCACAGGCCTCCCAGCAGCCACATCAGGTGACCAAGGACTGACGTCATGAGACAAAATAACTCTTTTCCTCCTTGAAGTTGATTTACCTCAGATACTTTGTTACAGTGACAGAAAGCAGACACGGCCCTGGGGGCTCTGCTGATGAAATGAACTTCAGCCATGTTCTGCAAGACAGATGTCAGCTGTCAGCTACGTAACCAGCAACGTCAATTACCAAGTCAATTACTCTGGAAGCAGCAGAGTCACCCTGGAAGAGTCACTTGTGTATTTCTCCATTGTTCTTTCAGATGATAGATCTCTGCATTTACACATGGTGCTAGCCCAGAGCCACTGCTTCTCTGGAGGCAACAGGGAGCAGTGTAAAGAGAAGGACAGTGCTCACCGACGTCAGGAAGGCCAGAGTCTCAGTTCAGCCACCTACTTGTGCACCAGCACACAAGGGCTGTGTTCTGAGGCACTACCACAGAACATTCAGCACCCAAAGCACGGTAAGCCAGGCTTCCTGCAGAGCAGTCATGATTTCTGACCCTAACGCCTCCAGAGCCCCACCTGTGGCGTTTCCATCTCTGATTCCTCCTCTGACTGAGCTGGGCCTGAGAGGTGTATCTCACCTGTCCACCAGACCTAGACAGGTAAGAACAGGATGCAGAGGGCACACTGTGCTTCTTCCTTCTTTCCAGAACAGCTTTTCTCTGTGACAGTGGGTTTTCTCCCTAGCCATGTTCTAGCTCCTTCTCCCCATTACTATTTGCACTCCTGTAGGCAGACCGTGCCTGGGAAGGTATGCAACCAAGCAGAAGGAAGTTTTGTGTTTCAGATTCTGGCCGGCACTGGCCTTCAGAGAGAAGATTTGGGTATAGGATGCCACACAATTCTCTCTCTCTCTCTCTCTTTCTCTCTCTCTCTCTCACAAATGCCGTGATGGGGGGGGGCTGTTTTATCTTCTGCTCACAGCTGAGAGACTATGCCAAAGACCAAAGGAGGAAATGATAAAGCCAAATTTTAAAGTGAGTATTTGGCCACTGTGCTACCAAGCACTGTTTGTTTCTAATTCTCCAACCGCCAGCCATGTGAGCACATGAACATGAGTTGGGCTCCAAAGAGGGAGTAGAATCATGATGACATCATGATGGATCATGGGAAAGCTGAGGGCAGAAGAGTTTTTCTCCATGGTGGTTTTCTCATTCATTTGCTTTTTTTTCTTCCTTTTTTTAAGGCAGTGTCTTACTCTGTAGATGTCCTCAAACACTCTTTGTAGCCTTGGTTGGTCTCAAATTCACAGCAACCCTCCTTCCTTGGCCTCTTGAGTGCAGAGGTTGTAGGTACAAGCCATGGCACCCAGCTAGGAGTGCTTTTAATTTGGTCCTTTGAAGCAGAGACCTCAAGCAACAAGGTATTCTTCTGCAAGCACTTCCTATCCATGTCTTCACTGACAGATCCCAACTACCTGGAACCATGTCTAGTTCATGGTCGCTGCTCAACACATGGGAAGTCTGCACATTTAGAGGTGGCCTCATGAAGGGACAGGGTTTATTAAGGCAGGTGCATCCAGGTGACAGGAAAATGGCTCTTACGGAACCAGATGACAAGATTTTCAGGACAGAGGTAAACCACTGCTCAGTTCCTTTTCACAGGTCTTCCTCCTTCCCACTTTTCCCAACTAACAGACTCTGTTGACTTTTCTCTACCTCATAACTGCTGCTTCTTCATAAACCTGTTTTTATCATATTGTTCTGCTTTCTCACAGATTTGATTTGCTTCCACCCTCTAAGGCCCTACTCAGCTGCATGGCATCCTTTCAGCTTCCCTTCCATAGATGAGTGCTGCTGTATATCTTGTCTCCTGACCCATGTCCCAGAAGGACAGAATCACAGATGAAGCTCATCTTTTGCATCTGGGGTTCGTTTTTGGAGAGGTAGCCCTCAGGTTACAGTCCAGTTCCTGGTCCAATCAAGAGTCATTCCCGGGTAAAGATCAACCTAGCTCAACTGCTCAGAGCAGGGGGCTGTGGGTGGGGCAGTTTCACCTCAAAGAGGAAGTTGGGTGTGGCGGGTACTTTGTTGACATATCCAATATAGGAGTGCCCCTAGGAGCCCATCTCTCATCTCTGACAGAGATAACTGTGGGTTTGAACCTTTCACTAGACATTCCCAGAGAAAGCACAGCCGGATGCACTGTGAGCTTCGTGAGTTTGGATTCTCCATCATCCATTCCTTGCAGTATTCCTCCTGGGACTACTCTGACTCTTCAACCTGTACCTGTTTGGAGTCTCTCTTCTGTTTAGGTGAGTTGGCTGCTAACTGGACTGCCTGACTCTTGGGGAAGAGGGAGTGCTTGGATTCAAACTTAGTTCTGGATCACTCTTTCACCTTGGAAGCCAATGACCTCACCCCTGCCCCCTCCCATCTACTTTCATCGACTCTGCTCCAGGTTGTCATCCACCTCAGAACACCTTCCCTTCCCAGGCCCTCCGATCTTCTTCTTAGGGAATGGCATTAAGAAGTAGTTAGTGACTTCAGGAAGAGCAATTTCAGAGGAAAGGTTGGGGCTGTGACCAGACAGAAACCACTTGAGGAAGTGGCTATAGTAAGTGAAAGACTTCTAAAACAGCTACAGTCAAGAATTTTGTTTGTTTTGTTAAGTAATTTTGCTTCTGATTATTTAACACATGCTTTTATACACTGTTTCAAAGAAAAATATGAATGACAAATTCATTTTTTAAAGATTTATTTTATTTTTACTTATGTGTACTTGTGTGCGTCTGCGTGGGGGTTTATGCACATGAGTGAAGGCTTCTGTGGAGACCAGAAGAGGGCATCAGATTCCCTGAAGCTGGAGTTACAGACAGATGTGTACCCCCTGATATGGGTGCTGGGAACCAAACTCAGGTACCCTGCAAAAGCAGTAAGTTATCTTATGTGCTGATCCATCTCTCCAGTCTCTAAAGATTTATTTTTATTTTCTTAAATTGTATGTATGTGCACGTGTCTGTGTGAGACTATGCCACTTATGTGTGGGTGCATGCCAAGGCCAGAAAAAGACATTAGATTCCTCAGAAGAGGAGTTACAGATGGCTGTGAGCCCACTGATGTGGTGCTGGTAATGGACCTCGGGTCCTTGGGAAGAGCAGGCAGTGCTCTTAACCACTGAGCAAACTGTGCAGCCCAATGTTTCTTTCTTTATTTATTTACAGCAAATTCATAATGTCTCACTAAAGTACTAGCTAAATGATCATGATAGTTTCTAATCTTTGAGCACCTATCAAATAGAAGATCTATGCTAAGAACTTTGTAAAATTTCTACTTCTTATGCAATACTAAGTTCTAGCTGAGCAGAATCTTGACCAATATACCTGCATGCAGAGAAGGTCAACATCCCTTTTCCTTGGCCATCCATTGGTACCCATTGGTTTACAAGGGACTGGGAATTTTTTCTGGGGGAAAATTCTAGATCTTTGCTTCACTAGGGTTTTAGCAGGAATAGACAAACAGAAATGTGTGAAGTGTCCAAGACAGACAGATGGCTGGCAGATAGAGGTGCCCTAGAGAAGGCACAGTCTGGAGAAGAGAATCTCAATGACAAGGTTAGTCTTTAGCCTTAGACCATGGCCAGTCCATGTCATGAGTAAGCCCTGGCCCAGTTTGTATCTTCTCAGAGAGAAACAAAAACATACCTCTGTGTGATATGAACCATTTTCTGCAAGTCTGTAGTACTCTAGGGCCAGCCACCCAAAGAGTACCTGAACATGACATGAGGAAGAGAACTTTTCACTACCTGCTTTGAAAGAGGATGCTGGCAGGCATCCCACAGGCTGCCATGGCTCTTGGTACCCTATAGAACCAATACCATGGGCCAGCTATGACGGCAGGAAAAGCTTTCTTACAACTTGCAGCAAGGTCCTAGCAATTGTTTCATTTAGTTTTGTAGTAACACTTCACCGTGAGCGTTCATGCTGAACGCATGGACTGTCCTACTTCCTGTTTTTCACAAGCATCGTTGACAGGGGTAGCCACACAGGGTTCCCCGCGCATGCACTGATCTGAGTTTCTAATTCATAGCGGAGCTGTCATCATGGGTCCAGCCAGGCTCACCAACCGTGATGGTGATGGCAATGGGTTTAGAACACAGGGCTGGCCACACAACACACAGGTATTATTCTCAAAGGGACCTCCCTGTCGGCCTCACCCTCATACCTCCCACCTTGGCTTTCCATAGCACTCGCAGCCGTCTTGTGTTCTTCAACCCTTCTGATATGGTGGTTTTTATTCTTTTTCTTTTACATTTTTGTTGTATTTATTTTTTTGCACATGTGTGTTTGTGGATGAGTGTGCGTGTGCGTGCCAAGGTACACTTTTGAGGTGGTCAGAGGAAAACCTTCAGGAATCCCTTCTCTCCTTCCACCATATGGGGCCCAGGGATGGAACTCAGATTGTCGGGCTTGGCGGCAGGCATTTTTACCACTAAGCCGTCTCACCAGGCCATTTGTCTTCGTCAGGGTCACTATTGCTGTGAGGAAACATCATGACTAAAGAACCTGGGGAGGAAAGGGTTTATTCAGCATATCCTTCCACATCACAGTCATCACTGAAGGAAGTCAGGATGGGAACTCAAACAGGGCAGGATCCCGGAGGCAGGAGCTGATGCAGAGGCCATGGAGGCGTGCTGCTTACTGGCTTGCTTCTCATGAGCTTGCTCAGCCTGCTTTCTTAGAGACCCCAGGACTGCCAGCCCAGGCATGGCCCCACCCACAGTGGGCTGGGCCCTCCCCTATCCATCACTAATTAAGAAAATGCCCTACAGGCTTGCCTACAGCCCATTCTTACAGAGGCATTTTCTCAGTTGAGGCTCCCTCCCCTCTGAAGACTCTAGCCTGTGTCAAGTTGACATAAAACTAGCCAGGACACTGCTGTTGTTCTTTTTCTTATCTTACAATATAAACACTATAGGAGGACTATCCTGGCCTGTTTATCTTTGCGTGCCCTGGATCAGTAGCTGGTACAGAATGTTCAATATACATTAAGTTAATCCACTTCGTGAGTTTCCCAGAAACATTTGGGGAAAGATAAAAACTATCAAACATTTTAATTACAGACTAGGGAAACCTACGATTTTTCTTTGTGTTGTAATAACCCTAAAATGGAAGGACTGTGATATGCTTATTTTTTACACAAGGAAACTGAGGGATTAGAATAAAAGCAACTTGCCCCTGGCCCTATAGATATTAAATAGACCACAGCTAGTAAAACTGGTGTAAGAAACTGTAGAGTGTATTTCTACAGTGGAGGCAGGAGCCAGGGGAAGCCTTAACGAGCGTGGTAGAAACAGGGGGCAGATAGCAAAGCACAATGGTGCACACACTGCAACCCAGGCGTTTGGGATGCTGAGACCGGAAGATCATGAACTTGAGGCCAGCCTGGGCAATGTAGTGAGATCTCATTTCAGAAAACAAAAGAAGAGCTCTGTTTATGGTGCCTCCCAGGCAGTCTGCCATGTCGAGATGAAGCAGAATCTCTCCTTCCCATCCACTGGCTGTCAGAAACTCACTGGAGTGGGTGATGAACACAAACATTTTATTTTATACGAGAATGGAATGGCCACAGAAGTAGCCGCTGATGCTCTGGGTGAAGAGTGGAAGGGTCATGTGGTCCAATCAGTGGTGGGAATAACAAACAAGGTTTTCCCATGAAGCAAGTGTCTTGACTCATGGCTCAATATGTACCTGCTGTCGAATCAGGGGCATTCTTGTTATAGACCAAGGAGAACTGGAGAAAGGAAGTGTAAGGTTGTTTATGGATGTATTGTGGATGTCAGCCCAAGTGTTCTCAACTTGGTTATAGTAAAAAAAGGTGAGAAGGATAGTCCTGGACTGACAGACACTACTGTGTATCTCAGCAGTTGGGAACCAAGAGAGCTAGCAGAATCTGAAGGCTTTTCGGTCTTTCTAGAGAAGATAATGTCCACCAATATGTTGTCAGAAAGCCCCTAAACAGAGGTCAGAAGCCCAGGACCAAAGCACCTAAGATTCAGCGTCCTGTTGCTCCATGTGTCCTGCAACACAATTGCAGGCATACTACTCTGAAGAAACAACACACCAAGAAAAAGGAGGAGGCTGCAGAATATGCTAAACTTTTAGCCAAGAGAATGAGGAAGCCAAAGAAAAATGCCAGGAACAGATTGTGGAGAGATGTAGCCTGTCCTTGCTGAGAGCTTCCACTTCTGCGTGGGTGGGTGGGTGGGCTTTTAGGATAACAAATAAAGCCAGGCGGCGGTGGCACACACCTTTAATCCCAGCACTTAGGAGACAGATACAGGCAGATCTCTGAGTTTGAAGCCAGCCTGGTCTACAGAGTAAGTTCCAGGATAGCCAGGGCTACACAGGAAAAACCCTGTCTTGGGAGTCGGGTAACAAATAAATGATCAGAACTTGAAAAAAGAAAGAAAGAAAGAAAGAAAGAAAGAAAGAAAGAAAGAAAGAAAGAAAGAAAGAAAGAAAGAAAAGAAGGAAGGAAAAAAGGAAGAAAGAGAGAGAGAGAGAGAGGACGATGATGGTAGAGAAATATAACAAGACAAACATAAAAAGAAAAAGAAGATGGTGCTGTGGAAATGGCTCATCAGGTAAAGTACTCGCCTTGTAAGCATGAGGAACTGAGTTCAAATACCCAGAGCCTACATAAACTGAGCACTGTAGCATATACCTGTAATCCTGGCGCTCCTACAACAGCAAACAAAGAAACCCTGCCTCTCCCCAAATAAGCTGGAAGGCAAGGACCAATACTGGGTGCTGTCCTAAGAACTCTGCACATACATGCTGTCAATATGCACCCACACTCACACACATATGCACATTATACACATGTAGACTTATGCACACATCATGCAAACACACACAAAAGAAAAATAACCATGAACACTGACTAAAATTGTGAGAGATAGAACTAAAAAAATACTGAACCTTTTAAGAGAAGAAATCCATATAATCAAATGAGAAACAAAGAGAGTTCTCAAACAGAGGAAGCTAAGTAAACAGAAGGCTGGCTTGTTGAAAACCAAGGAAGAAATAGGCAAACCTTGCAGCTTTTAGCAAACCTGTTGTCTTAGTGAGGGTTTCTGTTGCTGTGAGGAGACACCATGACCACGGCAACTCTTGTAAAGGACACATTTAATTGAGGGGGTATGCTTATAATTTCAGAGGTTAAGTCCATTATCATCACGCTGAAGAGCATGTGGCACGCAGGCAGACATGGCGGTGGAGTAGCTGAGAATCTTACATCTTGTAGGCAATAGGAAGTCGACTGAGACACTGGACAGTATCCTGAGCATAGGAAACCTCAAAACCCACCCCCACAGTGACACACTTCTCCAACTAGGCCATGCCCCCTCCAACAAAGGCACACCTTCTAATGGTACCACTCCCTATGAGATTATGGGGACCATTTACATTGAAACTAACACGTTCTACTCCCTGGCCCCCATAAGCTTGTAACAATATCATAACGCAAAATGCATTTAGTCCAACTTCAAAAGTCCCATTGTAGTTGAAATTTTCTTTGGGCCACCAACCAGCTCCCAAATAAAGGCATGGAGACTTATTATTATTAATTACGAATGCTCAGCCTTAGCTTAGGCTTGTCCCACTAGCTCTTTTAATCTAATTTAACCTGTTTCTATTCATCTACATTTTTGTGTCAGGGCTTTTTTTTTTATCTTTCATTCTGTATGCCCTACTTTCTTGCTTCCTCTGTGTTTATCTGTCTGGCCCCTGATGTCTCCCTGTTGTCTTCTTTTCTTTCTTCCTCCCTTTTCAAGCCTAAATTCCTCCCCCTTACTCTCCCTTCCTGCAAGTTCTGTCTATGCCTCCTCCCTTGCTATTGGCCATTCAGCTTTTTATTAGACCAATCAGGTGCCTTAGGTAGGCAAGGTAAAACAGCAACATATCTTTCAACATAATTAAGCAAATGTAACACATCTTTACACACTTAAATATTCTGTAACACCCAATACTCTATCACAGTCACAACAATGCTTAAAAGTCCAAAGTTCAAAGTCTCTTCTGAGATTCATGCAATCTCTTAACTGTAATCCCCTGTAAAATAAAAATAAAAATAAAAAGCAGATTACATATTTCCAATATATAATAACACAGGATATACATTACCATTCCAAGTGCAGGGAGGAGAGAATAGCAAGGAAATACTGGACCAAAGAAAGACCAAAAACCAACTGGGCAAACTTCAGACTACGCATCTCCGTGTCTGATGTCAAAACGCTGTTCAGCTCTCCAACTCTGTTCAGCTTTGTTGTCCGCAGCACGGTTTTCTCTTGGGCTGGTTCCACTCCATTAGCAGCTTTCCTCAGCAAGTATCCCATGACTCTGACATTGCTAACATCTTGGGTTCTCCAAGGTAGTCCAGGCTTTAACTTCACAGCTTCATGCAATGGTCTCTCTACTAGGCCTCCATTCAGGGACATCCTGACATATGCCTGGTCTCAGTGGCTTTCTTTAGGCTCAGAGGCAAATTCCATAACACCTTTTTTCTATCCTTAACTCTAAAGCCAGAACTTGTGGCTGAAGCTGTCAGGTTCTGCTGCTTACTGGGGCTAGAACATGGCCCCTCATTCAATTACATCTTCACTAGCTTTCTGTCCTTCACTGCCTAAACTTGGCTGTCCTGAAACTTGCTCTGTAGATCAGACTGGCCTCAAACTCAGAGATCCACCAGCCTCTGCCTTCCTAGTGCTGGTATTAAAGGTGTGCCCCTCCCAACACCCAGCTCTAAGCTTTTTTTAAATTCCTTTTCACAGATTGGAAACTTAGTGGGTGGGATCTTGCCCTGAGGTCACCACTTCCTTTATTCCATTTCTTAATCTGTTTATTTCCTTAGCTTCATTCCACTTTCTGGTGCTCTTTTTCTCCTCAAATATTTTCCTTGCTCAGCTTGCTCCTTTTCATTATAAATCTTCATCAGGGTTAACACTAATAACCACATAACAGAATCTATACTAGACTGTTTCAAGATTTCTTCTGCCAATGGAATTAACCCGAAACTCTTCTCTTTAGCCTCAAGCAGACTCTTAGGAGAAGGGCAAAAAGCAGCCACTTTCCTCACTAAAATATCACAAGAACAATCTCTAGGCAACACATTCAAATTCTTCTCCTCTGAAACCTCTTGGGTTAGCCCCACCATAGTTCAAATCACTCTTAGCACCTCTGTCTTCCATGCTCCTACTAGTATGGCTCATTAAGCAGTGCTTAAATCATTCCATTACTTCCCAAACCCAAAGTCCCAAAGTCCAAATTCCTCCAAACAAACACATGGTCAGGCCTTTCACAGCAATATCTCAGTCCTTGGTGCAAACTTCTGTCTTAGTTAGGGTTTCTATTGCTGTGAAGAGACCACCACAACTCTTTTTTTTTTCCCCCAGAGCTGAGGACCAAACCCAGGGCCTTGTGCTTGCTAGGTAAGCGCTCTACCACTGTGCTAAATCCCCAACCCCGCACCACAACTCTTATAAAGGAAACATTTAATTGAGTGTTTTGAGATATTTGATTACACTGTGTAAAGATGTGCCACTGTGATTGGTTTAATAAAAGCTAAATGGCCAATAGCTAAGCAGAGGTATAGGTGGAACTTCTGAACAGAGAGAGCTCTGGGAAGAAGAAAGGGGGAGTTGCCAGCCTGATGCAGAGAAAGCAGGACATGCAGGAGGAGAGGTAAAAGCCACCAGCCATGTGGCAGCACATAGATTAATAGAAATGGGTTAATTAAGTTATAAGAACTAGCTAGAAACCAGACTAAGCTAAGGCTGAGCTTTCATAATTAATAAGAAGGTTCTGTGTCATTATTTGGGAGTTGGCTGATGGGACAGAGAAAGACTCATTACAGTTCAGAGGGGGCTCACTTACAGTTCAGAGGTTCAGTCCATTATCATCATGGCAGAGAGCATGACTGTATGCGGGCAGATGTGGTGCTGAAGTAGTAGCTGAGAGTTCTACATCTTGCAGGCAACAGAAAGTCGACTGAGATACTGGACAGTATTCTGGGCATAGAAAAACCTCAAAACTTGCTCCCACCGTGACATACTTCCTCCAACCACTCCAACAAAGGCATATCTTCTAATAGTGCCACTCTCTGTGAAATTATGGGAGTCAATTACATTCAAACTACCACATGCATAATAAATTTATGCCAATATTAGATTCATAATTTGATCTTAACTGCAAAACATGATAGTAAAAGGTCTTGTGGCAAAAAGGGCCAATGGTGAATTGTAATACGGGGAGGATTCTGAGCATGGAATTTGAAGAACAAGTAAAGGAGGCATGCAAAGCCTGGGGAAGGGGAGTGTCAACCCTAGGCCTTGAGGCTATTGATGAGCATGTTTCTGGGCGATATAAGGATCCTGGAAACAGGCCTATGCTGAGGGGAAAGGAATTACTGGGTCCTGCAAGAAGGTCTGGCTCCTGTGTCCATCACTGTCCATCAGCTGCCATGGCAGGCAGTACCTCAGCCTTCTCAGGGTCATTGGGAAAGTGGACAGATGACGACCCAGACCAGAGGACCAGCTGGGGGAGGGGGTCATGCAGATACAGTGAGAGGTAGGGAAGGAAACAGGACATGTGCGTGCCAAGAGCCTCCAGAGGCTCGTCCACCCTGAGTTGTACAGTCTACAGGGATGTGTGGCAATGTAACTGTCCATTCAATCAATATTTACTGAATGCTCTTTATACCCCAGGCAGTGTGCCAGGCTTTGGGCTAGGTGCTGGCAATGAAAATAACAAACTGTTTCCTGATTTCTCCCCTAGAGAAAGAATTAGAGATGTGGCTTTCATTGGCCCAGGCCTGACCAGCACTGTGTACGTGAAAGGCAGGCTTCTCCTTGGACAGTAGGGTTAGGTTGGGGGCCGAAAGGCTTAGGCAACCTTAACAATACTTGTGATATTTGTGTTTCTTGTGTGTGTGTGTGTGTGTGTGTGTGTGTGTGTGTGTGTGTGTGTACACGTGTGTGCACCTCTGGAGGCCAGGAGTCTTCCTCAATTGCTTACCACTGTATTCTTTAAGGTAGAGTGTCTCACTGACTTGGAAGCGTGCTGATTCAGCTAGATTGACTGGCTTGTAAGCCCAGAGAAATCCCTGCCTCTTCTTCTCCAGGGTTAGGACTTCAGGTGGCATCCCAGCTCAGTTTTTTTCTGGGGTTCTGGGCATCAAACTGAGGCCCTCATATTTGCACAGTAACCGCTTTACCAACTAAGCCATCTCCCCGGTTGTCGCGTTTATTTTTTATTCTCAACTTAGTATCATTTATATTTGATAAATTATCTGGTTCGTGACTTTTATAAATATTTCCTAGGAATGCAATTATGACATGGGGTGATGTAGAAACCTGATTTGCAGCCCTCAAAGTAACTGTGTGTCCAGATTGCTGGATTTAAGAAGTGCATTTCAAGCCACTCAGGAGAAGCGGCAAGTGGGTGAAGGAAGAGATGGCCCACTGCCACATTGTCACATAAGTCACAGTGGGAAGCCGCTCTGCAGTAGGAGGACTCTGCACTATTGCCAGGGAGGCAGCAGTAGGAGGACTCTGCACTATTGGTCAGGAGGCAGCAGAGTCTGCAGGGAGGATCCCATCCCTGACCCTCTGAGGTGCAATGCTTAGCAGCCATCTAAGTCAAAAGTGCATTTCCTTTCTAGGTCAGGGTGCATGCCCCACTGGTCAAGCACACTTGTAGGCTATAGGATCACTCCTGTTCTCCCTGGCCTCTCCGTTACTGAAGGTGAATCTAGGAAGCAGAGCTGATATCATCAACAGTCCCGGGCCCTTGACTTACTACATGGAACTGCAATGAATCCTCTAAGGAGCCTTTGCCACTAGGAAATTGTTTTTCTTAGCAACAGCTTGCAGTAGTTAGGAGTCAATCACATGCAGTCTCTTCAGTACCTTCCAATGAAACTCCAGTTATTCTGACTCAAACGATGTTACACCAGCAGAAAGAACAGGAGAATGAATGATACCTGGAAGAAGAAGAAAAATTCACCTTTAAACACAACTAAGTTTGCCTTTATGATGACAAAGACTGTTTCTAGTTAGGAAAATGTCAACCTCTGCCTTCATGTCAACTATGTGGATTCCAGGAGATGGAAGCTTTTGGGAACCATTTAAAAACTTTCCCAATCTGTTCCCTCCACTCAGTCTCAGTCCGACACCCATTGAGAATTCAGAGAATCTCAACGCAGCACCCGTGTGAGCCAGTGTCAACACTTAGGAACTGCTTCCTGTATGCCAGACATTTTGTAATCCCTTTATGTGCATTAACTCCTTCACATTCAACCAAATCTATGAAGCAGCTGGCATCACCGTCTCCATTTCACAGGGGCAGAAACTAAGACCACAGGTTGTCTCAGGTCTTAGAGGTAACAAATGACCATCAGGATTCACAACCAGGCGCTGAGACTCCAGAGCTCGGGCTTGCAGGCACTCACTGCAGGCTATCCCCTGGCGTGGTGATCTTGGTTCACATTCTCAGAGCAAATGGTTTACTAAAACAGCACTTAGGTCTGTTTACGTGTTTGGCACCCCTCTATTGGATGATTATGTATTGCCACTGGAAGTTGTTAGGTTTGTTTCTGAAACTGACAAGCTTAGTTTTAAAAATGATTCGTCTCTCTCTGCTCCTTGTTCCCACCAGCTGCAGTTGTTTGGACAGTACCCTCTTCGGAGCAAAAGGGAAGCAGAGCTCCGTTTGTAAGACGCGGTGGTAGGCAACTCCTCATTCAAGAACTTGGCTTTTTCTTTTAATTAAACATAGTGATATTTGTGGGTCTACACATGTGTATATATCCATGGACATCTTTGTATAGATGCCAGCTGAGCCCAGATGAGAATACCAGATCCCCTGCCGCTGGGGTTGCAAGCAGTTGTGTGTTGTCTGACATGGGTACTGGTGTGAAAACTTGGGTCCTCTTCATGAGCCACAAGTGCTCTTAGCTCCTGAGTCGTGTTGTTTGTTGTTTTTACTCTTTTACCCTTTTGGGGGCACTCAGCTCCCAAATAAACCACATGTGGAGGCTTATTATTACTTATGAATGCCCGGCCTTCACGTGGCTTATTTCTAGCCAGCTTTTCTTAACTTACCCTGTCTACCATTTGCCTCTGGGCTTTTACTTTTCTCTTCTATATATATTACTTCCACTCTTATTCCATGGCTGGCTGTGTGGCTGTGTGGCTGTGTGGCTGTGTGGCTGTGTGACTGTGTGGCTGTGTGGCTGTGTGGCTGTGTGTCAGTGTGGCTGTGTGGCTGTGTGGCTGTGTGGCTGTGTGGCTGTGTGTCAGTGTGGCTGGGTGGCTGGGTGGCCGAGTGGCTGGGTGGCTGGCCCTTGGCATCCTCTTCCTTCCTCTCTCATTCCTTGATCCTCTCCTCTCTTTTTTTCCTTCTATTTAGTCTCTCTGCCTGCCAGCCCCGCCTATCCTTTCTCCTGCCTTGCTATTAGCCATTCAGGTTTTTATTAGACCAATTCAGTGTTTTAGACAGGCACAGCAACACAGCTTCACAGAGTTAAACAAATGCAACATAAAGGAATGCAACACATCTTTGCATCATTAAACAAATACTCCACAGCATAAACAAATGTAACACACCTTAAAATAATATTCCACAACAGAGCCATCTCTCCAGCCCACAGAACTTGTATTTAGCAAGTGTGAATTGCCAGAGTGCAAAGGCAATGCACAGCCTCTGCCACGAGTAGTCCACACTGATGCAGAAAATGTCAAAAACGTGTCTTTCCTTTTCCTTTCCTGTTGTTTTTAAATTCGATACACAGTTCCCTTTATTCCCCCCAAGGACTGATGAAACAGTGGCCCTTTCACAATCAGTATCACTAGGCGGAATCAGACTAAAGAAGTGGAGAGGAGAACTTTAAGACAGTAACAGGACATGGTGGACACGCCTCTAATCCCAGCACTAGGGAGGGAGGAGGAAGAATGAGAAATTCAAGGCCAGCCTCTCTGTACAGTGCCTAGGTTACATGACACCTTGCCTTAAACATGCGTGCTCGCGCGCGCGCGCACACACACACGCACACGCACACACACACGCGCACACACACACACACATGCACACGCACGCACGCATATCTCTTATTAATTTGTGATGTCTTACCACCCTTCCTTTAGTGACTTTGGCCATTTTACCCCACTTCTGCTAGGTCTAAAAGTGGAAAGAGAAACTCATTTCATTGTTATTATTTTGCCACCGTGCTCCGTGTCTGTGAGGCTGGGGATCACACCTGGGCTTTCTTGCATGCTAGGCAAACACCCCATCAACAGAGCTCACGAACACTTTCTTGTAATCTTTAGCTTTCAGTGACAAGGAAAGAAGCACTAGGCATCTGCCTACAGGTGGAGAATTTTCCTGGGAATATTATTTTGGTTTTCCTTACGAGATCACAGAGAAGCTAGAGTGACAGTGTGTTAAGTTTCAGACAGCTGTGCCTGGTTAGAATTTTGTTGTGAGTTTTAGAACATACTATTGTACCACAGTGTCCTAGTTAGGAAACTCTTGATCCTTAGATTGATCTTTTAAAATATATTTCATTACACTTTGTGTGTGTGTGTGTGTGTGTGTGTGTGTGTGTGTGTGTGTGTGTGTGTAGGGGTCAGAGGACAACTTGTGGGAGTCGGTTCTCTCCTTCCACCACGTGGGTTCCTGGAATAGAACTCAAGTGGTCAGGCTTGGCAGCAGGGGTCTTTCCCCACTGATCCACCCCCACCCCCAGAATCAGTGACCCCTATACCCAGCATTTCTTTCTTTTCTATTATTTTGTTTTGAGAGTCATAGGTTACCCAGGCCTCATATTCACTGTGTAGTCAAGGATAACCTTGAACTCCTCAAACTTCTTCAGCCTCCACCTCCCAAGATCTGTGACTACAGGCTTGTGGCCTTCAGACGCAGCCCCACATTTCTTGAACATGTAGTTCAGTAAGTGAGCACTAGGTGCTCTGAGTGGGCTTAGAGGTAACTGAACATATAACAGGCCAGTCCTACCCTTTTCTCCAGTCCAGGATGCTGAAAAGGTGGATAAGGGAGCCATCTTCGTAGGAAGGACCCCTACATTACTTCTCTTGTTTATTTAGGTGATATTCTCTACTCTCCAAAGTGAGAGCTTCCTCTGACACGGAGATGAGGCTCCACTAAATCAAAGGCCAAGGGGCCTGAGAGAGTAGGCAGGGGAAGAGGGAGGGGTGTGGAGTGGAGTGGGTGGCGATCACCTCCTCCACAGATGTAAACAGGCCTCCCTCCCTCTCGATTTCAAGGAAGTTCATTCCAGCTGAAGTGTCTCCAGATCACTGTGGCTGCTTTACAAGCCATTCTGGAGAATTATACCCTGGCACAAAATTAGCAGCTTTGTTTTTCAGTAAAAAGAAACCCAGTGGCATAGTTTATTATAAAACTAATGTCCAAGTGAGTCTTTTCTTTATGAGTTTTTTTGAGTAAGTATAGAACTCATGTTACGAAATTAGACGATTAGCCACATAAGCTCAGTAATGGAGAGTGAATGGTATTTCTTTAAAAAAAACCTAACAAATTATGACATTTTAAAAGGGTCGGGTGGTGGTGGGGGCAAGGCACGCCTTTAATCCCAGCACTCCGGAGGCAGAAGCAGGTGGAGTTTTGTGAGTTCGAGGCCAGCCTGGTGTACAGAGTTAGTTCCAGGCCAGCCAAGGCTACATAATGAGACTGCTCACTCCCGCAAAAAAAGGGGAAAATTTTTCCTTACTTTTGTGCTTGTGCTCTCTGTCTCTCTGTCTCTGTCTCTGTTTCTGTCTCTCTCTCTCTCTCTCCCTCTCTCTCTCTCTCTCTCTCTCTCTCTCTCTCTCTCTCTCTCTTTCTGTGTGTGTGTGTGTGTGTGTGTGTCTATGCATGTGGCTATGAAAACCAGAAAAGAGTGCCAGTTTCCTTGGTGCAGGTGCTACAGGCGTCTATGAGCTGCCCAGTGTAGGTACTAGGAACTAAATTCTGGTCCCCTACAAGAGCAGTGATGGCTCTTACACACTAAGCCAGCGCTCCAGTCCCTTGTTTACTTTTGGGACAAGGTCTTACATAGCCTAAGCTGTCCTTGAACTCACTACATAACTGAGGATGGCCTTAACGTTCTGATCCTCCTGCCTTCACTCTGAGTACTGTGATTACAGGTGCGTGCAGTCATACCTGGCTTGCACGGTGTGAAGGTTTGAAGGCAGGGCCAGGCAAGCATTCTACCAAGTGGGCCACCCTACCCACAAATGATGATTTCCTGCAGGGGCTGTGTGTGTCTCATTAATATAAAAGCCAAATACCTCAGAAGTTAAGAGAAATACTTGCCTCTTTTTGGCCACAGTGGTAGCTCTGAAGTGAGATTTTTATATTGTGGTACCCGGGCCAGTAATACGTTGATGATAGAGAAATGTAAGAGCATATTCTACTAAATCAATTGAAGGGGGGAAAAAAAAATCTATGAGCCTGATAGTTTATGTACTCTGAGAGGTGATAAAGACAGAAGTAAGGTGAACATGACCGCTAGCTTTCTCTCAAGCCCCTTACTACACCCGGGGGGGGGGGGGGTGTCTCAAAATGTATCAGCTTTACTACTTACAGCCTCAGGCAACAGTAATCAAAGTTCTATTTGTTTCTTTTAAGAAGGAAGAAGTCTCAGAGGACACAGCTCTTTATCCAACAGCAGAAAGAGCCCATCCTTTGCTGTATGATTAGTTAGGGTTGTTGCCCACCTTTCAGGAGATAGTTCATGGCCGTGGTTCTCAACCTTCCTAATGCTGCGACCCTTCAATACGATTTCTCATGTTGTGGTGACCCCCCCACCAACCATAAAATTATTTTTGTTGCTCCTTCATAACTGTAATTTTGCTACTGTTATGACTTGTAATGTAAATATCTGTGTTTTCCGATGGTCTTGGGTGAATGACCCCTGGAAGGGGTCGAGATCCACAGGCTGAGAACCATTGGTTTATGCAATGTTTTTTGTCAACCTGTGTTTCATGGTACACTAATTTCTTGACACCTCTCTCAACGGTCATTTGTATTGCCAAATATTGACTGCAAACTTAAAAAAAAAATAGGGAACCTCCCTTATACAATCACAGAATGTCAGAGCAAAAGAGAACTGAAAGATGACTTTGTATGGGCCACCATTTTATAGATGAAGAAACAGAAGCTCAGAGTAACGCCCTGATGTCTCATGGAGCAGGGGCCCAGCGGCCTGGAGTGCTTTCCCCTCCCTCAGACCCACGCTCAGCATCAGCAGCGCAAGGACTGCTTCTCACTGGCGAATGAGTGTGTGAGGAGCTGGAGAGCTAGAAATGAAGGTCACACAACACTTGACACCAAAGAACTCCGAATCCAGAAGAGAAAGTAGATGTGAATACCACCCTCCAAGCTGCTGCTGGTCTCTGTGCAGCGTTGGTGAAACGATTTCCCTAAAAACACCGATCACTGTTTATCAGCGCTGGCCTAAAACCCATCAGTGGCCCCATGAAGCCTATAAAGCAAACCTCCTCACCAACTACTTGTCTGTGCTGATGCCCAAGACCTAGCAATGAGTTGCTTTCTCCTGGAATAGCACGCTGTTATTCCACTGGGCCTTTGCTTACACTGTCCTCTGCCTGTTATGGCCTCCTCTGTCACCCTCTAGGAAGGTTGTGCCCTTTGTAACAGACTGCCTTGCATCTCCCTGACCCCTCTTGAAAGCGGAATTGACATTCTCTCCCTTACTTTATCCTACACTGTATTCTGTCCACGCTTCTAGAGGCAGCAATGGGAGAGCTCTGGTAAAACTGGTTCTAAATACGTAAGTGTCTCTGCTATTTATACTTCCATCCTTCTCTACCAACTGAGTGTAAGACCTCTGATGGTTTTGTACCCCTAGAATCCAGCTTACAGAATCTCTGTTGAATGAATCATGCATAGGAGGCATTAGAAGGTTGCATGAACACTCTGGATGAAGCTGTGATCTGTGCTTGGAGTACAGAAGTCATCCCAGAAGCATAAGCACGGGCCTCAAGGTAATGAACAGTAGTAGAGGGTAGAGGGTAGGGATTGACTGCAAGAAAGAGGGATTGATTGTCACAAAGCTTTGGCAGAGGCAGAGTGGGGGGACTGAGAAATGATGGCATGTTTGGAAAACGTTGAGGTACCCAAGAGGATGTGTTTTGGTGATTTTTACTGTTGCTTTTGTTAAACTGGGAGTGGTTACAGATACTGGTCAGGCCCTGTGTGCAAACAAAAACAAAAAACAAAAAACAAAACAAAACAAACAACAACAAACAAACAAACAAACAAACAAACAAAACCCGAAGCCTGATTTGAGAATGAGAGTTAGAGAAAGAGGCGTTTTGAAGGGCAGCATTGTCTCGGAACGCCAGCGCAGTCCATTAGGGAGTGGGCGCTGGGGCACCTGGGTTCTGGAGTCTGGGAGACAGGTAGCTGAATCCGGGGAAGACATTGCTGTAGGAAGGACCAGAGAACTGCGACTGGTCCAGGGGAGAAAGGCCAAAGGCCTGGATAGAGGCCGTGGAGACAGAGAGGGAAACAGTCGGAGAAACACGCACAGAGGGGTGGGACGGGGTGGCAACCGGCTGAAGATGGGACATGGTGGGAAACGAGGGGTCAAGAGTGACTCCAAGAGTTTATCTCGGATGTTTACATAAATAGTGTTGTCCTGATATGGAATGCATGAGGAAAATTCCATGTGGAGTTGTGGAAGCCACGGGAAAGGGTTTGTTCACAGAGGAGAGCTGGATAGTGGTGGCAGGAGCTGAACTAATGTCCTAGAAGAGCTGTGATGGTACTCATCGGGGCCTGGAGAAAGTCCAGCACAGGGCAGCCCTGGAGTTAGCCATGAACCAGAGACAATGGCTCCTTTTCTCTCCTCATCCATCCAGCACACAGCCTGAGGTTGAACTGAAACTATGATTTATGCTCAGTAGCTTCATCTAATTAGGGCTGGCAAGACTGGGATGGCCGGACCGACGCTTCTGAAAGAATCTGATAAAGAATTGAGCATCTTAAAAAAAAAAGAAGAAGAAGAACTGAGAGTCTCACATTAATCTTAATCCTCATTTGTGTGAGTTGAGATGAGGATAAGGAAGTAGCTGATGAAAGAATCGGAAGAACAGGAAGTATTCATTCTTTAAAAACAGATGAGCTGTCAAACATCTTCTGCCTGCTGCACACAGCCCAAGGGTTCTTTACAGGGACAGCGTCCACTACCAGGGCCAATATAGACTCTACCCGGCTAGCAAAAACAAACCAAAACCTTAAAACCAAAACTCGCACATAACTAGGTGCCGGTACAGCCTCCATTTCCTTAAAACAATCCCGATGAGAGAGTTAAGTGTGGATACTCAAAATGTGACCTGCCAAAGTTGCTTAAATTGAGAGTAAACATTCAGAAACTTCAGGGCATAAACCAAGATATTGTGTCACACAAACACTAGGGGCTTATGTCACTGAACTGGGTGTGGGCTAGTTTGAGCATTGTGAAATTCACACATGAGTCATGGGTGGTGTGACCTGCGCACAAGTCCTGTGCAGGAGGACACTTACTGAGTTTGAAAATATTAAGAAGATATGCATATTGTAAGTTTAAGCCCTCGGAGATAGTGTAAGCAATGTTGCTTTAGTTCACACTTGTAACTCGAGAGTTCATACTGCTAATCTGGGATGAGGAAGTTGACAGGGAGGCTGAGGACACACCCAAAGATGTACATATAAAGTGAAAAGAAACTGGATGTCATTACAGAAGAAGATGTGCCTGCAAGATGGAGCAGCCTCAAGTTACCTTGGACAGTCCAGATTAAATTTCAGCTTGTGTATTTTTGTCAATGTTTTAGTCTTTGCAATGGCTTCCGAGTCACTAACATCTCACAAAACTGTAAGCACTAAATAATACCCGTGAGTACTGAGTGGGTTGTTCTAGCTACGAGGTAGAGACTGCATTGAGGGTGGGAAAGATGAGACTTTTTAGATGGCTACGGGATTTAGAAGATGTTTAGTCAAAGACTGGTGGGATTGCTCTATCTAGTGAATAGAGAAATAGAGAAAATAAGCATCCTGCTAATAATAGTGGTGTTCACCAGTAATCCCAGCCCTCGGGAGCCTGATGCAGCATGGGCATAAGTCCTAGGCCAGTCTAAGCTAATACAGCAAGGTCTTTGTTACAAGCAAGCAAACAAATGAGTCCGAGATGTATTTGGAGGGATCTCTACTTCTCTCCATTCAGTTGGACAGCAAGGCCATCCAAAGGCCCAACCAGCAATCTGGGGTCACATCTGACTCTTTTCTTCTTTCCTTGCCCCCAATACTCTGTCACGCTGGGTCCCGAGTCTCCTCATTCTGACCTTTTCTTTGCTCACGTTGTCTCCCTTTCACAGGACTTTTGCAATAGCTTCCTAAGTAGTCACCCCACCCCAGGCTCTTCCCCATTCTCTGTCTTTCAAAACTGAAAAGCTAGTAGTCTTGCTCTTTTGTTTGAGAGCATGAAATGGCTCTCAGTTTCACTTCTAAACCGAAGCAATACCTTAGCCATGTATGTGCTGTGGCTGCTCCTGGCAGCTCCGTACACAGCCCCACACACAGCTCCTGACAGCTCCGTACACAGGCCCGCACACAGCCCTGCACACAGCCCCGTACACAGCTCCTGGCAACAGGCCCGCATACAGCCCCGCACACAGCCATGCACACAGCCCTGCACACAGCTCCTGGCAGCTCCGTACACAGCCCCGCACACAGCCCCGCACACAGCCCCGGACACAGCCCCGCACACAGCCCCGGACACAGCCCCTCAAACAGCCCGGCACACAGCCCCGGACACAGCCCCACACACAGCCCGGCACACAGCCCCGCACACAGCTCCTGTACACAGCCCCGACACAGCCCTGCACACAGCCCTGGACACAGCCCCACACACAGCCCCGCACACAGCTCCTGTACACAGCCCCGGACACAGCCCCGCACACAGCCCGGCACACAGCTCCTGTATGGTCAAGGGTTTGCTTCCAGACTAGTTTGCTCCTGGCTTGGTGACCCTTGAATTCGGCAACACTATGGTACTTCTGAAGTCACCCCAGGGTTGTGCCATGCTATTCCATGCCTCTGTGCCTTGGCTTCTGCCGTTCTTTGTGCCCACAGTGTCCTCCACTCCCACACCTGGCTGGCCTGGCCATCTGTATGAAATTTTTTTTTTTAACCTTTTTTTTTAAATTTATTTATTATGTATACAGAAGAGGGTGCCAGATCTCATTACAGATGGTTGTGAGCCACCATGTGGGTGCTGGGAATTGAACTCAGGACCTCTGGAAGAGCAGTCAGTGCTCTTAACCTCTGAGCCATCTCTCCAGCCCCTGTATGAAATTTTTATTGCTGCTATTATGGATTGCCACCATCTCAGTGGCTCAAAGGCAATTGAACATCTTATTCTTTGGTGATTAGGAGCATGAAATGAGATTGACCAGGCGGAAGTCCTGACGTCAGTAGGACTACTTACCTTCCAGGACTCACAGAAAATCTACTGTTTGCCGTTTTCTCCTTCTAGCGAGAGATGGCCAACACCCCCCTCTTTTTTTAATGGTTGTATAACTCTACCCTGCTTCCACTTTACATCTCTTCCTCTCACATTCCTGCCTCTTTTTTTCTCTTTTTTTTTTTTTTTTTTTTTAAGTAGAAGACCCCACGAGGCCCACATGAGTCATCTAAGTTTCCCATCTCCCTTGAATTTGTCATGTGCGAAATGTCCCCACTGCCAGGTAAGCTCACATTTACAGATTTAGAGGGGGGACACGTTTGGGAAGCATCCAACGCTGTAGAATGCTCTTTGGAGCCTCCTTGCCAAGCCGTCACGTGCATACCACCATGGTCGGCTTGCCATGCCTCTTTGCTTTTAAAGCATATCTTGTTTCCCTGTGGTGCCTTGGCTTCCTGGGGGACAACTTATTTCTCTTCATCTCCCCTCCACCCACTCACCCAGGCCTAGTTCACTACAGGGCACACACTAAGTATGAGCTAATTTTATTTATCAAAAGCCAAAGTGCCAGGCACCAATGATGACTCACTTTCATGTTACTTGGGCATGAAGACTTAGTTAATGACTAAAGCTGTACTATGACTTTATGTGGCAGTGCAGGCCTTTAATGAAGCGTGAAGTGGCAGAGGCAGGTGCATCTCTGTGAGTTCAAGGCCAGCCTGGTCTACATAGGGAGTTCTAGGCCAATCAAGGCCACACAGTGAGACCCTGTCTCAACACACAAACAAAATATATGAGAACTACAGAAAAGAACGTTTTCCCTCTTACATATCTTTTGTGATCTTCTCAAGGCAGAATTAATCACTTCCTCATTTGAGTCACAAAGGTAACACATATCTGTCTACTTGACATACTTTACGTTGTGCTTTACTTTGTTGCATCGTATTTGTTCTTAGCTTGTGTATGCCAGTGCCAGGCGAATGGCAAGCACTCAACATGTTTATTAAATGACCCCGAGTGCATAAACAGAGGAGTGTGGAGGGCAACCGAAAGAAGCCGAAGATAGAAAGGGCACCTTTGAGGACCAGTAAGGAGGAAGGGAGAGACTGAGGGGACCCTTGCAGGGTGTTTACAAGACTCTAGGACACGGCGTGATGCTGGCTGGAGCTAGTAGTTACCTTCTGTAACTACTGAGAGTGAATGGCTCCAAACACACTGAGCTCTGGACCTGAGTAATCAACCAGAAAGACCACTGGGTCTGACCATTGAGCAAACCTAGACATTGCAGGAAGCATGGCGTTGGGAGGGTCCCCTCTGAGCCCTGGGTCTACTCCTGTTTTTAAATGAATCATGCAAATAAAAGGGAAACCAGAGCTTACCTGGGATCATGCTGCTTGAGTGCCTGGCGACGATGACCCTAGTCAGTTCTATGTTGGAGTGGGAGTCTTGTTTGTGTGTGTGTGTGTGTGTGTGTGTGTGTGTGGTACAGAGGGGTTCCAAGTACTGGGAGGTAGGAAGGGCTTTCAGGGAAAGCAGTGTCCAACATGGCATGCTCTCCCTTTAGTAAGCAGAGACTTTCAACATGGAGCACAATCTGGCTGTCCTGGCTCTTTAGTATCAAAAGTAAAGGGCCAAAGTCTGGATTCAGAACTCAGAGCAGTTTCTCTTCCATGGGACTTTTTTGGGATGATAGTATTTCTTTGGGTAAGGCAGTTCTCCTCTGCCTGCCTTGAGCTTGGCTCTTTTGTCTTCCATTAACAGTGCCTTTAGCCACATCTTTAACCTATGCTCTGCCTGGCCAAATTGTGTAGCCAGAGGTCTGTCATGACGCCCCACAAAGTCTTACCTAGATAAACTCCTGTGTCTGCCACTCTCTTGGATTTTTGCCCTAAAGAATTTTGCTTATCATCTGTTTTTATCATGTGTACATGTAGTTTCCTAGATCACTTGACAGACACCAGATATGTGAGATGTTCCCAACAGGAGTCAGGATGGTTCTTGAGGAATAAAATAATTAATTAAAAATTGTATAAAGTTCATATATACATGCAGTCACACAGGCTGCCACCTGTTCCAGTCTGCCTCAGAGGTCCAAGAACCAGGAACACTGCCACCAGACGGTGGGGGAAGACACGTGTCCCAGCTCTAGAAGAGACTATCCGCCCTTCCCCCACCTGTGTGTTTTACTGCAGTCTTCATTGAGTCTCATGATGCTCACCCACACTGGTGGGTGTGATCTCAGAGCCCCGATGCCACTGCTATCCTGTTCCAGAAACAGACACACCCTAAATCAGTGTGTTACCAGCTTTCTGGGCAATTCTTAGCCTAGTACCATTGACGTACAAAATCAAACACCACAAAGCAGTATTAACATTTCAGGAGTGAGAGAAAAATAAACAAATCTAAGAAGCTTCCTCAGAGGAGCAATAAAGAAAAGACAGACACTGTAAGGGAGGAGGCTGCACCTCAAGCATCAAGGCGAGCATAGACGAACATAGGAGAGCACTTAAGGAGGAAAGGGGCAGCCATGGTAGATTACAAGAGTGAGGCAGCTTGGGGAGAGATTCCCAACTCAGCAAGCGACAGTGAGCTGCTCCTTAGCTTAGCCTCAGTGTTTATGTTTCCTGCAGAAAGTACACCAGTGTTTCCTCCTCCTCCTCCTCCTCCTCCTCCTCCTCCTCCTCCTCCTCCTCCTCCTCTTCCTTCTCCTTTCTTTTTTCTTCTGGTTTTGGCAGCCTTAACCCAGGCTGGCTCCTGATCTTTGGCAATCTCCTTGCCTCAGGCTCCCAAGCGTTGGGGAGCATGAAACCACCACAGCTACATTTTGCCGTCCACTTTTCTCTCCTGCTTCAGCAGCTTTTATGCTGATTGCCCACCTGTAGCTAACTCCTCCTCCACATTTTGCAACACAAGACAAGAAAAACACTGCCCAGATGGTGTTTGTGGAAGCCTCTTTCGTGGCATCCTTTCAACGGGTTGGGCAATTTAAATGATGCCGCCGTCGTCATCGTGACTAACTCATTACCACGCTTGAGGGAAACCTGAACATCCTTAACCTACTTTTGAAAAGAGAGGCAAGAAGATTATAGAAGTGGGAATAATCCGAGAGGAACATGCTGTCTTTGAATGACGGATGCTACAAGTTCCTTAGCTCAAGCTAGGACAATACAACAGACAGCTCAAGAGAAGCCCAGCAATCTTCAGTGTCTGCTCATTCTAATCTTTGACTTCTTTGACTTTCGAATCTTTGCATATCAGTCCAGACAACTCATCCATGGTGGGGGTTCATCATCAGCACTTGAATCCTGTCATTTCCTTCTCTCCTAGTCTCCTGCACTCCCATCCTGAGTGCTGAAGTTGGGATGATGCTGAGTTGGAAAACTGAAGAGGAAAGATGAATGAGCCACAACGTCCACTTAGAAACTACAGCCAAGTCTTGGCAATTTATCCGTGGTAAATCTTGCTTGCTTTCAGCTTTATGTTGACTTTATCACCCACTCTTGTGTGCTTAACTCTATGACGGATGTTATCTCGAGCTCTGTGTACTCATAATGCCAAAACTAGAAGCTGAACAAAGAAATACACAAGAAAATCTACTTTTAGGTGTCATGTCAACTAGGAAAAAAAATAGTTGTTTTAGTGAATCTGGTATTGTTTTAGAAATGAACAACATTCATATCTTGCTAAAAATAGTCAGACATGTAGACACAACTTCATTCTTCCTTTCTGGCCATCCTTATGCTCTCTAGAGAGAGAGGAGGAAGAGGGAAGATTTTAAAAGCACCATTCTTAGGAAAGGTCCAAATCTCATGTGAATGTTTGACTTTAGGGACCAGGGAATTATCTCTACCCAGAAAGGTCCAACTGAAAGGGGCCGTGACTGTAGGAGTGTAGAGACAAGGACAGTTGGTGAGTCATCAGACAGCTCTTCCAACTCCAGGCCATTGCACATTATAACATCATTTTAAAGTCTTATAGATTATTACAACATTAAACATGTCCATCCAACTCAACCATACTCTTTCAATATATTGGGTATTTGTGGGATGCCCTGGAAAGCAGCACATGAGGATTTTAATCCTTGCTAACTCATTGGTTGATTTTGTAACCTTTAGTCTGTTCACTTCTCCAGGATGTTTTGAATAATAGAAAGCAGACAAGCTAGCTGTAGAATTATTTCAATGTAAGTTCAAGCCTCTCCTCTACTGTGTTAGCGTGTGGACCTTGAACAAGCTGTTTAACTTCTGTAAGTCCTTGTGCCTTTATTTGTTGAAAGAAAAGGTATCTCTCTTTTGGAAAATCTGAAAGAACGTGATGAGATTATGCGTTTGAAATATCACTTAAGAGTCGTTACGTAAACGTCTGCTCTGTAGGAAAGTCAGAAAACATGAGGCGAGCTCATTGGCTAACCCTGATTGCTAACCTCATGGTATCACTAGAGAATGAAATACAGGCCAGCCACATAGTAACTTACCACAAAGTAAGTTCCTTTGGTCTCTGTAGTATCCGGCCAATACAGAAGTCAGCATGGGCAGGAGGGCGGGGAGGGAGGTGAGAGAGAGGGAGAATATGGAGAAAGGCGGTGGACTGGTTCTGCCCTTCCTCTGGGCAGAGAATTTCCTGGCACTCCTTTAGTGGTAGAGTATGATGGCTGCCTGCTGGAGTGTAGGAACCAAGCCACACTACTAAAATGTTGTCCATCCAATCTCTACACATGTTGCTCATTAGCTCTGGGTAACTGCCCCTGCAAGCGTTTTGCCAAAGCAAGAAAGGGAGCTGTATTTCCAACTGTTCAGTCCACAGAGCTGGCAAGCCACTGTGTCATCAAAGAGAGAGTCCTGAGAAGCAAAAGGCTGTGGTTCCACCTTTCAGTCAGGGAGTCCGTGGCTATGAGGTGGCAGACTGACTCTTGCTCGTAGCCAAGTTTCCCTTTACGGCCCTCCTCTCTTTGTCTGCCTGCTGCTGGGTTCCAGTGGTTGGGTAGGGAGCACCTGCTCAAGTCATCCTGTATTGGGTATGCACTAGGTCTTAACATTTATTCAATAGACCTATATAGAAAGTCTTCTATGAGAGTAACAATGATAAGGAGGTAGAGTGCTATGTAGGCAGATTTTTCTTTTGGGACCACCAGCTCACAAAAAAAAAAAAATGACATGGAGACTTTTTATTAATTATGAAAGTTCAACCTTAGCTTAGGCTTGTTTCTAACTAGCTCTTATAACTTAAATTAACTGATTATTTTTTAATCTATGTTCTTCCACACACTCATTACCTCATCTCCATTATGCCCATCCTGGTTATTCAGCATCTGGATGGCAACTCTGCCTTTCTTATTCCTAGAGCTCTCTCTGCCCAGAAGTCCTGCTATACCTCCTGCCTAGCTATTGACCATTCAGCTTTCCATTAAACCGACCACAGAGACGTATCTTCACACAGGGTAAAGGAATATTCCACAACACTTCAACAGCAGCTACTTGTTCAATTATTGTTAAATGGCATAGGTCAGATGTGGAGGAGCTCAGGAAGGGAACCACTAGGCTAAGGAGGCTTCAGAGATTAGACAAGGCTTTGAAACAGGACTCCACAGATGATAAAACAATGGGCAGGGAGAAGGAAAAAAAAAAGCATTCTGGGCAAAGAAAGTACATATAGAAAGGTCAGGAGAAGGCCAGTCCACAGCCTGACTGGGAGTGCCCAGTAATTTGATGGCCCCAGAACACAGTTTGTGATGGACAGCAGCAGGAAAAGGAGTGAATGTGACCAGTGGTCAAGGGATCGCTATGTCAGTCTACAGAGTTGAGGCATGAACCAGTTGGAGGGGTGGGTTTTAAGTGTGGAGTCATAAAATGCTCTTGTGCTTTGGAAAGTCCTGTGGGATTAAAGTCATCAAGAGACTGACCAAGTGTGAGAAGGGGAACCAGGGAGACTATGAGGTTCAGTGAGGTTGTTGGTGCTGTTATGTGGTGATGTCACAAACAGGTCAAGAAGGATAAGGATTGAGAATCTGTCTGTTGCATTTGGCAGTTGGAAGTCTGGTGACACAATAGAAGTAATTTCATTAAAACAATTTCAACAGAGTGGAGAAAACCAAAGGTTCTGACCAGCGACACCGGCAAACCCTGGTGAATCTGGTCAGTTTCAGGGACTTCCTGACACTATTTTAAGTTTACCTTCCTGCATAGTGAACTTCCCTGCAGAATGGAATGTTTCAATCTCGTAAGAAATTGTCACATAATAAGTTTTTTCCCTTTTTAGCTGGGTGCCCTCTGACTCAGTATACATACATGCCTACCTGTAAACAATGAGATCATGTGATGTCATTTGGATTTGTTTCTTGCATATATTTCTACTATGACACCTCATTTTGTTGGGTTGATTTTGATGTACTATCCATCCTCCTAAGTAACTGGAAGCTTCTCAGGAATAGGAACTGCCTTGTCTATCTCTACTTCAAAATTACTTTTACACAGTAGATGCTCACTACATGTAGGAAGGTGAAGCTTTCAGGGGTAAACTATAGCAAGGGGTAGCAAGGGGGTAAAGTGGCCCCTTAAGAGGGATGGGTTGAGTATAGTTCAAGTCTGAGGGGAGGGGCTGGGAATTCTTAGATGGCCGGCTAGCATAGACATGAGGGCGAGAGCAGACCTGACAGAGGAGGTGATGGTGGAGCTGGGACACGTCTTTGATGAAGTAGGAAGTGAAGCCTTTTGCTGGGAAGGAAACGAGGAACAGAAAGAAGGAAAGAGCAGTATGGTAAAGGCTCATCTGCACCGTGGAGGGGGCAGAGTGCACTGGGGGAAAGGGCAGCAGGGGATTCTTTCAGGTGACTCTCCTCACTGACTGGAGATGAGGAGGGGCCCACTGCTTCGTCCTGCTGACGTTGGCCATGAAAGCAGAGGGTAGGATAGACACCGTCTCCAGGGCTTGTCCCTTCAGTAAGGTAGACGACTTCTGAACACCAATCCCAAACTACAGAGAAAGTATTTGACATTCACATATCAATTAACACCAGAGTATTCTGTAGATAGTAACAATGCTGCACATGACATCTATGTAGCCACAAGGGAAAACAGAACCTATGGGCTACCCGAGGAAGCAGGATAAAGACTAGGAAGTGTCTGGAATTCCACTCCATAGAAATGCACATATGAGTGGGGTGCAGAGGTGACTCAGTTGATAAAGTACTTGCTGTACAAGCATGAGGCTCTGAGTTCGAATTTCCAGCACTCATGTGAAAAGCCAGGTGAAGTGGCTGTGCATGCCTATCATCCTGTGCTGGTAGGGGGAGCCTTGGGACTTCTGGCCAGCTAGTCCACCTGAATCAGTGAGCTCTGGGTCCAGTGAGAGACTTTATCTCCAAAAATAAGATGGAGAGTGATTGAGAAACACACTTGACATCATTCTGATCAGCGCACACGCACACACACACACACACACACACACACACACATACGGGGGTGGGGTGGGTGGATGCCTATGAAGAACAACTGAATAAATACTCCAAAACTATCAGTGGTAATATTATCATAAGACATTTTAAAACTGACATTTTTATGTCTATAATTAAAGTTATGGCAAGAATAGAATTGATTCTTTATTGGATTTATCTTCTATTAGGCAGAGAATATAGAAGAGACTATTTTATTTTTTTTGTTTTTGTTTTTGTTTTTTTTCAAGACAGGGTTTCTCTGTGTAGCTTTGTGCCTTTCCTGGAATTCACTTTGTAGACCAGGCTGGCCTCGAACTCACAGAGATCCACCTGGCTCTGCCTCCTGAGTGCTGGGATTAAAGACGTGTGCCACCACCGTCCAGCCAGCAACTATTTTAAAATTAAAAGTTGTAGCATAGAGCCGGGCGGTGGTGGCGCACGCCTTTAATCCCAGCACTCGGGAGGCAGAGCCAGGCGGATCTCTGTGAGTTCGAGGCCAGCCTGGACTACCAAGTGAGTTCCAGGAATGGCGCAAAGCTACACAGAGAAACCCTGTCTCGAAAAACCAAAAAAAAAAAAAAAAAAAAAAAAAAAAAAGTTGTAGCATAGAACCAATCACCGAAGTTGTCTGGGCTTCCTTGGGGCAGGCACAGTGGGGAAGATGGCCAAGCCTTCCTTGGGCATTGGAGGAGGCTGATGAACAGAAATGTGGTTGCCATGCTTTAGGGGAGCGCAGAGGTCTGTGGTCTCGTAAGGACGTTGGAAGACCTGGCTTTCGATAAGTGGAAGACAACACAATTAGTGCTCCAGTGGGTCCTCTGAGCAGGGGTAGTGTCTTAGGCTGGGTTGTCATGGTCGTGGTGTCTCCTCATACTAACACTAAGACAGGTGGTTTTGGCTCTCTGAGGCGGAGATCTGTGGCCATGCCGATGGGCTGGCCGGGGCTTAAGCCTGTGTCACATAGAAGATTAATGGCCTTCGGTCACTTCTCTGTGAAGTGAGAACAATACACACTTGGAAGCTGGTTGGAGCATTACACGTGACAACCAAAGTATTAAGTGTGGCACTGGACAGGTGATAGGCGTGGCACCAACACTGGCTGCCCAGGTCATTAGTGTTGTTATTGCTAAAATCTATGAATATTCACAATGTAGGGGGACCAATTTGGACTGTGGATACTTTGAACTCAGGGAGGAGGCCTGAGGCCTGCTTCTCTTGCTTCTGGGATGTTGCTGTGGTCTTTTTTGGGAGGGGAATGGGGATGTGCAAGGGGGAACTCCATACTGGTTCTTCTTTTGCTCCTGTTCATGCTACTTCCCTGCATCTGAGCAGGTGCACGCTGCCCCAGGACACCCTTTCACCTTCCTGTTCTTCTGTTCTATGTTTCTTTTCTTCAACTTTTCTTACTTCCCTTTTCTCCTCAAAACCCAAAGAGGATAGATGACTAAGGAACAATACTATCTTCTTCGTGTTTGCGCTTTTTTGAAACTGAAAAGTAAAAGTTGGTTTCTTAATGCCAGTACTTGGAGTTTGCCTGAGTACATCCATATCCATCTTGCTAGTTCTTATCTTCTGTAAATGATGCCTATTCTCTAGCTGGAGAGATGGCTCTATGGGTAAAGGTACTTGCTGCCAAGTCTGAAGACCTGAGTTTGATCCCTAGGACCCGCATGGATTCTTGAAGGTTGTTCTCTCTGACATCCACATTCACACACACACACACACACACACACACACACACACACACACACACCACTAAATAAACAAATCAATAACATATGATAAGAATGTCTATTCTCACCAGAGTGGTGGTGGCTCACGCCTTTAATCCCAGCACTTGGAAGGCAGAGGCAGGCAGATGGTTGTGAGTTCGAGACCAGCCTGGTCTACAGAGCAAGTTCCAGGACAGCCAGGGATACACAGAGAAACCCTGTCTTGAACATCAAAAACCAGAACAACAACAACAACAAAAAGAATGTCTATTCTCCCAACCATTGTTTTCAGTAAATCTCACAAATAAAGACAGTGACGGCCATCAGAACAGACAAGGATGGAGTCACTTCAGGTACCTCTGTCCTGCACAGAGGTGTGGTTCACCCTCAGAGCTCTTCTGCACTCTGGTTGCCCCTTCCCAGACTCAGACACAGATCTTAATGTGAGAAACAGTCTCTGGCTTGCCACCATTTGCTCTTTGATTTCTGCTTCAATTCCCAGCAACTGTTCTGAGAGGGAAAGACACACACAGGCTTGAAGGCAACATGGTCATGCCAGGGACCTCAGCAAGATGAGAGGAGTCACACCTCAGCATCGCCAACAGAGCAAAATGATGAAAAGCCAAAGCAAGCTGATAACCGGGATATTCGAGGGCAAACACACCTCACCTGCCAATATCCCATCGCATATTTCACCCCATATTCATCAAGACTACTGGGGCACCCATGGTTTTATCCAAAATCCCATTTGCATGTTTATAAGCCCATTATCTTCAGCGGCAGATACCTGTCTGGGCCCAGCAATTACCACCCGTCTCTTTGCATACATTAGCAGCCATACACACCACTGATTTGTACTTTCCTATAAAATTACTCTTTCCCTTTTTAATTAGGGTGTTTTCAGAGGCACCCCTATGGTTAAGGTTGTGTTCGCTTCTATTATAAATACCTGTTGCCAGCCAATAATTACCTCCTGATGAATTACTTACTCAGAAGGAGATGGTTAATGCTCACTTTTATAAAAAGGGATTCCCCTTCATTACTCCTGGTGCCTCCACAGTCATACTTCATTAATCATCTTGGGATTCTGCATAATATGCAAATGTCCCTTTTGTTTCAGAGGTTGTAGATGTGGACCTGCACTTCTATTGTACAATGATGTTCTACATTCAAGGTAGAAACTATCTGAGAGTCTGGACCTCACTAGTCAAGAATTTCTTGGCTACTCATGAAGGTAAAAGGCAAGAAGATGGGTAGAGACAATGGAACCATTTCTGTGAACAAATGCCATAACATTCCATAAAGATTTGGAGTTGCATAACCACTTTAGTGACTGAAGCAATGAGACTCAGCCAATAATATTGTGGGTTTGATAATTACATAGTTGTGGGTTTATGATGCTCTCGAGTCAGGGAGCTGTCTTGGCACATACAGGTCAGCCATTTATGTGCATTTGTATTTTATAGTTATGAAATGTGTGCGCCTATTTAGGAAGTGAAGTGTAATATTTCTCGTGTAAAATAATGTAAGAGAAGTTTAAAAGTCAAGTGATGCTCCTATGCTAACATGTTAGTTTTCCTCACCTCTTGAAGAGCACAGGATCCCTACTTAAAAATTTAAAGGCCCCATTTATTTGTCATATAGCACATGCCCGTGAGGGAGAGGGTCCCTTAAAGCAGTGGCTCTCAACCTGTGGGTTGTGACCCCTTTGGGGGAGTTTCATAGGGGTCGCCTAAGATTGTCGGAAAACACAAATATATACATTACAATTCATAACAGTAGCAAAATTACAGATAAGAAGTAGCAACAAAAATAATTTTATGGTTAGGGGATCACCACAACATGAGGAGTTGCATAAAAGGGTCTCAGCATTAGGAGGGTTGAGAACCACCGTCCTAAAGACAACTTCAAATTTCCTTTCTTTAATATTGAATGAGAAACTTATGTTTGTAAAAGGGAAAAATACATCAAGACACCCAAATTACTGTATCTTGTATTACTTATATGCTTCATTAAAGCAGGGAGGTTGGGTCTATATTCAGAGTGGGTCTGATTGGCTGATTGGTTGGTCTGATTGACAGCCAATTGGGAATCTTGAGGTAACTCTTGCCTGCTGAAACTTGTCATCTGTTTAGCTAAACTGCACAGGACACTCAGAGGGTGGAGTGCTTTGGTTTTGTTTTGCTTCATGTTTTTTCTTAATAAGTTTTTTTTTATGTGCATGGGTATTTTGCCTGCATGTATGTCTGTGTGAGGGTGTCGGATCCCCTGGCACTGGAGTTACAGACAGTCATGAGCTGTCACGTGGGTGCTGGGGTTTGAACCCGGGTCCTCTGGGAGAGCAGCTGGTGCTCTTAACCACTGAGCCATCTCTCCAACCCTCACATTTGTTTTTAAGACAAGGTTTTGCCTCATAGTCCGTGCCAAAATCGAACTTCCTTTGAACCTTGATTCTCCTTGCTTCCACCTACTGAATGCTGGAATTACAGACCTGGAGAATGAGGGTCTTTACTGAGAACTTTGTTGAGGGAAAAAAAATCCATTTCTGGGGGGTGGGGGCTGCAAACCTGAAGAGATAAATAAGAGACGGCCCCTGTCTTCAAACTGTTCTCCATTAGTTATGCTGGCCACCTTGGTCCCATCACTCAGGATGAGGACCTGAAATACAAGTGGCCTTGAAGTTAATCTCAGTGCTGTCTATGTTCACAGGGCCCTGCAGTTTATCTCTGCTGTAGCGGTGGTGTTACTCTGTGTTCTCCACAGAGCGGGAGGGAGCTGCAACTCATTTTTATTTGTACTGCCGCAGAGTCAAGGACACGCTCTGCCCAGTGCAAGCTCTCAAAACGGCTGTAAAAGAGAAAAGTGCACGTGCTTGGTCAGATTTCCCAGTTGTGGTGGCTCAGCTTGCCCTGTGCCAATACAAAGGTGGCCAGAAGCTGGTGCCCCATGCCTGCAGGCCCCTGTACTCACTGGCACCTTGAGAATACTTGCGCTGTTGTGCCCCATGCAATGAGACGGAAAAGTAAGAAGCCAAGGGATTTTTGTCTTAGCTCTGTTGTTAATTACTTATTTCACCTTGGGCAAGACACTTTATCTCCATTTTTTTTTCCATCTGTGAACTGGAGATAATAATGACTGGTCTGTCTATTTCCCACGGCTGCTTTGAGGAGTGAGAAAGATAATATACCTGAAAGTGCTTGGGGAAAGTAGAAAGCACCATCCAAAAAAGATGGCATTTTTAAAAGAAACCTCACTTGTGATTCCTGCCTCCACTAACATCTCATCCCATATCCTCAGATTCCTGCGTTAGGTGAGATATGTAGTGTAGGTCAGCTCGGGTTTGAGCCCTGTTGAGACTCCCTACTTCTGTCTCTATAATTTCCGGCTGATTGTGCCTGGAATTCTCCAAGACACAGTCTCACACCTGCTCTCAATTCATGTGGACACATATATTCACTTCCCACATGTTCATTTCAACATATAGGGGACACACACACATACACACACTCATACACAAACACATACACACACATACACACATACTCATATATAAACACACACATACACATACACTCATTCACAAACACAAACACACACATACACGCACACTCATACATGAACACACACCTGGGCTCAATGGCTTCTGGAGGAAAGAAAATGAATGTGTTCAACTGGCTGTGGTGGCACACTTGTAATCCCAGCACTTGGAAGGCAGAGAAGGGAAGGAGGACCAGAAATCTCCATCCTTGGTGACATAGCATGTTTATGACTAGCCTGTCTCAGAAGAGAAACCCCAATCAAACCCAAATAAAACAAAACTGAAGTCAAAACACAACAACCTTGCTATCATAGATTATTGAGCATTTCTGCATATAAATGCCCTAAGGACTGGGACAGACTAGACAAATGAGGTCTCTGCCCTTGAGTGTGTCAGGACCTGTTGGTTCTGAGAGGACAAACTGGAGAGCAGACAAGCCCTCACTTCTGTTCTTACTGCGGGAGGAAATATTATGTGTGGGTTTTAAATAATAGGGGCTTATCTGTCTATTTGCAGTTTTGAGTAAAACCGAAGTCATTGGCAGCCCTTGTTCATATTTCTGTACTGACTGACTAGGAATTTTGACAGGGCTCTGGAAGCAGTGTGTTTTCAGATGAGAGTTTGTGGGATCCCATTTTTCTTTGCACCAGTGAAGCCATGGATCACCAAGGACTTGCAGCTGCTCTGATTGCTACAGGACTCCCCCAAGGTGTCCCTGCCAATCTCTCCTATGAGGAGGATTTGCTTTGATTAGGAGCTTTGTCCTCAGGAGAAGAGTGATCCCCAGTCTAGCTACACTGCTTAGCATATTTGCGTGTGCATGTATCTGCAGGTATGCATGATATGTACGCATGTGTATAGAGATCAGAAGATAATCTTGGACGTTATTATCAGGAATGCCATCCGCTTTATTTTGAGACAGGGTCTCTCATTGGCCTAGAGCTCATCAATTATGCTCTATTGGCTGGTTAGCAAGCTCCTGGGACCTTCCTGTCTCTGCCTCCCTCATGCTGGGATTAGAAGCACATGCCACCATGCTTGGTTTTTGTTTTGTTTTAAGATTTAGTTTTTGATATACACATGATGGGGATTGTGCACATATGTTTGGGTACCCACGAGGCCGGAAGTCTTTGAACCCCTAGAACTGGAGCTATATGAGGTTGTGAGTCACTTGAGATGGGTGCTGGGAACCAAACTGGTCGTCAGGAAGAGCAGAGCTCTTAACCAATAAACCATTTTCTGCAACCCTCCCCCTTTTAAGGCAAGGGAGGTCAAACCCAGGTCCCCGTGCTTGTGAGGCAACCGCTTTACCTGTTGAACTGTATCCCCAGCCCTGATAGTTACTTTCTTTAAAGCTGTTACCATGAGGAACACATCTATTTTAATAATTGCCATACCTACAGTCATTTCTGGAGCTGCCATTCAAAGATGAGTATCTTTTCTTTCTTTTGTATATACTCTAGCTGTGACAAATCCGATCTTTGCAGGTCAATTTAAAACTTATATGCAGCAACTCACTGTTTACTCTCTTAGTGAGTAAAGTGGATGATCAGACTGGTAAAACTGTGTGTCAACAAATGAAAGTTAGTGTTACTATTTTTCTTTAAACACACTGCACGAGCAGAAATTGCAAAGTGATTTTTTTTTTTTTACTAACTATGCTGTTTAAATTTAATTTTACGCATATGGGTGCTTTGCCTACGTGTATCTCTGTACAACATGTGCACGCCTGGTGCCTGTGGACACAGGAGAAGGAACTGGAGTTGCAGACAGTTGTAAGCCACCATGTGGGTGCTAGAGATTGAGTCCTGGTCCTCTGCAAGAGCAGCAAGTGCTCTTAACCACTGAGCCCTCTCTCTAGCCCTCAATTATGCCATTTTTAAAAGGGGGTTCTAGGATCCTGATGTGACTGCAGTAATAGTAAATACTTGCTTATCTCTCCTAAAGTAATATGTATATGAATGTATTTATGTGGCATATGGCATATGTGTATATGTTGTACTATATGTGTGTGGCATAAGATGTGTGTGTGATATATGATGTATGTGTGTATGGTGTATAGACATTGTGTGTGGAGGCCAGAGGATGTCAGGTAGTCTGCTCTCTCACTCTCCACTTTATTCCCTTGAGAAGGGGTTTTCTTTTTTTTTTTTTCTTTTTTTCTTTTATTTTTATTTTTCAATACAATTCAGTTCCACATATCAGCCACGGATTCCCTTGTTCTCCCCTCTCCGGCCCCCCTCACCTTCCCTCCAGCCCACCCCCCATTCCTACCTCCTCCAGGGCAAAGCCTCCCCCGCGGACTGGGATCAACCTGGTAGACTCAGTCCAGGCAGGTCCAGTCCTCTCCTACCAGGCCGAGCCAAGCGATCCTGCATAGGTCCCAGGTTTCAAACAGCCAACTCATGCAATGAGCACAGGACCCAGTCCCACTGCCTTGATGCCTCCCAAACAGATCAAGCTGATCAACTGTCTCACCCATTCAGAGGGCCTGATCCAGTTGGTGATGAGAAGGGGTTTTCTTACTGAACCTGGAACTAGGCTGCCAGCCAGCAAGCCCCAGAGATCCTAACTCTACCCCCTATAGCTGTTTCCGGCATGTACATAGTCAAACCCAACTTTTAATGTGAGTGTTGGGAATTTGAACTCAGGTCCCGCTGAGCCATTTCTCCAGCCCCTAGGTTTTTGTTGTTGTTGTTGTTGTTGTTGTTTGTTTTGTTTTCAAGACAGGATTTCCCTGTATAACAGCCCTAGCTGTCCTGGTACTTGATTTGTAGATCAGGCTGGCCTCGAACTCACAGAGATCTGCCTGCCTCTACCTCCCGAGTTCTGGGATTAAAGGCCTGTGCAACCACGCCTAGCTCTATAGTACTTAAAATGCAGTTTTAATGTTCACACCGACTTGCAATTGCTGAGAGGTATTCTGCATTTTAGTTCACCATCTACCGTGTGGCAGACACTGGTGATGAAGGTCATGGTCCTCAGCCATAAATACTTTGCAAGGTAGTTAAGAAGACAGAAATACGAACACTCCTGTGTGGCTCATGCAATTCAGGGTAGGTGTTAATTTCATCTATTCTACAAATACATTTATAGCCAGGCCAGATCACACCCTCCACTCTCACTTTGGAAATAACCACTTTTAGGGTAATGACTTTTTCTTCTTTTTAAAACTATGTACACAAACATCCATAAGAAGTGAATAGCGTTGTTTTGAAAATTTTACATACAATGGTATTCTTAGAGCGTCCCTCTGCAATTTGTGTTTCCATCGTCATTTTGGTTTTAAGGTTGACGTATATGGGGATGGTGTTTTCAACTGTTGTATGCACTTCACGTATAATTATGCATTATTCATCTGGTCCCCAAGGGTGGGGCATTTAGGTTGCTCTCAACTCTCAGCTATTAATAGGTTACAGAGAGTATACCTGGCTCTTCTTACCATTTTCTACACCTTTGACTTGCGTTTCGAGCTCCCGCTGTCATGATACCTGTCCCATGGAAGCCTCCCCTAAATTCTCCTTGACCCCTAGAGTGGATGATTCCAGTGCCCCAAGCATTTTGCTACACTAAGTTCATTAAACGAACTAAAGACGGGTAGGTGGATTGGAAGCCTCCCCTAAATTTTCCTTGACCCCCAGAGTGGATGATTCCAGTGTCCCGAGGACTTTGCTAGACGAAGTTCACCAAACGAACTAAAGACGGGCAGACGAGCGAACTAACGAACCGTACAGAGCATCTCAAGGAATGTCCTCTTTAGTGGACTTTGGCGCCTTTGCCCCCTGCCCTCCTTTGACAGCCCTGCCTCTGCTCTCCCTCATTCCTCTAACCAGCCAAGGAGTGTGTAGGTGTATGGAGCATGAGGTCTGCCTCTCCCTACAAGTTCAGGATCCCGGCAAACACCAGCGTTTGATGTTGGGCGCTTCAGCCACCCTCTTCTCGGAGCTCAGCCGGGCGGGCCGGGAGGGCCGAGTGCCGTGTGCCGCTCGCGCAGATCCCTCCGCGCGCAGCCGGCCGGCGCTTCTTTCTGCGGGAAACCCCTGGGCGCGCGGCCGCGGCGGCGGGGGCGGAGCCTCGTGGTGGGAGGAGGCCGAGGCGGAAGGACACGCGAGCCGCCCAGCCGCGCCGCGCCGCGCAGCCAGAAACTTTCAGCCAAACTTCGGGCGGCGGCCTGGCTGCGCGGAGTGCAGGGGCGACGCAGCGGGAGCTCGGGGACTTGGCGAGCCGCGGGGGCAGGGTAGCGCACGCGAGAGCGGGGCTCCTGGTCGGGACCCGCTCCCCATGCGGATCTGCGCGGGCGGCGGCCGCGAAGATGCCCTCTCTGCGTCCCGCCGCGTTGCGGGCGCTGCTGTGGCTCTGGCTGTGCGGCGCGGGCCCCGCGCGCGGTGAGTACCGGGTACCCGGGAGACCATCCCTCTGCCTCTGCGCTCCGCGGGCTGTGCCCGCTAAGCTACCTGGTTCGGGCCTCGAATCTTGGCGTCGCGTATCGTCTCCGGTTCCGCGTTTGCGGGGTCCCGGGCGAGCTGCGAGCGGCCCGAGGTGCTAATGTGGCCGGGAGGGCGGCAAGGGCTTGCGGCGCGCCAGGCTTTTGACACCCGGATCGATCCGTCTGTCCCAGGGAGGAGTTGGGCGTGGGGCTCAGGTCTTGGAGAGGTGGAGGCAGCAGTGGGGGAACTGGTGTGGCAGCGTGCTGAGCCACATGATTGAAAATCTCAACTGCTGTTATTCTTTCCGAGGCGCGGAGCTCTTGCTGCGGTTCCAGTGTGCGTCCAGCCCCAGGAATGTGGTGTGACAATCCCCAACTCCTCCAACCTGGCAGCAGCTTGTTGCTCTTTTGGCACCGTTGGGGGTGGGGCAGGGGCAGGCGAGGAAAAGTGGAGACGTTGATCCAAAGTGCCTGCTTAGAAAGGCTGGTTATGTATGGTTGGATATTCCGTGCAGCCTCGCTAACACGGTGTGAGCCAGGAAAGGAAATCGAATCATACTTTACCTACCCCACCCACATCTTTAGATTTTTTTTACATTTCTTTGGAATGTTGTATGGAAAGAACTTGGGCTTTGGAGCCTAGCTCTTTAATCCTGGATTCAAATCTACTGTATTAACTCACCAATAAAATGGGGATGAAATTACCCAGCTAATAGGATTAATTAAAAGAATGTATATTAAACCTGTAGCGCTTAAAAGATGTTCAGAAAGTCCTTTCAGCGTAGCGTGTTAGTCTTTCTGAATCAAGTCTGCGCTTCCAGTGGAGTTTACCTTGTACATGTCTGTTGAACTGGAAGGGGCCCCCTTTGCTCAAGAAGAGTTAACTTTCAAAAAAAACACCCTGGTACATCTTTTCAGAGAAAGGGTGAGTTTCAGAAAAATACGGTCTTTGTTCATTGTAACAGGCAGCTGACATGCCAATCGCAGATGTTTTGAGCAGGACTTGATTATTTATCACCTGCAAACAGTGCTGGGTTGTTCAGCAACAACCAGATACTTTTTGGGAAGTTCAAATGTCTTACATTGCTGGGTCCCTAGGTTTTCAGAAGCGAGCCAGGAGGCTTTGTGAGGATGAATAGTTTCTGAAACTTTTACTAAAAACTCAGTGGTGGTGGCATTTTTGCCTTGCTCTTTTCTTTGGAAGCTGTTGGCCCTAAGTGTAGATTTAGGGGCCAGAGGTGTATAATTAGTGTGATTTTTCTGAGGATTACAATCCTTGGTCCACCATGACTTGGATTTTACTTAGTAAAATAATAACTTTAGTCTTCTTGACCTGTGTCTCTTCCCTTATGAAACAGGATTAAAAGCATAACTTTTTTTTTTAAAATAGAGTATTGCAGGGACTAATAAATAGGACTGTAAAGTGATTTGCAAACACATGTGCTAAGACTGATGACAGAAATGGGTGACACAGTGACATGGGCTTGCCTTCCTTTTGAGCCCCAGCGTGTTGGACTGATGTGGTCCCCCACTTCTGCTCCTGTGAGCCACTGCTGTTACTGATTATCCTTTCTGGGGCTCAGGTTGAGTGTGAGTCCAGTTGGCTCCAGCGACAGGATTTAGGCATTTTGAATTTTAGATGTTCTTTAGATGCTAAACTATTGTCATAGGAGAGATTAAAGAGCCCATCGTTGGCACAAATCTTAAATCTTCCCAGAGTCTAGCAGTGAATCTTCCTGATCTATTATGGTCTGTTTTGCCAAGGTACCAATTATAACTCTCCCTCCCTAACTTTTGAGTGCTGCCATGTTTGGCTTGTGGCCAGTTGGTTAATTTAATCATCACTGGTTCCTACGGCAAGGAACTGTCAACCCATCTGTCTGATTGTCTGAACAGCTATCCAGGACCACCCCTTCTGGTTTCCTTTTTGCTCTTCCGTGGGTGTGACTCCCTGGTTGTACTGTCATCTAGACGTGTTCTCAGGTGAATCCCTACCATGAGCGTTTTCCCCTTTAGGGTGGAGATGAAATTTACTCCATAACTATTTCCCATTTTTCCCCCTTGAGGGGAGGGGAGGTGGATTGGTTGCAGGATCTCTTGTTTTATGATGTTAAAAAACAAAACAAAACAAAAAAAACAGTGTTTTGGTGGCGTCTTTCTTTCTGCCTTCTCTGTGGCTTTGTTATTGTTCAGAGAAGCAGCCTTGACTCACCTGGGTTGTCACTGACCTCAGGCAGGACCTTTAAAGAATTTCTGAGTGCGGTGGGATATGCTTGGACGCCTGAGAGCAGCCTTACAATACATCTTAAAAATAGCACACCCACAGAAATTTTATTTTGCCCACAAAATTTGCATTCATCTGGTTCCCACTCTCTGCCATTCCTGGTGACCCTCCTCCCTGCCCCTTCCATTGTGGTGGAACACAGCTCCTTGTCCTGGCTGTAGCAGACCCTCTGGAGTGGTTTTTACCCTCAGCGCCCTGGGATTCTGACACAGTAGGCCTGAGAATCTGTAATCAAAAAACAAAATAACAATTGATTTCTGGCATCATGACCTGGTGGGGCAATCACGGATTAATTCCACTTTATCTGCCTTCAGGATGTATATGGGATCTTGCCTCTTAGATTTTAATAATTTCCACATTGAACCTGGTTTTAGCCAGCCATTCCAGCGATGAACCCTTCTGACTCTCAAGGAATTCAGAAATTGCTAGCAGGAGAGCTGTAGACTGTACTTCATTCCTTCTTGGGCACAACTGCCTTTTTAGAAGGGCTTTACGTGTTTGGATGATGTCACACTCTGCCCCTCTCTGACACAGAGGCCTCTTCAAATATACCTACCGTTCTTGAATTCCTTGTAGATTTTTCCAGAAATACACAGACACACACACACATACATGCACACACACACACACACACACACCCACACACACACCCACACACCCACACCCCTACACCTTCCTCTCTAAGGCATGATTTGGATGAGAATGTATTCTTACGTTGTAGTTACAGTCCATATGTAAATGTTTCCTTTCTTCATAGCTCTGTCCCCTCTCCTCCTGAACTTTCTGGATGCTCTTGCTCCTGTCTTCTCTTTCTTTACAAAAGACTTGAAACCAAAAAGTCCCTCCATCTTGCACCGTCCTCTGCACCATCCGCTAGATGTGTCTATTTTAGTCAGGCCACTAAGCTGGGAGCCAGAAGACCCGAAGGCTTCTCCAGGCCTGTTATTAATTGATGTGGTGACCTTGCAGGGGAGTCCCTGTTTTGGTCATCTGCTTTCTTGTGGACTTTGTCACCGATCACAAGGCCGGTTACAGAGCTGTGGCTGTAATTTCTTTCTCCAGGGTTCACCCTCCATATTGCTTGTATCTCCCGCACACATGAACTTACGTGCACAGAGATGCATCCCCAAGTACTTTCTGTTAGCGTGTGCTTGAGAGATCGCGGTGTGCCCTTGCATTGGTGTCTCTGTCTAATGCCCACACCCCTATCCTTTACCTGGCATGGTGCCTTGGCATCTCATTGACACCTAGTGAAGACTTGCTCATTTGAACAAGTAACTTTCAGTCTCTTTTTTTATTGTAGACCACTCTAGTCCCCCTGGATGGCTTTTAAATGGTATTTGCAAAAGTCTTTGGTTACCTTACATCTGGGGAAAAAACAAGATTTTCACTTTCCCAGATGTTCTATTTAGCCTTCCATTTTGACTCTGTGTGTGTGTGTGTGTGTGTGTGTGTGTGTGTGTGTTTGTGTTTTCTTTTTTCTTTTCTGATCATTTCTGCTGTTGAAAAGGTTATTTTGAGTTTGGAATCTCACTTGGAGGCTGTGGCATCCACTCTTGCCTCAACCTCTCCTGGTCCCTGCATTGCGGCTACCAGCCAGCACTCTGGTTCTGTGGCTTTGTTCAGATTTACCCTACTATGGAAGCCATCCATTTGGGGGACAGCTTGGGTTCATTTTTGGAATAGTATATTTTCCTTTGAAGTTGCAATTTTGTACCATCTTAATAATGTACTTTTAGTGATATATATATATATATAAATTCCACTTTATCTGCTTTATCCACTTTATAGTGACATATATATATATATATATATATATATATATAATCTATTTATGGAATGTCACTGCCAAACGGAATCAAACCAAACAATAACAACAAAATAACCCACCCCCCCCAAAGGATAAGACACGATGAGTGAATATTTGAGACAGCCACATGTTACTGGACTCTGACGCAGATCCTGCTCCTCGAGGGAGGTGCCCTGCCCCACACAACCCTTTTCTGTCCTATGGGACTTTCACAGCATGTGCCCAGAATGCAGATCCACTTGAGCAGAAGGTCTTGGTTGAGCACTTGTGTCTTGCTCGGCTTCTCTGGGGCTTTTTGTGGGAGAGCAGCTGGTGAGTCTGGTGTCTCCACACCTTCTCCCTTGAAGACTGAGTATCCGTTGGAAGGTCATTGGGTCTACAGCTTACACTGTCTGCTGCCTTTTGAGCCGGGGCTAGCTTTGAACTCTTGGTCGTCCTGTGTCAGCCTCGGGAGTGCTGGGTTACAGTCTGTACCGTCACCTCATACCTGGCTTTGTGCTAAGCCCTGTTTTTACTTAAGGGGTGGGTCAAGTTTTTCTCTTTGTCGTCTGTGCTGATGGGGATGTGAAAGCTCCCTGGTGCTTCTGTTTATCCCATGTCAATCTGCTCTCTTCTGGCATCCTGGCAAAGGGGCAGCACGCTTGTGTCTGCTGTCAGGAGGTAGGGCGGTCATTCTTGGACCCTCCTCTAAATCTTACTCAACAGGTTGCTGCCCTCTTTTGATTTCCACTCATTACTATCATCTCTGGAATTTGTCCCTCACAGTCCTGAGCTCTATATTGGTGACAGGGATCTAAAAGGAGTGGCTATGTCCCCTTCACTGACACTCACTTGTCCATAAAAGGAGTGGAACCTGTGAAAAACGTGAGTGTGATCTCGTCCAGGATGGCCGTTCAGGTGAACTGCCTTAGCTCTATGAGTTCATACCTCCCTTCCAAGATAGGCCCTTGGGGGAGGAAATAATTTGTCCAGCAATCTCCCTGACCCCTCTTATAAAAAAAAAACCAAAATCAAATCCCCATGATTGGCTTGGGTAGTCTGACTCCATGGGTCTAGAATTAACTCTGGGAATTTGTATGTTCAAGTAATTGTCAGATTAGGGCCTGGGGGATGGCTCAGTGGGTAGAGGTCCTGCTGTACAAGCAAAGGGACCTGAGTTTGGATCCCTAGCACTCACATGCTAAGCAGCCGTGGTGATGTATATTTGTAATTCCAGAGCCCGGGGGGCAGAGACAAGAGGATCCTGGGAGTTTGCTGGCCAATCGGTCCGGCTGAAACAGTGAACTCCAGGTTTAGTGAGAGATCCTTTCTCAAAGAGTGAGGTAGATGAGGGTGGAGAGATCGGTCAGGGGTTGAGAGTGCTTGCTGCTCTTCCAAAGGACACAAGTTGGGTCCCCAGCACCTGTCAGGTGGCTCATGACTGCCTGTAACTCCAGCTCCAGGGGGACCTGATGCCATTTGCCAGAGGCACTGAGGCACACATGACCCACAGTCACACAAACATACACATAAATATACCTATATGTCCCTCAGTGAAAGGGAAGGTACCACTCTGTTATCACTAAAAGGCTAATAAAGTTGCCTTGTTTTTTAAAAGCCAATCTGTGAAGTATTGTATGTCTTAGGGCAGATGTATGTATAATGTATGTGTTTGATGGCAGTCTCCCTCCCCTCCTTCAGTGTTACTCAGATACCAGAATGCACAGGGGTTTCACAGTCAGTACTGCCTTTAGCCCGTGTGATTGATGCTTCCTTGGAGGATATCTGTTTTGTTAACCTGTGAACGCGTAGCTGAAGTCCCTCGAGGGACATCAGCGTCAAGAAAGACAAAGACACTCATTTCAGGCAATCCTGAGTTTTTTTGAGAGTCTTATTCTGTAGCCCAGATCGGCCTGGAACTCACTGTGTATTCCAGGCTGGCCTTGAACTTACAGTACCTTGGGCTTCATTTCCTAAGTGTTGGGTTAGAGGAACAAGCCACCATTCATTCTGCTGACAGTACAGATTTGGGGCAGGTTGGGATATTTTAACACATGGAGGGAATAAGGAGAATAACGGAAGAATCAAAGGCCCCTTGAACAGAACATTCTGCAAGAAGGGCCAGGATTGTTCTTTTCCCATGGCACTTCACATTACCTCCCGCCTTTGATAGAAAGAAGGAAGTGGCTTTGGAAGTAGAAGGTTGTCCTTTGGCTCCGATAGATCAGGCTGCACACTGTTCCTGGCACTGGGGGAGGCTTGCTGTCACCCGCCCCTTCCCCTCCTTCCCCTTTTGAAGGGATTATTACCTATATGGCATTTACCATCGTGGCCTTCAAAGGAAGAGTGAAGAAACACAGAGGGGGTTTGAGAGCTGGAGTGAGCAAGGCAGTGGTTGTGTTCATTTTTAATCATTGTGTTTGGCCGCTGTCGTCCAAGAACTCAGAGTTACTGCTCAGTTGCCAACAACCTGTAGAAGGAACTGACTTGAGACCAGAAACTGCCCTAGGCAGGCCTCCAGGGAACTGGACTCCAGTGCACTGCAAGAGGGACCCAGGCCCTCGACGCCTGGCCGGAAGACCAAAGGGATCAGTTCAGCCATTGTAATTGGCTTGCAGTTCTAGGGGACCAGGGACGTTTGTCTACAGTTCTCTGATGACTGTGGGCTCTAAGATGGGTGCTATGTTAGGGTTTGGGGTGTGTTGTCGGCCTTAATTTGTGTTTCCCTTGGCACCCTGGAGCAAGCAGTGCGGGGGGGATTTAGTCTTCAGGTGTGTGGCAATGGCATCCAAAGTGGAAGTTAGGATCGTCCCCCCAGGTCTGATACCACCCTAGGGATGAGACAGATGGGTACGTGATAGTATGAAAGCCATCTAGCCATTTATCCGCCCTCCCTGAAAGCAGGTTTTTTGCAGTCTGGGTGACAGAGAGCGGTGGGGTCCGGGGGAGTACACCCCAGGACCTGATATTTAACCAGAGAACAGCAGCCCCAGCTCCCCCTGCCCCAGGGGGTTGAGGGGAGGCGTCTCTCTATTTTGCACCGTCTGCTAGCTTCCTTTCTGTGTTTAACATAGGGAAAAAAAAAAGTGGGGAGAAGACAAAGACCCTCTTGTCTGGTGGGGGGCGTGAATATAAAATTGGCACATGTTGTGGTGGCTGCTAGTGGGTTTGCGGTGAGAAAGCCCTGTGTCCTCAGCCTGGCATGGCAGGCTGGCTACGGGACACACTAGGGTGGAAACTGTCTCCCTTGGAAGATCCAGTTCTCGGCGGCAGTGGCTGAAAGAGCTTCTCATCATTGGGAGTGTGTGGTGTGGACACACCCCGAGTCGCCGCTGCAGGTGGCATTGATTAATCACGCTGACATGGCCCTCACCCTGTTTTACCTGTCTTGGCGAAACCCTGTTCTTCCAGCTCCGCAAACCCTTATGTGGTGGGTGGCAGGAGAGATTGAACCCAAGGTCTTGGCAGTTGCAGGTGGTCGTCCCACTGGCCTCCGGCCGCCGGAACTGTAGAGCAGTGACCTTGGCTGAGTGGATGCCTTTGGTCTTTCAGCCAGGCACGGAGGGCTGGGGGGCCCATCTTCCAGTGGACTGAAGTACATACAGTAAGTTCCCTGGAGACCTGTCTAGAGAGGTTTCTGGTCTCAAAGTCAGTTCCTTCTACAGGTTGTTGGCAACTGAGTAGTAACTCTGGGTTCTTTGAATATATCAGACGAACATCATGCCAGGATGGACTCGTTGCCACACAAAGACAGGTTGGGTATGTGATGTTGCAGAACCTGTTTCTGGGGTAAGAGTAACTCTCCCACTCACGCTGTGTTCGTTCACATGAAGAAAGTATGTGTATTTTGTGAGGTAAGGAAAACACGCTGAGCAGATCTTGATTGGAGTCAGATATTGTCTCCTTAATAATATGTCTTCGTTTAACAAATAGCACCCCCTTTAAATACAGTTTTGCTTGCCAGATAAGGTGTTGAACACACAGCTGTGGTTGTCTTCTCAAGCATAAGGCCTTTTTCAGAGGCAGGTGTGTCTTTAAATTGTGTGGTTTTGCTTCCTTTCATTTTGTGTTCTCCTCCTCCCCCCCTTTCTCTCTGTGAGAAGATTCGGGATAGCGTTTCGGTCACAAGCATTTCCAGTGTCTCCCTAGCAGGAGAATTCTTGCCTGTTGGCAGACTTGGTGTCCCCGTATTGAATGTTCTGTACTTGGGAGGTGATGATGGGTTAACTCCTCCAAGGGGACCGTGCTGCAGGGAGTCTTGGGTTTTTCTCTGCTCTCAGATACATTTGTTTGGAAAATGCCAAGTCTCATTGAGGTTTAAGGACATGCTGTCTTTCTTATTAATTTTTATATATTTTTCTTTGCAGTGAACAATGGCTGTTCATTCGCTGGCTCTTCTTTAAGTGGGACACATGAAAGAGATTTACTTTCTTGCAACATTTAAAACACTTCCAAATCTTTATGAAGATTTGAGGGAAAAAGACCATATTGTACGCCCAACCCAAGTTGTGGTCATTATGTTACTATTTAAAGCAAGCAGCAGTTGAGTATGCTGTTGCTTACCAAATCCCAACACTCTGGAGGCTGAGGCAGAAGAGCTGCCGTGAGGACAGGGTAGCACGGGCCACATAGGAAGACCCCGTCTCATAGGAAGACCCCGTCTCATAGGAAGACCCCGTCTCACTCCCTTTCCTCCCCAAACAAAGCGAGTAACCACTTCAAGTCCTTCCTTGTGACACACTTCCTAACTAGTAAGGAAAATGGTTGTGACTAAAAACAAACATTGTAACAGTTCCACTCAGGTAGGTTTACATAGCAACAGAATTATTCCTTATGTTTACACATAATTAACTCATATTTATACTGTGTTGATTTTCCCTGGCACCTTTACAAGATTTTGTGTGTATATGTGATTTTAAAAGTAGTTACATCGAGAACTCTTTAGGTATGTTTGAGCAATCAGAAAAGTGCCATCATCTCAGCCTTTTGGGCATGTGTACATGTATTTTGTTACCTTTAGATTTCAAAAGCTACTATACATTTAAAAGTTACTATACTATACATTTTCAGAGTTATATGCATTCACTATACAAGCAGTTTCCTGTTTAAAGTGTTTTCATAAATTTGGCTCTAGTGATTAAATAATACTCTAGAGAATAGGTTCATGTGCTTTGACCTCCCTCCTTTGGCTGCAAATTTGGTTGGGTCCAGCCTCTCCTCTCCCATCCCATGTACAGATAAGAGTCATCTGCATGCAGGAGGAGGCTTTGCTCTTTGGGATTCCAGAGATTTTTATATCTAAGAGAGTGGCATCTAAAAAGTAAGGGAGGAGGTCTTTAAACAATGGGGACATGAACATCTTCAGGAATCCCATCATTCTCAGCTAAACTTGTGGTTAACATTTTGATGGCTTACAGGTGTTTTTCTCATATTCAGTGTCTATTATAAAACTTTAATTGGGATTTTAACATACATATAGTTTTATCATCACCTGTACCAATAAAATTAATGTGAACATTTCCCTCATGTTTCTACGTATCCTTTAAGAATATGGCTTCAAAGGCTACATGCTGTACTGTCTTAAGGGTCTCCTATTCTTCATTTTTGTGTAAATCCATCCTTAGTTTCTAGGTATCATACTTATCAAGAACGCTGTGGTGAACATTCTTGTAGGGACTGGAGAGATGGGTGAGGGGTTGAAAGTGCTGACTACTCTTCCAGAGGTCCTGGGTTCGATACCCAGCGCCCAGCATCAGGTGGCTCACAACCATCTGTAGCTCTAGTTCCAAGGGGTCCAGTACCTTCTTCTGACCTCTGTGGGCCCGGCATACACATACATGGAGGTACATCACCTGTGCACATAAAAAACAAATCTCAGAGAGAACCAGTTGTTTTCTGCTGGAATCCCGAAGATTTTAAGACACACTGCTAGGACCCAGTTAGACTTACCTCAGCAGAGTATGAAGCTGCCAGTGCTCCCAGCCATTGCCAATATGCGGTTTCATTAAATAACTCTTTATTACCTGGTAAATGTGAATCCTGCCTTGTCTCTTGTTGGAGTACTATAATTTTATAAAACATCTTGGTGAACATTTATAATGCCTTTTTTTTTTTTTTTTTTTTTTTTTTGGTTTTTCGAGACAGGGTTTCTCTGTGTAGCTTTGCGCCTTTCCTGGAACTCACTTGGTAGCCCAGGCTGGCCTCGAACTCACAGAGATCCGCCTGGCTCTGCCTCCCAAGTGCTGGGATTAAAGGCGTGCGCCACCACCGCCCGGCCCGCCTTTTTTTTTTTTTCCTTTCTGTTTGTTTGTTTACCCAACTGTGTCTTTTACCCATGAATGTTTCAGTGTGTCTGATCTGAAAAAGTTCTTTAAGTGTTAAGGGTGTTCGTCCTTCATGTGCTTTAAAAATGTTCACAGTATGCCTACCTATTTACCACACATAAGGGCTGGGATGCAGTGGAGTGGGGCCCATGCTTAGCATGCGTGAGGCCCTGGCTTCAATGGCCAGCACCAAAGCCAGTCAGGCAAACCTCTCAATGCAACCTAAGACCCAGCTAAGAAGCAAAGTAAACAAAAAAAGTACACACTATCAAATCTGGTATAAGTTATTTTCCTTTGATAAGTTTTTTTTTTTTTTTTCATCTTCGGAATTCTAAAGGTCTTGATCAACCTTCTTACTGTGTAGCCCAGGCTGGACTGCAATTCAGAGATCTTCTTTGGCTCTGCTGGGATTAAAGGTGTGTTTGTGGTCTTGGCCAATTCTAAAAATATGTATATTAAGTAGTATTTTATAGCTACTTTTGTTTTGTTTTGTTTTGTTTTGTTTTGTTTTTTTGAGACAGAGTTTCTTTGTGTAACAGCCTTAGCTGTCCTGGAACTTGCTTTGTAGACCAGACTGGCCTCACAGGATCCGCCTGCCTCTGTGTCCACCGCACCCCCCCCCCACCCCCTCCCCCCCAGTGCTGGGATTAAAGGCCTGTTCCACCACACCTGGCTTCTATAGCTACTTTAAAGTTCATTTTGGTGATGTTGTTTAGTTCTGATTTTTGAAACAGTTTTGTGCAGCCAGGCTGACCTCAAACTCACTAGGTAGTGGAGGCTAGCTTTGAACTCTGGACCCTCCTGCCACCATCTCCTTAGAGGTGGATTATAAGCATGCATTACCATTGCCTGGTTGGTGTTTTAAAATTCGGATCTGACTTTATCATATAACAAGATGTTAATTATATGCACCAAGGAAACATACATTTACTGTAATATGGGATAAAAAAAGATCGTGGAGGAAAATGGTATGTTACTCTACTACTGTTCTGTCTCCTACTGTCCAAAAACTTGAAGCATATGATGCTCTGAAAGGCAAAGCTAGTATCTTGTCTGCCACTCACTGCTGATTCTGACACTTTGACCTAACTGGTAAGCCTGGACAGTGGTCAGGGCAGTTAGTTCAGCCAGACAACAGGATGACTAAGATTCCCTCCCCTCTACCCTCAGCAAATTGATTAGTTGTGGGCCGGAATTGACTGAAGCAACCTGTTGTTTTGGCTCCCTGCGGACACCACCTGTTTCTTCCATCCCTCCCTCCAGCCTCCCACTGCCCTGGTGCCGAGCTGTGTGCACAGCGGGGAAGCGATCCGTGTTGTCGCAGAAGAATGTTGCAATAAAGAGGAGTAGATTGCTTTTTGCAAGCTTGTGTGTTCTTAGGACACCCCACTGCTTTTGACACGGAGTGCTCCAGTTGAACAGCTCTGTGCTGAAGCCTTGCAGGTCTCAAGTGTTTGCTTCGGAGTAATTCCAGGCTGTATGAATGCTTAAGTACCACTGGAATTTAATTACCATATTTAGCGTGAGGAGACCTGGGGAAAGAGGACATTTCTGACCAACTGAACGGGGAAAACTGAAGGGCTGCAACTTTTCTCTCTCTCTCTCTCTCTCTCTCTCTCTCTCTCTCTCTCTCTCTCTCTCTCTCTCTCTCTCTCTCTCTTAATGAGATGTTTAGGAGAATGCCAGCCAGGCTGGGACTGTAATTTGTGACAACTGGTCTTTGTTTTTGTGCCCTTCCACATAATTGATTTATGGATGGGCAAAGAGATTGGATAGTGCAATCCTTAATCACCCTGAAGTTGAGTTCTGTCTTTGGGAGGAAGTAGGAAATTATCACGCCTGACTCCTCCCGAAGGCTTCAGCCAGCAGGGGAGGCTGTGGATCGGATAGGCTGGTGAACGCGCGTCCCCACTCTCCTCCTTGAAGATGTGCTGGTGTGCAGCTTTGTCCTGGCCTGAATTTATTTTGGCCTAGCCCTTGTCTCCACCCTGTGTTTGGAACCATCAACCTTCCTGCTGTGGCTTACCATTGCTCAGCCTCAGTTTTTCCATTTAAAACATGAGCTAGTAAGGGAATGACCAGCAAAGATAATTAACACAAACATTATTTTTATAAAGTAAAACAACCTCCAACATCAGTACAGCCCCGGGTCGTTCAAAGAATGCCTCCCAGCAGTTGCTCCTCTAATCCTCACAAACCTTTGCTGGAGCTGAGCCTCCTAGGGGTCAGGTGACTTGCCCTGGCGTCCTGTTGTTTGTTCCTAGCCGATGGAGGGCAGGGCAGGCAGTGAAACTCACATCTTGATTGTTATTTTAATGGTAGTTTTCTTTCTCAAAAAGGGCCGTTGAACTTTGACTCTGTTAGTATCACCCTGGAGGGGCTGTCTGTGTATTTCCTCCTTGCACTCAAATGACTGTCCTTGGGGTGGACAGTATTTCCTTGCATTGTAGGGTAAGGTGTTTGGAGCTCAGAATGTTATTAAGAGTCTCAGTGAGGCATCAGACTGCATCCAAAGCCCATCAGGGCCTCTGTAGCCACTGCCCTTTATGCACACTTCATAGCTTCCATGGAAGATAGAGGGACGGATGGGGAAACTGAGGCTCAGGACACTGCAATTAGTAATTGGCTTAGTTTAGATTCAGAAATGGGTCTGATCCCAGTATTCTTCCATGTCCAAAGACATTGCACAGACATTTTATGATACAAATAACTAAACATTAAGTCACAGAATACCTTTTTTGAAGAGCCAGCGGGGAACCCATTGTGTCTTCTGTTCAGTAAGAATTGGATGGGTGTCAGCTGACAGTCCTCACCTGTTGTCTGCAGTGAGGACAGTGGCAGTGTGTGACGAGGGGGTTTGTTGGTGATGTTTACTAAGTCTGCGTTAGGTTCACAGGACAGCAGCATCTGGAACACAGTGAGTGTGGTAAGGACTGGGCAGTGCTGTTCCTTCAGGTCACAGTGTGGTCTGCCTGTTCACTGCTATGGAATGGAATGCTCCATCCATCTGACGAAATCAAGTGTGAATGAGCCACTGCAGTCCTGGGTGACACACCAGGACCGTCTTCAGCTTTGCAGGTCGGGGGCTGCTCCCTCGTCCTTCTGACTTGGGAACTGTCGAAAGCATCACATTCAAGTCTGTTCCCTTCATGGGGTATAATTCCAACTTGGAGAAGTTTGGTGTACTGCTTGGTTGGTGGTAAATTATTTTTGCCATTACTTTTAAACCAGGCATCATGGTTCTATGTACTGTGATATTTTTTCCCAAGGCGTAGATCTGAGAATAGTTTTAGGTTCAAAACTCTTTTTTATTTTTTTAAGTTTAATTTTTATGCTGTGTGTGTGTGTGTGTGTGTGTGTGTGTGTGTGTGTGTGTGTGTGTGTATCTACATGTGGGTGTCTTCAGAGGTCAGAAGAGGATGTCAGGTCCCCTTGGAGTTACATGTGGTTATGAGCTACCTAAAGTGCATGCTGGGAACTGAACCTGCTCCTTCTGAAAGAGCAGTAAATGCTCTTAAGCACTGGACCATCTCTCCAGCGCCACGGTTCATGCTTACTCTAGACTTCCTTTGATAGGAGAAATGTTCCTTCGAGGAATATCACTAAGGATATTCAATTCATTATCTTTGGTAGACATTACAAAACAATACAGATATTCCCACATCTCTCATTGCAACCTCAGAGGCTACTGGAGGCTTAGAAATCTCAGGCTGGGAGCTACCCACCTACTCCGTACCCAGTTTAAAGACGGAGAAACTGAAGCCGAGAGAAGCAGAGTGACTTGTCAAAGGAATGGGAGACAGGCTAGGGTCAGGTCCGGAATTCGTGCTCTGATTCTTGGTCAGGTGGTTTGTTTTGGTGTGTTGTTTTTTGTCTGAGCTCACTGCTCCTCGGAGGTGTGTCATTGTGTGGACTCTGTGGGCTTTGAGGTCTGAAGGTGAATTTCAGAGCCCGCAGCAGTGAAGGAGTCTGATGGGTGTGGGGAGGACAGAGGTGTAGCCATTTTGAAGCTGCCTCTGAAATAGAGAACACATGTCCTGAGGACCCCTGCCTGCCCCTTTGGACTTCTGGGTCTGGTGTCACTGGTGGTTTCGGAGTTGGATCAGCCAGGACCGGGGAGCTGCCGCCTCAGATGTACTTTAACATGTGTTTCCCATGACAGCTTGCTTATCTCAAGTCTTGGCAGTCTTGGGCAAATGGTTGTCAGGTTTTTTGTTTTGTTTTGTTTTAAGACAAAATTCCAAATTCTACTTGGCAGATTTCATAAGCCACCTTCTAGCTACCACCCCCTTCTGCTCCCTCTGTAATTATTTTTAAGACTTTTGTTTTTCCATTGTGGGAGTGCCATGAAAGGTTTTCTTTTATAGTCTGAGGTATTTATAATTATTGGTAAGTACACAGTTGACAGACAATGTTACGTGTGTTCGTGTTAACTCAGATGTCCTTAAAACACTTAAAATACATTTCCTATAATTTGGATCTTTCTAAAACAGCAGTTGAAACTACTTATTGAGAAGGACTGTACTAAGGGGAGGAGCATTGGATGTAGTGTAGATACGTATGAACATGGGGAGGAGCATTAGATGTAGTGTAGATACATATGAACATGGGGAGGAGCATTGGATGTAGGGTAGATACATATGAACACAGGGGAGGAGCATTGGATGTAATGTAGATACATAGGAATGTGGGGGAGGAGCATTGGATGTAATGTAGATACATATGAACATGGGGAGGAGCATTGGATGTAGGGTAGATACATATGAACATGAGGAAGAGCATTAGATGTAGGGTAGATACATATGAACATGGGGAGGAGCATTGGATGTAGTGTAGGTACATATGAACATAGGGAGGAGCATTGGCTGTAATGTAGATACATATGAACATGGGGAGGAGCATTGGATGTAGGGTAGATACATATGAACATGGGGAGGAGCATTGGATGTAGCCTAGGTACATATGAACATGGGGAGGAGCATTGGATGTAGCCTAGGTACATATGAACATGGGGAGGAACACTGGATGTAGCCTAGGTACATATGAACATGGGGAGGAACATTGGATGTAGTGTAGATACATATGAACATGGGGAGGAGCATTGGATGTAGCCTAGGTACATATGAACGCCTCTCTGGAGAAACTGCAGTGCCTGTGTGAAAACTGATCCAACACACATCCCCTTGTTAATAAAGAAAACCAAACAGACAGAAACCTCTGTTCTCACAGAGCTTGTGTGACTTGCAGTAGCTTCCATGTTCTGAGGGTTTATGAGGTGACAGATGCTTGGGAAGACAACGCTCATTTCTTTTGGTCCTTAGCATAAGCATTATGATTCCTGGTCACAGAAAGGCCAGGGAATGGCCGTGCATGTGACCCTCCTAGCCTGTGGATCAGAGCAGCAACTGAGCCCCGCTAGCCTGACTCCAAAGCTGACTCCCAAGTGCAGGGCAGTTGGTGGGATCCTGTGGTCCCACTAATGACATAGCTTTGAGTTTAATGATTTGTATACTGAATTGATGCTTTTTTTCTTCTTAGCAATATCTTAATTCTGAATGAATATCTGTATAATATTATGGAAATTATTAAAACTGCCCACTTCCATTTGGAAGAATTCTAGTTTCCTTCTAAAAGCTTTTTCTAACTTGGAAGGATATATTTATATAGATACTACTACAAAAAAAAAGTTGTCTAGTGTTCTTTTCCGTGTTACTTCTTGACTCCTCCCAAAGAAATTCTTCAGTAGATTGAGATTAGGAATGAATATGTATAGCTTTTTTTTTTTTTTGTAGTAAAAAGTTTAGAGAGATTGAAAATGGTAGCGTACAGTCCTATTTGTGCTCAGAAATGTTTTCTGGTGGCTGTTTGATTCCAAATAGCTTTCTCTGGACTGTGCAGTTGTATTCTTACTGTGTCCTTCAAAAAGAGACGTGAGTCACAGTGTGAAATGATTGGAATGCTTCAGTCTCTCAGTGGACACAGCCTGCTCTTAAAACTACCCAGTTCTAACCCACCTGACCAGAAACTAAACTATCCAGTTCTAACCCACCTGACCAGAAACTAAACTACCCAGTTCTAACCCACCTGACCAGAAACTAAACTACCCAGTTCTAACTCACCTGACCAGAAACTAAACTACCCAGTTCTAACCCACCTGACCAGAAACTAAACTACCCAGTTCTAACCCGCCTGGCCAGATACTAAAACTACCCAGTTCTAACCTGCCTGACCAGGTACTAAACTACCCAGTTCTAACCTGCCTGACCAGGAACTTTGGAGTTGTGTATAGCATCTGTATCTGTTACTCTAGGACAAAAAAACGAGAATGATTTGCCTTTTCCAAGAACTTTCCCCTTCTGCCCATACTGGAAAGTGGGGGTCCTCTGCACTAGTGTTTATGAGAAGGACATCTGACGGCAGAAGGGAATGCAGAGCATCCTTTTTGCTCTGCAGGGCAGGCTGTCCTGAGCATGCAGACATGGGGGTCCTTTCAAATATACCTTCTTGTAAGGATTTTACTGTGTTTACCACCAGTTGAACGGTAAGGGGGAGAATGGCGTAGTGAGAAGTAAATGGCAGTCCACACTGGTTATTTCTAAGCACCCATCAGAATGACTTTAGATACCCTTTCCGGAGCATTCAGGTTGTCTCTGTAGCTTTGCTGGTGAATTTGGAGCCAGACAGACTTGCCTTTGGTTCTTATCAGCTGAGAACATCAGACAAGCCCTTAAAATCTTCAGGCCTCAGTCCTCTCATCTGTGTAATGGGAATAACAGTAATAACTAACCTGCAGAGTGCTTTTAAAGACTACAAACAACCTTTAATTATGCCTGCCTGGCTCTGGGCACAAAGTAAGTACCCAAAGGTGGGGGTCCCTGAACTTTAAAAGTCCATATTCTGATGGTAATTCCACACTGGGCATTTTCTCCCCTGGACCTGCTTGTTTCAGCAACACCCTGAAGCTCTGCTCTACTACCCAGGCGAGGTATGGACGACCTGAAATGCAGGCAGGAAGCACTCCTAGTGGGTGCTCTCGTTTGTGGGTCGGTTCAGCATGGCTTCACGCCCATTTCTAGTTATTTTCTTCTCAGTTTGCAGTCTCTTGCACCTCTCTCCTTGGAAGCAGTTGATTCATAGAGAAATGCTGTTCGGGATTTCAAAGCGAAGCTGAAGAGCTCAGTGTGAAGCTACTTGGTGTCATTGCTTCTGTCTTTCACCCCCAAGCCCACGGAAATCAGGTGTGAGGTGCTAGAAAGCCGCTGGTTTGGGCATTGGAGGGCTTGATGAACAGGTGTGAAGTTGCCTCTACTGCAGTGTGTGCTGGGGAGGGCCAGTGGGGCCTGGGGAGGGCCAGTGGGGCTCGGCGGGCGCCTGCTCCTGCCTCCGACTCCTGAGTGTGAGGTTGAGAGCGCGTGCGCACGGGAACAGTGGGGCAGCTTTCAGAAGTGTTGATGTTGTACGCTGTACACTTTCCCTGCCTTGTGGGCTGGGGAAGGGGCTTTCCTAATTTAAACCATGCTGCCATTTGTCATTTCTGTCCTAAGACGAATAAGGACTTGTTTGCATGGAATTTTAGGCTGGGAATTTTATTCTTAGGAAACAATTATATTAAATAATATTTCCCAGTTTATACTCAACCCCTATCTTATTTGAGCCTCAGATCAACTTGCCAGGGAAAGAAGGCTAATAATACCAGTTTTATAGATGAGAATAGTGAATCTCAAGCAGCTTCAGGGAATTCTTCGAAACCACGTGGTTAGTATCTGGCAGAGCCAGGCCTAGATAGCTCATGCTTATATATTTCCTTATAGCACATGCTTCCTCCATAGCACCCCTCTATCTGGGTTCTGTTCCTCAGGATATGGATGGCTTTTCTTCTGTTTGATTGTCCCTGTTGGTTAGAATTCAGTGATTCAGCTCTGTTAGCCTTCCTCAAAGCAGTCCTGTCCAAGTGTTCTTCTAACCACTTGTCGCTACCCCACCTAACTGGGACGTGGATCCACAGTAGAGCTGGCAGACTGTGTCACTGACGTAGCTGAAGCCTCCACATTGGGCTCCATATGCCTGCTCACTCACCTACACTTTTCTTTTTCCTTACACTCTTCTTGTTTATCATCCATTCTCTGTACGTCAAGCTTTGTTTCTTTCCTCGTGGGCCAGATGGACTGTTCCTTAAAGTTCCCCAAGGTCAGACTGGACGTGCTTGCTCCCCCCAGCACTCCCAGCACTCAGTAGACTGAGGCCGGATGATCTTGGCTGGTTTAAGGCCAGCCTGGACCACATAGTGAGTTCCAAGTCAGCCTGGGCTACAGGGAGACCCTGTCTCAAAAACCCAAACCGAAGGCCGCTGAGTTGGCTCAGTAGAGGGAGGTGCTTGCTCCCAAGCCTGGCAGCCTGAGTTTATTTGATCTCTGGAACCCGCGTGGCAGAAGGAAAGAATCAATTTCTGAAAGTTGCTTTCTGACCTCCACATGTGTGCTATTGCCCATGTGTCATGGGCGTGTACACACACACACACACACACACACACACACACACACACACACTCTCACTCTACCTTCCCCCCGAAAAGTTACTTAAGGTTTGTCAAGAATGCAGAGTGGGAGCCACTCCTTAATGTGATTTGAAGACCTAGCTGGTGGCGTTTCTTTTCTTAGTCATTATAACATTATTTTAAATAGAACACATATTGCATGTGTGTCTGGGTGTGGCCATGTTGCACTGTCACTTATGCAAGTGCACTTCAGATTTCTTTTCATCGAGACGAGGAAATAGAACATGCTTTCTTAATGGTAGTTTTCACGTACACCCACAAGGAAGTGTGCGTTTAAACTCTGTGGGAGTGCTAAGTGATACAGTTCAGGGAAGAGAATGCACGGTGGCTAAAATGTTAGATATTCTGGAGAGAGGAAGACCCACACACTCATGCTGTGTTTCCGGGTGATATGAAAGCCCTTGTCTACATCCATGGCATGCGTGTGCGCCTTTTATTCAAGGAAACTCTCCTAAAATGCTCCAGCTGTCCCATGTATGAGGGGCTAGGTAAAGTCTGACACCCACAAAACACCAAAGGACATCAGTGTGACTCCTGCGGCATCTAGCTGGACATTGTGTGTGATCGGCGGCTCCTCTGGGAAGGCTGCTGTCACCCAGCTGCACCAAGATGGTGCTGCGCTCTGCTCTCTAGGAAGAAGGCGACAGATCGCTCAGTCTCCCGCGCTGTAATCTCTAGAACCCTGACCGCAGGGTTGCTCTGGAGGGAGGCAAAGAAGGTCTCCAGCATTTGTACAACCTTTTATAGGAAACTGGGGAACTCGGGATGCGGTTGTTGTGCACAATTCCGGTACCCAGGAAGCCGAGGCAGGAGGATTGTGAGTTCAAGGCCCACGTAGGCTAGGTAACAGGACTCAAAGTGGGGGACGGGTGGTAAATTAGTAGCTTTGTTACATTCTACACAGGTGAGAAGTTTTAAATTTGAGAATTTGAATATCTAATTAGAAATTAGACCTGCCTAATAGGAAGATAGGGGTGTGTGTGTGTGTGTGTGTGTGTGTGTGTGTGTGTGTGTGTGTGTGTAGGGAGGAACAATAGACTATGGAACTGTTTTTTTCAGAAAAGATGTTTATCTCTGCATCTCTTCTCAGTTGGCAGAGACTAGCTATCCAGAGTACGGCTCAGGCCTCCTGAAAGATAGATTTAGGGAAGTTGTAGCTAGCTTAATAACCATCTGTCGAGTGACAGGTTGACACACCCAATTACACAAGCCCAGAGTCTGAGAACTGGCGATGTGCAGTAATCTCATCCGAATCTGCTGGCCATTATCAACAGTGACTATGGCTCAGCTGCTTCTTCAGGGCCACATGAAGATAGTTACTCTATCAAAGGCTAAGTCAGCCCCAACGAAAACGCCTTTCCCCCCCCCCCCCAATTTCTCTTTAAACATTCTCTTTTGAGAGGTTTTGAAAGAATTCATTTTGTTTATTGTTTTTATTGATTTATTTTTATTTTTAAATGATGGGCCTTTCTAACCCAACAGGAAGGGCCAGTGTATTGTAGGACATTTTCTAAAAATGAATTTCTTTGTTGTCTTCGAGCGTCTTGCTTTGTTTGTGTGAAGATACTCAGCACTCTTTCTAGTTTATGGTCTTATCACGGCTGCCATTAAGTCACCCGTGGGCACTTTCTAATGCAATGCATTTGGGTCACCGTGAGTAGGCGGGAAGGAAGGCGTCCACAGGGATAGTTTGCATGTTGAGAACATAACCTGCACTAGTTTGTCAGCACTTATAGGAGCACCCATGCCTTTTATGGAGACCAGGCCATGCATTTGTGGATACTGAGGCAGGCACCTGTCGATCTCAGGCCAACTGGCTCTCCAGGTGCCGGGGTGAGTTAGGGACAGCAAACCCTGGTCCTCGTCTGTCCCTCCTTGTAGAACCAGATTGTTACTTTATGAGCAGAAGTGTGGAATCTTCTTGTCTTAAAAAAAGGTCCCATCTACTTTAGGAAAGTATGTTAGAATTCCTTCCCACTGTGGAAAGAGGGTGCACTCTGCCACCTTTTCATAAAGCCTGTGAATCATGGTTCTGCTTGGGGTCTGGTGGACTGAGGGGCTTCTGACTAAGATGGGAAATTTGGAGTTTCATACACATTATTCAGCTTCTCCATAGCTTTCTGTGAGGGGAGGTTCGATGTAGTATGTGTCTCTGATTTATTCACACGTTGCCAACTGTCGCTTGGGGGTTTTAACGTCCGGGTGCCTTGTTTTTGGAACTGTGTCTTTGAGTGGAGCAGAGCGGTACCATTGTAGCTGGGACTAAGAGTGTTACACAGGCAGTGGATGGGGGCTTGTTGGTGTTTGAGAACTGCTGTAGAGTGTGAAGAAGCACTCTGAGTATAGTTTCCAGAAATCCAGGTAAGGACAGTGTGAGCCCAGGGCATATGCTAGATAAAAACTGACTTAACAAGTATATTTGGTATTTTATCGAGGAGTTTCTTCCTATGTTGAATAATGGAGTAGGTGGCTTATGCCTCTTCATAGCCATCCATTTCATTCATTCATGCATACATTCATTCAAGAAATAGTCAGGTGCCTGTCAGTGCTGGGCACTGTTAGACTTGCTGGGGATTTTTGAAGAAAATGTTAAAAACCTTCTTCAGGTGTGGGGCTGCAGTGAACATAGGCCAGCATTGACTTGTTCCTGCTGGCTAGTGATGTGGACAGGTAAGCCTGCTCTTTTCTCCATGTGGTTAGTAACAAGGTCGTCAGCACAGCTTTATTGAGTGAGTGCTCTCCACTAGACACAGTCTGGGCGGATGCATTTACTCCTTAGGAAACCTCAGTGTTTTCATCAGAATTTAAAAGATGATGAACTTCAAAAAGTTGATAGTGTGGGGCTGGAGAGATGGCTCAGCAGTTAAGAGCACTGGCTGTTCTTCCAGAGGACCCAAGCTCAATTCCCAGCACCCAAATGGCAGTTCACAACTGACTGTAACTCCAGTTTGAAGGAATCCGACACCCTCTTCTGGCCTCCGTGGTCATTGCATGATTGTGGTACGTAGGCATGCATGCAGGTAAAACATGTACTATACACGTAAAATATATATATATATATATATATATATATATATTTTTTTTTTAAAGAAAAAGAAAAGTGGGTAACTTGCCCAAGATTATATGGCTGGTTACTGGCCCTGCTGCTCTAGACTGCAGGGTCACACTCTTTGCTCTCAGGGTCAGCCCAGTGGTTTTGACCTGTGGGCTGTGTGGAGCCAGTTCGGTAGGTATCCAACAGCACACTGTAGGGAACGGTGAAATAAGTAGAAAGCATCACGATAAGAGTAGGTGGTGTTTGGGGGCATGTACACATATATGTGGATGTTGAGTACCCAAGTAAAGTGTGTTTCCTACCCAAGGTAACTATAAAATGTTTGCAAGCTGTGGCTTCATCGGCTGTGGACTCACAGGCTGTGAGGATTTGTTTTAACAGATTGTGAAATTTAGACCTTGGAAAAACTAACTCTTAAGAGCATGAAAACAGTGGCCACACAACACCCAGCCGCCCGCTTCCTTCACCAAGCCGCTCCCTTAACAGTGCTGGGAATGCCTGGGAATGGAGTCTTATCTTCCACGTGATGGGAAATGTGTTGTGGAAGCTTTAGAGATGTTGACAGAGCCTGAAAAGGGAAGTTGAACCTCAGCCTGCTCTGAGAAGGTGAAAATTCGGCCATGGAGCCCCATTGTTGCAGATAAAGACAGAACATTTCTCCAGGGAATTCTGGCATGTGCAGTGGAATGAACATGATAGCATTAATGAACAGCGCAGGTTTTACAGAATGTTGCTATGTTAACTCATGTAATTGCTAATTATTTTGCAGAGTGGCCATAGCTGTTTTGAGTGAGAAGGGTGGCCGACCAGCAAGTTCGTATTTCTGTCCGTCGTCGTCTTCAGTTCCTTCTGCTGAGTTCAGAGCCATTTTCCTCATAGCCTGGCTTCCTGGCATGCACAGTCTCATTTTTCTTTTGCTGCGTTCTATACCGCTCCATTAGCTAGGTAGTTTGGGTTCCTGTTACTGTCCTCCCTAAGTTAGTTGTTGCTGATCTGGATCAGGAGCAGGGCTGTGGTCCGTTGTCTCGATTGGGTGACGGCTGTATTGGTTATCCATACAGAGTCTACCCCACTGGAGACAGACGCACTCACGGTCTGTCCAGAAGTAACGAGGACCTTGACGATTACTCGGGGTACTTAGAAACCCTTCTGGCGAGTGCTCATTAGTTTCCTGCAGTCTTGGGATGCTGAGGGATGCAGTCATGGCCTCACCGGGGAGGGGAGCTGGCAGCTGTAACGGGTGCTGAGGTATATATAGCCAGTGTGTTGGTTAGAGTAACGTGCTGTGGTATGAAGTGAGGAAGGAGGAGAAGAAACAGGAACGTGATACTGGAGTAAGAAAACTAAGAGAAGAGTAAGAATGAAGGTCTTGGTAGTTGGCGGCAGAGCCGAGCACAGAACCCAAGTCATCCCTCTCTTAACCTTCACATTTCTGACCAGAGTCATTTTAACAGAGCATCTGATTACAGGGAGGAGTGAATGCCAGTCTTCCAGGTACCTCCAAGCCCCAGCCCATGTCTGTGAGAATGAGGTGCCAGTAAGGTGAACCCAGTGTGCCCAGTCTGCGTTTCCCTGTCCTACTGTGTACTCTGAAGGCATGCGCATCCTATTGTGTGGAATGTGGGGGTAAAGCAAGCAAGCACCTTCAGACTTAAAATAGTATGCCCCAAGAAAAACGCTGTTTTGAGCATAGGCTTTTCTTTCGTAAATATTTATAAATTATACAAATGTACAGCCAGTAGCCTGCCCCCTACTCCTGTGTATATACACTCTTAGTAAAGCTTAATCATGTGTTTTTAGACTGTTCTAAAGTTCCCTCCAGCGCCCTGGTGGAGGAGGGTCTTGCACCTCCCCCACCTCTAGGACACACAGACCTCATTTTGCAGACCACTGATCCAGAATGTAAATTGAAGAGTTTAAGGCCAAAGCTATTGGCTCTTTCATTAAATAGATGATCTTCTACTCCCAGCACTTCTAATGCCCCTCTGCAAAGTAGCTTTAGTGAGTTAGTGTTGAGATTAGAAGGCTGTGATTCGGGGCTGGAAAAGATGACAATGGAATGTGTATGTGAATTAAGTTGAATCTGTTATTGAGAGAATCCTGTTTTTTATTTTGAAAAAGGAGAACTAACAACCGTCCCTCGAACATTCTGGCTGGCAGTTGATGTGATTAAGTCTTCCCTCCTCATCATTATGTTGACTAGTCTGGTTCAGAATCCAGAGTTAGGACTTGGTAAATGTTTACTGAAAAAAAAAAAATCAGCCTACTTGAGAGTAACCTAGAAGTGGCAGAGTAATACCATGGGTGATACGTCATGCGTGGGGGTCCCACTGAAGGAGACTAGCATTGTGTAAGGGTTGTGAATTTGTCGTGGACCCTTTCACAGGGCCAGAGTTGAGCAGGACATAGAGCCAAACATGAGAAAAATAGACATCTAGTTGCATTTCAGAGTTTAGAACCCCAGCACTGTGTGGATTAGTTGAGGCAGTGGGACCCTGAGCAGATGCAGCGAAAGATGAGTTTGCTTATGGGAAGAATTTCCATTTTTGTGGTAAAACAGGAGGAATACTGGTTGCCATTTGAGATGTAAAAAGCGGAACAGAACTGGGTAGCTGCAACGTAGCAGATGGACCCATGGGTGCTGTATGTGTAGACATTTCCAGACATTTCTTCAGCTGTGGACATGCCAATCATTTCAGTGCTGGAGCCGTTTAGCTCATTACCGTCACTGGAAAAACGAGTTACACCGAGTGTCCTGCCGAGGGTGAGTCAGCAGCGTCGTCCGCTCTAGCCCAGGACAGTACATTGAGTGAGGTATTCCCAGTCCTGCGGTTTTCCTCCAGCTGAGCAAAGACAGCTGTTGTTCCACATGGGGCTTGGATGCACAATAAGAAGTTGCCCGTTTGCTTTTCTTTTGATGGTAGCCCTCTCCTCTTGCTTTTTTGTGCTCTGATACTTTTCAAAACTGTTTGTTTTTATTTCCTTCAGATTTTTGTCATTGGATTTCTTGAATTTGGTAGAGTAATTATATAGTGTTTTGTTTTTGTTTTTGTTTTTTTAAAAACAAAGTAGTTTTGTTTGTTTTTTAAAAACAAAATGTAGTCTAAAACTACATTTTAATTTATCTAATAATCCAAAGTCCTGGGTTGCTACATGGTGTCTGATAGTCCTAAAAATGTCACAGAGATGGGCAGGAGAGGTGACTCAGTGGCCACGAGCATGTACTCCTCCTATAGAGACCACAGTTTCAGGTCTCACATCTGACTCTCACAACCACCTGTAACTCCAGCTCCAGGGGATCTGATGCCCTTTTCTGGCCTCTGTGGGCACCATGACTCATGCGCCCAAACCTACACTCAAACACATATACACAGGAGTGAAAAATCTTTAAAAAATGCCATTAAGACAGCAGGAAAGTGATCCATTTTTAAACATCTTTTTTTTTTCACTAAATAAACTTTATGTGTATTGCTCTTTTGCCTGCATGCATATCTATGCCCCGTGTATATGCAGTGCTGTGCCCACAGAACCCAAAAGGTCTCCTAGGACTAGAGTTACAGATGGTTATGAGCTGCCATATGGGTGCTGGGAATTGAACCTGTGTCCATAGGAAGACGAACCAGTGCTCTGAACCTCTGAGCCATCTGTCCAGCCCCTCAACATTATAGTTTTTAAAATTACTTATTTTTTTTTATGTGTATGGATGTTTTGCTTGCATGCATGTCTGTGCGTCACATGCATGCTATGCTTAAGGAGGCTCAAAAAAGGTGTTGTACTGGAGTTACAGATGGTGGTTAGCCACCACGTGGGTGCTGGGAATCAAACTTGGGTCCTCTGGAAGAGCAGCCAGTGCTCGTAATCACTGAGACGTCTCCCCAGTTCTTATTTTGTACAGTGTTTAAGTAGTGCAGACATGAAGCAAGATGCCACTTTTGGGACAGTGTGCCAAACTGTAGTAATGAAATTTATATTTTGTCTTTGGAAAACAAAGAGTCTGGGGGTCTGGGCCTTGTAGAGAGAATGAACTAAGGTTTCCATGGATCCAGCAACATTAAGGGCGTGTGTCAGGGTAGTTTATTTCTTGTTTTGGGAAGGTAGACTTTTCTCTGTCTTTGTTGATTTTTTTAATTGGACAGAAGCTGTCCAGATGAGAAAATCCTCAGTCTCCTATGGCATTTTTGGTTTACCACATTAGTCAGTACCGGCCTTCTCTCAGTAGCAGGCCACGCTTTTCCTGTTCAGTGGTTCAGTTTTCATGAGCTCAGTTTGCAGATGTGTGTTTTATTTTGGAGGTATTTATAGCTAACTGTTTGAATTCCAGATTATTTGATCCAGTGCTGGTGACTGCTTACTGATGCTAGGCTCATCATTTGTAAGAGTAAAATCCTGTCAGGATGAGGTACAGTCGTTCCTGGGTTCTGGGTCTAGCTCTTAACTCCTGAATGTTCTCTTCCTTCCTTAATGCTATTTTGTTATTGAGAAGAAATGGTGTTTAGTTGCAGGGTTTTGTTTTGTTTTGTTTTAAAGGAAGAACTCTTTCAACAGTTTCAGCCTCTCCTCTGCCCCTTTTAGCCCCATAAGGTAACTTATTTTGTTTTGTTTCCCAGGGTTGATCTGCTTTCCAAAATGGGATTCTCCTGTGGAGGAGATGGGTGATAGTAATGAATGCATGTCACCCCTTAGGGCTTGGCTGTCCAGGGTGGGTCTGGAATACAACACTGGCAGCCTTTCTTGTACTAGGAACTCAGCCCTGGCTTCCACAAGCGTGTGGTCTTTGGTCTTTGGCATAAATGTTTTTCATATGCATGGCTAATATGTACTTGGCTGTCTATTTGATGAGACTGTTTTAGTCACAGATGTGAATTATGCAAGTTTGCAGGATTTTTTTTTTTTTTTTTTTTTTTGTACCTAATGCAGGATCAGTAGATAAACAACAACAAAAACCCAAACTGCATTTGCTGGGTGGTGGTGGTAGTGGTGGTGTTGGTGGCGGCGGTGGTGGCACACACCTTTAATCCCAGCACTTAGAAGGCAGAGGCATGAGGATCTTTGTGAGTTGAAGGCCAGCCTGGTCTACAGAGTGAGTTCCAGGACAGCCAGGGCTACACTACAGAGAGAAACCCTGTTTCAAAAAAACAAAACAAAACAAAAACAAACAAACAAACAGAAAAACCTGTGCATTCTAGCTCTGGCTTGGATCTTTCATCTGTATGGCTGTAGGCAAGTTTTTTACTTTTTGAAATGCGGTTTCCTCTTTTGCAAAATGGTGCTAATGTCCATTTGCATGCCTCGTAGGGTCATGGGATTACTAGAGAGCATTTGTATGAAAATACCTGGCTGACCTGTGAGCATAGTTTATTCGCGAATTGTTTTTGGACAGTTAGTCTGTGTACAGTTGTTGGGAAAGTGCTAACCAGCTCTCTGGTTTACTTCTTGGTCACCAAATATTTATAGACCTGGGTGGAGGGATGGAGGCAGAAATCAGGTGAGAGTTGCTGTCCACTAGGAGCTGGGCTCTCAGTCTTAAATACATCCTGTAGAGTGCTGTCTGTGGTCTTTGGTGCTCAGTCAACAGCAGCTTCATCTGTGGTTGGAGTGGGTGCCTTTGACTCACTAGCTCTATGGCTTGGGATGTGGCTAGCTCATTTCTGAAATTCTTGTCCTCAGAGTTCCTCCGTGAGGTCACCACTAGCAGGTTTGGGGTTGTTTTCTGTGCAGACATGTGAGCTGTGCAGAAGCTCACTGTGTTCAAAATCATAATCTTGCCTAACTTATAAAGTTAACAGCTTGAAAGCCAGATTGTGTTGCAGAGGCAGGCAGGAGCTAGATACTCGGTTTGTTTGAATTTTTTTTTTTTTTTTTAATTTAAACTATAAAACCTGGAGTATTTGAGCCTTTCCATGGAGACATATTTGGGCCTATAGCCAAAGTGATTACAATGTCCTGGTTTTACTATCGTCAGTGAGGTAATCGTGGGTTTGGGGAGGGGGTGGGTGTTTACTCTCTGGACTACACCGTCAACCCTGTCACTGACTCCTTTGTCCCTTTGCTTGAACCCGGGCTTACACCAATACCGGTTTTTCGGAAGGATTTAACCCTGGTAATGTGATGAGGTGATGGTGGGAAGGCTGGTCCCACTGGGCATGGAGTGGTGTAACTGGTGAACTCCCTCTGTAATCCCTCTTGTTTAGCAGGCGTCTCACTCCCATGTCCCCGAAGGGCAGAGATTGTTATTGAGGAGAGAATTTTAAGAGTGATAAACAAAAGGGATTGAGGTACCTCCTCCACCAGGTCTCTGTGTCCCTAGGAGGCTATAATAAACTGTTGTTTTGCAGGTTTTCTGTGTGCTTCGTGGGAAATTAAGGTCTTGTTTATCATTCTCTTGGTGGGAGATAGAAAATTACTGCTCTCTCCATCCCTTGGGCAGTTCAGCTTGGCAGTCATTTCCCAAGCATTGACCGTGGGCCTGTCCTCACAGCTGGGTTGACCTAGGTGGAGCAGAAGGGGCTAGCGTTGCCTTAGTTCCAGCACCCACATTTGCTTCTGGAACTCTCTTAGGCAGACAGGAGGAAGGACAGAAAGGAAGATGAGGTGGGGGTGAAGGCCATTCACTCTTCCAGACCCTTCAGGGAGCTTATGACTTGGGCATGAGGAATGGCGGATGGAGGGGCAGCACCTTGTACAGAAATTACCCTCAAACTTTAATATTTTGGAGTTTACATTGTCACTGATGACCTTTCCGTGACCACTGGACTGAAGGCAGCATGGAGCCGTCTCTTGGCCTCTCTAGACCCGAGGAGAACTTTAACCATGAGGGTTTCTCAGTTGTCTTAGTTGGGGGACTGGGGTTTGGCAAAGGCGCTCCTTGGCAGTGGGGATCCACGGCTGTCGTCAGCTCCGATTCTGCAGCGGCTACCTCTTTTCTGTTGTCCTCACGTGGATACGAGTGAACTTAAATTTCTGTGTGAGGAAATAAATTAACTGAAGGGAGAAACAGAAGTGTGGGACTGTGTGCCGTGTGTCCTCCTCACGTGTACTACAGTGGGGATGTAGTACATCCTGCTGGCTCCCTCTGGTCCCAGGATTTGGACTCTGGGTGTGATGTACATCCACCATCTCCAGTCTCCAGATTTACTTTTCTCACAGCGTGTTTCTGTGCTGATTTGGAGTATCAGACATAGGCCAGGGATTTAGGACCTTTTGAGGCTCCTGGATTTAGACAATTCTCAGTGACGTGTGCAGGAATGCTGGGGTTGAATACCATGCACGGGTGAGTGGGGTTGGTTTGGGGCTGTGGTATAGAGCGCCTGTGACCCAGATAATCGTCTAGAAGCCACCCTCTGCGGACTTGTACACTTCAGAACACAGGGTTGGACTCCATGCCATCCCCTGATCGCCTCCTCACCATCTGCACATCCGTTATGGTATGCTGGTGACTCCTGCCCAGCCCTGGTTCTGTGAACAGCCTCCATTCCCACCACACACGGGTATTTTTGAAAAAGACCGAGGATGGACGCTGGTGAGGAAATCTGAGACTCATCGCTGGATTTTCCCTGCTTGGTTTTGGGAAGTTGCCACGATGTTTTTTTCAATAGCATTTAACAATCACAGGTTTTTTTCCTTTTTAATATAACTTTGTGTCTCAGCCTCTTTTTAACTTTTTCTTTTCTACCTCTGGATGAACAAACACTAGACATTGTCTTCTCCATTTAAAAGCACTCAGCAATTTAAGCTAAAAAGACACTTTGCTGCTTTTTGGGGGAGGGTAGCAAGAAAATTACATATATTTATAAATTTTTTTCCTAGTAAGGATACTTAAAAACTTCTGTTTAAAATTATGGGTTTTTAAAAATATTAAGTTGTACTTAACAAACTAGATTTTTGTTTTGTTTTGTTTTAACCTTTATAATGGGGGTGGGGAGGTGGCTACTAAAAGTGCAGGAAATTGGTGGCAGGCAAAATTTGTCTTGATCAGAGGACAGATAGAGATAGTAGAGCAGATCAGATGGAAGGTCTCAGTTCCGGCTCAGACCGGCCTCTTGAACACTACGTGTTTAGCCTCTGGGCATGGCGCGTCTTCCTCTCGGTGAGGCTTTAGTGCAGTCTTGAGCCTGTGGGCTTGTGAACTCAGTGTCTGTTTTGGTTGGTGGCGTTTCTTCCCCAGGTGGGTATGTAGGCTGAGGAAATACATCAGGGCTTCTGGGGCCCGTGCTGGGACTTCCTGATCAATGGATGTGTCAGGAGCTAAAGCACTCACCACTGAGAACAGGCGTCTTCACGTGGGTTTCCTGCAGTTTTCACTGTTGAGGTGTTTGTTTCTTTGTTGTTTGTATTTGCCAGCTAGTTGTAGATTATTTTGCTTCTATCCGACCTCTTCAGGCAGTGTCTCCTTGGTACACTTGACTGACGGTGTACAGGGGCTGGTCAGAGGGAAAATTGTCACCTGTGCAAGTTTTACCTTTTTAAAGGCTTATTTTAGTTATGCATATAAGCATGTGCGTGTGCACGCGCACATGAGTGCATGTGCTCACCAAAGCCAGAAGAGGGCGTCATCGGATCCCCTATGCCCTTTACAGGTGGTAGTGAGCCTTTTGATGTGGGTGCTAGGGCGAGCAGTGTGTACTCTCAGACACCATGACATCTCTCTCGCCCCTACTCATGCGTATTTTAAGACAGGAACTTTGAAAGGTGTTTGAGTTTTGCTGAGATTAGAAATGTATGATTATACTTTCTCAACTTTTATCTTGTTAAAGGCCAGGACATTTATGCCATCTCCTTCCTTTTATTTTACTTCCTATCCCGACAAAAGTAAAATCTGTATCAGAGTCTCATTCGGGTGTTCCCATGCTCAGGAAAACTGAAGACTTTGAACATTTTAAACACATAAGCTGATTGTTGGGTCTCTTAATAGGTTTTTATCTTAGATATAATGTCATAGTGAGTACCACACACCTTCCATGGTCCAGGCACATGGAGACAGATCTTCTTTGCTAGTCAAGGCCACTGTCTTTCAATAACTTTTAAAGACGTGAGGGTGAGAGTATGATATACCTGCCCAAGCTGCCGTGGAAGCAACATCAAGGCAAACTGGAGGATGTGCTGCCTTGTTAAGGAAGGCTATGCTTCCTGCTTCAGAATGCAAGTAGGAATTAGCAAACTGGAGGAGGAAGATGTAGTTAGTTAGTGCTGGCCAGAGGGAGGACGATGCAGAGATGCTGTTAATAGACTGGCCATGTTCTGGTTCTCGTGTGGGTTTTCAAACCATGAGTCCTATATAGTGTAATCTGCAAGACACAAGAGCTGGAAATTAGCCAGTTGAACTCATTTGCTTTGGCTGACAGTTGAAGTTTAATGTTTTTCCTCTAGTCCCTATGAGAGAAAAGCAAAGGGAGAAGGAAAAAACAAATTGCATAGTTAAACTCCAGTGTGATACAGCATATTGTTGAATTTCATTCCCCCTCCCCCACACACCAACCAAAGGATTCATTATTATGAGTTAGGACCGAATTTCAGTGCTTACTTAGAATCAAGGATTAATGTAGGCTTGTTAGTTTATAGGGATGAAATTTTTTTTTTTTTAATTAAATGAAAATTCTAGATGCTGGGCACAGTGACTCAGCCTCTATAATTCCAGCACCTGAGAGAGAGGGAGAGGGAGGAGGAGGGGGAGGGGGGGGAGGAGGAGGGGGGAGGGAAGGGGAGGGGGAGGGAGGGAGAGAGAGACAGGCAAGAGGATTGTCTAGGAGTTCAAGGATAGCCGGGATTACATAGCCAGTTCGGGGCCAGCCTGGGCTAGATTGAAACACTGTTGCTTCTTTGTTCTAAACCACAGCAGGTTTGAGTTTGGGAAAAGCAGCCAGGACTGTGAACCCTCTAGCTGTCTTGTGTGGTTCTAGAGTCAGCATATTTTAGGTAGGAAACATTTTCTGTTGGGTAATCTCAGTGAAGAATGCAGAGATCCTTGACACATTATTGGGAAAGTAAAAATCAATGTCTCCCTCGCTGCATTCCCCCTTTCCTTTTAATCAAGACTGATTCCAGGAGGAAGACAAATACAACCACTTTGCTTCTGTTTAAATGTGACACTTGGGACTGGAAGCTTCTGTTTGTTTGGCTTTTTTTTTTTTTTCTATTCATGGCTGATCCCCCCACCCACCCCCTTCTCTCCGCGCCAAAAAATAAAAAATGGGATTAAAAAAAATGTAGTGGAAGCTTTGTTGTTTGAAATGGAAGGGTGCTGTGAAAATCATTGCAAATCCCTGGTGTCTCCCCGTCTGCCCTGCATTCTCCTATTTTGGGTAATAATGCAAGCAGTCATTTTAGAAAACATCGCTGAGTTCACTTGACGACACTCCTTTCAGAGGCCTTGTGCCAGAAGCAACAGAGGGACACAGCCAAGTTCCAGCCAGCAACCCAGACTTGGGCTCTCAAATTCTGCTACTTGAAATTTGCATAAACGTTGAAGGGAGAAGAGAAGCGCCCTGTGTCACTGTTCTTCATGTATTTTAGGATCTGCAGCCATTCAGGGCCTTAGAATGTTATCTGAGGGAGCAGTGGGTGTGCATGCTGCAGGCCAAGGGAGCAGGGTAGGAGAAGAATCATGTGAGGCAGACAACAGACAGAGGCTTATTTGAAGAGGCTACAAAGCAACAAGTAATGCCAGTTTAAAACATCACTTGTCAGAGCAACAAGTGAAGCACATTGAAGGCTGCTCAGATTACACCGTCTGGGGTACCAGACTTAATTACTCATGTTAGAGATTCTTCAAACAAAGGGAGGCTTTTAGGCCTGGGATACATAGCTGGCATGGCCCGAAAAGCGCTGGAAAGCCTAGAAAATTGTGATGAGGAATCCACCAAGTCTGGATACCTTTAGTCTGTCTTTAAAAAGAGGAATCCCTGGTGCATTGGACCTGGTGAAAATCAGCGTCACTTATCTTGTTGTTTGCAGTGTTTGTATACAGTGGAGGCTAATAAACTTGGAGCCTCATCTGGACTGAATGGCAGTGCGGGTCTGTGCTGTTTCTTAGTTCTTTGTAGGGAGATTCTGACATTGGGTATCAGAGGGTAGACTGTAGGCATCTAATAAAAAAAAAAAAGCTACGTTTACTGTATTTGTATTTTTCCTAAAGTCATTTGGCTAGGTCACTTTCTGTCTGTTTGTCCCTCCCTTCCCTGTAGGCTGAGTACAGTGTGGCCAGAGACTGTGTGGTTCATGGCTGATCTCCACAGGGTGCTGGTCGAGGACTGTGCTCATAGGTGGTGTGGCCCTTTCGCTCATGTGTCCTGCTAGTTGTACATTTAGTGAATCATTTCTCTTTATTGTCTTTTTACAAGGAGAGCAGTCGGCTCTGCGTGCCTTGTTGGTTTTATTAGCGTGCTGGTGATGGCACCTGGGAAGAATTTACCCCATTTATTGATATCACACTCTGCATTAAATTGTGTCATTTTCCTTTGAAGTTCCTGTGGCTGAACACACTTGAAGTAGCAGCTGTGACCCTGACCAGGCCTTGGCGATCTAGCCCGTCCTGGCCTCCGTGGCCTTTCTCCTGTGGCCATTCTTTAATTCCCATCTCAAGGTCAAAATGTCTGTTAGTTCCCTCTGCCCGGGTGCCCTGCCTGCTCAGGTGGGCCTTTCTTAGTCTATCTGAAGACTTTGTGACTGTGCCTCATTTCTGGGTTTTGTTTCTTCTAGAATGTACACTGTCTAAAGTGGCTTTTATTATCCATTTTCCCCTAAAAGAAGCCGTGTTTGTGAGACAGAAACTCTTAGTCGTTGACCACAATAGCCCTGACATCGGGGCCTGTATCTGCACACCTAGTTGATGCGCTGTGCTCTGAGTATTAGAAAGCCTGCCTCAGCCAGGGTGTGGTAGGCACCTCTTTAATTCCAGCACTCAGGAGGCAGAGGTAGGTGGATCTCTGTGAGTTCGAGGCCAGCCTGGTCTACAGAGTGAGTTCCAGGACAGCTAGGGCTATAATGAGACCCTGTATCAAAAAACTGGGAAGGGGGTGGGGAGAAAACCAGGGGGAGAGTGGGAGGGGAAGAAAGCTGATCTCTAAGCTCTGCACTGAGAATGTGTGATACTGGAAGCTGGCTTCTAAATTTTGTGTCATACTGCCAAGTGACTGAGTGATGAGACAGAAGTCCACCTTTTTGTTTTATTTGTTTTTTGAGACGAGTTTTTCTGTGTAACAGTTCTGCCTGTCCTGGAATTTACCCTGTAGACCAGGTTGGCCTCTAACTCACAGAGATCTGCCTGCCTGTGCCTCTCAAGTGCTGGGATTAAAGGCGTGCGCCACTACCACCCAGTGCTTGTGTGTGTGTGTGTGTGTGTGTGTGTGTGTGTGTGTGTGTGTGGTGCATGTACAGAAATTCAACAATGTGAAAGACTGACCATACTCTGCTACCATGTGCAGTTTATGAAGAGAAGCTGGGCTGGAGTCCAAGGCTCCATCAGCTCTTCGATTTGATTGAACACTTCATTCTCTGACACATGTGAGCTGCCTTCATATTTGCATTTAAGTTGCTAAACTGAAACTTTTGCCTGGAAAGTAAGACCGTTTGATCTTGAGGTGTGGTCTCTCCCCATCTCTCCTGTATTGATCTTGTTTACCGAAGTTTTAATTTTTTATATGACACATAATTACAGTATTCACTTAGAAATAGCCCTAGAATAAAGTCATGAATCTCAAATTTTAGTTTTTCTTTGGTTTACTCAAACTGCTCCCACCTAGATTATCTGAGTTCTTTGTGGTTGACTTAAGTAATTCAGGAGACTTCTTAAGTTGGGCACTCGGGGCTTAGTGCATTTGTTCTGTTCTCAAGTGCAGGGGTTCCTCAGACCTGTAGCCTCACCTGGGAACTCATTAAGGCTGAAGAGTCAGCCCAGTGCTGCTGAACTAGGGGCTTCTGATGCACACTACAGCTTGAAACTCATGGCTTAGTAAACGTTAAAGGTTCAAGGTAGCAGAATCCCACAAACCAGCCAAGGGGCATTAATTATTAGCCTGGGGAGCCCACCCTTTCTTGGGTCCGTGAGTTGGATTGGTTCTTGAAGGCAAGGCTGTGAAGTTATTTGCTAGATTGATTGCCACATATTGACTTTGGGTTGTTTGTATTCCATGAACCTGTCACTGTAATGATTTGCCAGGACACTTAATAGGAACGGGCTGTTTTTTTTTTTTTTTTTCCCTGACCGTGGCTGAGTCATGGGTGGCTGGGTCCTTAATGCTTTCCTGGATAAATTTCTCCATGTATACCGCATATTTCCCATGTACATCTTAAAACTTGGTGTATTTCTTATATATTATTACCGTGTGTGTGCGTGGTGTAATGTTTATGGGTTTGTGTGTGGTACATGCATATGAGTGAGATGGTGAGTGGCCCTGTGTGTACATGTCAGGGCCAGAGGACTGCTGGTGTCTTCCTCTATTTCTTTTTCCCTCACTGTCTTGAGACTAGAAACTTTCTTTGGGGGCTTAGCCTGGCCATACAGTAAGCTCTTGGGCTCTGCCTGTTTATGCCCCTCTCCAAGGTGAGATCCCAGGCATGCACAGCCATGCCTGGCTTATTGCATGGGTCCTTGTGGCTGTGTGCACAGCAAGCACTGTCACCAGCTGAGCCGCCTCCCCAGTCCCTTGCATGTAGTGCCACTTACTGCCGGATCACAGGAGACACCTGGGGCATTTAGTCTGCCCAGGATTGGGTCACAGGTAGGGAACTGAGCCCTAGGAGGCTGTGCCTTGCCTGCAGTTGTACAGTCAGACACGGGAGGATTCGGGACTCTGCAGCTGTGCAGTCAGACACAGGAGGATTCGGGACTCTGCAGCTGTGCAGTCAGACACAGGGGGAAGGATTCGGGATTCATGGTGGCTTTTACTGGTTAGGATTCTTGCAGGGTACACAGCTGAAACTTGCTCTATGCCTTCAGGGTAGTTCTCCTGTCCAGAGACGTTTTCCTTTTTCTCTAAAAAGAAAGAGGAAAAAGCCTGAAAGTCCTCCCTGAAAATAATAAAAGTGTCTAAAGAGAATGAAAAAATCAGTTTGAGAACTGCAGCGTGGAGGAAATAACCTGACATTAACTGTTTTAATTATAGTAGTCACATCGAGCTTATCAGTGTGGGAAGAGGGAGCTCTCGAGTCTTACAGGGAAGCAGCGGGCTGAGAAGATCCCTCTTCCTGAGTCGGCCTGTTCAGTGTGCAGCCCGGTGATCGCCTCCTCGATGCCAGCAGCTGTTTCGGAGAGGGGCTGGGCTTAGCGAGAGGCCTGGATCTCAGGCTCAGTGCTGCACCAGATAACGTCTGATAACATCTGATACCTCATGAGGAAGCCACTTGCCCTCTCTGGCCCTCACTCTGCAGCACATGGTCATAATAACACCCGCCCAGCCACGGTCAGGGGAAGTAGCCGGTCTGTAGTTCAGAGCACAGCCTCTGGGTCTGGTCACCCTGAGTTGATTTTGTGTCTGGCTCTGCCTTGCTGGTGTGATGATGGACAGGCCGCTTGCCCACTCTGTTTCCTCAGCTGTGGAATAGGTGTGATGAAACAGACCTCTCAGGGTTGTTGTCAAGGCTGAATTAGTTCATCTATGCACGGTGTTTGATAAATACTCCCAAGAGGCTTATCAACCTCTTGATTGTTAGAGTGGGTTCTGTCTTGCCTTTCTAGTTGTCCTTAGGAGTCTTGATGTATATTTCGGTGATGAAAATTCCGACCCTAGAAGCTAAACCTCCAGGTGCTATAAGTGTGGAGCCAGGTAGACTTCATCCTCTGCCGACTGAAATCAGTGAAGGTTTATGGGGTGTGCCTTTCCTACACTGAGTCTTTGGGGAGCCCTGGGTGGTCAAGTCTTCGCAGTCTCTCAGGCGGCTTAGGGGAAACAAGAATGTGAGAGCTTGAGTTTCTCTGTGAATGTAAAGTTACTTTCTGCTTTGTTGACTTCAGTCCCTCTCTCCTTGCCTTTAAAATGAGAGATGGTGATGTATTCCGTGCTCCATAGAATAGTTCCTCTTTTTTTTTTTTTTCGGATTTTGATGGTGGCGGTTGATGCTTGTGGCTCCTTACTGAAGTGCCCTGTTCTATGCAAATGTCACCTGAAGCCAAGCAGCTCCTTAGCATGGTCAGCCACTATCCACTAAACCTTGAGTAGTCAGCGATGGATTCTTACACACTTCTGAAGTGTCTAAATCATGGTCCGAAAGGATCATGGTCCCTTATGGTTGGTACGGCTTTAATGACCTTCCTGTCACTGGGGCATGTGACTGCCAGACATACTGAGCACAGAGAAGTAGGAGGGAGGCTATGGGATGAGCGTCTGTGCTTCTGTGACTTGGGGAGCAAACAAGGGCAAGTCGGTTAAAAGCCTAAAGGGAGATGCAGAGCAGAGGTGATGTGGGGACCCCACTTTGGGGTCTGAGGGTCATGATTGGTGCCTGATTCTGATTCCAGTCTGTCTTTTATTTCAGCTTTGCAGTGTCGAGGTGGTCAAGAGCCCTGTGTGAATGAAGGGACTTGTGTTACCTACCACAATGGCACAGGGTACTGCAGGTGAGTTCTCCCTCTGTGTGTCCACCCTCTCTCCGACAGCAGGCCCTGTGTGAGGTGCGTGAGGTGCGCTCGGGCTGTTTTTATATGTCTGATGCTTCTGTGAAGTGTTACTGGTCCTCACTCTTCTGATGTAGTTCCTGTGGGTGGTGAGGATGGAAGGACATGGGTGTTAGGTAAATGGTTGGTGAGGACATCTTACTAGCCTTCCTTTACCTTCATCATTATGAAAGAGTTTCAGTGAGTGGCTAGTTAACATCTGCCAAGTACTCTCTCTTTTATTTTTCACTTTGACACAGCTTTAGAATCTTTTCTCCCTCAAATACTAGATATAATCATCTTTTTGAGTCACACCAAGTAGATATTTAATTCTGCCCGCTGTAAGTGAATGTAGAATAGTCATTTGAAACTTTGATTTCCTTGTTTAAAGGTCCAGTTCTGAAGGTGAGGCTGTGGAGCGAGATGTATGGGAGCTTGTGGGGTGGAGGAGGGGCAGGTTACGTGGATGGGGAGCCGATTGGACCTGGAAACTTGGTAGCCTTGATTCAAGAGCATTTCTTTTCTGTTTTTCCAATTATCTGTTCTAGCCTGACATTTTTGTTTGAGAAAAGCCACGAGATAATTTCCTAAATAGTTTCTTTTATGTATTTGTTTTCTTATTTTTGAGACAAGGTCCCACTATGTAGCCTTGGCTGGCCTAGAACTCCCTATGTAGACCATGCTGGCCTTGAACTCACTAAGATATGCCTGCCTCTGCTTCCCACAGTCCTCAGATTAAAGGTGTGTACCACCAAACCAAGCTACATTTCTTGCTGATAATACGTTTTCTTAATTTTTTCCTCAGAAGTTTTGGTAGTAAGGTATATCCATTCTCTTTATACCAGAGAAAATAAGATCTGGTGATAGGAAATTGCTGTTACTTCTTCTTTTTTCATTGTGACATTTTCCACCCCAAATAGAATTGAATCTGACCCTGGGATCTAAATTCTTTAATGTCATAAGGCTTTTTTTTCCTCGAGTCAGAATCAATTTTTCTTCCACAGAGTGAAAATATTTTAAGCCGTGACGACAGTAAAATTTAACAATAGTTTGTTTGGATTGGGATTAAGATAACATTGGAAATGAAAGATTTTATGTAACTGATTATGGCTACTAACTTGGTTTTCAGCCGGAAAAACAAAACTCCTGTGGTGCATTCTCCTCCACAGGGAAGATAGTAAGGGAGGGAGTTCAACACCTCGGATTGGCCACCACAGCCTTGTTTGTCTCTTTGCGGATGGCAGTCCGCTGTGTGGTGGCTTGTACTGTTGTAATGACCGGCTCTCCGATGGTGTTAACGGGAGGAGCAGTGTGGTCACATGTTGAGCCCTTTCTCAGTAGATCGTGAAGCCCTGGCTTTGGGCAGTTTTGCATAGCTAATACCTAGTGTGGTGTCTGGTATGCAGCGACTGTAAAGCAGTGAGTTCTGTAGTCTGCCTTCTTCCAGGGCAGTGGTTCTCAGCCTTCCTAACGCCGCGGCCCTTCAATACAGTTCCTCATGCTGTGGTGACCCCAACCGTAAAATTACTTTTCATTGCTACTTCGTAACTGCAATTTTGCCGCTGTTATGAACCGAAATGTAAATATGTGTGTTTTCTGATGGTCTTAGGGGGAAATGAATGATTCTGTGAAAGGGTCATTCAACCCCTAGGTTGAGAACCGATGTTCTAGGGAGGTGTAAACAGACATCTGTTTACCTCAGATGGGGCTCTGCAAGTAGAACCAAGAGCTGATGCCTCCTGAGTCCAGCTCAGTGCATCAGTGAGTTCATTGGTGTCCTTATTGGAGCACAGGTGACTCAAAGGCCACCCCAGGGAAAGGCCCACATGGGGGGTGGGGGTGGTGACAAACTCCTGAAAGCTGCCTTCCTGGCCCTTTCCACACAGTTCACACAACTCCCGGGCAGCTCTACTGAGGCGAGCGTGCTCTCCCCAGCATCTGATTGCTATTTTTGTGACCCTGGAGCGGGGCTTGGCAAATCTCATAGCCTTTATGCTTTTCCTTCTGCCCTGTAAGTTTCATTAACTGCTTCTTACCAGCTCCATCCTGCCTTTGGGAGGAAGTGTTTCGATTGGAAGGACACAGCCACACACGCTCCGTGAATTAAAAGAGGTCCATACATACCGAGTTCAGTACATACCGTCATTTCCATGTCTCTTATCTGTTTATCTTAACAAGATTGATTTCCCCTCTGGGAATTTTATTTGTTTTGTGGAACACTGGCCTGGTAGAGAGGCCAGCTAGTTGGATGTAATTGGACTTGGTGACTTATGCAGGGGAATTTCACATAGGTTATAAATGCTGGCCTGTATGTGGTCTCCTATGGGAGAGGAGGCTTCAGGGAGAACAGACTCTGAGTACTGGAAAGGACACTAAATAAAAGGCTCGCTTGTAGGGAGAGACACTTTCGATGATGGCTAGCCTCAGATGTGAAGCATCACCAAAGAGGCTTTGTTGTCCCCAGCTGCAGAAAGAAACCCCGCATGGTGATGTGCACAGCAGAAGTGGAGCAGCCTGGAGCTAGGTGTGCCGAACACGTGGGAGGCAGAGGCAGGCTGGTCTTTGTAGGTTCAGGAGCAGCTTGGTGTACAGAGCGAGTTTCAGGCCAGCCAGGGATACATAGCGAGACCCTGTCTGAAAAAACAGTCTCATTTCTGTCCCCGAAAGCTTGTAGGATGGACTTGTGGGTATTGTTCCGGGGGTATCCCTCAGATAATCATTCAGTCCTGCTGCGAAGGGAATACGCTCTGGTGAGGAGGAGTAAGGGAGAAAATTGGCAGAGCCATCTTTTAGGGGGACCAGCAGGAACAATCCGACTGGTAAAGAGTGCTTGGCTCACTAAAGGTGTCCATTAGTGTCCTCAGGAGGGGCTGGGGGATGTGAGTGAACACACGAGAGTGAGAACAGTACCGCAGAGGCCGCACACTTTGCTCTCTGGACTCTGAAGCATCATCGTGAGTAAAACTGGTGTGTACTGCACACGTCTCAGCCTCCCTCCAGCCCCTCTCTGCCCCGAAAACACGGCATTCCGGTGTGTTCCCTAACTATTCCCCCAAATAGTGAGTATTCGAACACTTAACGGGTTATGAAAATTACACCAGGCATGCAGGGCATGTGATTGTCTTTAATTCCTGAGGTTGCTTAGTGGATTAAGAAAACAAAGTCGAAGCCAAGTTCCTTTTGTGGGGGGTAGGGTGGGAATTGGGAGAAGAATGTTTTAAAGTGGAAGGTATCCCAGAACCTGTTAAGGCGGCATTATGCTGCTGCTTCATCTAAACCCTAATGATTGTTTATAGAAATTACAGAAGCCCTTGATAAGATCACATTGACAGATGAGGATAAGTACTTTCAAAGGTGGGTTTTGTGCACAGCTCAACTGTTCCCTGCGCCCCCTTCTCACTGTTAGGAGCCCACGGACCCTGTCAGATTGTGAGGCCAGGCAAGAGGAACCTGTGCAATCTTGCATAAAACTCAATTACTGCTGCTAAGTAGTTGCTGTCAGCTCTTAATAAAGTCCTCTCGCGACGAACGCTAAGACATTTTATTCTCTCCCTGTCCTACTGGGAGGTGTAAATATATAATTAAGTTTGGATGTAATTAATCACTTTCCAGTTGTTTGTCCCAGGCTTTCAAGTAGAAACCACCTCAAATCCTATTTTGATTAAAAATCATGGACAGCTCATGTTTCCTAGGATGCCGGGTGTAGGTGAGGTTATGAGTTACCCAGTCCACAGCTGTTTACTGTGAGGACGTATTTATCGGAATTAAAGTCCTCATCTGTTGATTTTACTGTCTGGGTTGCCAGTGGTTATGCTTCTGTCCGCTGCTCCATGGCTTGACTGTGGGTTCAGTTTTGCTTCCCCTCACACTTTGCTTTTAAAAGACTCGCTGGACACCATGGATGATGCATTTGGAGTGTTGTTGATCCCATAGGTTTTGTGGTAGTGGGTATGTTGATCCTATTCAGGCTTGGTCTCAGGCTTTGTTAGGTAGCTCTGTTTCTGTTTCACCCTTAGTGCTGGGATGTGGCCCACATTTCAAAGATGTGACCCTTTAGAGGACCACTGGGAAGTGCAAGGACTGACCAGGCCTGGGCTGTGTTTCTCCAGCCCCTCTGCTTTGGCGAGGCTTGAATTCTGAGAGGAACTGCCCGTCCAGTTTCTAACAGCTGTCCAACTCTCTTGTGTCTTGTCTTCTCATCTTCCTTCTGTACAGTCAGAAACCATCGAAGAAGGATTTGCACAGCTTTGTTCATACTTTGAACTCCACCTCCCAGGAGCCCAGGGTTTACCAATGCAGGACTCCATCTCTTCCAGAGTTTGCCTTTGCAGGACTCCATCTTTTCCAGAGTTTGCCTTTGCAGGACTCCATCTCTTCCAGGATTTTACCTCCGTAGCTCTGATCCCCACCCCCTCCCGCGCTCCACTGGAAAGACATTCACTGCCTGCTTGCTTTTTTTGTACTGCTACCTGAACTGGTGAGCAGCTTGCTTCCTCCCCCGCTCAAGGTCTACTTCCCTTGTAGTTTTTTCTAGTGCCTTTCCTAGTTCATCTCTAATTGTCATGGACCGGATAGTTCCTCTGATGTGATTACTGCTGTTATTCCTAAGAATGCAAATTGGAGTTGTAAAGGGCCCTTCACCATCCCCTGTCTTGGAGGAAGGTGCCTAGCACGGTGTTGGAGAAAGGAGGAAACCTCACATAGAAAGCCACACAGTTTCAGAGGTTCTCCTGCATGGGTGCTTTCTCCTGGGAACCTCTAGTCTGTATCTAAAAATTACATTTTAAAGTTCATTGTGATGGATGCAAAATGTTATAAAATACAAGCTTGTGTCACATTTTATCCAAACCTTGTCTGCTCGCTGTAATAAACATTAGCAACTAAGTGTATTCTTTGCCAGGATTAGAGTGATGTCGGTGGTCCAGGCGTCTGAAATCCATCCAAGAAAGCTGGGCCGGTTGCCTTCATTGTCCTCTTAACAAGTTTAGGTATCATAGCAGAGATCAGAGGCACTGGACTCCCTCAGAGTCATCCTCGGCTTGTGATGGAGGCTGTATCCCCAGAGCTCGCGCCTGTGCGGTGGCTGTGGTCTCTGAAGGGTGTGTTCTGAAGTGCCAGCTGACTCAGCATTGCTCCCTTTCATCACCCTCCTTAATGCCTTCACTGCTGTCAAGGGGAGCTGAAGATCAGAGCCAGGGAACAGGACTGTCCACTGGCCAGCCCTTTGCTTGCTTTCCTGCCAAGTGGGCCCTGCCAGCCTGGTTCCTTCACGCTGGTTGCCCTAGTTAGCAGAGCCTCGTGTATGTATGCGTTCTCTGGAAGGTGGTAGCCGAGCCAGCCATACCTCTATAGTCTCTTCATTTCTTCGACAGCCTCTTTAGCATCTTTTAAACCTTAAATGAAGAGTGGTGTCCTTGCCTTATGAAAATCCTTTCACAGGGCAGGTTTATTTTTATTTTTTCCTTTTTCTTAGTGTAGTACTTAGGAATGATTAACTCAGCAGTTACTTATTGTTGGAGCTGCAGAGATGACTCAGTGGTTAAGAACACTTGCTGCTCTTGCAGAGGACCCAGGTTTGGTTCCCAGCACCCACATGGTGGCTCACAACCATCTGTAACCCCAGTTCTAGGGGATCTGAAGCCTTTTCTGGCCTCTGAGGCCACCAGGCATGCAGGTGGTGCACAGACATGCATAGAGGCAAAACACCCGTACACATAAAGTGAAAATAAACAAATCTTTAAGAAAGAGGGGCTCACTGCAATCTGCTTGTGCATACCATAGGTAGCGCCACATATACCACTCAAGTCTGCAGTAGTAGCTGCAATTAACTGATACTGTTCCATTACTTCATACTTCTTTGGAAAGTCCTCCAGCTGTTACTAGTCACTGGGCTGGATGACTTAAAGCAGTTGAGAGTGAGCCCAACAAGGCTGTTGTAAAGTCAAGGGAATAACTAATTGCAGTGTGGTCTGTTCAGAGCCCAGCAGTGAACAGCCGAGCTGGAGCTGGGGTGAGGAGTGAGGTACAGCCTCAGGTGTGGAATATAGAACACTGTCTGGAAACTCAGTCATCAAGATCCGTGATGCCTTGATGTCCTATTTCAGAGTATCAAAATGAATGCAAAAATGGTAAAAAAATCTCAAAATTCTAAATCAAGAGATTAGCAATGCTGATTATTACGTTTGCCTCAGGCTCCAGTGTGGCTCAGCCTGGCACTTGTGAGTGGATTAAGTCTTGGAAGAGTCCTCCCTGGTAACATGCTGTGAACATAGATTTCTGTGCCAGATAGACTCAAGTTTGAGCCTCCTTCCTGCTAGCAATCAGATCTTTGGCAATGCAGTGACTACAGTGATACCGACTCTTGTTCTAGACCAGGTTCTGACCTCAGTTACGCTGTTTATGGGAAATACATAATGTATTTGCTTTATCAGTCAGTATGTGGACACTCAGAGAGTTTAAATAATTTGCCCAAGATCTTAAAACTTTTTTTTTTTAATACTGATTCAAGATGAGCTCTTGGAAAATGTGCTGCCACTTTGTGACTCAGTTTACCTATCAATAAAATGGAGCAAGTTGCATATTAAAGTGAAAGATCAAACAAGACCTCCCAGAAAGGAAGTGAAAAACATTTGAAGATATGTGACTACTAGAAATTAATTAAAACTTATTTATTTACTTAGTTTTATGTGTGGGCACATGTGTGCCATGTCAGTCAGAGGACAGCTTGTAGGAGTCAGTTCTCCCCCATCATGTGGATTCTAGGGCTTGAACTCAGATGGTCAGGCTTGGCAGCAAGCAACTTTACCTGCTGGGCCTTCTTGCTGGCCCCTTAGCTTTTGAAAGTAGAAACAGTGGTATTAGGTAGGCCTTGGGCATCTCAACCATGTGCTGCTGGCTTACAGCTACCCGAGGTTACATGGGTCAGCCTTGGCTAAAGCTTTTCTGCCATTGTGTAGATGGAATGTAAGAAGGCAGTGAAATGGGGCATGGGAAAGAGTGTTTGGAAATGTGCTTTTCAGTAGAGAAAATTAAATTAGAAAACCTGAAGCCTCCCCATTTCCTAATTTTATGCAGCTGTGACACTAGGCTTCTGAGCCATTGCCGCCAGCACAGAATCACTTGGTGTTGGCGTGTAGTGACTTCCCCACGTACGTGTGCCCATCGAGGCTTTACCTTGTCTCCTAGTGCCATTCCGAATCGAGTCTCAGTCACACGGCCCTTTCAGACTCCTTTCCTCTGTGTGTGTGTTTGAAGAGTCTTCCATATGGGAGTCGTGACCACCAGTTTCTTATCAGTGCATAGTAACAGAGTCCCCATGCGCTTTCCAAATCCTCTTTATGCTTTAGGCTGGAACCGTAAATGTCTTGTTTGATGAAGTAGAAGGCCATTCGTAGGCTCGCCTGAATCCCCTCTGCCTGTCTTGGATAGCTGCCAATAAATTAAATCAATTAATTTTGGCTGACAAAGCTGGCATTAATAGATTGGAGTTGAGCTCAGCTTCTCTGAACACAGTCTCCAGGTTAACCCTAATCCTGTGTGAAGTTGCTCATTGTTCACTTGTAGCTTGTCAGCACCATCGTTTCGTGTAGGAATTCTTCCCCGCCCCCCCCCCCCACTTGCCTTTCCCTGGAAGCAGAATGAGAAATATTTCTCTTTCTAGAGAAGCTTAATTAATTTCTTCATTTTAGTTTTGCCTATATGTGCCCTTAATCAAAATTCAATGAAAATATAATTATGTAGAGATTTCCAAGTTTACTTTGATAAATTAGCATAAATATGCAGGCACGGTGGAGCCTTTTCCTCAGCGCTCAGGAGTTGGAATCCCCAGAAATGAAGCTGGGTGTCTCATTGCCCCCTTGTTACATGCATGCATCTCCATGTATGAGTGTGTGCACATATGCACATGTACGAGGAGAATGTATTTTTTGCATATTTGTATAATTTGAGTTCTGTTTTACATCCATCTCAATGCAAAGTAAATTAAAATTTCTCTTTGGTTTCCTTATATTTTCTAGATCTTACATATTCACTGTTAGTGACCTTCCTGAAGATGCAGCCATCTAGGTCCAAGGTCCTCGGATGGGAACATCAGACTTCCCCTTCTGATGCAGTGCTTCTGTTTAATATGCTCCTTTCAGAAACAGACCACACAGTTTTTATGAAAAGGACTTTAGGGAAGGGGAGAGAAGGCCAGGGCAGTGGTGATGGGTGGCATTGCTCAGTGAATACAGCATCACAACTTTCCAGCCCATCTCCCCTCCTGTGTGAAGAGAGAGTTCATGAGAGCATAGTCTGGCTTGGACTCTAAGTGGTACGAGAATCCCTTAATTTCCATCTCCTGTTCCACAGAGGTGGTTCCTCTGCCTCACTGTCCATGCTTCTCAGCATCTCTGTCTCCCCAGTAGGGTAACAAGGACTTAGAGGACTGCCAGCAGACATGCCCCAGGGGTAGATCCTGTGGAGGCTTCTTAGGCCTTCTGTGCTGGGTATTGTGAATAGACCAGAAAGCCCCAAATTTGTCCCCATCTTGGTTGCTGTTTTTCTGTCTGAACTCTAGTTCATGTAACGTTTTACCAAATGGGTGTGTGGATCGGTCTGGTTTCTAGCGACAGCTAAGTGGTTTGGACAAACAAACACTCCTTTAGCACATGTTATCTTGATTGTGTGGAGATGGAATGAATGCCTAGCCTGAGAAGCTGGGGAAAGGGCCCAGGCACGGGAAGAGAAGGCAGCTGGCAGCCATTACTTTTCTTCCCTTGGACTTTCTGGCTGTGTGTCGACTCATTGCGTTGCCAGACAGAATAGCCAGGTAGGCTTGTGGCCACATTATGCAAGAAACTCTGAGTCCAAGAATCTCACAAGCCAAGAAAAAGAATGGGTTTGGATAGAGGGAGTGACACAAGACCAGAGACAGGGACTGTGGGCGTGTTCCACAGCTGCACAGTTCATCCTTTTAGCTGAGAATTCAGGTATCTCACGATCATACCTCTTCTGTCCAGCATCCCACTGGCCAGGTTCGGTTCATTTTAGGGATCCGAGTAAACGGGTATCTGTTAGCCAAATCTTTGGTTGCCCCAAATTAGCTCATGTTCTTTACTGCCTGTTTCCTCTAATTATATAGTACACATCCAAACCCTCAATTATCCAGAATAAACCAGGCTGCCTGCTCCTCCGTGTGGAAAACATTTGACGGTGGTTATGATTTCCTTGCCTAGACCTTGGCAATGCGTTAGTCATGTGACCTCCTGGCCCTTTAAGGTTTTGAAACCCTGGTTCTTGTGCAAGTCAGACTCATCTCCTTGAGGAATTTCTTCACTGGGCAGCTTGCCCTTGTGAAACCTTAGTCATCCTGAGCACTACCCAAGGAGCCCCCTTGACTTTAATTCTCTGCCATAGTCCTATTTGTATATCATGTTTGTGGTGTCTGGCTCTCAGTCTCATATTGCTGAAACTCATGCCTGTGAGTGTCTCGGTCACTCTTTAAAAACGGACAACACTTGATTACTAATGAGAAAGTGACTCATTTCCTTCCAGACCAAGGCTGGCACTGGTGGTCAGAGTTTATAGATGTCTCCACCACACAGCTCGGTGATGAGATTTACATATTCCATTTAAGTTGTTGTTTTGTTTTTGAGGCAGGGTCTCTCTCTACAGAGCCTTAGCTGTCCTGGAACTCAGAGATCCACCTACTTCTGCCTCCCTGGGATTGAAGGCATGCGCCACCACACCTGGCTCCTTCTAAATTTTCTAGGAGTTAATGACAGTGTCATGAACTGGGGGAGTGAGCCAGGAGAGGCCTTTATACTGAGTCATGTGGATGCCTGAAAATGAGTTCTGGAGAAAGGTCCTACACAAATTTACCTAATGGTTGATTCCCCGTGAGGTTAAACACAATATTCTCCTCCCATACCACTGTCTCTTATACACACCTCAGTCACTTAAATGCCCTGTGTAACTTACCTGTAAGCCCTGAAATGTCTACCACCGTCTGTACTGAAGAAAGCAGTCTGCTGCACTAGCCTGGGGTTTCAGGGAAGACGCTTAAGGCCTAGAAAGGGACAGAGGTCCTTTGGGCTCTGGAGTTCCTCCTGGTGCCCATAGAGTTTGAATACATTGTTAGTTCTCTTTTGCTTGGTCTTGGCCTCCTTATGTGTCCTGTGAGGGCTTACTTCAGAGTGAGACCTGAGCAACAGTTCATTACACAAGCATGCATGGGCCCATTGGGGGATAGTTAGTACTGTGAAGGGTGTGAAAAAAGAGGGACATGGCCATAAATCTTGCCCAAGGAGTAGGACTTGGAGTACTGTAGTAGCCTGGTTATAGTAGGGCAGTAGCCAAGACCTACACACCACTCCCCCGATACTGACACAGCCGGCCGCATCCTTACATCCGGGGATATAACTACTGAAGGAGTTTATGTCAGTACTGAGGTCATCATGCTCAGGAGGAGGTTAAAGGGACCTTAGGGTACACCTACTTTCCCACTCACTGTATTTGATAGGTGAAGACCTGAGGCAGAATATAGCTGAGCGAATCACTCCGTATTACAGGACTGACTAGAACAGAGACAGGGTTGAGCTATTTCTCTTGACCCCACTAGGCAAACTCCTTCTCCAACCTGTTCTTTTTCTTCATGGTAGCACCCCTTTAAGAACTGATGTGGGCAGACAATGCATTATCATGAAAAGCAGAACTTAAAAACAAACAAAAATTAGGGTTTTTGTGGAGCAGTTTGGAAGAGTAAGAATGTTAACTCTAGCACATTTTAATTTTTTAAAGTGTGGTGAATCCAAACAGTGTGGAGCTCATTTGTAGTTCTTCCTGAGGCGAGTGTCCTGTAGCTCCAGGGCTGTGAAGATAACTTAGGGAACCGTGGAACTTTAAAATGACTGTTGGAGATGATTGGGTCAAGAATCGTATTCTCTAAAAAGATCTCTGTATTTTTGTTATGTGTCGGTATTCCCCCATGTGGGTATGTGCTCCACATGCATGCCTGGGCCTGCTGGGGGGCCAGAAGAGGGCATCATGCCCTCCGGAGCCAGAGTTACAGATGTTGTGAGCTGCCATGTGGGTTCTGGGAACTGAATTCTGGTCCTCTGCAAGAGCAGCTAGTGCTTGTCACCGCTGACCCTCTGTCCAGAACCAAGTATCTTATTTTAAAGCACGGGAAAGGCTGAGGATCAAAGTGTGAAGTGATTTGTTCAGGATTACATGTCTACCAGCAGAGCCAGGGCGGCTCCAGAGGAAAGGGCCGTGCGCAGCAACTTTGCCAGAGAGATCTGTGGCCGTCTAGAAGCCCAAGGCAGGACATTTAAAAATCTATGTGCTACTTACACTTTAATATTCATTCAGATAGAGGACAAACTCCTAATTGTTAGACACCCAGTTATGTACATTTACACACATATATTCGTATGTATGAAAGACCTGGATTGTGTGTGTATACATGCACGAATTTGTGCACACCCATGCCCTCAGTGTCTCTCCTAGGACCATCCTGATGCTACCGGACAGTGTTTTCAGTAGAGCATGGAAGAGAATATCGGTAGATCTGTAGTATAGTGGCCTTGCTCTGGCTCAGCCTAGTCACTGAAGGACCTCTCCAGAGATGGTGTGGAACACGAGTTGTAGCGTGTTGGGGTTTCTGCCGTAGACGGGCCTTGTTTACACTTGGGGAATTATGTTTGTGCTCTGTCGTGAAGCACAGATTCAGCCTGGGCACTCTGGCTTTTGAGGTCTGCTGTGATTGTTCCCACCATCCCTGGAAATGTTTTTTTCACATGCTTTTGCCTTTGCTTTGGGTACACTTGAGTGGTGCTTTCAGCAGATCTGGTGGGTGTTTGGTTTCTGTAGTATGAAAGACCACACACCACTTAAAATCTCAGGTATTTTTTACTCACAAGAACCACCCCCCCCCCCCCTCATTAGGCCACAGTCCTATTTTTAAGAGGAGTAGTGGAAGATAGACGCCACATTAGGGTTAGGTATCCTATTATTATTTTGCAGGTGTTCATTATTTTTATTTTCTTAGGTATTTACTTTTTTTGGTGTTGGCATCCAATCTGGAGTCTTGCCCTTGTCAAGTGCTCTACCCGTGAGCTACACTCCCGGCCTTCATCTTTGGTTTTATTATGCAGAGGGTGTGGCACCCGACAGTGGTACTCCTCAGACCATTGGGCTGTCTTTCAGAAATTAAACATACTTCATAATAACTGCTTCTAAACTAGCCTGGTTTCTACAGCCCTGTTCTATTTTTCTCCTTCTCCTCCTTTTGCTATGGTCTTGGGAGTTAAATCCAGGGCCTCACACATGGGAATCGAGTGCTCTACCAACTGAGTTTATCTCTAGCAAAAATGGCCTAATTTCTAGAAACCAAGAGTTAACCTAAACTGTGAGCCTTTTTGCCTTTATGATGTCAATGCCGTCTTGCCCTGAGAGCAAAGGTCAGCAGACTTCCTTAAAGTGCTAGATAGCACATGTTTTAGGCCAAGAGTCAAGCTGACACTTCTGTGTCACTTTATATGGCCATTTAAAATGCCACCAACGATAGTTCCTGAGCTGACGATACAAACATAGATGTAGATTCCCCCTGAGGACAAGTGTGTGCCAACCCCCCTTAGGGCATAAGGGCCATTCTTAAGCTTCCCGTTTCCCCCAAGAAAAGTGGCAGATGCCGGAAGTGCCGTTGTTTCTGATGTTTGGCTGTTGTTCTAATGCAGGTGAAGTTCTTGGAGCAGATGAGCTGAGATTACAGCAGTGAATCACACTTGTCCCCTCTGGTGCCAGCTTTTGGTTGGTGCCCGTTTCCTAGCTCGATGGTCTGTGCAGGGTTATGGCCAGGGTCAAAGCAGAGACACTAATAAAATAGTAAGGGACATAATTCAAAGAAATGAAAACCATACGCTTTTCTTTGGCAAATAATTGTTCCCATTACCGTCAAAGTAATGAATGTCAGTGGATATCAACACCACAAAAGTTATCCTTTGTGTGGACACGTTTTGGGGATGGCTGTTGTGACAGGGATGAGTTTAGTAATCATATTTGCTCTTAAAAGGGTCTTGAGACGCTTACAGGTAAGCCAGGCCCAGCCCCAGAAGCAGAGCTGGTGCCGGTTGGTGCCTGCTTCCGGCACAGTGATGCAGCGTGAGCCTCTCACACAGGTACTGCCGGTATCTGCTGTATGTGAAAGTGGGGTTCGTGTGCAGCAGATGTACATGTCTCCCTACAAGTGCTGGGCAACTTTGTATTTTTTGAGGAAAGTATGATTTAAAGAAATCTACTCCATATGGGGTTGGATGGCTTTGACTAGTCTTGGGTGTATGAGGGTTAAGGTACTCTGTGTATCAAGAATTTTAATTAGTTTAAAAATCCTTTCGGTAACTAGCTAAACCCCGTGGCTCCCAAACTTTGAGTGTAATTGAAGTCTAGAGTCTTTAAGCTGTAAAGGTTCTGTGGACCCTTGCATTTTGCCCTTTGGCATCCGTTAAGAATGTGAACACTGAACAGCTGAATGACTTCCATATGCTGGTCCCTGTGCTTGGCACATGGGGTAATAACAGAGAATGCTTCTTGTCTATTAGGGAAGGTAAATAATTATAGTAAAGGTTAATGCCATATGTCAGATTTATGGGAAGATCAAGTTGGGGATGTCCCTTCCCACCCTCCCCTTCCGCCTTTCTTCCCCTTCCTGTAGCATCTCCTCCCCCTTCTCCTCTTCTTCTTTTTCTTCTTTTGGGGAGTAGGGACAAGGTCTTCTTGCCTGAGCCTCCCAAATGCAATTAAAGGCAGCACAGACCACCCTGCCTCGCAGGAAATAACATTTAAGCAGGGGCTTGAAGCAATTTTAGGGCATGGCTGCTACGAGTGTGGAGATAATGTGCTCTGTGGATGGTGTGTGCACAGGTCTGGGAGGAGCGGTGGACTGTAGCACGCTCTTTGAGCTGCAGGAAGGAAGTTCAGTATGTGAAGAGAGGCTGTCTTGAGGCAGTTGTTTGAAGACAATGCACCAGGAGTTCTGGAATGTTCCTAGAGGTTGGGAATCGTGTACAGCCTTGGAGGCTTGCATAGCCCAGCAAGGTCTGGCCCCATCAGCCCTAATACAAAGTCACCCAAATAGACTGTTATGTTAATCATAACGGCAACTTGGATACATTCAAGTGTGGATGAGATACGACTCAGTGGTGTAGAATGCTGTGTCAGGATCACAGACCCTCACATGCTTCTGCAGCCCAGAACTCAGAGCAGCCCTCTGCTCTCACTTGTCTGTTATGGTGAAGGGTGCTTTCTGCAAACTTGTGACTAGAGTGTGCCTGCCGGATTTTAATCACACACGGCTCTTTTCTCAGGGTCCAGGGTGTATGGCAAAGGACTGGTGTGCGCAGGAAGACAAAGGAAAAGCCACCTTTCATTACAGCAGCGACACAAACCTCAGCCCTGTTTCAGTGTCCCCATCCCATCTTCCAGAAGGCTGTTGAAGAGACCGACCGCCCAGCTCAGCCTCAGAGCTCTGCTAAATGAGCTTAGACTGTCGGCTGGACGAGAAGGGCACTCACAGAGTTCCTGCGTAAATAAAGCATGGCTTCCCATTGCCCGGGCTCCCGATTCAGTCTGGTGAAGGGTAGCAGTGCTGTGAATGAACAGCTCCGAGGCCCTTCCACTTCAGCCTCTTCAGTGTGGATTTATTGGAATCAGCGTGTTTATTGCTTTATTCAGATGAGGGGGTGGAAAAACCTGAACACATGTGAACCGAGTGAGGTAGGACTCCAGAAGTCAGTCCCCAGCCTCCCAGCTCCCCTTGCCGTTTTTTTCCTGTGGGAAACTTTTTAATTTGGAAGCATTCAGCTAATGTGGGAATCAAGATTAACATTTTCTGAAATACTTGTACAAGAAAGGCAGAAATGTGCTGTCCAGGAAGCAGATTTACATAGTAGAAAAATGCCTGCCCCACAGTGCTTGGTCGGCTTTGTGTATTAGATGTGATACTCTGTGTGTGTGTGTGTGTGTGTGTGTGTGTGTGTGTGTGTGTGTGTGTAGGTAGGAAGGCCCTAGAAAGCATGTTTTACCACAAACAGTCTGTTTGGGGTTCTAGTCTCTCACCAGTACTCCCCCTTCCTACTGAGTGAGGTATATTGTTTCCTTTCTTTTTTCTTTATTTCCCTTTCTCTTTTGGGAGTAGCAGCAAGGGATGAGTGGGAGTGGGGATGGTGGGAAGAAATGAACATGATAGGTGACTTCCATTTTCTCCTTTTCTTTCTTTTCTTTTCTTTTTTTTTTTTAACCAGGAAGTTAAGTGTAAGTCTGTGTTTAAAAAAAAAAAAAAGTCAGCAGTGAGCACAACCCAGTTAGTTACCTTTGCACAGAGTCACGGAATGAGAGGTTGATGATCTAGTGAGACATTAGGCCCAAGTTCTTGAAATGAGGGACACACTGAGGTTACCCAGTGGCCTGGGCTCTTGATGTAGCTGAGCCATAGACTGGAGTCTGTATGCTCTGGGGGCACCTACATGTTTTCATCCTGGCTTTGGGAATTGAAAGTTAAATAGAACTTTCACTGGCTACTGCCAGCTTCGGCTGTTAGCAATTATTTTTTATCTATTTGAACAGGGGGAACGGGAACAGGGTAGGGGCGGGGGTGGGGGTTGGGTTGGGGGTGGGGGTGGTGGCAGGAAACCTGGCTGGCACCATGGTCACAGGAAAGAACAGACTGATTGGGGGCCCTTCAGACCATAGACCTTTGTTACTGGCCGATGCTTAGATGCTTAATTTGGTTTGTGGGTTCTGTTAGCCCCTCCCCCGCCCCCCATCTACCTTAACGACAGTTCCCCCTTCTGAGCTGAGCAGAGGCAGGCGGCCACTGCAGAGTGGAGGGCTGAGAGGCCCAGAGCAAGAAGAAAGTGGGTTGAAAGCCGAGTTCTGTTTAAAGAATTTTCTGCTGGAAACCAGCCCAGAGGGAGTCAAGAGGAGCTTTAATGAGGAGCAGCTGCACTGTGATGCAGCTCACAGGAGACATTCCCCCCCAGTCCACATTCTGGGCAGTTTTTGAAAACTCATGATTTTGAAATTGCTGTGGTGTGAAGCACGCCCCTCTTTCTTGTGTGTGGTGCGGGTTTTGCTTTGTTGTAGCTTTTAATGACCAAATCCTCACCAAAAAAATAAAATAAAGTTCCTCAAAACAAAAACACAAAGAGCTGCAGTAAAGCCTGGGTGTAATTTGGGCTCACCCCGCTGCTGGAACATTTGGTGGGGAAAACGGGGTGAGCAAACACCGGTGTTCGGTTGGAAAAGAGGTGTATTTCCTCCTCAGGCTTCGGTCATTTTGGAGCTGACAAAGCTGCTCATGGAAGCTGTTGACTTGGGAAATGTGAAAGGGGAAATGTTCCTGCCCTGTATTACTAGAGAGACAGCCTGAGCTGCAGCCATTGCAGATAGATGGGAATCGCCATTCCTGTCCCTGCTCCATACTAAGAGTCCAGGCTGCTATGCCTGTGAGAGGCAGGGTCTGCCTGGCTGTATCAGCAGGGCGCTGTAAAGGTGTCCATTCGTCTTTCGGATGGAATCTTTCCTACTGCTTTTCTCCCCCCCTCCCCATTCACCCTATACTACCATATGTGTGTGAGGTGATTAGAAGAGTCTTCCATGTCATTAACAGCGGACTTTTAAGGAGCAGGTAACAGTCTGTGTAGACCAGGCCAGGCAGCAATCATCTGCATTGTGTCTGTGGATTTGCCTGTTGTGTGCATCTCAGAGGAACAGAATCACACCTGTGGCTGTTTGGGTCTGGCTTCTTTTACTTAGCATAGTATTTCCAAGGCTCATGGGCAGAGGGAGGATACGAAGGGACGGGAAATGAATGGGATGGAGATGCATGATGTAAAAGACACAAAGGATAAATAGAAAGTTAAAAAAATATTTCCAAGGCTTGCCTAAGTTGTAGCATGCGTCAGGACTCCATTCCTTTACATGCTCAAATAATATTTCATTGTATGGGTATAGTACATTTTATTTCTCTGCCCATCAGATGATGGGTATTTGGGATGTTTCTACCTTCAGCTTTCTGAATTGTGCTGGTATGAACAGATGAACATATTTTTATATGAATGATGCTGGTATGAACCTATGCTTTCAGTTATGGTACGTGTGTGAGTGTGGTATTGTGTATGTTTGTGTGTGTGTGTGTGTGTGTGTGTGGTATATATGTGTGAGTGTGTCGGATGTGTGTATATGTGTGTGTGTGTGTATTTGTGTGTGTATGATATGTATTGAGTGTGTGGTATTTATGAGGATGGGTATGTGTGTGTGGAAGCATTTTAAAGAAAGATGTGTCTCATAATTGAAAGATGATTGAGGCAGCAAGCCAGTAATTTTACTTAACAAATATATAGATAGCGTTTACCATTTGCTGCATGGTGTTCTTAGTGCTGTGATGATGTGAAGACCCTGTGAAGGCAGGCACTCATATTGAACCCGTCTTACAACAGAGAGGGCTACTGCTCTGCCTAGGAATCCACGGGGCCCGAAGGATGAAGCAGAGCTCGGTGCATGTGGGCTGGTGCTGGAGTGTGGGCTTAGCAGTGGTAGCGGTGACAAAGGAACACTTCCTGAAGTCCTGCTGCTGTTGCTGCGCGTTGTGGTTAAGCAGAGACTGACGATTGCGTCCTAGGAATATTTTAGAAATGCTTGTGCCATTTGGTAGAAATTACCTTACGGTGCTTTAAGCTCCTGTTATTCAAGGATGCACAGAGCTGGGAAACAGCCACAACAAGATGTCTGGCCTGAGGCTTTAAAGATGATCAGAACTACTATCAAGAAGGAAACTGGGAACCTGAATGATAAGCATTGCAGGAATTCAGTCAACAAGACTTGTCAGAACATGGTAATTATGTATAACTTAAAGGTATTAAGTAAAGGTGGCTTCAGATTATGAATAGGATCCTTAAGAAACTGGAAGTGTTAAAAGTTTTATGGGAAAATGATCCCCAGTGTTTCTTTTTAAGCAAGACATATCGAGGTGGGTAAATGGCTTAGAAACCTGATCCGGTAGCATAGAGTGGTGCCTTTTGGAGTCTGTTATGTTTAGGTCATTGTAACAATGACAAACACCAAATGTAGGTGGCAGAGAAGAGCAGTGCAGCCCAGAATTGAATGAAAGTGGCCATAATGGAGGAGGGAAAAGGTAGACTTTAAAAACTTTTTAAAAGGATTATTTGTTTTTATTTTATATGTATGAATGTCTGCGTGTGTGTGTGTGTGTGTGTGTGTGTGTGTGTGTCTGTGTTTGTGTGTGTTTGTGCATGCGCGTACCATGTGCATGCCTGGTGCCCATGAAGGTCAGAAGAGGGTGTTGTGTCCTTGGACCTGGAGTTACAGCGATTATGACCACCATGTGGGCACTTGGACAGAACCCAGGGCTCTGCAAGAGCAGCCTGTGCTCTTCTTGACTGCTGAGCCAGCTCTCCAGCCCCTCCGTTCCTTCCTCTTTTATGTTTTCTTCTGCTTAGTGTATTTTCTACTTTCTTTGTTTTTTGTTGTCTGCTGAAATTTACATTCAGGAGCTCAGGTTTTCCTTGCACAGTTGCCCCTTAATATCAGTTGGGGATTGACTCCAGGAACCCCACGGAGCCTTTATATAAAGTCATATGGTATTTTGATGCAACCTGTGCATATTCTCCCGCGCTAAGCCACCTGCACATTACCTTTCATGCTTACTATACTGTTAGTGCACTGTAAATATCTGTCCTGATGTGTATCTAGAGAATGGCAAAGCCGCTGAACTTGGCCAGTGTACACACCATCCTGCCCCTACCCGGACATTTTCAACCCCTGGCTGGTTGAGTCCCTCGAATGCTGAACCTGTGTGTCTCCATGACTACTAGAACAATGCTTGGCACATACTCAGCATTTGCTAAGTGTGTGCTCTCACAGTTAATGAATGAGTTTAATATTTTTTGTGGAAACTAGTAGAATATTCTTCATCATCATTAATGTCATGATTAATAAGCATATTGGATGCTATTAATAGGCTCCACGTCTTCTCCACTAAAGAGTTGGCAAACTTCTGCAAAGTTCCAGGGACTAAATATTTTTGTGGGCCATGTGGTCGTACTGCAGCTATTCCACTCTGTTGTGGCAGCCATGGCCATCTGCAAGTGAGCAAGCATGGCTGTGCTCCAACGTGCCTATTTATGGATGCGGAAATTTGAATTTATGTATCTTCCAAGTGCCACAAAACATTAGTTTTTAAATTTTCCAAGCATCTGGAAACGTAAAAGCCATTCATGGTTTATAGGCCATACAGAAACGGGCCACATCAGACCCCTAACCCATTCCTTGCTCCTCTTCACTGTTTCTGTCTTCTTAAACATGATCTACTTAGTTGAAACTTACTTTCCATCCTTGGTAGGGAACAACCATTTGGATTAAACTCTAGAAACAGAGAATTCAGAAGTGTATCTTTGAGGTCCCCAAACTTTCGTGTTGGTCCATTTTTGTTTTCCTGGGAACCTTGTTTTCATTGTATGTTTATGATGCTGACATTTCAATGGGTTTGCACTTTCTTAGCTGAGGCCACATGGTAGCACTGGGGTGGCGAAACAGTTGAGGAGCAGAGCTGGGCAGAGCCCACCCGGGTTTAGGGGCATGCCATTATTAATAGGGTGCCTGGTTCCCACCCGGGAGGATCAACCAGGCCCAAAGCCCAGAGGCCTGTTGCTGTGAGTGGGAGGTGGGAGGCAGTTTCTTAGCATCTTCCATAACACATTTCTTGAATAAGCTGCAAATGCTTTTAATAATCCCTCTCAGGGTTAATTTTAGCTGAGCCACATTGGTGTTCTCTGTGCCTCTATTTAAGAAAAAAGAAACCCAGCAAAGCTCCACATTCTATTGTCAAATCAAGCTGTGATTTGGATAATGCATCATATTTTCCTGAGCCAGCATGGAGAGAAAAATGGTTTTCATTTGCTGAGCATTTTAATACTCCCAATATTTTTTTTCCCCACATACTTGAGTTTGCCTGGTTCTCACACAATCCCACAGTGTGAGTAGCCTTCTTAACTATTTAAGATGTCAGAGAAGAGAAGCAATCAGCCCAAAGTTACAGCACCTGGACTCTTTTTGAAATGAACTGATTTATCTTTCATTATATGTCTGTGTGTATCTGTGTGTGGGTATATGCATGTGAATGCAGGGAAGCCAGAGGCATCAGATCCTCCTAGAGCTGTAGTTACAGACAGTTGTGAGCTGCCTGAAATGGGTCCTGGGAACCAAACTTGGGGCCTTTGCAAGGGCAGTATACCCTTAGCCACTGAGCCGTCTCTCCAGCCCCAGCACCTGGACTCTTGACGAGCCCTCTACCCTGTTGAGATATACTCAACTGTCCTTAGCCGCTCACTGGTTTCGTCACTGTGAACTCTGCTCCCTTCCTGTCTGGAGAGTGACCGACTACTGATGAAGACACTCAAGAATCCTGTCTGCCCCCCCTCTGTCACACCTCCCATGCACGATTCTGGGAAGGGGTAGGAGGCTGTGGCTGATTACATCACCACACTGTCCCTGTTTACCAGCCGTTTTCTCCACGAGTCATTGTAGCTGCTGCGCAATTCTTCTGAGCATGTTATCTTAGTTCCCTTACATTTTGCCTTCCTCATTTTCTCAAAAACCTTGAACCCTGAGACCTCACCTGGCCAACCAGTGGCTACGGCTGGCAAAAGCAGGAAGGAATTCAGCGTGGCGTCAGTGCTTCAGGTCACCAGACGTGACAGGCGCTGGATGTGAGGGTGAAGGTTCAGTTTGTGTAAAGGTGTTGTCTTTTAGGTCACAGTGGAACAAGCTTCTAGATCACTTTCTTGTCCTCCAAAAAGTAAAATGAACAGATAGGGCGAGTCAGGTATCTGGGGCTGCAGCCAAACAGCAAACTTGTTAGAAGCAAAGTCTTTGTGTTCGCTTTACATGGTTGTTAGTGGTCCCAGTTACACAGCTTTTCCATAGTGAAAGGGAGTCCCCGTCCTTGCCAGTGCTGTTTAGAGAACATTGTTATAAAGTGATGTGCGCAATTTGGGGTGGTTTTGTGTCTTAACTGGTGGTATATAAAATGACTTCTCATGTTCTAACATGGAAAATATGGGAAAAAGTTATTTCGAGGCAGGATCTCATGTAGTCCCAGCTGGCCTTGATCTCAGTATGTAGCCTAGGATGACCTTGAACCCCTGGCCCTCTGCGTTCTTCCCCCAAGTCTTGGGATTGCAGGTGTGTACCACCATGCCCAGCTAGAGTGTTATTCTTGAATTATTTCCCTGTGCTATACACAGTTGTTTATGTGGTACTTCAGACATTCTATGTATTCTTAATTATACTGCGTGTCTTTTCATTTGCTTATATACCAACACTGAAAATGTGTTTTTGAACCCTTCCCGAACCTTCTTTTCCTTTTTTCTCAGTCTCAGCTGCTGGAATGTAACCCAGAGAGCCATGTGTGGACCCGAGAGAGAATGACTTCCCGTTCCTCAGTACTCCGTTGAGAAGGGGCACTTGATGGCATGCATATGTCAAACTGGAAAGTCTAGAGGGTTGAGTCTACTTGTTGTCATGAGGCTGCCTTAATCTAGTCAGCTGCCTCATCAGGATGAGAAAGTTAATGACACAGGAGACAGGTGGGCACAGTGCTCTGTAGAGGAACCACTGCGGCCTGCGCCTGTGTGGACCCACCTCCAAGGAAGGGTCATGCTGAGGGTCGTGCACCTCGTATTCTGTTACCTGCCAGGATTGAGAAGGGCCTGGGAATAGAATAAGTTCTCTGAGCACCTCTCCTCCTGAAGTCGGGGGGTTTGCAGGCTGTACTTCCAACTGTCTTTATTCACACTTGGATATTGTCTTGCTTGTATAGCATCATTTTCTGGTCCGTGGACTCACAGGAGGTCAGGTGTTTTCCATAGAATTTTCATTCATTCATTCATTCATTCATTCATTCATTCACTTATTTTTTATGCAGATGTCCAGAGGGCTTCTTGGGAGAATACTGTCAACATCGAGACCCCTGTGAGAAAAACCGCTGTCAGAATGGCGGCACTTGTGTGACCCAGGCCATACTGGGGAAAGCCAGCTGCCGGTGTGCTCCGGGGTTCACAGGAGAGGACTGCCAGTACTCCACCTCTCACCCCTGCTTCGTCTCTCGCCCCTGTCTGAATGGAGGTACCTGCCACATGCTCAGCCAGGACACCTACGAGTGCACCTGCCAAGTCGGCTTCACAGGTAATGGATCCGGCCTGAGCCTGTGCGTCCCGTTCTCCGCAGCAGCCTGTCCTGTGTGTGCTTCCGTCTCAGTGTCTCGCTCCTCAGGGGTGATAAGACACCGCCCCCAGAGCAGCCCGAGGAAGAGAGAGCTTGTGTCGGCCTGTGGTTCCAGAGGGGGATCCACAGTCACTAGGAAGGCACAGCAGCAGGCCCGGAAGGGCTGATCACTTCTCAGCCACAGATAGAAAAGAGCAGAGTGGAAGTGGGTGAGGCTGCACACTGTCACAGCCTCCCCTCATCTGTACTTCCTCCAGCAGGGGCTCCGTCTCCTAAAGATACCGTAACCTCCCCAAATAGCGCTGCCAGCTGAGGACCAGGTACTCAAGTACTTGAGCCTATGAGGGACATTTCTCATAAAACCACCCTGTCAGGGTCCCCCAACTCCAGTGTACATTTTAGCATTATGATGCAAGTTGGAGTATGGAGAAAAGCTCAGGGACATTTAAAAATCCGTTAGTAGATAAGTGTTAGCTACTTTAAGCAAATAAAAGATACGAAATGTGATTAAGAGAACATAAAATATGTGAGGTACTTTATAAAGTATAGAAATAAGCCGGGCGGTGGTGGCGCACGCCTTTAATCCCAGCACTCGGGAGGCAGAGCCAGGCGGATCTCTGTGAGTTCGAGGCCAGCCTGGGCTACCAAGTGAGTCCCAGGAAAGGCGCAAAGCTACACAGAGAAACCCTGTCTCGAAAACCCCCCCCCCCAAAAAAAAAAAAAGTATAGAAATAAAATAATTCAAGAATAACATTCTAAAATTTTTCCATATTGAGGCATTGAGAATCATTTTATATTTCACTTCTTAATTTGTAAGATGTGCAGTCAATATATCCTCTGCCTTTAAGAATTTTTAAGGGGCAGAGGAAGAGAAAGAAAAAGGGTCAGATGCCTAGAAGTGTTTGGTATTTTGCTTCCTAAAATCTCGCCCTCGACACTAAGGGACTGGCTTTTCTAATCTCCAAACTCTCCTTCCTACCCTCAACTTGGTGAAAAAAGAATTGTGTCATTTTGACCCTCTGCTAGAGACACTAAAGCACCAGGTCTATACCTCTACAAGCCAAAATATTAAAAAAAAAAAAAATGTCCTCGGAAAATTAGACTGGATCTGTTGTGTTTAAAGAAAAATGTACGTAATATTGTCTTGTTTCTGTCACCTAGGAGCTCAATTTAGTAACCGTATAGTGTGAAAACTCTGTTTTATTCATTCAGCAGACAAGGTTGAGGGCCTGCTGGGGGACCCAGCCTTGGGCTGTGGTGGCATGGCCACCACACACGGTACACTTGGGGGCGGGCATTAAGGACGGGTTGACAATGGGCAGCTGCTGAGCAGCGTTGTCAATAGAAGGAAGAGTCCACCAGGTGAATGGAGAGTCAGTGGGCATTCCCAGGCGAGGGGCAGCATCAGCAAAGACCGGGAGGTAGGAGAGCAGGGGGACCCAGACCCTGCGCCTCAGGACTGGTCATGTAGCCAACACTCAGTCCCCTCAGGCGCCCTATCCACGGAGTCTTGAGTCTTACCTTAGGGCCTCAGGGAGCTTCTGGAAAACACTGTGTGTCTGAAGATCTCGAGGTGACACCAGTGTGTTCTGTGAGATCTACAGTCTAGGGGTCTCCATGGAAGCACCTGCTTAAGTCAGGTTGGGTGGGAGAGGGGGCTGCTGAGCGCGAGCGGTACCAAGCTCTATTTTCCTTCCTTTAGGGAAGCTGTGCCAGTGGACAGATGCCTGTCTGTCTCACCCCTGTGCCAACGGGAGCACCTGTACCTCCATGGCCAACCAGTTCTCCTGCAGATGTCCTGCCGGCATCACGGGCCCGAAGTGTGAAACCGATATCAATGAGTGTGACGTTCCAGGGCGCTGCCAACATGGTGGCACCTGCCTCAACATCCCTGGTTCCTACCGATGCCAGTGCCCTCAGGGCTTCACAGGCCAGCACTGTGACAGCCCCTATGTGCCCTGTGCACCCTCTCCGTGTGTCAACGGAGGCACCTGCCGTCAGACTGGTGACTTCACCTTTGAATGCAACTGTCTTCCAGGTAAGGAGCTCCCTAGGTTTTTGGAAATGGGTGGGGGGGGGGGGGAGGTGGGGGCAAACCCACCTCAGGATGAAGGTGGAGGTGGAGTGGCTTAGATCTGCCTTTAGGGAAAAGGGGAAGTGAGAGCACGTTGTGTGGGGTGGGTTGCTGGTGAGGGAGGGGTTTTATGGGCTCACTGTGGTCTATAAATAGAGCAGGGGGTAATTTAACATGTCAGAGTTTATGATGATGAGTGCTTAGGAAATTGTTTACTGTTCCTTTTGGAGAAACAGTGAGAAGAAACTGGAGAAACAGCTCTGGAAAAGGGCCAGGCAGATCTGGAGTAGGGAACACTGTGACACCCACATACAGGGAAGTGTGTGTGTGTATGTGTGTGTGTAAGTGAGTGTGAGAATGTGTGAATGGTGTGCTGTCTGTATGTCTCTGTGTGTGAGAGGGTGTGTACATATAAAAGTGTGTGTGTGTGTGTGTGTGTGAGAGAGAGAGATAGAGAGAGAGAGAGAGAGAGAGAGAGAGAGAGAGAGAGAGAGAGAGAGAGAGTGTTTAGTAAGCCAAAGCAACACCAAGACTAGAGGATCAGCTCTTCTTTATGCTTCTGTTCCCAACTGAGTATTTACCTCTCCTGTGTCCCCACCTTGACATGGGGGTGGCCCTTCCCCCCTTGACATGGGGGTTGACCTTTCAGACCTTGACATGGGGGCATGACCTTTCTCACCTTGATGTGTGTGTGGGGGTGACCCTTCCCACTTGACGTGGGGGTGACCTTTCCCACCTTCAAGCTGGAGACTTGAAAGAAACTCTTTCGTTAACCAGTGGTGTTTCCTGATGAGCTCTGATTGGCGACGCGGGACAGACTAATCAAGACACAGGACTTTGCCGTACCCCTGGCTAGTCAAGGCGCCTAAGCACACACACAACCCGAGGTTGAAGCCCAGAGGAGTCGTGTCTGGGGGCCCAGAGCCTGGTGTTCCTGAGGGGGAGAAAGGAGCAAGCCTGGCCAGTTCACTTCACTAAGTATAAAAGTGATGAGGAGGCTGAAAACCAAGAATTTTGATTGGGAACAGAGCACAGGCAGCTGGAGCAGATGAATTACTAAGCAACAAAGATCCTGTTTTTATACAAATACCCTTAGTACAAAAACAAAAGAAGGAAAACTGTGTGTGGGGTGTGTGTGTGTGTAATGTGCTAAATAAGCAGGATCGCCTCAAAGAGAAGCTGTTCAACCACCCTTTGAGTGGGAATCTCAGATTCTGGTGTTGAGAATATGGCTCACATATAATGGGCTTGTGTGTTTCATCTTTAGGAGGTTAAAGGTCATAGGTCAGTCCTTGGTATAAAACCATGGTAACTTATTTATTTAAAACATACTTTTTTACTTATTTATTTTACATTATATTTAAGAGCATTTTGACTACATGCATGTCTGTGTACCACATGTGTGCCTGGTACCGAAGGAGGTCAGAAGAGGGCATTGTATCCCCTGGAACTGGAGTTACAGGTAGCTATGAGCCACCATGTGGGTTCTGAGAACTGAACCTGGGTCCTCTCCAAGACCAGCAAGTGCTCTTAACTATTGAACCATCTCTCTAGAGCAGTGGTTCTCGACCTTCCTAATGCTGTGACCCTTTAATACAGTTCCTCATGGGGTGACCCCCCCCAACCATAAAATTGGTTCGTTGCTACTTCATAACTGTAATTTTGCTACTGTTATGAATCATAAATATCTGATGTGCAGGATATCTGATCTGTGGCCCCAAAAGGGTTGCGACCCACAGTTGAGAACCACTGCTCTAGACCCATTTTGATTTGGTTGGTTTTATTTGGTAAAACTTCATTGACTAACTGCTGTGTTCCAGAAACCATTCCATGCCCTCGATACGGCAGCATGAGACGCGGTCAGAGCCCTAAATCAGACTAACCACTTCACCAGGACACAAGGAAGTACGTTTAATTGTACCGCTTTAGTTTCTCTTTCAATAAAGAGTAGATAACACTATCGTTCGAGATACTAAATAAATGTTTATTAAGACTTGCTATCACCATCACTATCGTAGAAGGAATAACTAAGATAGCTTTCTTTGCTCTTGCATTTGTTTACATTTTAAGAGCTAAAAACAGAAATAGAAATGGAAGAAACTTCCTTTGTAAATATTTTAATAATGCAAACATCTAATGGTCTAATGTTACAATGGCCCAAGTGGCTCATAATTGAAGTTAGTGTGATTTATAGCTGTACACCATTTTCAGTTTCAAGAAATTGCTTATAATAGTTGCCTAGAACAGGAGACTGATTTGGCAACAAGATATTGACAGGAAGTTAGAGAAGTCAATAAAGGAAGTCTTTAGCTGGGCGAGAGTGATTATTCACCCCATTGTTCTGCACTGTTATCCGCTCGGCTCCGTAAGAACCTCAGGGAATTCTGAGAGTGTCCAGGAAAAGTGTCTCATTCTCGTTAAATGAGAAGAGCGGCTCCTCCTTGAGAAAGGAAATAACCAGGGATTCCGCAGCAGTGGGCTGCCAGGGCTGGAGTGGTGGCTTAAGGAGGCTTGCCTGTGTTTCGTGCTGTGCTTATCATGGGTGCGTATGTGTGCTTATGCATGCGTATGTGTATATGTGAGAGTGTGTGTGTGTGTGTGTGTGCATGCGTGTGCACGCTTGTGTGTGTACATACACCTCTAACACTTTGCAGATAGGTATTTTTTGGTTTTCTTGGGTGAAGTTAACTGAAGTTGGGCGTGGTAAGTCATTTACTAAGGGTTGCACAGCTGATACTGTAGAAGCTGGGCCTCGAACCCAGGCAGGTCATTTCCAAAGCCTGTGTACCTGGTGGCCATCACACTGCAATGCTCACCTGCTTCCCAGGGTGCTTTAGAGTGTGTGGTGTCTCATTAAATGCTCTGAGCAGTTTAGACTAAAGTGAAAAGTTGACTTTGTGAGGAAAAGAAGACACTCCCATCATAACCAATTACTGTCTGCTGCGCCTTAGCCCGGGTATGTGGTGCACAGAGAGGAGAGCGTATCCAGTAGACTAGTGTTTGCCTTTTGGGATTGCATGATCCGAGACAGACGACCAGCTTGGACATGCGGATAGAAGGGGTGGGTGCTGACCAGCACTGTGAGTAAGCAGGCATTTCCAGAGTGTCGAAGACTTCATGCTCTTCCACCCCAGGTGAGGTCTGGAAAGTGTTCTCTTGAGTTCCACTGGGGGATAGTCTACTGACATTTTCAAAATTCTCTCTTAATGGAGTTCCCTTCTCACCCTCCCGTACTTGCCCCTACTCTGTGCAAAAGATCGAGATGCCGCCACCTAAAACAGAAGTCACCCATGTGATTAGCAACTTCAGTTTAATAGATTGTTATTTCAGTTGTCATGATGGGGAGACCAAGTCAGCTGTTTCCAAAGCTCTTCGCCAAGTTCTCCCGAATCCCCCGAATGACCATCTCCTGCCACACTGCAGGTCTTTGCACTAATGATTGTACCCTGACCACTCGATTTAAAATTGTAACCATCCCCTCCAACCCCTTAATTACTGGCCCTGGCCTACATTTTTGTTTTCTTTCTCTGTGACACTTAGAGTCATACTGTATAATTTGTACTATATCATTTACTCCATTATGCCTATTGTTTATTGTCTGTCATTTCCAAGCTCGACTGCTGTTCCTCCGCCCCATGAAGGCTAGGATCCTTGCTTTTGTTCACTGATCACTGTCCCAAACACCTGAAAACAGGGCCCACAGACAGGCCCACAAACACTTCTTGACTGACTGACTCTGAGTGTAATATCCTGTCAGTATGGTGAGTGTAGCTGATCTCATTTCCTGTCTGGAATCCCGTGTCTCAGGTTTGGCTCCTTTTGTCCATGGGCACGAATACTGGATAAAAATAATTTTGGAGTGATTTCAGCTCTGACAGTTGGAGATAGCACATAAGTTAGTGATTATGTTTGTATGGTTAAGGTGTTGGGTTTTGTTTTTTTTTTCCCCCCTGCAAAGAGCACTGTAGTTACTGTGTTGACTGAAGTGTTGCAGGACCCATGAGGGAGGAATTTATGCCACAAAAGTGATTCAGCTTGTGCAGGGTCAAGAGAGGTGTTCCTCTGCAGGGGGAGGAAAAAGAATATCAACAGGAAACTATGAGAATAGGCTCAGAATCAGCAGCTGTCAATAACCATGTCAAAAGACATTTCATGAGCTTCCATCACCTAACCTTCTCAGCAGAAGCCCCGAGTAGAGCACCCAGCTGCAGTCATTCCGACATGATAGCAAAATACAGTGTGAAACACACGGCTCCCAATACTTGGGTCCAAGCCAACCAGTGTGAAAATGAGTTAGGCAGTTTTGTGTGTGTAGCTATTTTTACAAATGACACAAGCAGTCAGAACTTCGTGGGCCACTGTGTACACACGGCGGTCCTGCGTTCACAGTTGGAACGAATAGCACTCCGAGGATTGCCCTTTTCCCTCCCTTCCTATGTCTCCCTACACTGTGACTTTTCAGGACTCCATCTGGTCTGTCCGCTGCTGTCAGTGAAAGCCCCTTGTAAAGGTACAAGGCCCTGTATGCTGTGCAGGCTGGTTATGTCATATCCCTGACATTAAGTAAAGGTTAAACACATCGTGTGGCTTCTCTGCTCTGTTGTTATAGGGCTTAAGCCGTTCTCTAGCATTTTCATGTTCAGGAACACGAGCTGCTCTCTTCGTGTTGTTCTGGTCATACCTGGCAGCTTTGCTCTCGTGAGACTTCTTTCCAGGAAAAAGATGGTGTCTCTTTTGCTTTTGTCCAGCTCCACGTCCCCAGCTTTCCGTCAGTCCCGAAGACTCCCAGTCTGGCCTGAGTGCCATCTCACTCGCTTTCTCCCCCCTCATACAAAGGGCCTGAAGATGGGAAGACACCGGCTCTCCTGAGAGATGCTGCTGTCTGTGTGTGGGAGGACTTCAAAGGCTTTCCGCCCGTTCCTCACTGCAAGTGTCACTCAGCAGAGTGGCCACAGCATCATAAAGGCACAGTCTTAAAACCGCCCTTCTAAGTTTAATTTTATCCTTTTGGCCTTTTAAGGATGTGAGTTGGCTTTCAGCAGTGGACTCTTTTTAGTGTGGCTGGCCATGTGAGCTCCTCTGTGACTGTGACACCCATCCACCCACTCTTGAATCTGAGCAGTCTGTTACTCCTTCCCCACAAACTTGAAACATTTTAAAGAAAGGATGGTTGTAACTTACTGCCCCTCCCCCACTTTTGGATAGACAGTTTCTTCCCAGAATCTGCTAGCCCTTTCCAGAAAGAGTCCTGGATCTGTAGTTACTTTAATGTGATTATTTGTCTCTGCATCTCTGTTTAAAAACATGAACCGTGTCGTAGTTGGGGGAGGACTGAGCGTGGCCTGAGTTTTGCTCAGATCTGGGCACTTTGGAACGTTTTTTCAGGTGTTGAAGAGGAGCTCTGGAGTCTCGTAAAACATCGACTAAAACTGGGTAGCTCTAGGTTCGCCTCCCAGCTGCCACTGACTGCCGTGCAGTCCTGTGGGCCTCCGCTTCTGCGTCTGTAACGTAAGAGGCTTAAAGGAGATGATCTCTAGTGGATGCTCGAATCTCCTTGGTGCAAAATAGTATGAGCTCATACGTTTAAGAGCCTTCCTTTAGACTAACAGGTTTATTGAGCTATAATCTACACACCATACGATTTCCTCTTATCGATGAGCAGTTCAGTGCCTCTCACTTAGCAGACTTACAGATGTGCGTCACCATCTCCACCATTAATTTTGTCTTGCTGTCATGCTCCAGAAGAACCACGTACCAGCTGTTATCTCCCACCCATCCTTCCTGACTCCCTCCAGGCTTGGCGACTGCTGGTGGACTTTGTGACTCTCTTCAGCTATGGTGGACTTTTCATGTAGATGGAAACATGCACTATGCGGGCAGTTGTAGCTGGCCTCATTTGCTCAGCATGGCTCTGCTGTTCCACCACATGGTAGATGCACTGACCCTCCTTTTCTTCCGTGCTCTCTAATACTCCGTCGCTCAGTCTTGCCACGATGTATTTTTCAGGCACGTGGCATTTTGACTCTTGTTTGTTGTGAATGCTCTTGAGCACGTTTGGTGTAGGTTTGTGTTTTCACTTTCTGTGGGTCTCTACCCGGGAGTGGAGTTGCTGAGTCATATGGGAATGCTAACCTTTTAGGAATGGCCAGACTGACTGCATTGCAAAGGCTCTACACTGCTCTACACTGCTGCCAACAGCGAATGAGGATTCCAGTGTCCACATCCCTGTCGGCACCTGGCACCGTCTGCCGTTTTGGTGACAACAGCCCAGTGGATGTGAAGTTGGGCATCTCCTTGTTCTGATTTGTACTTCCCCGATGGCTTGCAGTGACAAGAAGTAGTCCTTGTACTTACTGTTTATGTGTGTATTTGGAGAATGCCAACTGAGAGTCTTTGCCATTTGGTGATCAGGTTATGTGTGTGTGTGTGTGTGTGTGTGTGTGTGTGTGTGTGTGTGTGTATGTGTGTTTTATTAAGCTGTATAAGTTCTAGACAATGTATCCTAGATACAAGTCTTGCTGTATGTATGACCTGCAGATATTTTTTCCTATTCTCTGGGCTGCCCTTTCTCTTGTTGCTCAGATGATCTGAGGAAATCTATTTTCCTTTTGCTGCCTGGGCTTTTGGCCATATCTAAGCGAGCTGTGCTTAACTCAACTTAGAAAGATCCATCCCTATTTTCCCCAGTATTTTTTAAAAATAATTTTAGCACCTTCATCTAGGTCTCTTATGTATTTTCAATTAATTTTTGTGTGTATGCGGGTCCAAGTTCATCCTTACCTTTGTGGACATTTAATTGGTTGATTGAGGGCTCTTTACATCCCACTCGTTTACATTTGGCGCTAGGTCTTGTGAGTCCCTCCAGCAGGAGTGAAGGTGGAGGTGCTGTGCTGGGTCTCCTCGGTGACTGTGCAGCTAGGCTGAGAGCTGGGTGTGGGTGTTCTGACCTTGGAGCCTAGGCTTTTACAAACTGACCTCAAGACCTTCCCCTCATTTCCTTCTCCTCTGCTTACTTATTGACAAGGAAGAAGTTCCTTAAAATAATCAGCTATGAAAACATTGTCCTTCCTGCCTCTTTTGGTTTTGTTGACATGTTGCTGTTTCTTAATTTGCATAGGATTGGTAAATTCAGTTAGTTGTAACACTGGCTAGTACAATGTCAAGGTCCCAGTTTCTGTTCCTTTCAGCAGAGCTGCAAGGGCATTGCCACTTGCCTGCTACCTTATTCAACAGTATTTAGTCTTAGTCATGAGAGAGAGATTGAGTCAGGGAGATGATGATACACTTACTAAGGTTTCTGTTGCTGTGATGAAACATCACCAAAAGCAGGTTGGGGAGGAAGGGGTTTATTGGCTTATACTTGTACATCGTAGTTCATCATCAAAGGAAATCAGGGCAGGAACCTGAAGACAGGAACTGGAGCAGAGGCCATGGAGGAAAACTGCTCACTGGCTTGCTCTGCCTGCTTTCTTAGACAGCCCAGGACCACCCACAGAAGTGTGGCACTCCCACATCAAATCATTAATCAAGAAAATGCCCCACAGACTTGCTTACATACCAATCTTATGGAAACATGTTCTCAGTTAACAGTTCTGTTCCTAAATATCTCTAGCTTGTGTCAAATTGACAAAAAAAAAAAAAAAAAATCCAACTAGGACCGTGACCATCACTAGGCCACACGAGTTCTGGTAGTGGTAAGCCAACCCTTGCTTACCATTAAAATCCTAACTTGAACGTTTCTAAAGAATGGCTTTATGAAGAGCCCTAAGTCAGGAACACAGACCTAAGCTCCCATTCAGCAGCTGCTGCAAGGTAGAGCTGTAGTCAGGAGTCCCACTTCATCACAGTTAAGAGTGCACGTAACCAATTCGACATTTTCTTGTGCACTAGTCCATTTGGAAGACTTGCATGTGATGGCCAGAAATAGGAGTAATTTGATAATTTTTAAAAATCTAAGTGTATGTTTCCACAGTCTTTTCCACACTTGCTTTTAAGTATTTCTTTCTTCTATAAGGTGATTTCTGGGTAGTGTTTCTGTCTACTTGGTTTAAACTCATTTATCTGACTGCCATGTGGTCAGGTGACCAGCCATGGTTCAGCACAGCAAAACGGTGTAGAGTCCATTGTCGCTTGTGGTAAGGAAAGAACAGAGCAAGGTGTGACTGAAGTCTAACAGGGATTCTGCCTCTCACGCTGCAATTCCCCCAGTGTCTAGTGTAAAACACAGGGAGTGTTTTGAATGAGGAAAGCTCTGAGAGATATTTTGAGGAATCGAAACGTCCAGTCACAGTGTGATTCAAATAGATGCTCACTGGACACTCTTCCTTCTTGGAGCTGACAAGGCTTCTCTTCCTTAGTCCGGAGGCTTGGTCACACAAGGAAGGACAGAAGCTGGGTAACGATTACAGAGATCACCCCACAGGCAGTTGGGGTGAGGTTTAGAATCCTAGACTTGTTTTTCAGAACAGGGAGCCATCTGGAAGACAGAAGCAACGTAGCATTCGTGTGGAGAAGAACATGAAAAGTTTGAAATGCTGTCAATTTTCTTTGGTAACAGTGCCATCTCTTCCAAAGCTTGTACTGTCCATGGAGGACCTTCTTCATGATGTGGCACTTACTGATCCAGAAAGGCAGGCTGGGCAGGTGCCTTCTGCCTCCTTTTACCAATTTACCAACACTGATTCAGAGTTTGTAATGCTGTGCATCGAACAGCTTCGGGCAGAGACACCGTGACTCAACTCTGCTCTGCGTACCTCGAGTTCAGCATCTCTCTTGTGTCACCCCACCCACCCAGTTTTGGAATCCTCTGAGCTGTCGTCCAAGAAAAAAAAAAAAAAGAGACAAATTCTTGTTGTTTCAACTCTGTGTGATAAGTTTTGGGGGCTGCACATATAGCTTGATATTCTGGACAAGCACTCTACCATCAAGCTTATTCTCCTATTTGTTTATTTATTAAAAGATTTTATTTTTGAGTCAGTAACATTGAAGTCTTTATAATAATATTTTCATTCCTTTTTAAAAATGAGCATGTGAGCCGGGCGGTGGTGGCGCACGCCTTTAATCCCAGCACTCGGGAGGCAGAGGCAGGCGGATCTCTGTGAGTTCGAGGCCAGCCTGGACTACCAAGTGAGTTCCAGGAAAGGCGCAAAGCTACACAGAGAAACCCTGTCTCGAAAAAAAAAAAAAAAAAAAAAAAAAAAAAATGAGCATGTGAGATGACCGGTTCCTTTTCATATTTCCTTTGGCTGCTCTTCCTCCTTGCTCCACCCCCCTCAGCCTTCCTCTCTTCACTTACATGCTTTCAGCCCCAGCACAGCTCTTTCTACTGTCACATAAATGTCTGGTTTCTCTCTCTCCCTCCTCTCTCTCCCTTCCGCCTTCCCTCTCGTCTCAGGCTACCTCCTTCCCTCCCCTCCACTCTCTGTCCGTGCTTATGGTACTGGGGTTTGAACCTAGGGCCTCTGTATTCTGGACAAGCACTCTACCATCAAGCTATATGTGCAGCCCCCAAAACTTAATTAATTAATTATTGATTGATTGATTGATCTGTTCTTCCTAGGAATCCAGACAGGAGCTGGGGAAAAACCTAATACCCTGGATTTTGGATCCAGTTAATGGTTGTCCCAAATATACATTCATCTCCTCTGATTTTATTTCACAGAAATACATGTGAGGTTAACCGTGAAGGGCATGAGGCATACTGAGTTTCATAGATCATTTCATCATCTAGCTATGTTTAAGGTCAAGGAATTCAGGACCAGGGTGTTTCTTGTGCAGTGTGTCTTTGTGGTGTTGCTGCTAAAGTCACGAAGCAGGCCTGTCCTTTGACACTGTCCGGTGAGTGAAAGCAGAGTTCCCATGCGCTTTTCTTCTTCTCTCACCAGGTTTTGAAGGGAGCACCTGTGAGCGAAATATCGACGACTGCCCCAACCACAAGTGTCAGAACGGAGGGGTTTGTGTGGATGGAGTCAACACTTACAACTGCCGCTGCCCCCCTCAGTGGACAGGTAGGTGCGGGGGTGACTCCACCGGGGTAGAGTACGGCATGTGGCAGACTAAACTCTTAGCAAAGTGAGTGTCATGTACCTGTTACCACAGGGTGCTTAGTGACTGGAGTGTGAGTGGAGCATGGCCCCCACTGCTGGGCCTTTCGGTGTGGTGCTCACCTGACTCTCCTGTGTCCACTCTAAAGTGTGTTTACACAGGCATCCCTGGGCCACAGCTCTGAGCTCAGAGCCGTGACAAGTGCTGTACCTGTGAAGAGCAGAGCTTAGCATCAGGCAGAGTGTGGTCTGGACACAGAACATGCTCAATAGGAAAAAAGAAAAACTACACTTGAATGCACAATAAACTGTGCATACCTTTAGAACCCAAAGCTTATGGTTTGTCCTGGACAGACATCTACCTCTTCTTATTGCCAGGGGCAATGGGCAGGGACTCTTGGTGATATCATTTCTACTATCTTTGTATTCCTTTCTACAGAGAGATTTAAAGCAATTTTTTTCCTACCGCTGACATCAGTAGTTGAGTTTTGCTTAAATCTGCAGCCTTTTTGAAGTTTCTTGTGTTGTCTTAGGGTTTTAACTTGTTTTTTGAGAGGCGAGTGATCTTCTGCAGACATTTGACATTCTGTTTGTGTTGACCTGTTTATCTATGACTGAATGTGGAGACAATTAGGAACTGACTAAGAAGTGAAGAACCGAGTCTTTAAAATATTAATTATGTCAGTCATGGTGGTGCACACCTTAATCCCAGCACCTAGGAGGCAGAGGCAGGTAGATCTCTATGAGTCTGAGGCCAGCCTGGTCTACTTAGCATGTCCCAGGGCATCCAGAGCTACACAGTGAAACTCTGACCTGCCCCTCCTCCTGCCCCCCCTGCAAAAAAAAAAAAATCACATTTTTAAAATATGTTTGTGTACATGAACTTGTGTGTGTATGTGTGTATATGTATATGTGTGTATATGTGGGGATGCATATGCCATGGCACATCTGGAGGTCAGAGGGCATCTCCAGGTTCTTTCTTCTTTCTCTCTCTCCACCATGTGGGTCCTGGGGATTGAACTCTGGTTGTTAGGTCTGTGCATCAGGCGCCTTTCCACTCTACACTATCTCAGTGGTCTGAACTGAGCCCTTTTGAGAGAGTGACTCAGTGTGGAAGGGGGAGGAATGAGTTAATGTGACCAGAGGAGCTACAGGGCTGTCTCCTGCAGCAAGCAGCTCTTTGGGTCTCTGAATTGCTTTCCCTTATCTGAAGTATGTAATCATTTAGAGTACCCCAGTGCTATAGACCATGGATAAGAAAACTCTAAAGAGGATTTAAAACTTGGTGGTGTGATTGTTTTCTGGAAGAGCCCATAATTCTGCTTCTAATCCTCGTGCTTTCCAGTGCTTTCCCACAGGTCTAGAGTTGGACTTCGTGACGCTCTGGTCCTGGGACTTCATTCTGAACACTTTCTGTCAGATTCTCTCTTTCTCTAGCTTTCACCATTCCCGGGGTAGAGTTTTCAGAAGCCATTCAAAAATGATCAGGAAGTCAATAACTCGAAAAATAGTTCCTGCTCAGATTGGAATCTTTGTCTTTCTGAAGATGTCATGGCACAAGGTTGGGGTGAATACGTGTTAGGACATGGCCTACTCTAGTCTCCCCTGTCCTGTGGGAGCGTGATTCATGCTGCATTGGGCTCCTGACGCCAGTGCTCGTTAAATGGTATTTAACTTCATAACTGATTCTTCCCCTGATACCATACCAGGCTGCCTGCTCTAACCTGGATTCTAGAAGCGTGATGTTTGGGAGATGTTCTCAGTGAACCAGTGTTACACCCCAGCATGTCCAGTCAGTGCCTTCTTGCAATGGAAGTCTTGTGTTGGGAGTGCCGTTTTCTGGGTTACCTTGCCCATGCAGAAGGGGCAGCAGAGGTGATGGAGAAGTTTCCTCAGGCAGTTTTTATTTCTTCTGGTCACTGTCACGTAGTGACCCCCAGCCTCTGGTTTGCCCCCTCCTTCACTCACATTGATTCTTTGATTTCCAATGACAAGGCTTTGTCCATCCTTAGCTTTTCCTTAGCTGTGTGAGGTTGCCATGCCTCATGTCTGTTTGGTTTCCGGTCTTCTCCACATGTGTCCATCAGCTCTTCTCATCCTAGCAGTTCTGCTCACAGTCCTGTTTGCACAAGTGTGTTCACATCCTGTCCTCAGCCGCCAACCCCCCCTCCTCCTCTCTGCTCCTCTCCCTGCCTCACTCAGGTGCTCACCTCCTGGGAAGCCTCCCCTTCCTTGTCTCCAGGCTGAGCCCATGTTCCCCTCTGGCTGCGTTTCACTGTGATGTGTTCCGCATCTATCCTGACACTGTTAGGTGCTTGCTATGGTGGAGAAACAGAATTACAGGTGGCTGAGCCGTGATGACAGCGGGTAGCGCCCTAACAGCCTTGGGTAGCTGTACTCTTTACCCTCTGAATCTGCCGATGCTGAGAGCCCAGAGGTAGATTTGTGCTCCAGGAGTCCTGTTTTTGATGACAGAAATGAGTTAGATATGTTCATATCTTACTGTGCCAATCACAGTGTTTTGTATCTTTTTCTATTAGAGGTATAACATTAAATATTCTTCTTTCTAGATGATGATACTTACAAAAATTAAATCATCCATCCTTAGCAAATTAATAGTGATTGAGTTAGTGTTTTAATCTAGGCTTATTGAGTTTCAAATCCGTGGCCTTTTTTTCTGTATCAAGTTGGCTCTGTGAGGTACCTTTTATTTTTTTATCTTTTCAGGATAAAGACCATTAAATTCCCTTTAATGGTCAAAAGTTCAGTTTCTAATTTCATTATTCTAGGGTTTCGTGACTTGCTGTTTTTTCCCCCCTTCTTGGGAACTTCACCGGTGACTCTGAGGTTAGACTTCACGGTGTGTGAATAGTTTGCATGCAGTGTGCTGCTTCTCTGCCTGTACCTAAGAGCTCGCTACAACTGTGTTCTGGATTCCCTCTGGAGCTCCCAGCTGTAGAGTTGAAGCATGGGCTGCTCGGCGGGCATTTGATAGTCAAGGAAAGGTTGTACCAGACTAGTGGGAGAGGAAATGAGGTTTCTCACTGCCTCGAGAGAGTGAGTGAGATTATATGGAAGAAGCAACTAGGCATGGATTTTTAAATATCACGGAGAATTGGGAGTTTGCGCCACTCTTAATGAGGCGAGCCTGATCAGTACAGTTTTATTCTGTAAGTGCACATGCATGAAACACTGCCTTTCACAGCTCTGGACTTCAAGATGAACAGAAATATCTCTAGCTCTGTTCATGGTTGATTTGCAGTAAAGAAGTCAGTTTCTTTTTCTTGGGCATTATTTGTGGTCTGCAAAATCCATGTATGTTATTTACTCTTTGGGGGTCTTGAGAATCAATTCCAGTCTTAGGTTTCGTAGTCTTTGTATTTCTTCAACAACAGTTGTGATAGACGCTCTGGAGCAGTTATGGTAACCGCTAGTCATGTGCCAGAGAGCATCTGAAATGTGACAAGTCTGAAGTCAGGTGTGTTGTAATTGCTGCAGAACACATGGTTTTGACGATGTTAGTATGAAAAAGTTAAAATGTCCCATTTGGGAATGTTTAGGGATTGACTAAGTATTAAAATGGCAATGTTTTAGATATATTGAATTTAAGAAAACATGCTAAGGGTTAGTTTCACATTTCTTTTTTTTTTTTTTTTTAAGTGGCTCTTGGGAGTTTTCGAATCACACCTAATCCTCTGTCGTCTTTGCGTGGGAGGCTCTGCTGGAGCTGCAGAGGTGTGTGCAGACCTGCGCTGCTGTAGTGCAGAGCATCTCTGCCCACTGGGCAGCCATGCACAGCGAGCATGTTGACTTGTTCTGGCCTTGTTCTGTGGTAGTTCCTCCTCGGGGTGTGGGTGGGACTGTTGTAGCTCAGTCCAGAGCTTTTTCACCCCTGGCACTAGCTAGATTTTTCAGTCTACAGTCCTCCAGGACTAGCCAGCTCTGCTCAGGTGTGCTGGAGGTGGGTTGTCTTGTTTGTAGGAAGCTTGTAGAGAGAGTGAATATGCTGCTGCTCCTTAGGCGGGAAAGTGCAGCTGAGTGCAGATGCCTTCATTATACAGCCTTTGGCCTCATGCCATCTTACCAGGGCCGCTCTGCTCTGGCAAATATCCACGGGAGGGAAGAGCTTTAAAAGGCCCCCAAATTTATTAGGGCAGTGTAGATTAATGTTTTGTCTACATAGATTGTTATTTGAATTTTCTTCTTAAAGGTTCATTTCCTTCAGAATTAAAGTTGACTCTAAGCTCAGCTCACAAATTCCTCTGTGTGGCTGCTTGGGTTTTGGGTTCATTCCCAGGGCAGATGTGATTGATTTTCCTGCTCTCGTTATTAATCCAGAAATGTAATTTCAGCTTGGAATAGTGCTCTGGGACGGGAAGTAGAGGCGGACAACGAAAGTTAGATTTGAGTAAAATGAAGCTGACCACATCTTCTGTTAGCTCTCCTAAATGCTGTGAGCCTCGAGAGTGGGCTATGATTCCTCTTGCTCTGGCTTCGGAAAGGACATCTGGCCTGAATTCATGAGTGCTTGTGCCAGAGGTGGGCCACAGCTCCTGGGTTTGGGAGTGGAGTCGGTATGCTGATGTTTGGGTGGTGAATGAGGTGGCTGTGCTTTGGTCCAGCCTCCGATAGGTGACCAGTTGTCCTAGAAGACACGCCTCCCCATCCTTGCAAGTGTGTGCACATGAGTGTGAGTGTGCACATGTGTGTATGTGTGTGTTTAAGACTATAGGGATGGAGTGGGAACTAATCATGTCTTGGGCTGAGGTATTCTCTATGAACAGATGGAAAAACACACCTCACATTTCCATTTCTCAGCTGTCCATCAATTGTTAGAACTTGATCTTTAGCCTTTCATCTGTAATGCTGCCTTCCCACCCCAGCCTCAGTTTCCTGTCAGTTGGACAGATCATCAGGGTGATCACCTGAAGCATCCCCATCCTAGAGGCTCTTTTAAATCTGCTAGGAGGCCATGTGGGTGAAACAGCTGTGAAGGCATTGACTAGCCCAGGAAGGCTCTTCCTGCCCCATGGCTCCTATGGAACGACAGTGAGAAATCTCAGTAGCAGATACCTGCTGAACAATTCACAGGTCCAGGACCACTCTGTGAGAGTCTATAAGGGGCACAAAGTAAAGGTAATTCCTGTCTTGTATAATGTCAAGAAGAAGGAAGAAATTCTACCTATAATCATAAGAAGAGGCAGAAGATATGAATGAGAGATTCAGAAAGAGGCAGTGAGGGTTGAGAAAAGCGGACCTGTGCTTTGACTCTGATAGGATAGTGTGGGGCTGACGGCAGGGAGCGGGGACCAGCGTAGAGATGATGTTGACTTTCAGCAAGTTCTCGGCAAACATTAGCAGGACTCCAGAATACAGGAATAGTGGTAGGACCTGGAGCCTCAGGTTGCAAGTCTTTCTTTTTTCCTGCGTTCCCATGGGAATCTATTAGGTTTATGAGGCAAACTATGTCCAGTGAGAAAAGCAAGATTGGGGCCTGAACTGTGACAAGTCTTCACTTTTAGGAAAATGGGGGGGGGGGAGTTGGTGCAGAGAAGGAAGCTAAGGAAGGGGTGAGAGAGGAGAGATTGGAAGAGAGCTTTGCCAGTGGCACCACTGAGTCCCAGCCTGCCCTTGCTCGACTCTGCCTGCCTCTGCCGCAGCATCTGTGGGAGCATCTGTAGTACTCGGCTTGCTCTTCCTGGCTTAGAGGCTCAGCTCACCTGGTAGGTTGCTGGTCTTACTGTATGTAGATAGCCTTCCTAGGACCATTTTTAATAAGTGATAGCTACTGAATGAGTGACAGTCAGGAGACTCAAGAATGACAGGATCACATTGTTTTTAAATTTAAAAAAATGAACTTTATTTGAATGTCATAGCTTGTGTGTATGTGCACATGAGTGTTGGTGCCTACAGAGGCCAAGGGTGTAGGTCGCTGGAGCTACAGGTGCTTTTGAGCTGCCTAATGTGGGTGCTGGGAATTGAACTCAGGTCCTCTGGAAGAGCAATATGTGAGCTTAACAACTGACATCTCTCTAGCCCTGATCACATATATTCCTTATATGACTGAATTGTAGTCCATGATGTGTACATAGCACATTTTCGTGCCCATTGTCAGTTAATAGAGACTTCTGTTGTCTCTCTCTTTTGTTGTGAACAGTACTTCAGAAAACTTGGAAATGCAGATGTTTCCATGATATACTAGTTTCATTTTCCTTTGTGGGATTGCTGAATCACATGGTAGTTATATTTTTTATGTATATGGGTATTTTCCTTGCATGTATGTATATGTACCATACGTCTGCAGTGCCCATTGGAAGCCAGAAGAAGACATTGGATCCCCTGAAAACTGGAGTTACAGATGGTTATAAGTCATCATATGGGTGTTGGGAACTGAACCCAGGTCCTCTGGAAGAGCAGCTCCTGCTCTTAACTGCTGAGCCCTCTCTCCAGCCCCTCCCCTTCCCCCCCTCCCCCCCATAGTTCTATTTCCAAACTCTGAGTAGTTTCCATACTAATAGACATTCCCATCAGCAGGGTGCAGGGATTCCAATTTTTCCCTTTTCTCCACATTCTAGTCAGCATTTGCTATTCTTTTTGATAAGAGCAGCTCTTCCAGGGCTGAGAGAGGGTCTCCTGGCTCTGATTTACCTTTCTTCTATACCTTTCCTCTGTGGATTTTACATATGTAATCTGGATTTTAAAAATCCACTTTACAGTATTGTTAAGAATTTTGAGATCTTCTTAAACAACATCTCAGGCAGTGTGTGTGCAGCTTTGGCACAACTTGTCATATTACAGCCACCCCACCTGTGATGTCTTCCTTTTGGTGACGTTTTCAGTCTGTCAAGTAGCTGCACTTTTTCAGGAGATGCTGCAATGCACCCTGGGAGCCATGGGGAGCTAGAGACCTTCAGTTCGGTTGTCTGCAGATACAATGGCATTTTTCTAGTATCAGATTCGTGGCTCACCGATTTATGTTGAGTCTCCAGGCATTTCTCCTTCACTCCTGGTGGTGAGTCCTGTGGGGAGTGCAGCACCAGACACGTGTTTCCTCTCCCTTGATGATCAGCGTTGCTGGCCTTGCTGTTTGTAAGCCCCTCCGTCCTCATCCTTTCCTCCCACAGAACTCCCCTCTTCTCCCTTGATACTTCAATCTGCTCTCTGGTGGTTTTGCATTTTATGGGAACATCTCAAACTTTCCCCTTGGAACCCTGATTTATAGTTCCTTGTCCTCTGCTCTGTCCTTCGCAGCTTGTGATCCTGAGCTTTATTTGCTCTGCATTCCTGTTTTCATGTGACACACAATTATCTTCATCCTGTCTGTCTCTGCTGCTCTCAGCCCCTTCCACAGAGTCTGGCATTCTTATTGTTTTTTCATTTCTTTTCAGAACCTAAATGTGTCAGTGTCTTGAGAGCAAAGAACCAATTCTTTCTCAGTGTACTAGTTCTTGGCAGTGAATATTTTTACAGTGTGCTCTTTATCTAATCGTATGTGGCATACATCCATACTTTATATTGCAGGACCTTTTAATAGCCCCCATGTTGGATTTTTCCATATTACTCATTCTGCACCGAGTCACTGCTCGCCTGTAAATAGAGAAAGGCTGTGCCATTTGGATCCCCTCACCCTGAACCTCCCTGTGAGGTGAGGGCTTCTCTGTGTCAATTGGCTTAGCAGTAAGGAGCCTAAGAAGTGGGGAGAAGGCCAAAGTGTGGGCCTGCAGCAGGGGAGTTGAAGCTTGGCACCACCTTCCTCTCTGGAGAAGCCTCTGTGCCAGGGGTCAGCTTCCTGAATGCCAGCTCTGGCCCAGCTCTCCACAGAGGCCGAGCCCGGCTGTGCTCCGGTGCCGCTGCATCCGGAGTTTGCCCCAGATGTACTGCAGACTCTCTTGTTGCTATAGTGGCCACGGTGGCCTGCGACTCCTCTGGGCTTTAAATTGCTGTTGACCTGGAGGGGTGAGGTGGAGTTCAGACCATTCTTCCTGTAGCAGAGCAGGCTTTCTGAAACACAGATCGGATGCGCTGTTTCTTTGCTTAAACGCTTCAGTGGAGCCTCCTTGTTTTGGGTTGGGATTGCAGAGCGCTGCATGGGACCTGCTCTCGTGACTCTCCGCTACCCACACACGGCTTGTAATTCTGCTGCACCCATTCCTTTCATGGCCTCCAATGAGCCGTGTTCCCTCTGCATTCAAACCTGCACACATTATTATGTCCTTCTGCCCGAAATGCTCTCCACCCCTTCCTTCCACCCACACAGATACTCATACATAATCTGCTCTGCCTATGTATGTGGTGTGGCCCTGGCTTTTACTTGCCAGTTTTGTTCACTAACTCTCTGTTCTCCTGAGGCAACAGGTACTCATTAAAATACTCGACACCTTGTATTATCATTGTTTGTTTGGGCATAACCACTATTTGCTTAAAGGCTACAGGGTAGAAACCAGGACTGCTTTATTCATGGATAATCCCAGTACAAATAGTCCAGGCCTCACACAAGTGTAGGAGCGTTCATGCGTGCGTGCGTGCATGTGTGTGTGTGTCCCTGTGTGTGTCCCTGTGTGTGGCAGTGTATGTCTTGTGGCAGTGAGTGAGAGGGGACATTAGATTTTCTTGTTGCTTCTGGTGCCATTTTCCCCTAGACTCTCTGTTGCCTTTTCCGCTATGGACTAGGTTTGAAAACTTTTGTAAAATTGAGCTCATCACTTGTAAAGATGATGTTTGACAATAAATGGGAACTTTACATAACTTACAGAGATGTCTGGCACCTAGAAATAATATAATGTCTACATTTTTCCTGTTGGAGGTCAGTAGTAGAGTCAAAGTTGAGAGATTGGCCCTCCTCTCCTTAGACTCTGAGGCACATGGCAATGTTCTTAGGAGGACTGCAGGAGCTCTGCTGGAGGGCGCTGTCTTGGAGGATGTCTTTAGTAGGGATAGGGTAGGCTTCAGTTCAGAAGGAAATTGTCACCGCAACATGGAGTGAAGAAGGGTTAGGACAGAAGCAAGGCGAACTTGGTGTGACAGTGAGATGTAGTTCAGCAGGTAGGGTGGGGCCTGGGATGAGGAGTTGCTGAGCTAACTGGTGGGTGTAGATAAGGGAGTGAAGAGACTGGGAAACGAACAGAATAGAGACACGCTCTGTCGCTGTTGTGAAAGTGAGGTTCCTGTTCTATTGAGATTATGATAATTTAATAAGAGAAGACAGAAAGAGACAAGCACTTATTTAATAATTAAACATTGAGCATTCCTGGATATTCCTAGCTCATTGTGCTAAACTGGGGGGGGGTTTAGTGATGAGGGAGACAGCTGCCATCAGTTCTGTATGAAGTTTATAGCCCTGAAGTAAACCGTAGTGAGAAACACATACAAATAATCCGATTATGTGTCAAATCTGACCTGTAGTGAATGCCTTGCAGGATTAGTGGAGAAAGTGATTTTTGTTTAGGCAGACAAGGTCTCTGGGGGAAGATGGCATTTCAGATATAAACTATGAGTAAGAGTTATGTGGGGAGGGCAGGGTAAGGATGTCTCCAGGCACAGGGGACCACATGTCCTAGTGTTAGAGAGAAGGAACGCCACCACTTTGAGACACGGACAAAGGCAGAAGCGGTGGACTGGTGGTATTTTGAGGTGAGAGCAGGAAGTATGGCAAGTGCTAGAATTTTATCTTGCCAGAGAAGTCATAAAGGGTTTAAAGAAGGAGGGAGCACAATCTAGTTATATGTTAAGATCATTCTGGAAGCACTTTAGAAAATAACATTGGTCATGATACAAGAAACGGGGAGTCCTCAAGAAGACAATGGTGTAGAATTAGTTGGGAGTTCCTCATGATTTTTTGTATTTATTTCTGTGCACACCCCCTCTTCCTTCTTACCTTAACCATGCCCACCCTCCCAGGGGACAGGTGCCTGGCTTTCACTGGGATGCACACACTCAGTGTCCTGCAGACAAGGGCTCACACAGACTAGTTTGGCCAGCATTAGTCGTCGGTCCCAGCTTGTACGGCAGCCTGGCTTCTCTTCACTATTAAACGAGAAGTGAACTAGAGTCTGTGTAGGATGAGTATGTAGGATAGAGCTTGGGAAATGTTTGCTGTGGCCTGAAGATAGAAACCCCAGAACGCAGGTGCTTAGTGACCGCTGGCTGGAAGGAAATGTCCGAGGTGACATTGTCTTGAATTACCCATAGAAGGGAAGGGAACAGGGTGAGGGACAGTCAAGCTAAATGTTATGCTTCTTGTGTGAGGATTGTGGTTGAAATAAGAGTTGACTCTTAGTGGGATGGCTGATGTGATCCAAGTGTCTGCAGACTTCACTGTTCACAGGAAGTCTGTGAGTGGGGAAGCGTCTTCACAGAGCGCAGGCCTGGGCAGGCAGTTCTCTGGTTGGTTGGCTGCCCTCCTCTCCCCTCATCCCAGTCACTTGTAACTCCCTGTCAGATGGTATGTGTGGTCCCTTGAGAAGTATAATGAGCTCCTTGAACCCTGGGCTGATACAGCTGCTGGGTGGTGCCTATGTTTAATGGGCCCTGGCTCATTTGCCTAGAGCATTAAGATGGCCTAACTCCTGAAAAACCAGTATAGAATCTTATTCACTAATGGCAGGTTGGTGGCGGTGTCTTTAGCGCTCTTCTTCTTCCGAGTTTCTCGTTTCTTCCTGTCGCTCTAGTCAACTCGGATTTCTTTCTCATTTTGGAAATTGACTTCTGTAGGACAGTCGGACCTTTTTAGCACTATTTCCACTTTGAATTTATGTTTCTAGTTCTTCTATAACCAGCTCTGCGCAGTTGGACAGGCTAGCATGCCTCTCTGGTCCTACTCGCCTCACCTAGAGAATGAGCATAATTGGATGTGTTGCTGTGTAATGACCGTTTTCCCCAGCCCCTGAGTGTATCTGGAATGCATTCTGAAGTGATGGTAGAGCCAGCCTTGTCCTCTCGAAGCCTGTAATCTAATGGGAGAGAGAGAGAGAGAGAGAGAGAGAGAGAGAGAGGGAGGGAGGGAGGGAGGGAGGGAGGGAGGGAGGGAGGGAGGGAGGGAGGGAGGGAGGGAGGGAGGGAGGGGGAGAGAGTCGGTAGGATAAAGTTAAGCTTTACCAGGCGCCAGGGCAGCTGCAGTGGTGGGTCACTGTGGGAGATGAGCGTTTGGAGGTCTGAGGGATGGTGAGTAGTTAATCCTGTGAATCGGACGGTGTAGAGGGCATAGGATGTGCAGAGTCCTGGCACAGGAAAAACTCAGCATTTGAAGTGCTGTTAGAAGCTGCCGTTGGTTAGAGAAAGTGTCTGAAGGAGGGGTCCCGACTTGTGGCCCCCCTCCTTCAGACACTTTTTTTCAGTAGCTTCAGCTGGTGTTAGAGTCTAAAGTATCTACCAGCTGCCATCTGGTGAGTGTGACAACTCAGACCGGACTAATCCTGACCCCTTTCCAGAAGATGACTTGTGAAGACAACCCATTCTCTTTTCCTTTTGCCCGAGGGAGGTGGAGAGGGCCTGGCTAGCCTGCTGCTTTGGTCCCAAGGTTAAATGGTAGCGGCCTGCAGCATCTCCAAGTGAAGATGACCAAGAGGTGATTATTGTCCTCTGAAGACTTGCCTCCCTGAACTCTGTACGGTGTGTTCAGGGAGTTCACAGCGTGGTTTGTGTTGACCCAGATGACGATGTTGCCAGGACTGGTCTGCACTGATGGTTTAGTAGCTTGGCTGGGCACAGGTCTCTTTTTCCACCGCACACTTTTATGTGCTAGGTAGCTCATAACTTATGCTCTTCCTCTTCCTGCTCCAGTCACTTGTCACTGTATCCCCTGGTGTCTTCCCCCAGCTGTCCTTTGCCTAGACACCAGGTCCAGAATTCACATTCAGATTTAAAGCCTCAAACCATCTCCAGCCCTTCTGAACCCCAGCAGGAGAGGAGGACACTGCATTCATTTGCCGTCTTCTGAAGTTCATGGCCTCCCTCCCACACAGGCTATGGGAAGTGGGAAAAGCCAAATGACCAGGGATCATACCCCAGCGCTCCTGTGAGTGCTGAAAGTGTTCCCATCCTGATCTCTCCTGACCTCTGCCTTGCTGCTTTCACTATGATGTTCTTCATCTTGGGCAGCTGGGCCTTCCCACTAGACTTTAAGAGCTGCCGCAATAAGGGGCATCAGGGGCTGGGGATGTAGCTGAGCGGTAGAGCATTTGTTTAGCATGTGCAAAGCCCGGGGTTGAATCCCCAGTACTGCCAAAAAAAAAAAAAAAAAAACCACAAAAACAAAAAAAAAGGGACGGGAGTGGGGGTGTCAGGTCTGGATAGAGGTTTTCGTGGCAGAACTCATGGGACTTGGGAAGGCTCTTACCCCGTCTGAGCCTCACTTTCCCTCATGGTAGGCTTCTGCCTGGGTTTTCTCCAGCTCAAAGCAGGTGTAGACATAAAGCACAGCGTTCTAAGAGACATTCCTTTGGAAATTTCAGAGCAAAGGGTTGCAGTAACTATCCCAGCTACTGCTTCCCGCATCTTTATCATAGAGCCTTGTGACAGAACTGTATGAAGGAGGGGGAAAACCTGTCAGAAATGAGTGGGAGGCTCTTGTTCTAGAACCTTCGAGAAAAACGATCTCCTTTGCAGAAGATCATTTCTCAGCAGGTGTGCCTGCCCTTAGATGTCAGATGGCACGTCCAATGAGTGTATCAGGTGAATAGATAGAGTCTCATGGAAGAAGCAGTGAGCTGCCCACCCCTCGAGCACATTTCCATTTCAGGCAGTGCTTCGCAGCTGTAAGTTTCCCCCTGATCCAGTGGAGTGACTCATAGTCTTGGTCTTCCCCTCCTCCACCCTCCCCCTCAGTCCTTCTCTCCCCACCTCCCGTGCCTGGGCACTTGGGAAGAAGCAGCACGCAGAAGTGATTCGTAAAATCGGCTCACACCGCAAGTCTGTGAAGTTTAGAGCGAGGTGGACCAATTGCAGCCTCAGCTCTCCTGGACTCGCTGCCGAGTGACCTCTCTGAGCCTGTTGCTCAGTTAGAAACGACCTGGGTTTTGTGACAGCTCACACTGTCTGCTTCACTGTAGACAAACTGGATATTAGTATAGTTTCCCAGGAGTGTCAGGTTTCTTTTCCAAGGAAATATTATTTTACCTACTTTTTCTTTTTGTCTTTTTTTTTTTTTTTTTTTTACCCAGTCTCTCTTACAACAACAGTACATAAGAAATATATGTGAAATATTTTTAAACACACAGTATCTCATACCCAGATTTATCTCAGGGCCTCACTAAAGAACGATGACATGAAACATGCTTGCATTCCACAAGTCAGCGTGGTTCAGGGGCAGCGCAGCTGTCTGAGTTAGTGTAAGTGTAATAGGCTAGACTCAGCAATTACCCAGTTTACAGCAGCTCTTTACCTACTTCTTAGTCGTGTGTTTATTTCTCAGCCCCGCCTGAGTCCTCATAACACAGCTGTCATTCTTTGAAGTAGCGTTTTTTGCTCGCAGCGTAAGGGAACCAGTGCTTTGTAATGGATGATATCATCTGTCCTGGGGTGGACGTTCGCCACACTGATCTCTCTTCCTCCTTCGCTCTGTTCCTCTTTGATTCTCTCCTCTACACTCTCTTCCTCCTTCCCTTCATTCTGCACACCTTCCGTCTTTACTACTTGTCTCCTCCCTCCTCCACTCTCTCCTTCCTCTACCCCTTCCCTTTTTCTCTTCCTTTCTTCTTTTTGGTTTTTCAAGACAACGTTTCCCTGTGTAGCCCTGACTGTCCTGGATCTCACTCTGTAGACCAGGCTGGCCTCGAACTCACAGAGATCCGCCTGGTTCTGCCTCCCAAATTAAAGGCGTGCGCCACCATTGCCCGGCCCACAGAACTGGTTTTAAAAGAGTTCCAATAAGACCAATTCATTAATTTGTTTTGTAATCCAGGTTGCCTGGCACTGAACTGCTTTGGTAGATCATGAACTCCTTGCTGTAAGGAATATAAGACATTGTCTTTTTCTGTGCTCAGGAGCTCCGTTCTCACTATTCTTGGTTTTTCCTTTCACATCTACACTTTACTGGGGCCCTCTGTTTTAAATCTTTTCCCTGTATTCTTGCTCATCCTAACTTTTAAAAAATTACTATTGCGAGGTATTTTGATACTGAGATATATTTGTTTTATCAAGATACTGAGATATATTTGTCTCTGTTTTGAGTTAACTGTGGCTTCACACATGGTTGTGAGAATGAATGGGAGACAGCCAGGACCCTTTACCAGCTGTCTTATGGTAGAAGCATCATGTGAGATTGCTGCACAGTGTCACAGCCAGGGTGTTGACATGGACAGCATCTTGACAGGAAACAAGAACCCTTATGCTTTGGTGGGAACTCCTTCTCAGGTGCTCATCATGTCCCTTCTTCATCGTTGACACTTTTACGCTCCTTGCTTTTTTCACTGTTGAATTGCTTTCTTAAAATATTTGTTTGGGGGGCTGGAGAGATGGCTCAGAGGTTAGGAGCACTGGCTGCTCTTCCAGAGGTCCTGAGTTCAATTCCCAGCAACCACATGGTGGCTCACAACCATCTGTAATGAGATCTGGTGCCCTCTTCTGGTCATACATGCTGTATACAAAGTAAATAAATAAATCTTTAAAAAAAAAAAGTTATAAAAAAAATATTTGTTTGTTTGTTATTTTTATGTGTATAGGTGTTTTTGCTTGCTTGCATGTCTGTGTACCACATGCAAGCCCTCAGAGGCCAGAAGAAGGCATCAGATCCCCTGGAACTGGGGTTAAAAGCAGTTGTGAAGTCTCTCTGTGGGTGCAGGGAATCAGACCCCAGTTCTCTGGAAGAACAGCCAGCGCTCTTAACTGCTAAGCATCTCTCCAGCCCAGCTTTTTTATTTCTCGGCCCAAGAATTTAGCTAAATCAAGAGACCTACAGAGTTTGTCCTTTATTTGGACAGCTGGCCAAATTTTCACTTTGTCGGGGCTTCTAGAAGGGCCATTTCTTTTCTAATAAGTGTCATTTGGATAACTCAAGGTCACTTTAAAATTTGTAAGAGGACGCGGACTGTTGTGGGTGCCACTTGCGTCAGCTTCAGGCAGGTCACACCGGGGCTGGTATGGCACGAGTCATTTATGACGTGAGGGTCCTAACCCAGTATCCTCCCCCCAAAGGGCAGTTCTGCACAGAAGACGTGGACGAGTGCCTGCTGCAACCCAATGCCTGCCAGAATGGCGGCACCTGCACCAACCGCAATGGAGGCTACGGCTGCGTGTGTGTGAACGGCTGGAGTGGAGACGACTGCAGCGAGAACATCGACGATTGCGCCTTCGCTTCCTGCACGCCGGGGTCCACCTGCATCGACCGCGTGGCCTCCTTTTCCTGCTTGTGTCCAGAGGGGAAGGCAGGTAAGGCCAGCGGAACGACAGAGCTGGAGAAGGGACGGGTGGAGGAGGCGTCTCGTCCATGTGGCACCTGGGTGTCCTGTGTGTTGCAGTCTGAGGGGACCGTTCCGTAACGCAGTCTGCTAGTCAGAGGCTAGCTGTGTTCCTGAGGCAGTCAGCTCCACCTGAGTGCCGCAAGACCGTGGCCTGAAAAGCACCTCAGAAATCCAGATTAGATGACTAATCCACGGATGCTCAGAGTCATTTTAAGAAGAAATACCCATTTACTCAGACGAGCGTGTTTCCACCTTGGTGCGTCCGAAGAGTCTCTTAAGGAAAAACTCTTCGGACTGCAGAGTTGCCTTGTTTTCCAGACAGCTGATAGTTTCAGGAGTAGCAGAGCACTGTGGAGGCAGACTCATGAGAAGAAAAATCACCGGGCAGCCAAGAAAACCTGCAGCCCGACCTTTCCCAGAGCCACACCTCCAGCTCTGGGGAAGAAGGCTTGGCCAATTGCAGACTGGAAAATCCGGTTCCCACCAGAACCTTGCAGAGCAGGAAGCCTAATAGTATGGCCTCCTCCCTCCTCCACTTCCACAGGTGTGGGCTCTTGACAGGTCATTTCTCCCCCCTCTGCACCTGATCCAGGAATGCTGAGGTGATTGGCTGGGTGCCGGAGGATAGACAGATGAGGTTCAGTTCTGAGGCTAGTCAGATGCCAGTGAGCCTGTGCGCATTAGGTACCGTGACACTGGAGATGGAGGATGCCGGATAAAACACAGGAAGCATGGAATGCTTGACACATACTTACATGAACATTTTTTTATGTTTATTAGAAATTCAAATTTGACACATACTTACATGAACATTTTTTTATGTTTATCAGAAGTTCAAATTTAACTGGACATCTGCTATTTTTGCTGGCTAATTCTGGTATTCTCTACAGGATATCTTCATTTTCCTGTGTTCCTCCTCTTGGAGGAGCACTCTAGCAGAGAGCTCCAGTCTGAGCCCAGGTTGTGTGCAGCAGCTGAGGGCTGTGACATGTCCCTAATGTAGGAGCAAATGAAGGGAACATTGCCTCCAGATTGTGATGTTAAAAATTTGGTTCTGCTTTCGATGAAGAAAAAGCTTTTCTCTAAAGAGGTTTGTGTGTCTTCTTTTTGCTCTATCCTGAGATAGGTCTCCTGTGTCATCTGGATGATGCCTGCATTAGCAACCCTTGCCACAAGGGGGCGCTGTGTGATACCAACCCCCTGAATGGGCAGTACATTTGCACCTGCCCACAGGGCTACAAGGGGGCCGACTGCACAGAAGACGTAGATGAGTGTGCCATGGGTGAGTGCCTGGCATCTTTTCTGGGTTTGGAGGTTGTGTCTGCTCAGCAAGTGTTTCAGTGGGAGTGCACTGTATCACACCTAAACCTTGATTTTTTCCTGTTCCCCCCACACACAGTTTACAGCCATCCTTTCCTGCATGACCATAAGTTCCCTTCTGGGAATTAAATAATAGGGCAGATCCAGACTTGCTTCTTAATAGAGGCTCCTGTGCTGCAGTGATGGCTCTGCTGTTAATCATGTACTGTGCTTGCAGAGGATCCAAGTTCAATTCCCAGCACCCACGTGAGGCAGCTCACAATTGCCTGCAACTCTAACTTTGGGGGATATGACCTTATCTTCGGGCCTCACACACACATACGTGTACATAACTAATAATATATAAATAAAATTAACATAAAGTCCTACCTTGGTAAGAGGTTAAAAAAAAAAAAAAGAACATCACAAGGTAAGAGATCACTCTAGTAATTTCTTTTTTATAAATTAATGAATAAACCTGCAAACAGAGTGATCTTGCTTCAAGTGTTGTAACTTTCAAACTGTCCTCTAATCTTCACATTGGTGGAGACTCTGGCAAGAGCTTAGTCCTGGTAACTGGTTCTTCTGTATTACAGCCAACAGTAATCCTTGTGAGCATGCAGGAAAGTGTGTCAATACAGATGGTGCCTTCCACTGTGAGTGTCTGAAAGGCTACGCAGGGCCTCGCTGTGAGATGGACATCAACGAGTGTCATTCAGACCCCTGCCAGAATGATGCCACCTGCCTGGATAAGATTGGAGGGTTCACCTGTCTGTGCATGCCAGGTAAGTAGGGCCAGCTGTGCTGACAGAGAACTCGGTGATTCCATGCCCTGTGCCAGCTTGTGATTCCCTTTGCTGACTGAGCAGAGTCAGGACTGCCATGCAAGCTCTTTAACTGCAGAGTAAGAGACTACTGGGGTAGTTAGAGCAGAGCAGACCAACTCAAACCAGACCACCATGTCAAACCCCAGCGTCACCCACTGGAAAACCTCAGAAGCAGTTTCCCACTGGAATCCTCTAAACAGCAAGTTTCCTGATCCTCCGATAAATTACATGCACCATTGCATTTCATTCATAGAGTTAGACTTTAGCCACAGTTGTGCAGGCACTTGTCACTTACCCAGAACGGGGACACTGGCTTAGTTGGGTCCTGGGGCTCTCCTGCAGGGTGCATTCTTGGCTCCTTAGAGGACGCAGATAGGATGAAGTGATAGCAGAGGTGAGCTGTTCTGTCTAATAAGGGATGGCGGCACTCTAGCCTTGGGAAGGGGGCCTTCCTAATCCTGACCTGCACCCCAAGAGCACCAGTTCAGCTGGTCTTTAGGAAGAGAGTGGGGGGCAGTTTCCAGGAATTAGAAATCGGTCAGAGAATGTGGGGAGTCTTTGTTTGCATGCTGTTTCACTGGTGTCCTGGGGGTAACCCATGCATCAGTCACTTTTCTTTTCACTGTGGTGAAAAGAACCCATTAAAGGCTCACAGGCAAGTCAGTCCTTCATGGAAGAAGAAGATGTGGGGAGGGTGTGTGGTGATGGCTCCTCACAGTTTGGTGGATCGGGAAGCAGAGATAGATAACAGGACCAGAAGCAAAGCTAAGCTGTTGTCTTCCATTCCCATTGCCAGTCTACCAACTAGGCCTCATGTCACAAAGCTTTCATAGCCTCCTTAAACAGCACCAGCTGGCGACCAGGTGTTCAAATACATGAGCCTGTGAAGGATATTTCACATCTGTAGGGAAACATCCTTGCTCCCTCTTCATGTTGGCGAAGATACTTTGCTGACTGCGGGGACTTTTTTTTTTTTTTTTTTTTTTTTAAATCATAGCAAAGTCCCTTTGTCTTTGAAGAAGTGCTGGTGCTCCTGGGGTTGTAGCCATCACTGCACATTTGTGCTTCCTTGGCTGGAATGCCCCTTTATTTCCGTCTGAACCACATGTGTGGTCCATTTGTGCAGGTTTCAAAGGTGTACATTGTGAACTGGAGGTGAATGAGTGCCAGAGCAACCCGTGTGTAAACAATGGGCAGTGTGTGGACAAAGTCAATCGCTTCCAGTGTCTGTGTCCCCCTGGTAAGTGCCCGCCACCTGCCCCTGGGTTCTTCCAAAGCACCAAGCCAGCTGACCACAGGGAGGGGAGAGAGGGAATGTGTGTGGGCTGTGCATGAGGAAATCATTAAAGTGAGTGCTTGGGGAGAGACTGTGTGTGCTGAGGTGGGAAACTGTTTCAGCCAGTACATCTTCCAAGTCTTTTGTGGCCTGAAGTCCAAGTCTGTTCTTGAATGGCCCCTGACCTCCCTGTCTGTGTCTATATTTTCAGAGTGCTCACACCTCACAGAAGCACAGGATTTTATTTTTTCCTTGTGAGTCATATTCCTAAATCCCAAGACATTTTATCCTATTAAGTCCAGGCAGGCAACATACATCAGATTTTTTTCCAAGGTCCTCCGCCTCTGCTGATGTTGAAGGCATGCCAGCTGACTGCTGTGGCCAGTGGCTTTTCCACTTCCTCTTCAGAGCTAAGATCCTTTTAGTCTGGGGACATTGTTACTAGCTTGAGACTCTTATCTTTCCATAATGTCTCAGTTCCTCTTGCTTCTGGAGATGATCTCTGTGCTCTGAAGAAGCAACTATGGAAACCCCAGGGCCTCTGACCTCCAAACTTTGCCCAGGTGTTCAGTCACCTGCCAGGGAGAGTCGTCTGTTTGGTGACACATTGGCATACGCTCTGCCAGTGGTTGAACCCACTCTTTCATTAAAGGAAGATGGGTGAGTCCTTGATTTGTGTCATTTCTGTGCCTCTTCAAGGTTTCACGGGACCAGTGTGCCAGATTGACATTGACGATTGCTCCAGTACTCCATGTCTGAATGGGGCCAAGTGCATCGATCATCCGAATGGCTATGAATGCCAGTGTGCCACAGGTAAGCATCAGCCCACTCTCCGTCTCTTGGGAGCTCCCTCTGCCAGGGGAGTGACTGTCTTTCCACTAGCTGCTCATTGTTAGAGCATAAAGGAGTTTCACTCTAACAGTCAGGGCAGCTCATGCTAGAGAGCTTTTGCTGCAGACTTCCTGCTGCCCTTACAGTACCCCCTGGAGCACCTGCCTCCTTTTCGACGTCACAGTGGCTCTGCCCACATGTCGAGCTGGTGTCTGTGTGTTTATGGGGGGGATCTGGGCAGCAGTGAGCTTCTAGCTGTCTTCACTGATTCCTTAGGAAGAGAATTCTAGAAGAAAGCTGCCCCTCACCAAGGCTCTCTGCAGGGCCTGGCTTTTGTCTCCTGAGCAAGGCCTTTATGCAGTGCAGAGGTTTTCTGCGCCCAGGATGCAGGTGTCCTTGAGAGTAGGCTGTGACTGACAACAACCAACTCATGATTTGATTCTATGTTCCAAGAAGATTTGGTCAAGTAGATGTACATTTCCGGGCTTGGGCCATATTTCTCACTTGGGAGTGGGTTTCATTAAGGCAAATGGCCACTTTTGGTACAAAAGTATACATCAATGTAGAGAAGGTCTAGAAATTTTTAGAAAAGGAAACTTCTTACTTTTTTGATTATTTGAGACAGAAATCAGGACTGGGGACTGGAGAGATGGCTCAGTGGTTGAGAACACTTGCTGCTCCTGCAGAGAACCTGGGTCTGGTTCGTAGCACTTACATAGTAGCTCGCAACCATCTGTAACTCCAGTTGCAGGGGATCTGATGCCCTCTTCTGGCCTCTGTGGGTATCAGACACAGACATGGTGCACATGCATACATACAGGCAGGCAAATACTCAAATAAACAAAGTCATGAGTAGAGTCACAACAGGAGCTAGAAAACAGGTTAGCGTAGAAACATTGTGCACATGATTTCTATCTCAGAAAAGCAGACTTAGCCCCACAGGTGTCCAGAGTGCTGATGCTTCTGCCATGAGTGAGGACACCCCGCTGAGCTGCGTTTTCTTCTTAGAAACCATTGCCAGGCTTTGTCTCCACCAGCCAGCTTCTGTGGAGTGTGACTTCACAGAAGTGAGGTTAAGCTGTAGACCTCATGTTTGAAAGGAACAGGAGGGCTGGTGAGATGGTGGGATGGGTGAAGGCATTTCCCCACAAGCCTGAAAACTTGAACTTGACTCCCAGACCCCATGGAGCAAGGAGGAAACTGACCCCCAAAAGTTGTCTCCTTACCTCCACATAAGGTACACACCCACAGCACCCGATTAAAAATAATAAATTAAAAAAGGGAAGTGAGATGTCCTGAGCCTTTTAGGAAGAGGCAGGACATGGATCTAGTTATAGCTCAATTGTGGGAACTCTTATTTCATTGTCTTTCAAATGGTCACAAGTGGGTAATTCGTTTTATTTAATGAGTATTTATTTAGATACTAGTAGCATAGTACTCTTGGGAGGGGGGCTGTGAGACTCCATCTCTGTGCTCCAGAGTCAGAATTGGAAGATAGAATTCATGAAACCATAGTCAGCACCTGTGTGTGGGAGGAAATATGTTCAGACACAGACATACAAGGAGGATGTGTGGAGCACTTTCCCCTGAAGCCCAGGGCCCGTGAGGCTGGGAGGACGGCTGTGGACCCAGGGCTCAGGCACAGGGCATTCCAGTTCTGCAAACTCCCGAGAATCTTTGAGCGTGGGTCCCCAAGCTTGAATTCTAAATCAAACAGGCAGTTCCCGCTGCCCAAGGCCAGCTGTGGAAATCGTTCTAGATGTGAGATGTACAGGGTAAAATGGACACACTGCCTTTGGGGGTCGACACAGCGTGTTTCCTGGTTTTGAAGACCCCTCAGTAAACCCCCTTCTGCAGGTTTCACTGGTGTGCTGTGTGAGGAGAACATCGACAACTGTGACCCAGATCCCTGCCACCATGGCCAGTGTCAGGACGGGATTGATTCCTATACCTGCATCTGCAACCCTGGGTACATGGGGGCCATCTGCAGTGACCAAATTGATGAGTGTTACAGCAGCCCTTGCTTGAATGAAGGACGCTGCATCGACCTGGTGAATGGCTACCAGTGCAACTGCCAACCGGGTACATCAGGTAGGACACTCCCTCCCTTCTCCCCTCCCTCCCTCCCTCCTTCCCTCCCGAGCTCTGGGGTCTTTTCTCTGACATCATCAGTCTTAATGTGTCAGCTTTCTTCTAGCCCTGTGTCTGGTGGGGCCTTGGACACTTCAGGCCAAGTTAAGGGAAGGGAACACTTTGCCTCACACCGTGGTAGTTGCGAAGTAGGACGCCAAGGTGCCAGCTCTTTTTCCAGGGCTCCTGGGTGGCTGCCTGAACCTGGAAGGGTTCTGCTGGCTAGATGCGGGCCAGCTCTCTCTTAATCAGGAGTTCTGCAGTCATTTCGTCAGGCAGCAGCATTTTGCAGGTTTCCCTGGATTCCATTTTACCTTTTAGGGGAATGATGAACACAGCTGTAGCTACTAGACAGAGAAATACTGTGTTCAAGATCAAAGGAAAATGTATTAGTGGAAGATTAACCAGTGTGAGCCTTTTTGAGCAGGGAACCTGCCAATACACAGGGTGATTTGTTGGGGACTCATCCTGGACTTAAGGAAGTTGGCCTATGGAGGGGGCAGAGGTAGGGGAGTGGGTAACTGCCCTGATTTTATTGTGTTCCTTCTAATCCATTTCTTCAAACTTGTCAAAGGCCCTGGTCTACATCCAGGGCCTCACACATGCCAAGTTTGAAAACAAAGTCCTTTTTGAATTGCTCAAGCATACGAAAAACATCCCATGCCTTCACAGCTGAGAATGTGGGCCCCCTCCCCACATTTAGATAACTCCCTCAAAGGGCTGAATAGAGCTTTGTGAAACCTTCCAAAAGCAATTTGCTTCCGGGCTGGTCCCCAGACATGAGAAATTGCAGTACGAAAGAAATGTGAGAGATTTACAAGCAGCTGAATGGATGCCTGTAGAATGGAGGGGCTGTTTTAGGCTGCCGTCTTCCTCATTGTGACAAACATCACTGGCAACCTGGCGAGTGGTGGGTTGGCAGGGACTTCTTTTCCTCTGGGCTTATATCCTTGTGCCAGAGTGTATCAGGTAGACTTTCCTTCGGGGGCCAGAGGCAAGAAGTTGCTATTCACGGTCTGCAGCGGGCAGCATGCAGAGGAAGGCCAGACCCATTGCTGCAGCTGTTCGAAGAAACAGAGCAAAGAGCTGCAGGCAGCATACAGAGTTGCTGGTCTGTAGCTAGTGGAGAGGAGCTGGCATGTGCCGGGAACCTGGCTGCAGAGTCCATTCAGGAGACATTGTTGGTAGACTTGTCGAGGAGGAATTTCTGATCCAGGTGTCAGACAGTCACTGTTGGTAGCTTGATGTCTGGGAGGGATCATCACAGCTTGGTAACCGTCCCTGTCTGGATGCTTAAAGGGAGAGAGGCTCAGAGTCACCGTCGGCCCCTTTCTCAAAGTCTGTGCTTTTATGATAAACTACTGAAGTGATGAGTTCCTTTGGGTTTCAAGTGACCCCAGCATGGCTTGTTCTAGCATAAAGAATCGTTAAGAACAGCCAAGCAGACAGTCCAGCAGCGGCATAGCAGCCTCTTACAGGCTGCAAGAAACAATAGAATCACAGAGCTCGGGAGGGGACCGCATGCGCAGGGCAGCTGCAGACCTGCAGTCTCAAAGGGCAGGTGTGTGAGTAGGGATGCTCGTGGCCCAGCTTCATCAGGTGAACCATGAGCCCAGGGCTAGAGCTGCATTGGCATGCTGGGGCTTCATGGAACTGTCTTCATAGATTGAGGGCTGAAGGCTAGAAGGATCTCCTTGTGTACAGGAGTATAGACGCTAGTGTCTCATTCATGGTTAGTGAGGTTAGCCTCATCAACACGGAAAGACTGCATGGCATTCTGGAACTAGCACAGAGGTGGTCATTATTGATAAATATTTGATCCACCTACAGGTAATACAGTTTGTGAGTGAGTCAGCATGGTGACATCAGGTCTAGAAGTTTCACCTGCTTATATTCTTACTATGAGTTTTTATTTTTAGACTTTCTATACCACAGGTAGTCTATGGTACCCACAAAGCTTTCTCAGATGCATGTTAACTAATGTAATAGGAGTGTTGCCTTATATTATCATTATGTAACCATGGCAACAATAAAGATCGATGTACCCCTGCTGTTTAGTTACTGATATCTACCAAGCTCATGTAAATGTAGGCAAACCGTCACTCATCTGCAGAGCAGGCCAGGAGCCAAGCATCACAAGATGCATCTGGAGTTTTGTCTCAGTACCCACAGTAATCACCAAGCTTAAGGTGATAGATACAAGTTCTAAAAGTTGAATTCAAAGCTCAAATTTTATTTCAGGTGCAAAATACTATCAGCTATTTTACTAAATATGATAGGTTTATTTCCTTCACTTAGCCTTGATTTACGTGTTGAGGTTTGTTTGTTTGACTGAAGATGGGATTCTGGGAAGAATGCTGCTGTGTCAGCTCACAGGTAAAGCTGTGGCTGCCTCTCCTGGCTCTGATGCTTTCTCTGTCTGAGGGCTGAGAGTTAACAAGTTATAAAGTGACAAATTTTAACCTCTTCACCGAAGCTGTTTGTAGGTGAACCAGACACATATCTGTTTGGCTGTGGATGTGTAGATATGAGTATACAGTTGGGCCCTGCTGCCTGGATCTTGTCTAAGATGCTTTCAATTTTACCTATGTTGCCTTTGTACAGTTACCATGACAACAGACTAGAAGGGACAAATAATGGCTCAGTATGAGTAGTCCAGCCCTCTTGGCTTCTCAGTCCTGGATTCTATGGACTGTACTTGGCAAAGCATTGCTTCGTTCTGTTAGGACTGTCTGGATCCCCTTCAGACTTCTGACCGCATAGCACCATGGACGGAAGTGCTGGCATTCCTGTGGTAATACAGAATCATTTCTCTGGGGCTCTTTTACAGGTCTTAATTGTGAAATTAATTTTGATGACTGTGCCAGCAACCCTTGTATGCACGGAGCCTGTGTAGACGGGATCAATCGTTACACTTGTGTCTGCTCCCCAGGATTCACAGGTAATACTCCTTGCGTTTGGAGAGGGCCCCTTTTAGCCCCATCGGGTTGGGAAAGGGGCCCCTAAGTGAAAATCACCTTTCCACCTGTCTCCTGTTTCTCAGCATCTCTGAAAGGTTTGCGATCTGCTTCTGTACTTCTGAACCAGTTTTCTGTTTCCAGACCTTTCCTAAATGCAAACACTGGATTTCCTTTAGCGTTTTCAGGCCACATGTTTCTTGCTACTTGAGAATTCCTAGCAGACTGTAACTTTCCATCACTGTGCTTGAGTTAATGCCTCCAAAGCCACCTTTGTCTCCCTCCATGCAGTGGCCAGTGCTTCTGTAAAGCTGCGTCCAAGGTAAACGTGCATGAGAACACTGACTGCTTACCCTGGGGTCCTGCCTCTTCTGGGAGCCTGTTTGGGGAGGGCATAATTTGAGGAGACCACCCAAATTTGGCTAGAATAAGAAAGATCTTTTTGCCCATGAAAAGAAAGTACATTAATATTGCATTGTAACTCTTCCTTAAGTGTGAACCTCTAGAGAATTTGCGCTTGTGCCCATTGGTGAAATGCAATCCACACATTTCTCACTTCTTTTTCCTTGTTATTGTTAACTTTGTCATTTACTTTTCTGGTAAAATTGCTGTTGAGGCTCCAGAGGAAGCCTAGGCCCTCACTGACACCTAAGTATGGTAAAAAGTCCCATCATGGGGATACACTCTGTAGTCCACTCTTTCTAGACAGTACCACACACAAGGAGGCATATATGATATTATCCTTCAGTTATTGCCATATAGGCATCTGCTCTCCAGGTGAGCAGCCCACTTCAGAGCTTTTAGCAGAGTCTAAGGACATCCAGGGCCAGGTGAAGAGAATGCCTGCTGTTCACTAGCTGGGTACCTAGTTTCTCTATGCCAGTGGTATGACCTCGACACTTGACAGGAACGTTTTGTGGCTCCAGCAGACCTCAGTTCTTCCTGGTCACTGAGAAGCCAGAGTGGTGGAGGTCCCATGCCTCCCACCCACTGAGGTAGCCCGGTGAACCTGGGCATCCTGAAAGCTGTTCTCCTAGATCCAGTGGGAGCTGACTAAAATACACAGGCCAGTGGGAATGAAGCGTGGTTGAAATTGTAGCAGGAAGAGAAGGCTCAGTTTGTATGAACAACTTACTCCGAGCTAGGGACCAAGTTGACTGTCTTGGTCTGGTATTGAGAGGCCAGAGTGGAGAGGCAGAGTGGTGTTCCCAGTGCCCTGCAGCCAGGGTTTTGCCCCAGGCATCTGACCCCAGAGCCCAGGCTCATTCCCACTGCACTGCCGAGGAGGGGCCGTTGTGGTTTCCTTTGGGATTTATGTAAGGTTTCTCACTGGACTTAGTGTTTTAAATGTCAGTGAATCATATTCTCTCTGTTTTTAACATTCAGCAAATCAACAGGGTCAAAGAGGGAGCACATAGGCTAAAAATATTCTAAAATAAACATAAGGTGTAGCATGAAACTACATAACTAAGAGATGGAATGTTTTGGTTACTGGGTGGTGCCCTCTTCTTGGGAACTCTTTTCTGGTCCAAGAGGTTGTTTTGTAAATCTGCTGCTGGAAATGTCCAAGATTCATGAGCAATAACTTTGAGGTTATTTGGGGTTTTTTTTTTTCCTTCTATTTTATTTTAATAATTTCCCCTACCGCTTTCATACAAGCTTTAAAAGATCCAGGGAGGCCTTCGCCTCTTCTCTTTTTAAGGAATCCAGGACTGATTCTTGCCTCTTCTCTGTTCCCCCAGGAGCTCTTGGTGCTCTGGTTAGCTGGGAGAAGGTCAGGCATCATGTGATCCTATAAACTCCTTTTCATTTTCCAAAGCCACTCATGGTGTTTGGATTATAGGCCTGGTGGCAGATGCCCATAATCCCAGCTGTTCTGGTTGTCACGAGTCCAATGCCTGCCTGGACCACAGACTGAATTCAAGGCAGCCGGGCAACTTTAGTAAGACCTTGTTTCAAAATGAAAAGTAAGAAACAGACAAACACAAAACAAAAAACAGGGCTCAAGATACAGTTCAGTGGTGGAGTCCTTGCCTAGTGTGCGTGAGGCTCGGAGTTCAGTCCCAAGTTTAAAAAAAAAAAGGAAGGAAGGAAGGAAGGAAAGAAAGAAAAACACAAACCCCAAAACTATCCTCCAGAAAACAAACACAAAGCTCCAACCTCCCCCAAATCTACTGTCTTCCTAAATTCTCCTAATCATCCATTAAAGGAGCTGTTCCGCCCTCAGTTTGGTGAACCAGTGAGCTACAGAGAAAGCACCCGCCCCCCAGCAGGCAGGGACCCTCCTTCTCATCCTTCAGCAGTCATTAGGACAGAAGAAATTCTCAGTACACATTAGCCAATGAGTAGAGCACTCCTGCTCTCCAGCCTAGACCCCAGAGTCCATAATGCAGCATGCTGTTATTCACTAAAGACTGGTTCACTTAGTGTAAACAATAAGAAACACACAGTAATAGAGTGCATAAGTATGGACTTGTGCTAACTCACATCAAGATGACCTAAAGCTTTATTCTGGAAATTGTTTTAAAGGCACATGAGGGTTTGGGGACATAGCTCAGTGGTATAGTGCTTGCAAATCCCAAGTTTTATTCCCAGCACCACACACACACACACACACACACACACACACACACACACACACACACACATACACACACACACAAAGTAGATTTAAAAAGTGAGGTGGCTTATCTGAACACTTGGAAGACTGAGGCAAGACATGTGGAGGAAATGGCAACTATCCCAGACTGTGGGTCTTTACCACAGGAGCCACCAGCAATGGTTCAGAGTGCACGGGAGGCCGGAAGCCTGCTAATGCCTTACTTTAAAGGATATGTCTCTTTCATTTGGAACTTCCTGAACTAAATAAATATCGTGTTACTCTTTTTTAAATTAATTTTTAAAAAAACCTTTCCAACCTGATTCAGAACACTGTTCTTTGAAGTTGATACTTCATTCCTTCATAAGTTTTCACTAGATTTCACTCATGGCATTATAGGGGACAGTTTACTTTGCTAACATTTTAAAATGCTAAACCTCAACTATTGGGACTGTAACAGGACACTGTATGCTTGGTCCGCAGTTTTTATGCCTAAGGCCGTGGTGATGGAGGTTCTAGTAGGTAGTTCTCCTAAGTTCAGCGTGTCCGCTTGGATTTCCTGGACCTCAGCACCAGTGTTCTCAGAGGCTAGAGGGTTTGAACCACACAAACCATGGGAAATGTGCCATCACAGTCTGTGGCAGTGGAGCCTAGAAATCCCTCCCTCTTTTTATGTATTTTTTTTTGTGGGTGCTTATGGAAGCCAGAAGAGGACATTGGATCCCCTAGAGCTGAGTAACGGGCACTTGGGAGCCTTCTAACATGGGCGTTAGCACTCTGGTCCTCAGGACAAGCAGTAAGCCTTCTTAACCACCCAGCCATTTCTCCAGCCTTGGAAATCCTATTTTAACGAGATTTTTGTACATTGCAGCTTGAAAACCACTGGTGTAGATTGGGAGTCACTGACGTGTTTTCTCAAGCATCGGAGGGTAGTGAATGCTTGCTTACAGACTCCTTTACAGAGGAAGAAAATGGGTTAACCTTAGTCTAAGGAATAAAACCAAATAAAACCAAAATAGCTATTCTATCAGTGTAACATTAAACTGAGCAGTCCGTTCATATTCCAGTTAATTGTGATTTGCCATAGATAGAAATGTAAGAAGTTGACTGAGTAAAAACGACGGAATACATGTCAGGCCGAGTCAGCAGACGCACACGGCAGCGCCAGGAGGGTTAGCCGTCTTTGGTGACGTTTGTTGTTCTCCTTAGTGCTTGTGAAGTTCTGAATTTCCAAGGCAGAAGCAGTCTACCTGAGAAACAGCTGCTGTGCTGTTCTGGTGGTGTTCACAGCTTTGCCTCCTTATTGCAAGTGCTCCTGGTGCCTTCCTTGCATGGCATGAAATGCTTTTCAGTGTTATTCCTTGAACTTTAACGCTAGTGCCCTATGGCACTTACAGCCTGCCTCCGTGAAGAGTGTCCGCATATGTGTCTCCTCATTCTAACCCTGTTCCTTGAGGGTTTAAATCTGAGTAACACTGCCCCCTCCCCACAGGGCAGAGATGCAGCATTGACATTGATGAATGTGCCTCCAATCCCTGTCGCAAGGGTGCAACGTGCATCAATGATGTGAATGGTTTCCGTTGCATATGCCCCGAGGGACCCCATCATCCCAGCTGCTATTTACAGGTGAACGAGTGCTTGAGCAGTCCCTGTATCCATGGAAACTGCACTGGAGGCCTCAGTGGGTGAGTAGCTCCGGTGTTGTATTGAGCCTGTTGGCTTCTAAACCCCCTGAAGGAAACACTAGCACAGCAGCGGGAAACTGTCCGTTGGGAACTTGACCTGATACTGAGGTGAAGGTTTTGTTGGTCTTTCGAAGTCTTCCACATTGCTGCTTTGCCCACAGAAGCTAGCCTGTCTTCTCAGACTGACAACTCTCTTGGGAAATAAGGAGGACTGTCTCCTTTACATAGTATTCAGTGAGGATCCTACAGGAAGGTCCAGGCCATTCATGAAGCTAGCAATTGTGTTTTCGATTACAGGATTGAGATTTGAGGGATGTTCTAGATTGACACCCCCACCTCAGCACAACCTGTCCTCGTTCTGGCGGCGTAGCCCTGTGGACTCTGAGGTAGAAGCAGCTCAGCTGACTTTAGACATAGCTGGCATAATGTGTTTGCAGCCTTCCTGCCCTTAGAGTTGTGTGGCCTGTTGATAGGTTTAGGATAAGAGTGACTTAGATGTCAGGAGATGCCATGAACTCTGTCGTAAGACATGCTTGTCATAAAACAGCATGGGTATTGCCACTTCCCAAACCTTCAACGGCTAAAAAAAAGGAGAATGTATTAGAGAAAAGTTTGGTTTTTTTAATGGCTTAAGTCGGATTTCTGATCCAGAATATGCCAACCTTCAAAACACCCTTCCCCAGTTGCCCCCTCCCCAGCTCCCTTCTTCCCAGCTGACCCCTCCCCAGTTCCCCTCCTCCAACTGATCTGATACCACATTTAAGTGTTAATGATGTTTAAATCAGATATTGTATGTATTTCAGGTCTCTTTAGTTTTTTGCCTTTTCTTGCTCAATGCTGTGCTTTCTGAGGCAGGGTTTTAATCAGAACGAAGCATGACTGGCCAGTAAGACTCCAGTCAGCCCTCAGCAAGCCTGAGTGGGCTCTGCTACCGGTCTATTTCCAATGTCTAGATTGCACATTCTGCGCTTTGTTCGTGTTAGTGTTTCCTGCAGATTGGCCTGGTATATTTGACAAACCATTGCTTAGGTTTGCAATTCACCAGTGTCCTAGTGAGCCAGGGAAACACCAGGTAGGTCTCTCTACTGAACATGCTAGATAGATTCATGACTCTCTCCATGTGAACGGTGATGTGAGTACAGACCATAGGAAAATGAAAATGAGGTAACTCCTGTAATCTCTGTAATAGGGAGGCTGAAGCAGGGGGATTACTATGAGTTTGAGGTGAGCCTTGGTTACATAGTGAGTTCCACACCAGCCTGGGCAACAGAGTGAGACCCTGTGCCCAGAATATCAGACAAAACAAAAAGAATTGACGAAACTACCTAGTTTCACCCATCTCTAATGTGTCCCTCATGACTCAGTTGTACCTTTGTACCCGTACAGTAAGCACGCTTATCCTCTTGCAGCTATAAGTGTGTCTGCGATGCAGGCTGGGTCGGCATCAACTGCGAAGTGGACAAAAACGAGTGTCTTTCCAACCCCTGCCAGAATGGAGGAACGTGCAACAACCTGGTGAACGGCTACAGGTGTACATGCAGGAAAGGCTTCAAAGGTGAGCCAAGGCTTCACCTTGCTGCACGCCGCTTGCTCGGTTCCACGACTTTGTTTCCAGTTCTCTTCATTACTCCTGTTTACACATATAGTAAACACACCGAGCAATTAGGATTTCTGAGACACTGGGGGCGTAAAAGCATGAATAGATATCATTCTGCCTTCAGCCTACCAGAGAGGTAGACTGGTGGGACAATAATACTTCAGATGAACAGTTAAGACCCCACTGAGGGGCCGGCAAGATGGCTCTGTGGGGAAAGGTACACGCTGCCAGACAGCCTAAGTTGGAGTGTCCGATTGAAGCTCCCTGGCCAAGGCTTGATTCTATCATAAGTCAGATAGCTTCTTGGAAGTGGAGTGAAAACATGGTACTTACTGTTGCTGGGTTCTCTGGACCTTCCCAGCAAATTCCTACTCATGGCTATTCTGGATACCCAGTATCCTGTGGTCTTCTGGAAAAATACAGAGCAGAGGAATTATAGCAGAAAAATAATCTCAAAATTACTTTACTGTCTGTCTTTGTGTTGGGCTGTTTGACGTTTCAGTCTGTTCTAGAACTACGCGATTTGATTACAGATGATTATCCCTAACTCCGAATGGGAGTGTTTCAAAGTTAGGAACTTTTTGAACACCAACAAGAAATAAAAGTTCAGGAAACTTTATTTCATATACAATATTACTCTAACATATTGTATTAAATATGTGTAAAAGGTATATTGGAAATATAATCACATCCCCTAAGTAGCTCATCATCTATTTGTAAGAATCTTCTCTCTATCCAACCCCTGAAAAATCCCAAACGTTTCCAATGTTGTCTCAGCGTTTCTATGGCTGTGATGAAACACCATGACCAAAGAGCAAGCTGGGGAGGAAAGGGTTTGTTTGACTTACACTTTACATCACTGTTCATCACTGAAGGAAGTCAGGACAGGAACTCAAGCAGGGCTGGAACCGGGATGCAGGAGATAATTCAGAGGCCATGGAGGGGTGCTGCTTACTGGCTTGCTTCCCCTGGCTTGCTCAGCCTGCTTTCTTATAATATGCAGGACCAGCAGCCCAGGGATGGCCCCACCCACCATGGGCCAGGCCCTGCCCCATCAATCACTAATTAAGAAAATGCTTGCCTACAACCCAGTCTTATGAAGGCGTTTCTCAATCGAGGTTCCTATCTCTCAGATGACTTCAGCTTGGGTCAAGTTGACATAAAACTGTCCAGCACAGATACTAACTGTTTCCAAAAAAGGATACTCAGGCAGTACCAAACAAATTTATGAGCTTCTACTTCAGACATTAATGTTCTGGTATATTGTATCATATTTACCAAGATACTTGTAGATTCAAAAGCACTTTCATTTTTTTTAAAATCTCATTGGAACTTACTTATCAGTGACCCAGTGGAAAATGAGAATATAACATCGAAACCTGTTCAGTGAGCTGTAGACACCATTTTGCCCAGGCCTCTGTCTTCCTGCCCCCCCTTCTCACGGTGCTCTGGCATTTCTGTTGTTAAGGGTCTGTGTGGGCCATGCTGAAGGTGCAAAGGTGGGCGATATCTGGTCCTGCCTCATCCCCTCTTACTGTTACACTGTTTTCTCCCTATCTTTAGTGGGAATAAATGTCCTGCCTTGAATTAGGAGAAAACTCTTTCTAAGGCTCCGAGCCATAGCTTTCTGATAGTAGAGACTACACCACAGGTGGAAGAGTGGACACCTTTCAGAGGCTTTCCTTATGAGTTTTCCCCTACTCTGACCAGAAAGGGCCCATGTGTAGACACACAGCAGCAAGCTTTTCAGCCATAATGAGTTCTTGGTCCGTTGTGGAGAACTCACTGTGTTTGGAGGGGCATTAGGCCTCCAGGCATTCCCTTCACAGTTCTGACCTTCCACTGACTGGTTTTTCTTTTACCATTGTCATTTCTGCGACATCTGATTGTCACCAACCACTAAGAGAACTGGTCGGTACTTGAGGTAATAAGAGGCTGACAGTTTTAATGTGTACACATTTCCCCCTTCTCCCCCTACAGGCTACAACTGCCAGGTGAATATTAATGAATGTGCCTCAAACCCCTGTCTGAACCAAGGAACCTGCTTTGATGACATCAGTGGCTACACTTGCCACTGTGCATTGCCTTACACAGGTGGGTGCTGCAGATCAGCAGGGCCTGTGCATTGCCTTACACAGGTGGGTGCTGCAGACCAGCAGGGCCTGTGCATTGCCTCACACAGGGGTACTGCAGACCAGCAGGGCTTGTGCATTGCCTCATACAGGGGGTGCTGCAGACCAGCAGGCCTGTGCATTGCCTTACACAGCGGGTACTGCAGACCAGCAGGGCCAGAGGGGGATGCAGGCCCAGTGCTAGGCAGTGCAAGCACCTGAGTCTCAGTCACTCAGGTCAGTGATGCTGCTTTGAGGACCCAGTGTCTAGTGGCTTGTGGTCTCACGAGCCACATCTTGAGCTTTGCGGAAGCATGGTGGCAGTGAAACAGATTGTTTTATTTATGTTTTTTGGTGTTTTTTTGGTGGTAGTGCTTGGGGATTGATCCCCGGGCCTTATGCCTGCTAGGCAAGGGCTCTATTACATCCTCAGTGTTGTAGTGTTTGGTTCTTTTAAGTTATATATGTCTTGAACCTGGCACCAAGTTGGTTCAGTGGTGTCCATCTTTTTGACATTTGACGTGATACTGTGGAGAAAATTCCTGGTAATACGTTTTTCTTTCTGCGTACAACATTTTGGGATGACTGTTAAAGTTGATTTTGTGGTAACTTGACTTCAGAAACAACTGAGTGGACCTGCGAGATGCCTCAGTGGGTAAAGGCACTCGCTACCCGCCATTAGGGTTGAAAGATTGAGTTTACAATTCATCTGCTAAAAACCAATATGATTTACAGACATAGCTTGATCCCCTTTTAATGAAATCATTTTTATTTCTTTTAATTTTCCTCTAAGTTTGCGCTCAGTACACCAAGGCAGGAAGCATTCATTGGTGGGCAGATGTCAGCATCCCATTGATAGTAGAGGTTGCCTGGCAACCAGCTGCTTCCTGTCAGAGCACCTCTGAGACTGAGCTGAGTCCTCTGGGGGATGAAGAGCCAATCTTATTGGATTGGTGCCGCTGTCCAAATCTATACAGCCAGCCCCAGTGGTAACATCAGGGGTAGTGGCCCAGCAAAGGCTGAGGGGTCACTCTGTTCCAGTAAGGATTGACAGTGAATTTCTTATTTCACTGCACTTAATCCACAGAAATCCTCTGTGAGTCATGCTGCCCTAATCTTCTTCTTATTGATGAAGAAGATTCAAAGAGAGAAATGATCTGGCTGAGGTCAAAGGTTAGCTGCATTGGGCCAAGATCGAAAGGACCAGGGGTCTTCTTTCAGATTCTGGATTCTCTTCCCCTCTGCTGTAGACTGGGATCCTGAGCACATCTGGGTTTACAGTCTCAGGACACCCTCTTTTCCTTGGGTGACTCTTTACCACCGACTGTCATTTGCTTTCCAGGCAAGAACTGTCAGACGGTGTTGGCTCCCTGTTCTCCAAACCCCTGTGAGAACGGTGCTGTCTGTAAAGCGGCACCCAATTTCGAGAGCTTCACCTGCTTGTGTGCGCCTGGCTGGCAAGGTAACGTTGCCGAACACTACATTCCGAACTTTGAATAAGGCGAGCGGGTCCTCGGATGACACATGGGGTGACGTGGGAGGCCCTAAGCCTGTGAAGTCTGTAATCTTTACACAGGAGTTGCTAGCTGGAAAAGCTCACAACACCTTCCCAGTTTTCGTCTTCACAGTCCTCCGCTAGCTGAGACACTCCAACCCTAGAGTTTAAAGTTAGGAATAGCAGCTGGCAGGAATTTCTCAGGGACATAGACACCTTTCAGGGACCCCCTATGTAAGTCAGGTGCCTGTTGATCAGTTGTATCCAGCCCACCCTCAGCTCATGCTGCCCTGAAACTCATTCCTACCTAAGCTCACACCCTTGCCTCGACTCTTGTGGGAATCATGTTCCAAAGATTGGCTGTTCATTGTCCCATGTTTCTAGGTCAGCGATGTGCAGTTGACATTGACGAGTGTGTCTCCAAGCCGTGTATGAACCATGGCCTCTGCCATAACACTCAGGGCAGCTACATGTGTGAGTGTCCTCCAGGCTTCAGTGGTATGGACTGTGAGGAGGACATCAATGACTGCCTTGCCAGTGAGTACACCTGTCCCTGAGCAGCGTGCTCCCCCAGGGAGAGAAAACTCGGAGGGAGGGAGGCGTGCAGTGTAGACCGTGCCCCTCACAGTGACATCAATGTACCAGACGTTAGTAGTTTAGAATCTTCGTTTTGAAGCTACTGTCTTTAGGAATTAAAGTAATAGAGTCTGTTGTAAGCATTTCTCTACATTTTAATTTCTGACACAGTAAGGACAGTGCTGTGTAGCTTTGGGAGAACACAGACTTTTGAAGGGCAGTAAACATAAGAAAAAAAACCTACAAGTATTTTAATTGTACAGTTCATCCACTTTGGGCAAAATGAAAACCCAAACCATCAACCACGGTGAACATATTTGTTCCACCGAAAGCCCCTCCACTGCTTTACCTTCCGTTCCGCTTCCTTGTCCCAGTCAGCCACAGACCGGCTTCTGTCTCTCTAGATGAAGGAGTGCCTTTAACCTCTGTATACAGATGCAGCTCTCGTCAGGCAGGCAAGGGGACGAGGCTCTTGTCAGTCAGAATGTATTTCAACTGGTTCGTGTTTTCACCCCTGGTTTCTGCTACATTGTCTCCTCTGTTGCTTTCAGCCTTCAGTGCTGGGCATCAGAAGTTCACAGATCCCAGGCCTTTTTGGTTTTGAAATGTTCACATCTTGGGGATGTGACCCAAGTGGACACATGAAGTTCATTCATGTTTCCATATATATCTTACATGCATAGCCTGTAGGTGTGGATGTAAGCTATATATGAATTCTTTCAGTGCATCTGCAGGTTGACTGACTTGTATTTTCTTTGTACTTTTGGCATGAGGTTGACCCTCAAAGGGTTTCAGATTTTGGAGAACTTTGTATTTTAGACTTTTGGATAATTTTTACCTGTGCTATTTATTGTTTACTTGTTTGATTTTTTTTCCAGTTTTTAGGTATTATAGATAAATATATTATGATGAGAGTGTAGATGTGTGGTTTCATTCTCTGAAATAAACTCCTATGTGTAGAGTGACCTAGCGATACATCACAGCAGTATCTTCTAAGGGACTTGTCCCATTTTCATTCTGTACGGAAGTGCTGGTTAGACTCCATGTCTGGGACACTTGATGCAGTCGGTGGTTTCTGCTTTAGCTCCTGCAACATGTGTGCACTGGCATCTCATTGGCATGGCCTCCTGATGATGCTGCTGACCACCTTGGCACTGTGTGTGCATTGGCATCTCATTGGCATGGCCCTCCTGATGATGGTGCTGACTGCCTTGGCACCTTGTGTGCACTGGCATCTCATTGGCACAGCCTCCTGATGATGCTGCTGACCACCTTGGCACCATGTGTGCACCAGCATCTCATTGGCATGGCCCTCCTGATGATGGTGCTGACCGCCTTTGCCCATGTTCTTTGTCTGTGAGACAATCTTCGAAGGAATTTCCATTTAAGTCTTTTACCCATTTGGAAAACGTTTGTTGGGTTATTTATCTTATTACTTAGTTCATTGTAGTCTAGGTTTAAATCACTGTCAGGCTTTTGCTTTGCAGCTATTTCCTTCAAACACATTGTTTTTCTTTTTGTTTTGAAGGGAAAGGTTTTACTATTGATGACACAGTGTTTGATCATTTTTGTAGTTTATGGTTCACATATCCAAAGCCCCTAAGGTTGCCTCCTCTGTCTTCAGAGTAATATACTTTCTGCTCTTTCCTGAAGACATTGTGTTATGTATAACTGATGTGTACCTCTTCCAAACAGTGAGGCATGGAATCTTTTTTGTTTTTTCTTGACAAGTTTTTAACCTTTCAAAAGTTAGTCTTTTTGAGACTTTTAACTTTTTAATTATTTTAGTTTGGTTTAGATTGAGCTTTGGTAAAATGTCTTTCAAAGATTCCATCTGTCTTGGTTATGTTTCTAGTGCTCTAAAGCTCTATAACCAAAAGCGCCTTGGGGAGGGAAGGGTTTGTTTCGTCTTACCGCTCACAGTCAGTCCGTCACTGAGGGAAGTCAGGGCCGGAACCTGGACACAGGAGCGGAAGCAGAGGCCGTGGAAGAACACTGCCTCCTGGCTTGTTCCCCATGGCTTTCTCAGCCTGCTTTCTTGTAGAACTCAGGAACCACAGTGGGCTGAGGCCCTCCCACATTAATCATTAATAAAGAAAATACATTCACAGACTTGCTACAGGCCAATCTGATGGAGGCATTTTCTTAATTGAGGTGCCTTCTTCACAGATGACCCTGGTTTGTGTGGAGTTGACAAAACCAAAACCAAACCAAACCAACCAAACAAGCAAAACCCCAATAACAACAAACAAAACTGACTAGCACATTATATGACTTACCTGTTTTTAAGTTTTCTGGCAGTGATCCATTCATAATAAGCCTTACTTTACTCTTCATAGCTGTAAGATGTGTGATAATTTTGCTTCTTTTATCTGGGACTGATCATTTACTCCTTCTCTCTTGGGGAAGAGTGTCTGTTTGGGTAGAACGTATTTTCTCACTTGTAGCTCAGGCTGACCCGGAACTCACTGTGCAGCCCATGCTGGCCTCGAACTCACCCCAGTTTCCCTGCCTCACCTCTTTAAAGTCCCATGCTGGGACCACAGAGGGAGCCACCAAGCCTCATGCTTTCCTTTCCTCTTGAACATATGACGGGGTGTGTTAAGTGTCCCTCTGGTAAAGCAGGGCCAGCCTGACCTTTCAGTTCATTGCTTAAGTTTTCATTTCACACTTGTGATGGTTCCTGCAGTTGTGATGTGACCCCTGTGTGCTAGCAGCTGTAGCATGGCTTTCTTGCTCCAATCTCTGTGTCATTAGGTCGCACGGGGTCCCAGCATGATTATAACTCAAAATCTATTGACATTACTGTGAATGGAAGTGTTGTAAGGTTAAGTATGTGATTTTAAAAATAATTTAAAAATGACTCTGTGTTCTGGGGCTACTACTTAAAAGTTAAAAAGAAAAAAGAAGAAAGAGAGACAAGCACAGGAAGGTGATTGATTCATACAATGTTCTTAGAACAGACTGAATACATAATTCTGCTCCCCCAGCCTCCATAAACACGTTTTGAAAATACTAGTTAATATTCCCGATAATGTATGTGTTAAGCCACATAATTGATTTACATATATATAGAGGACCAATGCAAGTTTTGTGACTATTAATTTTATAAATTAATGTTAATGTAGATTAAATTGATCTTGATTATCGAACAGATAAAAATCTTAGGCAAGAGTTAACTGAATTCATTTTTCATAAATAGGGAGTCATGTCAAAATAAATGCAAAGAGGTCAAATATGAAAGTTGGAATTGTGCTCCTTAGGGTATGGTGTGGCCCGGTCATTTGCCTTCACAAGTTGACAGTGAAACCATGCTGCTGTTCTGAGTTCCTCTTTTTGTCATGGCTCAGACCCTTGCCAGAATGGAGGCTCCTGTCTGGACGGAGTGAACACATTCTCCTGCCTCTGCCTTCCCGGCTTCATTGGGGACAAGTGCCAGACGGACATGAATGAGTGTCTGAGTGAACCCTGTAAGAATGGGGGCACCTGCTCTGACTACGTCAACAGTTACACGTGCAAGTGCCCTGCAGGATTCCATGGAGTCCACTGCGAAAACAACATCGATGAGTGTACTGAGAGGTGAGCCAGATGGACCTAGGTCACCAGCGGTTTCCAGGGAAAGGGAGAATGGGGAGGAACCTTCACGGCACAATGCCAGGATTGTAGGGCCAGGACCCACCCGCTCCACAGTCCTCTCTCATTGCTCAGTTTTTGAAAGACATATGATCAGAAAGTCAAAGGTCAGAGGTTGAAAAGCTTAGTGGGATAGACCATCACTTATTTCTTGCCATGGAGCAGAAGAACTGTCAGTTCTGTTCTGTTCTCCCATGGTCTCTTTGTTCCAGTTGACAGTTGACCTAAAGATTTCTCTTTCTTTGGATATCCGTTTCCACTGTTTAAGTAGTTTTTGGAAGGTTTGTTTGATTTTTATTTTTTTATTTTTTGTATTATTTTAGCAATGCTTTTCTTCTCTTTCAAGAAGTCTAAAGTGAAGAGCTACTTAGGAGTTTTCATGTAAAACTGATTGATGTAATGATAAAATATGCTATGTAGAAAACTGCAGGAGAACTGAGTGAAACCTGGAAACCATCACCCTCTTTAGGATTCTAGACAGCTTGTCACTGAAATGCTCCTAAGAGGGCTGGTGGAAAGGAAGTTAGTGCTCACTGTAACCTCTGACCCTTGGTCTAGTTAGGGCCTAGGTATCGGAGTCTCGGAGGTGTTTGTCCCCTAACACTCCAGGTTTCAGCAGCCATCCTTCCCAGTAGCGGGTCAGAGCTGCAGATCACATGGCTAATGTCCTCTCCCGTTCGCTCCTCAGCTCCTGTTTCAATGGGGGCACGTGTGTTGATGGCATCAACTCCTTCTCTTGCTTGTGCCCTGTGGGTTTCACTGGTCTCTTCTGCCTCCATGATATCAACGAGTGCAACTCTAACCCGTGCCTGAATGAGGGAACGTGTGTTGACGGCCTGGGTACCTACCGCTGCACCTGTCCCTTAGGCTACACCGGCAAAAACTGTCAGGTAATCAGCTTCCCTCCCACTCGCCCGGTTCCCCACAGTGGCTGGGGACTCTATCTAGTCTCTAGGCAGGAAGAACCATTCAAAAAGAGAGGACTGTAGATCTCAGGTGGTTCCTGAAATGAATCTGGGCCACCTTGATAGCTAGAAGATTCCAGACTGGTGACACCAGCAATATGATATGGGTTAACAAGCTTGTGGTTGTTTGAAGAGGCTTACCAAAAGCTAAAGAAAAATGTGGCCGACAGCGAGCACACACCTACCTTTTACAGTAGAAGGACAGGGAGAACGCTGTGGTAGCTTCTCGTTGTTAGATTCCTGAGAAAAACAACTCTAAAGGAGCTTGCTTTGGGCTCGTGGTTTAGAGATTTCAGGCCATGTTGGCTGCTTTTCCTTATGGGCCTGAGACAAGGGTAAGTGTCATAGTCACAGGAGCTGGTGTAGGAGTCTTTTCACCTCATGGTAGCCATGAAGCAGAGAGAGACAAGGAGAGGAGGATGGGAAGGAAGGAGGAAGGACAGAGGGAAGGAGGGAGGGAGGGAGGGAGGGAGGGAGGGAGGGAGGGAGGGAGGGAGGGAGGGAGGCAGATGGGGCAGGGGAAGCCAAGAACAAGATGTAGTCCCCCCAAACATGTACCCAGTGACCCAGTTTTCCAGCTTTGAACTTCCTCTAGTTTTCAGAATCATTCAAAAATACTATCACCATTGGGAACCAAACCCTCAATACATGAGCCTCCAAGGTTCGGTTCATATTCAAATACTTAACAGGATGGAAGAATCAAAAAAAACAAAAACAAAATCCAGTAAATATCAGGTACAACTAACAGGGTAATGCTTTGCAGTGTTATAACATAGCCATAACCAAACTATTAAATCTTTAAAATTCAAATATATAAATGTAAATTTTCATATATCTTTGGATGGAAGGAGTCCTCACAGGAAACTGACTTTGAATTCATGGAGGAGAAACAGCCCTCTCCCTGACCCCCAAAGGATAGTGTATATAACCTTTCCCAGGTCACATACCAGATGGTAATTGACTCTGCGTTATCTCTTCAGCATTTATGCAGTTTTACCTCTTCAACACTAAGGGTAACAGAACTCAAAGAGCTCGGGAACACGTGACTGAATACATAGAGTGCATTTGGTTACATTGGACATGGAAGCAGCCGCCTCCACATCAAGCAGCTTGGTGCTGTGCCCAAGAGAGCATTCTCTGGCAGGTGCAGGTGGCTGCTTCCTCTAATCGTGTAGGTGGCGAGAGCTGGTCTTATGCCGCTCCCAGCCTCCACTGACCTTCTTCCAGCCAGCAGTCTGTGTCAGGAATGCGGACCCCCTCTCCGTCTCATGTTTTCATAAGCCTGGTTTTCAAAATAAGGTTTTGGACAGTTTAGGCTTGTGAGTTAGATCACTTTACCCATCTTCCCCATAGGCAGGGTTGGTCAAGATGCATGTGGATTTCCTGCAGAGTTAACGTAAGAAGCATGGGCCCAGACAGCAGCTAGAGCTCTTTCCAGCCTTTCAGGGTGACCATGTGTGCCCACGTAATAATGTCTGACGCTCTGAGGATGATAACTTCCTGAGCCTCTAGAGTGGTCAGGTTTCTGGGGTCAGGGCTTTTGTAGACAAATGAGACTGTAGAAACGACAAGGTGCATCCAGGACAGTGGGCCAGGTTCAAGGCCTGGGTGAGGGCTTCCCTCTGTCTTTAAGACCAGGCCTTTTCTTTGACATCTCTCAACACACTGTAACTGAGGGACTTCACTTCCGGTGTCCGGATTTTGATGCGTGTGCCCCCTTGCCTCTGCTTTAGACGCTGGTGAACCTCTGCAGCCGGTCTCCGTGTAAAAACAAAGGAACTTGTGTTCAGGAAAAGGCAAGGCCCCGCTGCCTGTGTCCGCCTGGATGGGATGGTGCATACTGTGATGTGCTCAACGTGTCCTGTAAGGCGGCAGCCTTGCAGAAAGGTGAGCTCCACGCCTAAGCATCAGATACTGACATCCGTGCTGGCCAGTGGCATCTTAGGACAGAGAGTCCTGAACAGGCAAGGCTCTGGAGAAAGGTTGGAGGAACATTTAGAGATCCCAAAGAGAAAGGTGACTGACATGAAATTAAGGCAGATTCCACTTTGAGAATGAGTTGTTTATTATTATTATTATTATTATTATTATTATTATTATTATTATTATAGTGCAAATCAATTGCTTGAGGGTTGGGAAGAACTAGTCAGTAGTGAAGAAAATCTAAGCTAGTAGCCACTAGCTGGGGCGCACCCGCACCCGCTTGAGGGTTTGAACCTGGTGTGTGTCACACTCTCTTTGATGCCCCTTTCATTACCCAGGAGTACCCGTTGAACACTTGTGCCAGCACGCGGGGGTCTGTATCAATGCCGGCAATACCCATCACTGCCAGTGCCCCCTGGGCTACACGGGGAGCTACTGTGAGGAGCAGCTTGACGAGTGTGCATCCAACCCATGCCAGCATGGTGCCACCTGCAGTGACTTCATAGGAGGGTACAGATGTGAGGTGAGAGGATGAGGCGAGGGGAGAGGCTCCCAGGAGATCGGGCCCTTGGTAAAAACCCGGCTGAATTCAGCCGTGTGTGTTACAGATGATACATGTTTACCCGTCGTTATTGTAGTGTGTACCAGCTGCCGTTTTTATTTTCAGCCTCGCTTTCACATAGCTCTGGTTTCAGATGTTTTCAGGGAGGCCTGGAACCGTCATCCCTCCTTGACAGGCTTGCTCTCTGTGTTGGTTGGCATCCTGCAGGCTCGCCCAGTACAGTTGTCCCTGGTACTTCCTGAAGAGCAGTACAGTTCATCAGCCAGTTCATAATTCTCTGAAACAAAAAGGCACGGCCTCGCCTGTGGTGCCAGAGCACCACACACCACGCTCAGTGTTACCGTGTGTAATGTTTAAGTATGCGTCTTTTTCCAGTGTCTGGGCTGATAGTCAGATGTTAAACACAGAAACGGAAACCTGATACCCGTTAGAACACCACGCAACAACAAAAAGTTCCCTCGGCTGCTACCTCAGTGTTTATCTCACAGCAGGCCTGTCAGGGCTGAACTCAAACTTCTACACATCTGTTTTGTTCTTGTTTTTTTAAACATAAGCCAAACGAGCAGAATTCTAGCCATTTAATGCTGCCTGCTTGGCGTAGCCTGCAAAATAACACACTGTGTATCATAGATAAGATCCACCCTGGAATTCAAGGAGCCAGCCCTGCCCTGGGGAGCTCACTCACCCGAAGACTGGTGTTGCTGGGCCACTGAGTGTCACCACCTAGAGTCTTATGCTCCCTCTGTGGTGCCCCGCCCCTTTGAAAATCTGCTTCTTTTCCCCTTGCTTGGGGTAGTCTTGTGCTGTAAAGGACTTCCTCTGCATGCAGAGTCGGTAATGTGTGCGTAAATGAAACTTGCCACGGTTGTCTTTTTCCTTACCAGTTCTGAGTTTCTCCCATCCCCTCCATCATGCACAGCCTCATCTTTTCCTGGCCCACCACTACCCCATCACACAAGCATGCAGTGGGTCCAGTGTCTTTTCTCACACATACTGTTTGAGTCTGAGGCTGCTCGTCCCATGTGGAGGGATGCACGGTATATGGACGAGGAAACCTTACACAGAAGCTTGCTCCAGACAGTGTCATGAAATAACCCTCGGTACATACAGTCCTTGCCTTCCTTTAAAATGGCTCCCCCCACTCCCCCTTGGCTGGAAGAGTAATAGGTAAATGTGACCCTGCACAAGGAAGTGTCAGAGAGTGTGCTGATTGCAGAGTGATACACAAGTGCTCTGGGGTAGGAAGCTAAGTCCTAGCAACACTGACCCTCAGTTGGTCCTGTGGTCTGTTTCCAGCACTGACCCCCTTCTTCATGTCCTCTTCTCCTGGCAGTGTGTTCCAGGATATCAGGGTGTCAACTGCGAGTATGAAGTGGATGAGTGCCAGAACCAGCCATGCCAGAATGGAGGCACCTGCATCGACCTTGTGAACCATTTCAAGTGCTCGTGCCCACCAGGCACTCGGGGTATGCAGTCAGCCTTGCCCTTCCCACCAAGGCCCCTTCCCTGCCTTTTAAATCTGGTCTTAGTACTGACGCAGTTTAAAGACTGAGACAATGAAAGAACAACAAACCAGCCTCATGGTAGCCTAACTCTTCCTCCTCACTCATCCTCTCGCTCCTGCCAGCTCTGGTGTTTCCGTTCTGTGTGGTTGTTGCTTAGCTCGTCTTCCAGGAAACAGAATGCAGAATCGACATAGCATTGCAACAAAATTAGCCTGGCTAACGGGGTTTCTTGGTGCTTCAAGAGAAAACAACTCATAGCCTCTTAAAATCAATCCACATAGGCCTGCTTTTTGTTTTTTTTTAAACTAGCCAAGTCTTGTCTCCTAAGGCCAAGGAATCCAGAGATGAAAGTGTTTGGCTGCTGTCCCAAGGAGGCAGATGACAGAGGGCTGTGTTCCTGCAGTCGTAGTAAGGCCTTGATGTGCACTCCTAGACTGTGGACGCTAGACCCATCCATCTGCTCTGGGTTCTGCCACTTCCTCCTGGAAAGGGGATCGCTTGTTTGAAGAGGCGTGTGAAAAAGTGGGAAAGGCCACCGACAGCAGCCCGAAGTTGAGGCAGCCTCAAACACAACAGACCTCCAGAGAGGCTCTGTGTTAGCATAGACTTGTGTGTCGGTGGATTCAGATAACTGTTCTTCCTAGAGATCCAGTTTGGCTAAATTAACACAGAATACCCACCTAAGGGGTAGTTAGTGCAGAGTGGGGCTAAAGGGAGTCAGGAGTCCGCCTGTAGCTGGTACAAGTTTGTTACGTGAAAAGGAGGGTTGTTCCCCAGTCTAGAAATAGAGTTAGAGTCGGTTCCAGTTCACTACTGGTTCATCCCTTCTTATTCACTCACTCGCCCATCCATCCGTCCGTCCATCCGTCTGTCCGTCCATTCATCCATCCATCCATCCATCCAACCATCCATCCATCCATCGAGACAGGGCATTTTGTCGTCCCTTCTCTTCCTTTAGCCTCTCCCTCTCTGTCTCTCCCTACTCTTTCCCCTCTCTGTCTCTTTCTCTCCCACTCTTCCCCTGTCCTTCTCTCCTTCTTCCATCTCTTCTTCTCCCCTCCAGTCCCTCTCCCTCTCCTTCCCTCTCCTTCCCTCTCCCTCTGTCCCTATCATTCTTCCTCCCCGCCACAGTCCCTCTCCCAGTAAGATCCCCCTCCCCCTCTCCAGCCCCACTCCTTCTCCCCATCTCTCCCTCCCCCCACCTTTCCTTCTCCCCCCTTTTGTTCCTCTCACTCTCCTCCGTTCTCTCCTCTCTCCTTCCTCTTCTCTCTCCCTTCCTCTTCCCCTCCCTCTCTCCTTCTGTCCCCAGAATCCCAGGTAGCCGCAGCATCATTCATTCTAGGCATGCACTACCATGCCTGGGTAGTTAACGCCTTTAAATAATGGCATTGGTTCAGACACGCTACAATTCTGGTGGTAGCTAATTATATATATCATATCTCGGATAACACAATGGTGGTTTTGTTGCGGGATTTTTTTGTTTGCTGTTTGGCACTCAGACTCTGGTAGGTGTTGAGTTGATGCCTTTTCTCTGTGTTTTTGGTGTGTAGCCTCCAAGGCTGCTACAGGAAAGGTAGGAGTGATGGACAGGGTTGTGCAGAGGTTTTCCCTCAGTCTGGAAGTGACACACACATTGCTTTTCTTAGAGGTGGGTGTGTCAGAACCACTCACTAGTGTTCTTCCATGGTCCATGGAGGCTGGGAACCTAGGAAAGGATGTGGGTTCTGTACTGTACCACGGATTTTGTGAGTTGGACACATCCAGTCCCAGGGTAGAACATTTCCTAAGACAACAAGATTTTTATCTTTTTAAAATCCTTCCTTCCTTCCTTCCTTCCTTCCTTCCTTCCTTCCTTCCTTCCTTCCTTCCTCTTTTTTTTCTTTCTCTCTCTCTCTCTCTCTCTCTCTCTCTCTCTCTCTCTCTTTCTTTCTTTCTTTCTTCTTCTCCCTCCTCTTCCTCTTCTTCTTCAGTTTTTTGTGAGACAATCTTTCTAAGTGGCCCTGACTGTCCTGGAACTCACTCTGTAGACCAGGCTGGCCTCAAACTCAGAGGTCCACCTGCCTCTGCCTCCTGAGTGTTGGGATTAAAGGTGTGTGCCACCACACCTAGCTCCTAAATGCCTCTTAATGGCAGCTTAGAATAATAATTTAGTATATCGTGACTCTTTCCACCCAAGCTCCTCAATGTGTCATCTCACTGATTTTTACTGCTGTGGTCTTCACTGAGAACTTGACTGGTTAATCTTATTGATGGTCTCTCAAGATACCTTTCCTTTGCAGTGTTCCAAGATTGCCTTTTAATGGTCTGTTAAAGAGTGTAGTTCTCTTTCAGTGTGTCCTACTTGACTGTTTGCTGGATTATACCTTGTGTACTTGCGTAGGTACCTGGAACAGTGTGTATTTGTTCTGACTTTACCTATCTGGCCATCTGTGAGTGCTCCAGGAGACCCTGGAGTTCTATCACACCGTAGTGACAGTTACCACAGTGCTTTTTCTAAGCGCTATACTCCGAGGGTCGGATGTTGGCCTGTGTACACCTCCATTTCCCCATTGCATGGGCTAACTGGAACACTTATGCCATCCCTAACTGTTTGCACCAGGCTAAGAATGAGGTCACTCTTACTTGATAATCTGTTTATTATTGATAGTTCTGTCCACATGGGAGGGGGGGCTGTATGCTCATTTCACTCATGGTACCAAATATCAAATACCCAGCGAGACTGGGAACACATGCTGGCTTTGTTTTCTTCCACTTTTGGGTTTCCAGCTTAATCTGTGATAGATAAGGTAGTGTAGGCATGTGGGCGTGGATAAATACATCCACACATGCACAGAAAAGCATGCAGTGAAAGGCACACTCCCACCCTATTCGTCTTCCCCAGCCCTCTGTTCTCCCTCTTCACACAAAAGCAACCAGCACTTTTAGTTTCTTGTGTGTCTCTAGAGGTTTATGCTTCTCTAAAAGGTTATCCTTCAAAATTGTTTTAAGTGTATAGGAGCCAAATACAAAGATAGTTTTTATTTCCTCTCCTTTTAACTCTGAAGATGTATTAGAGACATTGTTTTTCTCTTGACCTCTTGACTTCATTGGCATATTTTCATATCAAAATAGGGAGCTTCTTTAGTAGTTGTTCATAGAATCAGAATTCCCAGTATGACATTACATATTGGGGTTTTTGCATACATATAGGTGCACTTTACAGAATACATTTTCAGGAACAGCGGTGCTGCCTGGGTCATCACAGAGCTGTCATTTAAGTGGCAGTGTTGCATGCAGCCTCTCGGCATGCCACCGTCCTCTCCATGCAATGGGACAACGTCTCTTATTCAGAAGTTTTTGTTTTCTCTCTAGGATTGGCCCCTACTCTCTTTCCCTGTTGAATTACATATTTTTTAAAATTTTGCAGAAATTGTCTGTCTTTGGTATATGATACAGATATTTTCCAAATATATTTAGGTCTTAATCTTTCAGATATTTTTGTGGTGATTTTTTTCATGCAGATTATTTCCGATTACATTGAATTTATCCATTTTTTTATGACTGCTTGCATTTGAGTGGTAGCTGGTATTATCCTCGAGGCTCCAAGATTTATAAAGGCATTTTTCTGTCTTTTCATTTTTGTTGGTTTTTTGTTTTGTTTTGTTTTGTTTTGTTTGTTTGTTTGGTTTTTTCTTTTTTTTTTTTTTTTTTTTTTTCTTTTTTTTTACGGTTTTTTGAGACAGGGTTTCTCTGTGTAGCTTTGCGCCTTTCCTGGAACTCACTTGGTAGTCCAGGCTGGCCTCGAACTCACAGAGATCCTCCTGGCTCTGCCTCCCGAGTGCTGGGATTAAAGGCGTGCGCCACCACCGCCCGGCTTTGTTTGGTTTTTTCAAGACAGGGTTTCTCTGTGTAGCTTTGCGCCTTTTCTGGATCTCACTCTGTAGCCCAGGCTGGCCTCGAACTCACAGAGATCCGCCTGGCTCTGCCTCCCAAGTGCTGGGGTTAAAGGCGTGCGCCACCACTGCCTGGCTGTCTTTTCATTCTGTGTTAGAGTCCTGAAGTACCTTTCCCATACGATGTTCTCTACAATGATTTGAGATGGAATTTTTTTTGTTTGTTTTTCGAGACAAAGTTTCTCTGTAGCTCTGGTTATCCTGGAACTCACTCTAGAAACCAGACTGGCCTCAAACTCGCAGAGATCCACCTGCCTCTTCCTCTTAAGTATTGGAATTAAAGGCATATGCCATCAATTCCCAGCTGAGATGGAACTTTTTATCAAATTCTAAGTTCCTGTGTGCATTTGGGTGTTGTTGTCCTGTTCATTAATTCATGAGAAGCTTTGTTTCAATTGTGAAGAAATCTTCTTCATGCTTTCCTGGCTCTGTGTGTGTGTGTGTGTGTGTGTGTGTGTGTGTGTGTGTGTATATGTATATATATGTATATGTATATATATATATGTATGTGTATATGTACACACACACATATGTAATTGTAAGAATCAGTTTGTCATTTAAAAATATTGCTTATATTTTTTGAGGTCACATTACATTTATGAATTAATAGAGTAAATACATCTCTATCATAGAGAGTCACATAATCAGATAATGTATGTTTTCCATTTATTTGTGTCTCCTCTGTATGTCCTTCAGACAACTTGCAGGGTAAGCACCTCTTGTTAAAGGCTCATGGCCATTTTGCCTTTTGAAATTGTTTATGACAGTGAGGCATATCTTGCTTCTTTTAAAGTATACTAAAATGCAAGTGGCCAGGATATAGAAGTACTCCCTTTTTAAACCTTTTCAAATTATTTTGTGAAATAGTCATTGATTTTGTTCTTTCTAGAAATGTTTACAGATATCTTAACTAGATGGCTTATTTATATCTTCAGTACATTGTTTAGCTAGAGTAATCTTTACATTCTTAGCAAGGTATTTCTATTCTTTTTTAATAAAACCATTAGTGCACTTAGAAAAAAATCAACATTTATAAAACATAAAATACTGTTGTGCAAAAATCTAATTCCAATATCGTCTATGTGTTAACTAGGGGGCATTCTGTTTCGAACTGTTCTCATATGTTAATTGGAGTTGATGAATGATAAAAACCTGACAGGGTGCCTCCTGAGCTTTAGTGCCCATGCCCTTGAGATGGGACATTCATTCTCCTGCTCTGGGTCAAGTGGAGAGAGAACTCGTGGAGCCTCAGTGTGCACGTCTCACAGTGCTCACAGGAAGGGGCAGCTGGCAGGGACTATGAGTATTTTTTACCTGGCCCAACTTAAGAGGTCCCACTGTGGATTGAGGAATATAATCTAGTTTATTTTTAAAGCCCTACAAGGGCAGTTATCCCTTGCTAAAGGTGGGTTCAAGAGGTTTTCATAATTCTGTGTCTCTCTTCTCTCCCGTAGGCCTGCTTTGTGAAGAGAACATTGATGACTGTGCTGGAGGTCCCCACTGCCTTAATGGTGGCCAGTGTGTGGACCGGATCGGGGGCTACACTTGTCGCTGTTTGCCTGGCTTTGCTGGGGAGCGGTGTGAGGGGGACATCAATGAATGCCTGTCTAATCCCTGCAGCTCAGAGGGCAGCCTGGACTGCATTCAGCTCACCAATGACTACCTGTGTGTCTGCCGAAGCGCCTTCACTGGTGAGAACCTCTCAGCCCCCGTAGTCTGATGTTCAGGAGGCTTGGGTGAGCAGGCCATTCCCTGGTGCCTCCTTCAGAAAGCCAAAACCAACTTAGGTCAAGGCCCCAGGCCCCAGTCTGTATTAAGTGTGTCGCTATGGGCATTGTGACCAGGCTCATCTTTACCTTTGCTTTTCCTGAGAGTCTTTGGTGGTACATGGACTATATCATGCTATGGCAAGAATATGAAAAATAGTGTGTTGGGTTGGTTAGGTAAATTAACATTTTTAATTAAGATAAAATTAACAAGACAAAATTTGCTGTCTTTACCATATAAAGCCTACTGTGAAGGAGCATTGAGCACACTCACACTGTGGTGCCACAGACATCACTGTATATGCTCAGACTCATACATGGAAGTGTGACACATTTGTTTCTAGAGCCTTTCATCCGACACTGGTGTACCACGCTGCACATTTTGACACGTGATGAGGAGTTGCTTTGCAGGGTCTATGTCTGTCATCTTTCTAACTCTGGGACCCAGAGGAGCTTGGGGTCTGTTAGGACACTTAGAGGAACTGGTCCAAAGGGCAGCTGTTGAGAACCAATGGGAATCTACGGTAGTCAGGTCCTGTTACATAGCTAAGACAGCTACAAGCCTAGCCTGTTCTTCATAGAAGGCGTAATGATGGCCAAGTGCTGCCTTAGAAAGGAGCTCACTCTCTCAGGCCCTTAGTCACTTCTGGAGAAGGGTAGTGTAGTGACTTTTGGAGGTGAAAGTAGTTGCCAATGTGTAGATGTGGCAGGGTCATCAGCTTTGAAATCTGCCTTACCCTTTCTGGAACCTGCTTGGATCTCTTATGCTGGGCGTGTCCTCACGTGCTGGAAGTCTAATAACTAATTGATAATTTGCAATGTGGCTGCTGCTCCAAACTCGGCCTGTGTCCAGCCTGCAGGCCCTCCCTTCGTCTGTTCTGCCTCTCTTCTGGCCTTCTCAGTCTGAAGTATATGCTACCTTTTAAAAAGTTTGGAATTTTCCCAAGAGTAGGAGGGGTTCTACAATACAGAATCGTTCTGGCTGTCATTGCTCTTGGGGCAGTGTGGGCTCCTGTTCTTCGTCACCGCTGAGCATGCTGGTATCTCACACACTGACCAGGACTTCAAGAAGAAGGAAAAGGCAGTGGGATGGGGGAGGGGGGCGTGGGGACACCTGAGTGGGTATCCCACGGCCGTGTCTATGTGCTCATGTCACGGGGATAGATGAAAGTGACCCATTGAGCTGCACTGTGTGGGATGTCCCCACTAGTGATCAGCAAGGAGCTCCTGATCTCTGTCCACATACTGGCTGTTCTCCCTTAGTGTCCATTTCCTAATGTGGAGAGACACAAGTACTAAGTATTTAAGTTTTGAGGTTTTTTTTTTTTAACTTCCAAAAGACCACAGAGCAGATGGGGTTCTTTCCCTGCTGTTTGCCAAGAGACCCCAGCTGTGCCCCACATCCCCTCCACGATTTCAGCCACCCCCGTTCAGTCTATCAGGGAGCTAGCAGCCCGCAGGTGCCCTGTGGCTCAGAGCCGGCTCTAGAGGGAATGAGCTCCCAGCAAATTCGGGTGTATTTTCAGGCAGTTCAGTCGGGCCACACAAAGGCAAAGTAGCCAAGAAGAGAGGAGACTTCTCTGTAAGGCCCCCTCCCTGTTAGGTGTGTGCCTTGGCCGGGTGTCGCTGCTTCTGTGAAGTGGGCATGAACAAAATGCCCTTAGCAACATCCCTCACCTTAAATGTGAGTGTGTGCTGAGGCTGAAGTGTACCTGCCCTTTGTCTGAGGGGGTTTAAGTTTTTGTTTTTATTGGAATTTGTGTCACTTTTCTGTCTGTCCCTTTGGGGTCTATCTGGGGTGGATAGTCCTTGTGTGCTTGCTGTCTTGGCAAGACAGTCAAGGGACTGGTCTGAGCAGTGATGGGCCCTTTGCTATGAAGTCCACTGAGTGTCCTCTCTAAGTCCCGTTGGCTTAGAACGGGCCTGTGTGGGGCATTTACCCACCAACCCCACAGCTCCCCAGAGTTTTCTTGAGTGCGAGCAGCAGGAAATATTAGATAGAAGGATTTATTGTGGAGAATATCGCGGAGATAAACAGAAAATAAAGGATAGCCTCGAGAGGGCCTGGAACCTAGTCCAATGGCCCCGACTGTCTCTGCCCCAGGGTTTTTATAGAGACGCCAAGGGGTGGAGCAAAAGACCTCCTCCCCCAGCACAGCCAAGTGCAGACTATCCCAGACACCTGCACTCAGGCCCGTGGTCTAATCATCCTCTATGAGGACCTGCTGGGTAAAGCCATGAGGAACCTGAGAACGGGCTCCCACAGGCCTGCCCCTCCTCTTGCTGCATGTGAGGCTGCTCCCCATCCCAGGAGGGCGGCCTTTAGTGTCTCCAAGTTAATATTCGTACCTTTTAAAGCTGCCGCTTATTTTCTGTCCTAAGGCCGTCACTGTGAAACCTTCCTGGATGTGTGTCCCCAGAAGCCTTGCCTGAATGGAGGGACTTGTGCGGTGGCTACTAACATGCCCGATGGCTTCATTTGTCATTGCCCCCAAGTAAGTGGCCTGCCGCGGATGTAAGGGACGCCCCCTCTTCCATATGTCCTCTGGAGCTGAGGCGAAGCCCACATTTCCGAGCCCTCCAGAAGGTGCTAGGGTGTTAGTGCCGGGTCTGGGTCTTCCCTGTATTCAGTTGTTCCCGTCATGCCTGTCAGCCTTCAGAGCGTTGAGGGGAGACCGCCATGGTGTGATGACCCCTTGAAGTGGGCCAATGCCCTGGCTGCCCAGCCTTGGGCTTGCTGCAGCCGCCCCAGGCGTGCTGGGCGGAGCGCTGTGCTGCTCCTGTTCTTTAGCAGCGACCCCTGGAGAGTAAGCGCCTTCTCAAACTAGAAGGAAGCGCAATGTTAACTGTCCTCTGTGTAGACACCTTTGCTGCTGCCAAAGGCTGGAAGCTGCCCTGCACAGAGAGTGTTGTGTGACGACACCTAGAGGACACCTTTCTCATAACAACCTTAGAGTGGGAGCATGCCACCCTGGTCCCATGGGGCCATCAGCCCTCACCCGCTGGCTGATTTGAAGAGGTTGTTTCTAGAACATCTTAATCACGTGCCCAGTCTTTATCTCCCCAGGAGTGTAGGGGAGAGTGGGGTGAGCTCTTAGATCCCTCTGCCCTCCCCCTTCCTTTACCACTTCTTACAGGGGTTCTCCGGGGCAAGATGCCAGAGCAGCTGTGGGCAGGTGAAGTGTCGGAGAGGGGAGCGGTGTGTGCACACAGCCTCGGGACCCCGCTGCTTCTGCCCTAACCCCAAGGACTGTGAGCCGGGTTGTGCCAGTAACCCCTGCCAGCACGGAGGTACCTGCCATCCTCAGCATCAGCCTCCTTATTATTCTTGCCGCTGCTCTCCACCGTTCTGGGGCAGCCACTGTGAGCTCTACACAGTCCCCACCAGCACCCCTCCTGCCACCTGTCTGAGTCAGTACTGCGCTGACAAGGCTCGGGACGGCATCTGTGATGAGGCCTGCAACAGTCACGCCTGCCAGTGGGATGGAGGAGACTGTTCCCTCACGATGGAGGACCCCTGGGCCAACTGCACCTCCTCGCTTCGCTGCTGGGAGTACATCAACAACCAGTGTGACGAACTGTGCAACACCGCGGAGTGCCTGTTCGACAACTTCGAATGCCAGAGGAGTAGCAAGACCTGCAAGTAAGAGCCTGGACCTTCAGCCGCGGAGGGGCCTGTCACTAACACACTCAGTCTCCTGTCCTCGCTCCTAACCACTCCAGCTGCGGCCCCAGCCGCCTCTGCATTTCAGATGGTGCCAGCCCTGCCCCATCGCACGCTGCCCTGTTTTTCCTTGCTGACAGAGGGCCGGGACTGCTCACTGCCTAACCATCCCCTCTCTCTGCCTCTCTCTGCCTTCTCACCTGCTGCTCTTGCGACCTCCTGGGGGAAATACCCTCTCAGGCAGCCTCCGGCCTAGCCTGCTGCAGGATGGATGGACAGGTCTGTACCACTCTTCCTTTGCTCACTCCTCTCCTTAGGACTAGTGTCCCCATCTGAATAGGGGACATAAGCTAAGGCCTCTTAGGTCTCCTGTTCGTCAGTGTGGCAGATATGGTCTATGTGGTAACCTTTGTGTTAATCATTGCACTTAACCCCAAGCGATTCCCCCACAGCTTTGGGAGGCATAGGTATTGTTAGAGATCTTCCCTGGAAGGTTAAAGAGCTTGCCAGAACATACATAGCTGCTGGAGACGTCTACTCTGTCGAGCAGATGCCAAGTTCTGCCAAGTGGTACAAATAGAAATAGCAAGGGGCTAGGGTGGGCGAAGAGAGTTGAGTGGAGGACCAGTTGGAGTTCTCATCCCTTGCCTGGTATTTCGGGGGCAGTTGTGTGTATGTGGGCACACATGCATGTGTGTGTGTGTGTGTGTGTGTGTGTGTGTGTGTGTGTTTGAGGCAGCATCCCGTGCAGCACAGGCTGGCTTTAAATTCCTGAGTCTTATTAAACTCCTGATCCTCCTAGTTCTGCCTTCCGGGTGCTGAGATCACAGTCTGCACCACCACACCCAGATTTCTCTTGACAACTGAAGGAGGGTAGATGAGCTAGATCTCACATCCTGTATGAACGTCTCCCTGCCTCTTACCGTCTGTAATCCTCTCACTCCTGCATGAGAACGAGCGGACCATGTTGGCACACTCCTCTGTATAGCCCTGAGATAGCTCAGGGTCTGGAGCAAGCTGGGACACCTTTTACTTCTAGAACCCTTCCCTGCCTTACTGAGTTCATGAAGTAGAGAGAAGCCTGAGCCTAGTTGAGTTTGGCTTCAGATATCCACTCTCAGCGAAAATTCTGCTCCTAGTATTACTGGCTGAGTAGGACCCACTACACACACACAGGATGAGTGTGGTATTACTCCTCCTCCGGGAGGCACAGGGTGATGTTGAGCGGCACAGCTGTGTAGCCCACGGTGTCGGGATATATGATTTATGGAAAGTTTCTCTGGGTATTGGGGTCCTGAAAAGGAGCTGGGAAAGGTGGGTAGGAAAGTCTGCAGTCAGCCCCGTGTGTTCTGAGCCCCTTTCCCTGGTCTCTCTCCCCTGACTAGGTATGACAAATACTGTGCAGACCACTTCAAAGACAACCGCTGTGACCAAGGGTGCAACACGGAGGAGTGTGGCTGGGACGGGCTGGACTGCGCGGCCGACCAGCCCGAGAACCTGGCAGAGGGCACCCTGGTCATCGTGGTGCTCCTGCCCCCGGAACAGCTGCTGCAGGATTCTCGCAGCTTCTTGAGGGCACTGGGCACCCTGCTCCACACCAACTTACGCATTAAACGAGACTCTCAGGGTGCTCTCATGGTGTACCCCTACTATGGGGACAAACCAGCTGCCTTGAAGAGGCCGAGGATGTCACGCAGGTCTCTTCCTGATGAGCAGGAGCAGGAGATGGTAGGGTAGGTTTGAGTTTCTGAACTTTGAAATACCCAAAGGATGGTGCTTGCAAGTGGCTCATAAAGCTGAGCACTGTGATTCATAACACAAATACTCAGCCCACCAAAACGGTCTAAATCGAATGCTCCTCCATTTCAGACAAACATCCTAGCCACTTAGATAAAGATCTGCCTTGACTGAGGGGTCCTGAAGGATAAGCTAGAGCGAGTAGAAGGCAGGTGTTGGAAAGGACTTCTTAAGGGCTGGGATTCGAAATCTTTTTCCAGGGTTGCTTAGGGCCTTTATTCATGATGTACCATTCGAATTCATTATTGCCTCATCTTCAAGACCCTCCGTTTGTGTGCTCGACACGAGCGGTAATCCTCAGTTGTTCTGCTGTTCATGTCCCACTGTTTGTGACATTCAGTGACGTTTAGCCCTCCTGCTTGTGATGAGTGCAGACTCTTAGGAGAATGTGGGCCCCGACACACAGAGGCGTGTTTTTAGTGAAGGCTAAGGGCCACTGCGCAGGTGGGGCTGGGGGAGGGTGAGATCACCAGAACCCATGAGAGAGGAGCTCCGCAGGCCAGCTGTTCCCCAGCTGCTTGTTCTGTGTCACCCCGTCTGCAGGCTTCTGTCAGCCAGACTGGGATGTGAGCCCGCCTGGGTGGGAATCCATGCCCAGCATCTGAAGGGTCCTCGTTTCCGAGTTCGTTCTCCCAGGGGTGGAAAGGTGGACGCGGAGGGAGGGAAGGGGGGACCACAGGAGCCTTTCTAACTGAGCCTGCCCCACCTGACCCTTCCTTCCTTCCTGTCCTTCCCCTTCCCCTCTGTCCTTGTCACCCCAAAGCTCTAAGGTGTTTCTGGAAATTGACAACCGGCAGTGCGTCCAGGATTCAGACCAGTGCTTCAAGAACACAGACGCAGCAGCAGCTCTCCTGGCTTCTCATGCCATCCAGGGGACCTTGTCCTACCCGCTGGTGTCTGTCGTCAGTGAGTAGCATTGGTTTTGAAGGGAACAGACTGGGAAAGGACTTCCTTGGGGCTCACCCTTGCGACACTAAGAGGTTGGTGTCCTACAGCACTGTCCCTGTCTTGGAACTTTCAGGTGAACTCGAGACTCAGAGGGGCGCCCAGCTTCTCTACCTCCTTGCGGTTGCTGTTGTCATTATCCTCTTCATCATCCTGCTGGGGGTGATCATGGCCAAACGAAAGCGCAAACACGGCTTCCTCTGGCTGCCTGAGGGTTTCACCCTTCGCCGGGACTCCAGCAATCACAAGCGCCGTGAACCCGTGGGGCAGGATGCTGTGGGGCTGAAGTAAGAGGGTTTTCCAATAAGCCACTCTTCACAGGGATGAGCCCAGATGAGCAAATAGGCATATCTTCCTGGGTCATAACTTCAAACTCTAGACTCTGCCTTTCGTCACCCCGACCACGACTCCTCACGGCTTGTCCAGGTCTCTGAGCACAGCTGCGTCTTTACTGGGCATGCGTGTTCCAGTGGTGCTCAGAGTCTGAGTTTGAGAACACTTTGGTTATTGGTGAGCCAAGAAAGGATGAATGCTCAGAAATGTCACACAGACTATTGCTCATCATGGCTGCTAGGATGGCTCAGTAGGCCACAGTGCCCCCCGCCAAGCCTGAGGACCTGCGTTGGGTCCCCAGTACCCACGTGGTGGGAGGACAGAACTGACTTCAAGTTGTCCTCCGAGTGTGTAATGTGATTACAGGAGCTGGAGAGATACCTTAGGGGTCAAGAACACGAACTGACCTGGGTTCAGTTCCCAGCACCCACGTTGGGTAGCTTACAACCCCTGTAACTCCAGCTTCAGGGGAGCTGACCCCTTTAGCTTCTGCAAACACCTGAACTTACATGCTCAGATACACACACAGATATAGATAGATAGATAGATAGATAGATAGATAGATAGATAGATAGATAGATAGATAGATAGATAATTTTAAAAAATATAATAATGTGATTTTTAAAAAGTACTGTGCATCCTATCATGTTGGGCCATGACAGGTGATAGTCTGGGAGTATGCTGGCAAAATGTTGAAAGCAACTATATTTGTTCAGCCGTAACTTGTCCTCTTTTTTTCCCTCTGAATAATCATCAGAAATCTCTCAGTGCAAGTGTCAGAGGCTAACCTGATTGGCTCTGGGACAAGTGAACACTGGGTTGATGATGAAGGACCCCAGCCAAAGAAAGCCAAGGTAAGCTGTCCTAGCAAAGCCCTCCTGCTAGCCAGCATGAAACCACATTCCAAGTTTTTCTTCTTCCCCGACAGTGGCTTTCCTAGACCCTCAGGAACAGCAGGGACCTTTGGAGTATTGACAGTCTTGGTTGCCCATGTATATTCTTCAGGGAGACTATTGTAAAATAGTAAAGCAAGCCTGCTTTCTGGCCCGTATGTCATGCTCATGTTTGTTGAGTCAGGACTGGCATGTGAGTGCTCACGGTTCCCTTTATGGATACATCTCTGGCACTTCTATAAGAAGAGATGGGATTATACAGTAAAGAAAGCCAAGGCCATTAATTTCCGGGCAGGTGACTGAGCATAATGGTTAAGAACATTGCCTTAAACCAGGTGTTGTGGTCCCAGCATTCTAGAGGTTGAGGCAGAATCTCAAGTTTGAGGCCAGCCTGAGCTACCTCCAAAACTAAACAAAATAAACAAATGAAAACAATGCTCTAGTCACCCTGAAAACATGTACAAGTAACATTATACAGAGAAGGTTACATTTAGAGATATATATGCATTCAACAAGAGTTAATGAAAAAAGAGGCCTGAGTTTGAAAGACAGCAAGGAGGGTTATATGGGAGGGTTGGAGGGAGGAAGGAGAAGGGAGAAATGATGTCATTATAATCTCAAAAAAATGAAAGAAGTAACAACAACAAAAGCCATTGTTCTAGCCAGTCAGAACCAGATTCAGATCCAAATCCTGCTACTTTATGGTGGTTACTTAAAACCTCTTTGTATTTAATATTCCTTGTTTATAAAATAGCAGTAATAATAATAATAATAATAATAATAATAATAATAATAATAGCTCTTTCCTTTCTGAGTTGTTGTGAGGAATCAATACAGCAGTTTCTAGAATGCCTCTTGCCTATTTCTTATTACAAAGAATTCAGGAAAGCATAGATGATTTTACACTTACATGGTTGTTTCTCCTCGTTCTCCCTCAATGCTTGCTCTTGGTTGAGTACTGTTAGTGCAGGCAGGCAACCTTGAGCAAGGTTTATTCTCCCTCCCCAAGAACCTTCCAGCTGAAAGAAAAGCAAAATACTGCATGCTTTCTCTCACATGAGCAATCTATATTTAACTAATACAGAGATAGTTAGGGCCGGAAAAATATACACAAAGGGGGATTGTTTGGAAGGGGGGAAAGTGGGGTGGGGTGAATATATCAGCAAGCTATAAAGATACGTTTGTAAAACCTATTGTTTTGCACACTAAATTTAAATTTTTTTAAAGAAACGTAACTTACAGTCTGCTGATGTTACGGTGCCATATAACACATGCCACATGGTCAGCTGAGTAAGTAAAGAGGAACAGCTTTTTAGAGCCAACAAGAGTGAAAATCTAATTCCATTTGAAGAGCAAGTACGAGTTGGTCAAACAAAGTTGGACGAGACCATTGTAGACAGAGAGAAGCAGCAGGCAGACCCTGAAATGAGAATATGATACTTTGAGCATCTAAAAGTAGCATGTTAGGGCTGGAGCCAGGAGCCATCCCTATTGGGGTGGAGTATGGGTGAGTTGTCCAGATACATAGACGTAAGTGGGGACCACAGCTGAGAGCAGTGGGAAGCCACAGTGGTTAGTGACAGGGACAGTTAGAATGGGAAGAATGGAAATACAGAGTGGAGGTTAAAAGAGATGGGGGGAGACTGCCACTCCTCAGCCCCCATCAGCAGCTTCTGGAGGGCTCAGGTTAACGAGGGGAACTATCTTCCTTATAGACTGAAGATGAGGCTTTGCTCGCAGAAGATGACCCCATTGATCGACGCCCATGGACACAGCAGCACCTGGAAGCTGCAGACATCCGCCGGACTCCATCACTGGCACTCACTCCTCCTCAGGCCGAGCAGGAGGTGGCTGTGCTGGATGTGAATGTCCGAGGCCCAGGTCAGGACCGGGCCTTACCCTCTTTAGTTCTGCATTTCTCCACCTGGCCAGGTGCTCCTGCCAACTGCACAGGCACTAAATGAGCTTGAGTAAATGTGTGTGAGAGAAGTACAGCCATGGAGAAATTCTGAACCTGGGGATAATGAATCCGTGTGACTCGGAATCCATGTAGAAGTCGGATAGAGTTGTTCTCTGGCCTCCACATGCATGTTATGGCATATGCATACGCATGCACACACCATTCTCATACAGTAATTTATGTGCTATGGCACATGTGCATGTGTGCACACCATACACATACAACAAGATAAATGTTTAAGTATTTTTTTATTTATGGGCTGGAAACCCAGGATCAGTGGTTAAGAGCACTTTTTGCCTTACAGAGGACCTGGATTCAGTTCTCAGCACCCATATGGCAGTTCACAACCATCTGGAACTCCAGTTCCAGAGGATCCAGCACCATGGTGCAGAAATACATGTAGGCAAGACACTCATACACGTTAAATAAATAGATCCTTAATTTTTTTTTAATTAAAAATGTAGATTTCAAAGAAAGGGAAGGATTTTGCAATACTTTACGTACAACATACTGAGAACAAGCAGACTAATTAAATGAGTTAGATTTTAGGGGGATAGAAAAATAGTATCCATCTTAGTCACTGGTCTGTTGCTGTGAAGAGACCCTGTGACCAAAGCGAAGTAGTAAAGAGCTGCATCCTGACAGGAAGGTGGGAAACGAGACAGACACAGATCAGAGACACACCTCCTCCAACAAGAGCACGCCCCCTAGTCCTTCTGAAGTAGTGCCACCCCCAGTAACTGAGCATTCAAATACATGAGTCTGCGGGGGCCATTCCTATTCAAACCACCACAGTATCCCACCATAGAGCGTGGAGAACTAATTTAGTTCCTGTCTTAGCCATAGAGGTTTATATTATCTTTTTAAAATGTTGTCTAGTTTAAGACGTCATCACCCCACTTGAACTTGTTCAGGGTAAGGAAGAGCCCCCGGATCTGAAGGCAGCTGTTTTCCCACACTTTTCACGTGACCGTCATTGCCATGTACAACCCGTCACAGTCACTACAAGCACAGGGAATTCCCTTCCCATAGCGTGATGGTGTTCAGCAGAATGGTTCCGGTCATGGGTTCATTTCCTTTGCTTTGGACATGTTTGGAACTTTCCCTTCCTGCAGATGGGTGTACCCCTTTGATGCTGGCGTCTCTCCGAGGAGGCAGCTCAGATCTGAGCGATGAGGATGAAGACGCAGAGGACTCTTCTGCCAACATCATCACAGACTTGGTCTACCAGGGTGCCAGCCTTCAGGCACAGACAGACCGGACCGGCGAGATGGCCCTGCACCTTGCGGCCCGTTATTCGAGGGCTGATGCTGCCAAACGACTCCTGGATGCTGGTGCAGATGCCAATGCCCAGGACAACATGGGCCGCTGCCCTCTTCATGCGGCAGTTGCAGCGGATGCCCAAGGCGTCTTCCAGGTGAAGAGCTTAAGAGTTGGTTTGAATGTGAAGGATGAGGCGGCTCGGGCGTATGCTGTGATAGAACGCCATGTCCAAGGCAACTCAAAATAGAAAGACTTCAATGGGGCTTATGCTTCCAGAGGATTAGAGTCCACCATGGTGGAGTGGAGGCGTGGTGCCGGGAACAGCAGAGAGCTCACACCTTGAACTGCAAACAGGAGGTGGAGAGTAATTGGGGATGACACAAGTCTTTTTCAAAGCCTGCCCCCGTGACATACTTCCTCCAGCAAGGCTACACCTCCTACTCCAACTGGGGTCCAAATAATCAAATGCCCCCCTCCCCAAGACTTACTGGGGACATCACATTCACACCGCCACAAAGCTTTTGCCACAGCCCTAAAAGCCTGAGTTCAGTCCCCAGGGTCCACAGAGTAAAAGAAGAGAACTGCCTTGATTCCTGCAGGTTGTCCTCCGACCTCCACATGGGGACCATAGCACAGACATGCCTGCACACACACAAAATACGATAACTTTCACGGGCCTGGAAAGTTTCAGCTTTACTAAAACACTGCCTCGTTGAATTCATCCAGAAGTCGTTGAGGAATTAGTTCTGCTTGACAGAAGAGGGAGGAAAGCCAGCTGACCCACTTTGAATAGCCAGAGAGTGATTCAGTCAGCAGCAGGGTTCTGAATCTTCTTCAGCAATATTTTGATGTACAAAGATGCCTCACAGATGCACAGGTCAGATGGGGGCAGTAACTGGTCCAAATCCTTTAGTGTTTACTCTCTGTATGGCTCTGCCTGTCTGTGGACATCGTCAGTTGACAGTGTATTCCTTGATACTCCATTATTTTAACCTGATGAAAAAATTGGAAATGTTCTGGATGACCTCAGGCTGTATACGTGATTGAAGTTGTGATACCCCCCTCTCCTCCACAACACACATATTTCCCTTGCCTTAGAAAGCAGAATATCATCCTGATGGGCCAGTATGTCCTGATCGTCTATCAGTGGTTCATCCATTTATTCAGCAACCATGTAGTGATTAGCCATTATAGTGTCTAGGGTAAGAAGATAGCACAGTTTTTCTGCCCTCTAGGAACACCCAGGGTAGCTGCAGTTGGAATGCTTTTGTTTTGTTCTTTTTCTTCATCTAAGGGACCCTTGTCTCTGCCTCTCTTCCAGATTCTGATCCGCAACCGCGTAACTGACCTAGATGCCCGCATGAACGATGGGACCACGCCCCTGATCCTGGCCGCCCGCTTGGCTGTGGAAGGAATGGTCGCAGAACTGATCAATTGCCAAGCAGATGTGAATGCAGTGGACGATCATGGTAGGGACAGGGCTTTGGGCTCTTGTCTGCAAAGCACATCCCGAAGCAAGAGAATTGTCACACGCCCCTGAGAGAACTTCTCAGATCTGAATCCTTTGGAGAGTCTCTCATTCTCTTCCCCATTGTTCATAGAGTCTTCCCTCAGCATGCCGAGGCAGTAGGAGTCCCTAGATTGAGCTGAGAAGTTTGGGCTTGTTTTGTTTTGTTTTGTATGAGGGTTTTTGAACCTCAAAGAATGTTCATGAAAAGTTTGCCTGCATGGGTTCCTTGCCATAACCACTCTCAATATGGGAGTGGATTCACTAGGGGGGTGGTTGTGAGATATGCTAAATATGCACTTGGTGTAAAATAGAATGTTTGCTGTCTTCAGTATGTGAAGGTTGTGCATGTGGAAGACATGCATTTTACACACCAGGGCTCCTTTTGTCTAGGCTCCCAGACTGTTCTGGAATAGTCTGAGAACACAAGGAAAGGAAAATACAACTGTGCTGTCCTGTGAGCTCCCTCAGCCACTGACTTCCTGCTGCTCCTCAGGGAGTTCAAGCTTTGCTTAAAAAGAAACCACAGTGCTTTGCTTGGTGCCCTTCTGCCCTTCTGTGTCCTTATAAACTGTTCCCCCTGCAGGAAAATCCGCCCTCCACTGGGCAGCGGCTGTCAATAATGTGGAGGCGACTCTTCTGCTGTTGAAAAATGGGGCCAACCGAGACATGCAGGACAATAAGGTAAGCTCAGAGCCTGGCCATGCTCTTCTCAGTGTCTTCTTTAGGAGACCACATGGGGAAGCTTTTTGGCGTAACCAGGTCCAGAGACCCTGAAGGAGAATAAGGGCTTGTTGGGACGGAGCATCTGCCTGTTGAGTGCTCAGTCATCACGCTGTCCTGAAAATAACTTGGTGTGACCCGCGTGCCTTTCTTCTCAACAGTGTCTGCTCTGGGACACTCTTGTTCACGCTCACCACCATTTCTCACTTTCTTCCCTTTCTCTGTGTGCAGTTCTGAGTTTTTCTGTCCTTGGGTGCCATGGCACACTCCTGTGTGAGCTGCCTGCCAGGGTCCCTCCTTTTTCCTCTTTCATTTGCTGCTTTTCCTTTAGTTCAGTTCTTTCTTTCCCATCCTCTCCCCCGCCCACCGCCGTGTTCTGAATTCCTTGCATGCTTTGGTTTCTCTTGCTCTTTTCTTATCTGTAACCCTAACCCTCTCAGCACTTCGTAAGCTTGTCTCTCTTAAATGAATCTCTGGCTCGGAGGCCTGCTTTATTTCATGGACTCCTGTGTAAGAAGAGGGTGCTCCTAAGAGCGCAGTGGGTCCTTTGGGAGAAATGAGATCTCTGTGGAAATCACAAATATACATTCAGTACATAGGAAGATGTACTGGAAGACCAGAGCATTAGCATTTCCTAGGGGAAGCACTTAGAAAACACATATAAAGAGATAAAAGAGTAAAGGTAGAACACTCTTATGTTCTCTGAGTATTAAAATGTGTTCTTGGGTGTTTCTTCAGGAGGAGACACCATTGTTCCTTGCCGCCCGGGAGGGAAGTTACGAAGCAGCCAAGATCCTGTTAGACCATTTTGCCAATCGGGACATCACAGACCACATGGACCGCCTTCCCCGGGATGTGGCTCGGGATCGCATGCACCATGACATTGTTCGCCTCCTGGACGAGTATAACGTGACTCCAAGCCCTCCAGGGACTGTACTGACATCCGCTCTGTCACCTGTCCTGTGTGGGCCCAACAGGTCTTTCCTCAGTCTGAAGCACACCCCAATGGGTAAGAAGGCTAGACGGCCCAACACCAAGAGCGCCATGCCCACGAGCCTGCCTAACCTTGCCAAGGAGGCCAAGGACGGCAAGGGGAGCAGGAGGAAGAAGTCTCTGAGCGAGAAGGTCCAGCTGTCCGAGAGCTCGGTGACTTTATCCCCTGTTGATTCTCTCGAGTCTCCCCACACATACGTTTCTGACGCCACATCCTCTCCCATGATTACATCCCCTGGAATCTTACAGGCCTCGCCCACGCCTCTGCTGGCCGCTGCTGCACCAGCTGCACCCGTGCATGCCCAGCATGCGCTGTCTTTCTCCAGCCTTCATGAAATGCAGCCTTTGGCTCCTGGGGCCAGCCCCGTGCTTCCCTCCGTCAGCCAGCTGCTGTCCCACCACATCGTCCCCCCAGGCAGTGGCAGTGCAGGGAGCTTGGGCCGGTTACATCCAGTTACTGTCCCAGCGGACTGGATGAACCGCGTGGAGGTGAATGAGACCCAGTACAACGAAATGTTTGGCATGGTCCTGGCTCCGGCTGAGGGAGCCCACCCTGGCATAGCTCCCCAGAGCAGACCGCCAGAGGGGAAGCACATCCCCACCCAGCGGGAGCCCTTGCCCCCCATTGTGACTTTCCAGCTCATCCCAAAAGGTAGCATTGCCCAGGCAGCCGGAGCTCCCCAGACGCAGTCCAACTGCCCTCCAGCTGTCGCAGGCCCCCTGCCCGCTATGTATCAGATCCCAGAGATGGCCCGCTTGCCCAGTGTGGCTTTCCCACCTACCATGATGCCCCAGCAGGAGGGCCAGGTAGCTCAGACCATTGTCCCAACCTATCATCCATTCCCAGCCTCCGTGGGGAAGTATCCCACACCCCCTTCCCAGCACAGCTACGCCTCCTCAAATGCTGCTGAGCGAACCCCCAGTCACGGAGGTCACCTCCAGGGTGAGCATCCCTACCTGACACCATCCCCAGAGTCTCCTGACCAGTGGTCGAGCTCCTCACCCCACTCCGCTTCTGACTGGTCAGACGTGACCACCAGCCCTACACCCGGAGGTGGAGGAGGAGGTCAGCGGGGACCTGGAACACACATGTCTGAGCCACCACACAGCAACATGCAGGTTTATGCGTGAAGAGTCTGCCTCAGGCGTAGAGATGGAAGTGCCTATCACACATGCTGCTGAGGAACAAAGGCAGGTTATCCGAGGAGAAAAGAAGAACCCTCTGTAACAGCTTTGAGAGGCAGGAGAGAAGACACTCCCGACTTTCCGACAGCCAGAGAATCACTATTATCATCTTCACTGAATATCTGCAGTTTTAGGGGGAGGACTCAGCTCCTACTAACCTTTGACCATCAGGTGAGTTCATGGAGATGCAAGATGAATGCTAAACCTTGAGACTCACTCTCTCCTTTTTGGAGAATACAATGGGTGCCTTTTATAGCCCAGACATTCTTGGAGCTTGAACATCATTTTGAGCCCGGGGGTCTTCTGTATCCAGGAGAAGATTCTGCCCGAGAGTCGGACTGGGCATTGTGCCTGGGATTCTGCCCAGGTCAGCCTGTCTTGTCTTCTCAACCCCGGAAATGGCCTTGACTTCTCCTGGTGCTCTCCTCTCTGCACCTGTCTGTGGTTGATCCGTCAGCGTATAATAGGCAAGACTTCTGTGCTTTTCATCATTCCTGCCCTGGAGAACAACTTCTGCCTCCTGTTCCCACATGCCCAGCACCCCAGAGGAGCCTCACAGGGTTTACTCTGGTCATGGTTCTCAGCCTTGGCCTTTGAAGTATGCTTCTATGGAAAACGCACACTCTGCAATCTTCATGTTTCATTCCTAAAAGGAAGGACCCCTTCTGAACCTGCACCTTAATTCTCTCCCCCGTGGGTAGGTGCGGGGGCTCATGTACACTCACCGGGGGAAGGATCTAAGTTGTTCTTCCGTCTGTTGGCCTGTCAGTATAAAAGTGTACTCTAGGAGGCCTAGGTACTATGACATTCCCATCTTGTTGTAAACCGGGAAAAGTGGGAGAAGGTTGGAATGACCAAGAGATAAGCTAACTCGCCCGAGAAGCAATTCCCCACCTACAGGCCCTCCGTTGACTGCCACTGTGAAGCACATTTACCCCCAAGTCCTAGGACTCGTTGATCCAGCAGATGAAGGTACCCTTGGCTGCTGCACTTGCTCCTCACAGATGCCTTGCCATTTAGACGGAACTTGCCTGAGGCTCAGGGGACCCAGTGACTGTCGCCTTCCTTCTGACCAGTTTTCTTTCAGGTCCGAGGCTGGTGTGTTGGATTCCCCCCACACTGTGTGGTCTGAGTGACTGGTGCACACAGTGGGTTCTCAGTAAAGACATGGAGTCTGTGTTCCTGTTGCGGAAGCGGAGAACGGACGGTCTCCTGAGCACACCTGATGAAGCAGCCTTTGCTCATCTTCGCTGCGTTCCCTTCCTTCCCTAGAGTCACCTTCAGCTGACGATGGCTGAGACCCGCTCCGCATTGTCCTTGTGTTCATATTAAGATGGTACCTCATCCAAACATGCTTCCTGTGTGGTGGTCTCAGTGGCTTCCCAGACTCTCGAGAGCAGAAGCATTTTCGTCAGTTGTAAAATCAGGACAGTAGTTTTCTCCATCTTCCCCTCAGTCAGTTCAGAATCGGCCCTGTGGCCACCCCATCGCCTCTCCCTGGTGCCATGATGCCCATGACACTAGGAAGATGAGCTCTGCTGGAGCTTTGTGTACATTAGCAGGTGGATCACCTGGGGGGAGGGGGGGTGTTTGTTTGTTTTAGGATTTTTTTTGTTGTTTTAATAATAATAATAGTCTTTATTCCTGCGATAGTTGAAATAATTGTCTCCCCACTCATTCGTCAGTTTGTGACCCCCTGTATTAACTCTGTGTCTGTTACCATGGTAGTCTGTAAACACGTGGGAATATTTAGTCCCATCCAAGTTCATTTAATCAACAAAAACAATTTGCTCCGTCCTGGTCTATGGCAGATTAAGTTTGGTCATTTGGTTTTTATTCTCATGTGGTAACATCATCCTACCAGCCCTTTTCATGGTGTATAGACATTTTATTGCCCTAAATGGTGACTGTCTCCCCATGGACCCATCAGTCAGTCCCAAATCAGGAGAGCCTGTGTAAGTGGACCTCTCTGCCCCCCAGCTCTAGTACCACTGCCTGGGAACAGCCCCAGCCTCTAATGCAGCCACTGGGTCTGTGATACACTGGTCCTTCCCCAGACACGATGGAGAACAAACTTGCCATTTCTCCTTCAAGGATCTCTCAAAGCGAATCCTTTGGGTTTAGGAGGAGGGATGTGAAAGCTGCCATTACAGACAACAGGCTGCAGAGATGAGGCCCGCACTGCCAGTCAAGCATCCGGTCCATCCCTTAGATGTTAGAACTCTTGGCCTATGTAGTGTATAGGAAAGGGAGGGGAGCGGGTAATCCCTTTCTCATGGGATCTTAATCAGAGGCTCAGTTCTTATGGGACACATCCTTTAGTCCGTGCATAGATCCCTGTTTTGGATTTATTTTTATTTCTATGAATTCTTCCTTTCTTTGACCTCCACATGCCTTTGAGGATTTTTTTTTAATGTTCTTTTTGTTCTAAGCATCGTTTTCTGACTTATGTGGTGGTGGGGGGATTGAAGGAAAGAGAGACTGAGTAAAGATCGCAGCGAAAGGCTTCAGCACACTTGGTTGACTGTGGTTGCTCATGAGCCTTGCCTAGAGAAGAACCAAAGGTGTGACGACTTGTTAGCGTGTGGTTTCAGAACCTAGACTTTAACCAGCGCCTTGAATGTATGAGGACTGTTTGGAGGGACACGCGTCTATGTCCTGAGGCCCCCACCCATAACTGTTTTGGTACTATGGCAACTTGCTTGTGTACATTTCCCTGAAAAGTGTCATTATATCTGTTTGTATGAGAAACTCAGTAACCAGAAGATGACTGCATGTTCCTGACTAAACAGAAGGAAAGTGCACAGTTTTTACTTTAAAATTTTTCATTCTAAAAGTAGCTTAAGATGAAATTTATATGAAAACATTTTTATCACAAAATAAAAAAAAAAGATTCCTTGTCAAGGCTCCGTGAAGTCATACTCCGCCCTTTTCTGACTCTGGTGCCCCTTATTCTACAGTGATTGCCTCGTGATGTCATAGTCGGTGAGAAAAACTTAATTTCTTCTTCCCAAATCTTAAAAAGTCTGGTACTAGAGTTCTTTTATTTTTTTCATCTAGTTTGATCACAAATAAATGCTTCTGAGGGGAAAGTTTCCATCCATTCAGAAACATAATATGGAGTCACTCCTCCACACCCTGACCATAACTAGTGACCAGCAGATAACTGCTCCCGACCAAATGTCTCCCGGTGAAGTGGAGAATGTTTGCCGAAGCAAGAATAGGGAATTGGAGCCGGGCGGTGGTGGCGCACGCCTTTAATCCCAGCACTCGGGAGGCAGAGCCAGGCGGATCTCTGTGAGTTCGAGGCCAGCCTGGGCTACCAAGTGAGTCCCAGGAAAGGCGCAAGGCTACACAGAGAAACCCTGTCTCAAAAAACCAAAAAAAAAAAAAAAAAAAAAAAGAATAGGGAATTGGGATAGAAAAAAACGTACTGACACATTTATCCGAACACTGATGGCTTGTATGGACTTTTGCGTAGGATATAATATATAGGACCATCACATAATGTTTGAGCATAAATGTGTTAACAAGTGCTTTTTTTTAGAGGCAGTCAGTGAGGCGTATGCACACGAGTACATGGTGGTGTAGTTGGGATGTCAGCCTAGCAGCCCTACTGTCTAGCTTATTTCCATATTCTATTGTTTTACACACACTTCTAAATCATGTGTGCGTATTTATAAATGATAATAAGTTCTTTCTCTGAAATGACTTGGTTAAAAATCTTGGGGGGTGCTCAGGTTAAGTAGGTGTCCAGTCTTCACAGTTACTCCCCAAGCATTATAATCGTACATGAAACACATTGGCCTCCATGTGGGTTTTGTATTGGTGTGCAGAGAAAATTAACAAGCGCCTAAGCGTGACTCCCACAGGGTGTTTATCTCAGCTGGGGTTGCCTTTTGCAGACTTTTGTGCTGCTGAATCTTGCTCAGAGGACACTTCCTTCCACGGATCTAGGCCAAAGGTCACTGATCTCATCCTGCTCCTGCACCTGTAAGCCTTGCAGCCTTGCCCTTAGTTGTGCAGGACTCTAGATAAGACTGGATACTGGCCCGTGACCATGGAAGGGGAATTGTCTCCCTCAGTCAAGCAGCCCAAGAGCCAGGGACTGGCTCACATCAGAACGAAGAATGAACCAGAATAGCCTCTGTGATATCAGCCCACTGTCCAGGATGTGGGATGTCAAGATCTGTGAGCTGGTTCCTGCCTCCAGCACATGCCTCTGCCATGGGGAGGAGGAGGGATAGAGAGAAACAGAATACAGTGTTTCTTTTGGCATAGAATAGGTAACAACTTTAAAGTGTCTGCACATTCAAATTAGGGTAGTCTAAAGTTTATTTACAAGAAGGCCGTGAACTAGGCAGAGTAACGATGACTGTTCCCAGCACTCGGGAAATGAAGGCAGGAGGTCCAAGTTTTAAGATCATCCTTGACTGGCCAGCCAGGCTTACATAAGACCCTGTCTCAATAAGGAAGGAGGTGTTAGAAGTACATGAGTGTTAGAAGTACAGTGTCAAGCACAGAGACCCCTGGTAGCATTGGCCAGTCTATCAACCCTTTTCAGTACAGAGGACTGTAAGCCAAGAGGAGTTACTGGAACCTAGAAGGAAAGCTGTGTAGCACAGATGTCCTGTCCAGGCACACAAGGAGCCTTACATACCTCTCAGAGGAAACCAAGGAATTAATGTCCAGATCTCACTCCGCTTCCCACTCCACCCTGAGAGATTGATCCAAGTGCAAGCCCAGAGTCCGGCCAAAGCTTGAGAGGTGAGGAGAGTGGGTCTGAAGGTGTGAGCCCTGCCTCAATCATTGTCCTCCGATCACATTCCTGATAAACTTCCACTGCTGGCCTGTCGCTGGTGTGTTAGCGCAGGAAACATAGAGTAAAAGGAATTACGTGTTGATAATCCTGACGAAACTGCCTTACCTGGCCTGCTACTGGGTTTCCTTTTTTTTTTTCCAGAAGCATAAATATATTTATTTGTAACAAAGGAGTTTGTGTACAGTGTTGAAAATCTACAACTTCTTGTTAAATTCACATTTGCACTTCACCTTTTTAAACAAACATAATCATTATTTTATACAGATATAGATATGTAAATACTACTTTGAGTTCAGTAGTTCTTCAGCATTTTCCACTTAAATGCTTTTTTTTTTTTTTAACATAAAAACAGGTTATAACTCCAAAGTCCAGAGTTATTTGAAACTGGAAAATGTTTTCTCTCTAGAAAATAGTAAAAATGATAACATTTCCCAATAAGTCCTTTTAAGCCAAATGATAGCTGAATTACACATATAAATATTGATTAGATTCTGGGATACAGAGGAAACCTAACTTCATCTGTTCAGAGAGCTATGTTTTACTTAAGTTGTGTAAGTGAGAGTCCTATTCAACTTCCCCTGCACTGAATAATGCCCAACTGAAGCACCAATGGGTCAAGGGTTTCCTTACCATAGCCTTGGCATTGATTACCCAACATGCATACAGTCCAGCAGCAGGATGGGTAATATAATTCTTCACGTCCTACAAAGAGATGGCTTAGTGGGTAAAGGTACTTGCCACCACAACTGACAACTTGAGTTGTCAGGGGCCCACATGGTAGAGGCAGAGAACCAACTCCCACAAGTTGTCCTCTGACCTCCACGTGTGTGCCATGGAGGAAAACATGAAGAAAATTGGAGGTTCCTCTTATAGATACAAAAATCTAAATCAGCTGTTAACAAACTAAAAGTACAATGGTGTTCTGTTTTGCTTTCTATCACTGTGGGAAAAAAATTAACCAAAAGCAACTCGAGGAAAGGGTTTATTTCTGCTTTAGTTTGGGAAGGGAAGTCAGGACAGGAACCCGGAAGCAGGAACTGAAGCAGGGGACATGGACAAATGCTGCTGACTGGCTTAATCTTGGTGGCTTGCTCAGTTTGCTTTCTTAAATATTCCAGGACTACCTGCCCAGGGTGGCACCACCCACAGCGATCTGGGTCCTCTTACATCAATTAGTAACCAAGAAAATGACCCCTAAACTTGCCAATAGGACAATCTGAAGTTTCTTCTCAGATGACTGTAGCTTGTGTCAGGTAACAAAATCCAACCAGCACAAATGGATGTAGAATTCCATCATGACCAGGAATTTTCCCCCAAGGGAACAACTGCTAAGAAGTATATCAATAGGGCTGAAGAGATGGTTCAGTGATTAAGATTGCTCTTCCAGAGGATCTGGATTTGAATCCCAGCATCCACATGGTGGGTGGCTCACAACTGTCTGAAACTCCAGTTCCAGGAAATCTATTGCCTGCTTCCAGCCTCTGGGGACCCTGCACACACATTGTGCACAGACATACATGTAGGCAAAAGCACCCATACACATAAAAATAAATACTTTTAGTGTATCAATAGATGCCACCACATAAAACTCAATCTCTGCAGTAAAATCAAGAATGTGCTAGTAAAACTCTATCTTCATGAAAAAATTACAAGGTACAACAGTATACCAGGGAACTTCACAAGATTAATAAGATATCCTCTACCATCTAAAACAAATACCATGCTCAGTGATGAAAGTGTAAATCTGAAAGTGAAGTTAAACACAGGCACCAGCTCTCCGTCGTATCTTGTACTCAACATGATTTCAAAGTGGTACCTGTGTCCACAAAAACGAAAAGAATAGATGTTACTTGGAGACAATTTGATTAGATACGTAAGAGATAATCATCAAGCCCCACCCAACTATTGAAATTTGTCCCCACTGCAAGCAAATGTGAAGATACATTATAGCTGTGGGATGCAGGACTCTGTGGGGCACAAAAACTGGCTTGTGGAGGAGCAAAAATTTGGAGCTGTCTGTAAATCTGATAGAGAACATTGAGGATCAGGAATCATGAGTCTGAGACTACTCTGGGTTACATAGCAAGACCCTGTTTCAAAAGCGGGGAGGGGCGGTTGGAGAGATGGCTCAGTGGTTAGGAGCAGTTGCTGCCCACTTGTGAGGCTCGGATCTGGATCGAAGCACCTATGTGCCAGCAGATGCCTGTAACTTCAGGCTGAAAGGGTAGAGACAGGAGCTCAGGGCTTGCTAGCCTTCTGGGTCTGCCTGAGAAAACACTAGCCTGGGGGTCAGGGAGAGACCCTGCTTCAAAGAAGTAAGTGGAGAGAAAGAGAGAGAGAGAGAGAGAGAGAGAGAGAGAGAGAGAGAGAGAGAGAGAGGATACCCAATGCCAACTTCTAGACCTTGCACACAGAGGCACAGGTGCACAGGCATGCTCACGTTCATGCACATTTATGAACACACATACACAATCACACACATACAAATAAATATTTTTAAAAGATTTGTTAATAATTTTTGCTGGCACTCTACTAAGCTTTATTAGTAGACTGACCTGGAGAGAATTTCAGGAGTAAGGCATTTCCCTTTTTTGTTCTGGTAGTTCCATAAGCAGACTTTCTGAAGTATTTCAAGTGGATTCCTAAGGACCAGGCTGTCAGTATTATTATTTTTTTAATCGTGTGTGTGTGTGTGTGTGTGTGTGTGTGTGAATGTGTTGTGTTTGTGTTAGATGTGTGTGAGTACACACACAGGTAGGGCAGGATAGCAGGTGTCTTTCTCTTGCCCTGCCATCTTATTGCCTTGAGGCAGGGTCTCTTACTGAAGGGGAAACTTACTATTTCCGATAGGCTGGCTGGCCTGCAAAATCTTGGAATCTGCCTGTCCCCACCTCTCAATTCTGGGGTTACAGGAATACACAGTTATGCCCGGCTTTCTACATGGGTGCTGGGGATTCAAACTCAGGGCCTTGCAGCCTCGCAGGCTTAGCCACTGAATGATTCCCACCCCCTGAAGTGTTGCTGTTTCTGAAAATTAAAAGCAGATTTGCTTTCAGTTACTAAATATACTCAGCCTCACTGGCAGTCTAAGAATGAAAATGAAATACTGAGCTACATTCTTTTGCTAGTGAAAATCTTATATATTATACAATGTGGAAAATGGGTCTGAAGTACCTGTGCTCTCTCATATGACAGCTACTGGCACATGCTGCTGGTTAGATGTTCTTAATTTTAGTATGTAAAGTCCAACTGCGCAATGTAGCTCTTAGCTCAAAAAAGAACCTGATGTTTAAGGGTGAGCCAATAACATTAATCGATAGGAACACTTTCATTTTCTTTAACTCATTTCCACCAGTTTATGTTCTAGCAATCTAACACAATGGAAATGGTTTCAAGGGGAAAGAAGATGTGTGTGCATTCAAATATAAACATGGACATGCGGATTGTTGTAAGCACCTACGCATTTGTTCACATTTGCTAGCATATTACAGAAAGACTTTAAAAGAAGATGAGTGTAACGTTTTGGAAGAGCACACCTGTGGTACTGCACAGGAGGGAAATGGTCAAGTCAGTGACTAGTGCGTGCCATCGAACGCTAGCTACACACCTGCTGCAGGCATCGAAGTCCATCCAGGAAATTACTGGCGATGTGTGTTACTCGCTGGGAAAAGCTGATGTTGCAATAATATGAACAACATGTACTGTCTTCCAGATTTGAGTCACTTTATAAAAGGGGCTTCAGAGGGGGTGAAGGAGGCAGTGGCACCACCCGAGATGAAGGAGGAAGGAAGAGTTACTCGGAGCAGAAGCATATGTCACAGAAACAGCACAGGGCAGTGGGGTTGGGGATGGCATCTGAACTGAACTGGTACATTTTTGTCATTATTTCCTCGTTACTGTATTTATAGACCATTTCTATTATAGTAGATATTACAAATTTAAAAATCAATGGTAGTCACTTTATTAAGATATGATCCACATATAAACTGCTGCAGTTTAATATATGTCTATATTTATATATGTCTATTTAATATATGTCTATATATGGATCCATGTCTATAATACATACATAGACATCTGTTTGAGATACATGTGTGTCTGTAAAGCCGTCACACCACTGAGACCGGAGCGTAGATAACATTACCTCCCCAGAGTTCTTTCTGTCCCTTTTGTGATCACTGTTATGGGGGAAATGCCCGAGATAATCAACTCATAAAGAAAAGTGGTTATTTTGACTTACGGCTTTGGCAGTTTTGGATTCTGAACTCTTGGCCTGAATCTTTTAGGCCAGTGCTAAGACAGAACATCACAGCAAGGAGTGTGTGCCACAGGGAAGCTGTCACCTCATGGCCAGGAAGCAAAAAGAGGAAGAAGCCAGGGTCTCAATATCCCCTTGACCGGCACACTCTGAGTGGTTCAACTTCCTCCAACGAGGCCCATTTCTCAAGCGTTCCAATATCCTGTCAGCTGTGGTAACATGCTCGTAATCCCCAGGGGCCTCATAGATCCGAGGCCTCTCTACAGCTTGAGCATAGTTAATAGCAAGACCCTGTCTCTGAAAGAGAAAGACAGACATAATGTCTTAAAATGTATACTTTCTTTATTTTTCAAAACAGAGGGCAGCTGACACCTAACAGCCCCATGTGGGGAGGGAGTGTGGGGACCAGCGGCTGGGAGATAATGTAGGCTTATGTCAGCTGCCTCTGTATCTGTTGGGGTTATTTACATTCCTTACAATGTTCAGCAGGACTTTCAAAATAGAGAAGACACAGGTTCCTTCCTCTTTCTGGGGTTCTCTTCGCTACCTCCTCACTCCTCAATCTCAGTGGCTGAGCTTACAGAGTTCTGGCCTGGGCCTCTCTCAGTCTTCTCACCTCACAGAAGTGTGTGCCACCTGGACCTCCCTCAGCAGCCCCCAGCTTCCTGTTGGGAGGCCCTGAGGGGGAGTTGCTGGGGCACCCCCACCCTTGAAGGCTGGCTGGCCCTCTACATGGCTTCCTAACAGCAAATGGGAACTCTCAGGACCCTCTCCTCTGTCAACGCCCCCTTCTGTCCTGGAGTCCCCACCGGCTTCCTTCCCACCTCTGCCGCGTCCAGCTTCTTGATGTGGGCTAGTTTTGCTAGCTCACCCATCTAGTCACCAGTTTGTGTACCTACATCCTGGTATCTGCTTAACTCGTGAGCCATTTCTTGAACCAGTGTGCACGGCTACCATGACTTTCCTTGGGCTAATTTCATTATTCCTGAAGCTCTCCTCAGCTCCCCCTTAGCCTGCCCTTCCTCATAACCAAACCCACTCCTCCGACCACCACAAACCTCTTCTGTTAGCCTGACCACACATCCTAGGTTTCCTGAGGTCTCTGAGTTGGTCTCTCTGTCTACTTTTCCCACACAGTGCTGGGGAGTGCTATGTTGACAACTCAGGGTCAGGCCTTGCCCAGGTTGTGTTACTCAAAGATGCCCATGTACTTGACCACATTTAGAAATCTCATCTTCCACTGACTAGCACAGGGAAAAAAAAAAAAGCCCTCTCTACTGGTCAATGAGGGTGTGAGTATGTGGAGTGCTCATGAAGAGGCATCTGTCTTATTTGTCATGCCCCTACACCACCACCCTACACCCTACAAGGCTCAAGGGCCATCCCAGGAAGAGAGGGTGGGGACTGTAAGGACCAGAGGTGGAGGAGACCCAAAGTGACCCAGCATTCTGTAGTCATGACCCAGCCACAGACTTCAGAGCGCCCAGCAGCTGTGGTTGCCCCGCCCAAGACCAAGCGGGTTAACATTCCAGCATGGAGGGAGGAGGGGCTGGCAAGCCTCCACGCCTACCTACGTGTACAAAACCCTTTTGAACTCTCGCTGCTTTTATTCAGGGAATGTGCCCTGGTGCCGGCATCTCCTTGTAAGTGCTCGCTCAGCCCAGGGCCATGACTGCTGCCCACAGACAACATGTGTGGACTGTCAAGAGCTTCCTAACTGCGCTCCCCCACTTCACACTGGATCTGCATGGTTTTTCCCTTGTCAGAAGCCGCCTGACTGAATTAAGATTAAAACTGAAAATGCTTGTCTCCAGTCCTCACATCGTGACTCTGACGGTGTTCGTGGATGTTAAGCCCCTCTGTCCTCTGAGCTGGGGACAATTTTTTTTTCTAAACTGTCCTTTCATTACCTCTCACCTATGATTCATACTACAGTCATTACCCACCATTTACCTTTCTCAGAATATTCCTGAAATTCCTGAACTCCCCCCCCCCCCCAAATCCCAGCAAGTGCTTATTGTATCCGGTGACACCATCATATGGATTCTTGACATGCAGGAAAAGAGGAGAAATGTGCTCAGAAACTTTCTGGTTTGGGTGCAGAGCCTCTCTGAAAAGCCAGCAGCTGGTGCAGAAGGTGGGGGAATGACGAATCTGGGCTGCTCTTCTGGGACTGTAGTGTGCCGCCTTCAGCTTCTCTGAGAGACCCAGCAGAAAATGGGGAGCACTCACCAGTGAGGGGAGGGGTGCGCGATAAAACATCTCTGATCTCCTGTGGACAGGCTACATGGTAAGTTGTCTTCTGCTTTTACTTCCCTAGTCTCCATTTCTGACTCTACACCCACCCCTCTCCATCCCACATGCCCGGGATACACTCTTTTCTCCATAGTGCGCGTGCACCTTCCCCTCCATTCTTAAGCTCGAGCTGAATTCACCGCTGGGGGCGGGGTGGGAGGACTGGAAACCGATCTGGAGCGTTGGGTAGGTGTGCGCCTGGGGAAATCGGACCAACCAGGCCCTGAGAGGGCTGGCTTTCCATGGGTAGCCTGCCAGGGGAGCTATGCACTCCGGGGCTTCTGCGCTTCTAGTGGAGTCTGTCTCAGGGAAGTCTGAGGCGCTCGCCAGGGCTGGCGTTACTCCCCCAACTCCAGAGTCCGGGAAAACCAAGCAGGGATACAGAACAGATCATGAGGTCAGTGTGGGCCTCCCTCCCCCAACACCGCTGGCTGCTTCTGGCGATGCTCTTTCTTGAGGTTGTGGGCGATGACATACTATTTGACCCCAACTGGGGGTTTGACTCGTATGAAATCACCGTTCCCAGAGAGCTAAGCTTTAGGAAAGGGGAGCAGGGTGTGGACAGTTCTTTGTCGTACCTCTTACAGATACAAGGCAAGAAGCACGTCATTCACCTGTGGCCCAAGAAGTTACTGTTGCCCAGACATTTGCCCGTTTTCTCCTTCACTCAAGAGGGCAGTTTGGTAGAGGATTACCCACACGTACCAAACGAGTGCAATTACGTGGGCTCCGTGGAAGGCTCTCAGCAATCTGGAGCTACTCTGAGTACATGCATGGGGGGTCTGCGAGGCATCTTGAACATAGACTCCAGTTATTACCAAATCGAGCCCCTCCGGGCCTCTTCCAGTTTTGAACACGTTGTGTATCTCCTAAATAAGGACGAATTTAGCAGTCAGAGCTGTGGTGTGGTTGATGAAGAAACCAAGGAGGAAACCGCCCAGCAAGAAGAAATGGCTAGAATAGATACCTTTCATCAATCCTACCATCACCAAAAGTTCTTGGAACTGGTCATGGTCTTTAATTGGGAGAGATTTGTGTTTTTACAAAAGAATTTTTCTAGAGTCGTTGATGATGCTATTCTTCTAGCTTCAATTGTGGATACCTACTTTCAGGATGTCGGGTTGAGGATCCAGCTAAAAGCACTTGAAGTTTGGTCGAATAATGACAAAATTTTTACTCACTTTCCCACTTTGGCTGAAGTGTTAGGTCAGTTCGTACTGTACAAAAGAGTGGCATTGCATTTCCGGCTTCCCTCGGACTGGGCACATCTGTATCTGGGGATACGTTATTCAGATGCTGTTGCATGGTCCTGGGGAAGAGCATGTGAAGAGTACCATGCTGGATCGGCAAGCAGCTTACTTGATGTAAATATCCTAGGACCTGCTACTTGGACTGCTCATGAAGTGGGCCACTGTGTGGGAATGAGACATGATGAGGAGTACTGTCAATGCAGAGGTAGGAAGAGCTGCGTCATGGGTACAGGACGTACAGGGTTTAGTAACTGTAGTTACCACCAGTATTTTAAACATGTAGGTTATAAAATGTCGTATTGTCTGTCTGACATCCCAGGACGAGGCTATGTGGTTAAGAGATGTGGGAACAAAATTGTTGAAGACCAAGAGGAGTGTGACTGCGGTTCTGCAGAAGACTGCAAAGAAGACCTGTGCTGTGGGCCAGACTGTAAATGGAAAGAAGGCGTCAACTGCTCCACTGGGCTTTGTTGTCATAAGTGTGGCTTTCTTCCAGCAGGCCATGTGTGCAGGCGGGAGGAGAATGAATGTGACCTTGCCGAGTACTGTGACGGGTTCTCGGCCGTCTGTCCAGATGACGTTTACAAGCAGGATGGGACTCCTTGCAAACACGAAGGACTTTGTTTCAATAAGGGATGCAGGTCCAGGTACATGCAGTGCCAGGGCATCTTTGGAACGACTGCCAAGGAGGCTCCTCACCAATGTTATGATGCAGTTAATATGATAGGCGATCAGTATGGTAACTGTGGCATCTTAAATGCTACTCGATATCAAAGGTGTAATAGGGACAACGCAATCTGTGGCAGGCTACAGTGTATGAACGTTAAAGCCATCTCCAATTTGCCAGATCACACTACTATACTGTCCACCTATCTGAAGACAGATAATCTCCTATGCTGGGGCACAGGCTATCATGGAGCCATGATACCCCATGGGATACCTGATATAGGTGATGTTAATGATGGCACCTCCTGTGGTCATGACCAGGTGTGTATTAACAGAACTTGCGTTGATGTTGTCAACCTGAAGTTTGACTGTTTGCCCTACAAGTGCAATAGCCGAGGTGTTTGCAACAATAGAAGGAACTGCCACTGCATGTATGGCTGGGAACCCCCGTTCTGTGAAGAGGTAGGATTTGGTGGGAGCGTTGACAGTGGACCTCCTGGACCTATGGCAGAGGAAGTGCTCCCATCATTTCGAGTTAAGTATATTATGTTGATACGTGTTTTTTTATTCGTCATCTCAGTGATCTTTGTGGTTTTTAAGCAGCTGGTTAAAAATTTGTTTTATAAAAACCAGCAAAAAGAACCAGAGCAGACTCAATCTGAAACAGATGATGACATGTCAGAAATGTGATCAGGCAGCCCTGTCATCTAACACATTTGGCTATTTAACAAGCTTATCATTTATTCACATGACTCTTCATTCTTTTTTCCCAGAATGATTTCACACAAATTTACCATGCCTTTAAAATCAGCAAAAATAAATGATATTCTTGTTTGGAAACAAATCAGTGCATTTTTTTCCCCCTAGGATTCATTTTCAATTCAGTTTGGGATCAAGCGTTGGATTACCTGAAAAAGACTATTAATGGCCTATCTGAATGCAGTCAGGGAACGACTCATGTTCAGAGTATAGTCCTGTCTTAACATCCTGGTGAAGGAGGCTGACTTCTCCCCTGTGTGTTTCAGCTTCTTCAGGGCTAGCATCTACAACCTGTGCACATGCACCTGCTGCATGCACCTGTGCACCCGCTGCATGCACCTGTGTACCCGCTGCATGCACCTGTGCACCTGCTGCAGGATACTTGGTGATATCGCATTTTATAAATGAAAAAAAACAACCCATGTGTTACAAGGGTTGATCCCTTCAGCAAGACTTTCTGTCATATCTCTTCTGGTGGATACAGCTTTGTCTGTTGCTGTGTGGTTTCTGACTTGGTGTTTGAGGTGATCTCCAATGGGACAGCTATCCTAAATTGTCATGGCATCTGCATTTCTGTACAGCCTATAGAAGATGATAGTCCTTAGCAGTGTTGGGAGCACGGCTATTAACAAAATTTAATGTTTGCTGCGTTTTTTGGTAGTTTTTGTTTGTTGGTTAACTTGAGCCTCAATTGAGAAACTGCCTCCATCAGATTGGCCTGTAGGCAAGTCTGTGGAGCATTTTCTTGATTCATAGTTGTTGTGGGAGGACCCAGCCCACTGTGGGTGGTGCCACCCTTGGGCAGGTGGTCCTGGGTGGCACGAAAAAGCAGACTGAGCAAGTCATGAGGAGGAAGCCAGTAAGCAGCACCCTCCGCGGCCTCTGTTTCAGCTCCTGCCTCCAGGTTCCTGCCTTGTTTGAGTTCCTGCCCTGACTTTCCTTCATGATGGACTGTAAAGTGTAAGCCGAAATAAACCCTTTCCTTCCCAAGTTGCTTTTGGTCATGGTGTTTATCACAGCAGTAGAAAGCACACCAGGGTGATGTGTCTGCATTCACTGGGAGGTCTTTTTGAGTGGCTCCAGGTTTATTGCACCCCTAAGTACAACTGAAGAACATGAAGAATGCCTTTTATCCCCAACATCCTTCAATGCTCTGCCTCTAAATCTCTCCCTGTGCACAGTGCTGGCATGGTGGGGGGAGGAAAGCTGAATGATTTCCCACAAGGCATCATTGCCACTTCTACGTCCAGTGAGAAGCTCATCCCTCTCCGTACTTAGGCCATCCCAAGTTGTTGCATCCTGTTCAAGACCGGATCTTCCTGATGTTCCCATTGAGACAGCATGACAGCCTCCTGTACCATATCCCAGTTTGCTGTGCCTTAGCCACGAAGTTCTAATTAAAGCCAAAAACAGGGCAGACACAGCTCATCATCTGGCCTGTCTAGACTACTTTGGGTTTGTTTTCACTCAGAGGGAAAAATGTAAATAACTTTAGTTTTGTGATGATCATAATTCTAAACATTTATTAAGCCTGGCCAGCCATGCAGTGTCCTGAAATATAAGGGCACTGAGTCACAGCTGAGTACTGATAATGATGGACAACATTACGAAGAGCTCACTATGTGCCAAGCCATGGTCTAAAGAATTTCATGTGTATTGTTGTATATACTGTTAAAAATGATTCTGCTATAGGTGTTTTTAGAATTTTAAATTTTATTTTATGTATGTATATGAGTGTTTGCTTTAAGGTATATGTATGTATGTATACTACATGCTTTGGTACCCAGAAGAGGACAGTGGATACCCTGTTGCTGGGATTATGCATAGTTATGAATCAAACCACCATATGGGTGCTGAGAACTGAACTCAGGTCCTCTGAAAAGCAATGGTTCTTAACTGCTGAGTCACTTCTCTAGTCAATGTGCTTATTTTTCAGTAGAAACCAAGTCACAGAAATGTTAGAACACCTACATAGGTTTCTACACCAATAAAAACAACATTACTTGAGGGAAAAACTTCATATATTAATAAAGATCAAGTTTAGAGACAATGACTTACTGAGAAATCTTAAAGTTATTAGCATATTTAGAAAACGGGTTTTTAACATTTTAGTGAATATATATATATATATATATATATATATATATATATATATATACACACACACACACACATACACACACATATATATATTTGCCATCTTAACCATTTTGATGGTAATTAGTACATTTCACTTTGGGCAGATGTTCTAGAGAACTCTTCTTTTTTTGAGACAGCGTCTCACTGTGTTGCTCCACCCCTCATTGGCCAGGGACTCTTTATATTCTTTATGTAGACCAGGCTGGCCTCAAACTCACAGCAATCCACCTGCCTTGGTCTCCTGGCTGTTGGGATTAAAGGTGTGCCCAGCCACGCCCAGCAAGACTCTCTTCACCTTCCAAAACTACCTATTGTAGGTTCATTTAATCATGCACTGTTCTCTCTTCCCCATCTCCTCAAAGGGCCCTTTCTATCTGTGTGAATAAGTAAGCTAAATCCCTCCCCGAAGCACGTTCACGTGGTACTTTTCTTTTTGTGACTGGCTTCTCTTAGCACAGTGTCTTCAGAGTTAATCTGATTGTAGTATGTTGTTAAGAGAGAGACCTTAAGTGTCCAACATCTAATTACAAAGGCTGGATGATGAAGGGAAGGAGAGCTGATTAGTTAACAGCTCCAGGCCACAGCAGCAGATCATTCCACATTTTCCCACCTGTGTTAAAACTATGACTCAGACCCTCCCATATGGCTGACTGACAGGTGCCCCTGCATCCTGTTATAATCTTAACCAAGCCAAATCAACAAAACTACCCGTTCCCAAACTTCTATGCTTTTTTTTTTTTTTTTTTTTTTTGTCATCCTGTTCTTCCTGTCTATAGTCAACATAGCTCCCATGTAAACAGCTTATGCGTTCCTTCTCCCAACATTTGCTATTAAAATGATCTTGCCTTATGGGCATGAAAGGCGATTTTTTTTTTTTCCAGGTGCTATGTAGCTCAGTTGTTGGACGTTACAGAAATGCTCCCCGGGCCCTGGTTCATTTCTGGCTACCATCAGTAGTGGTTCAACAAAGCCTTTTCCTTCAGAGCTAGCTCAGTCTCAACAGTTTTGATTCAACTCTGTGTCAGACACTTTTTCCTTCATAAGGTTGGATAATATTTCAATGTGACTCTACACTATATTTTCTTTTTAAAGATTTGGCTGTCAGTTATGTTTTACAGGCTTCTTTTAAAAATTTAAAGTCATTTCTTTTTGAAATTTTTATACCTATACAAGTACTGTACTTACATCATATCCACACCTCCCTCTTGCCCCTCCAACTCACCTGCATTTCTCAGTTTTCTCTCTAACCCATACCCTCTGAGTTAAGCATGCTGAGTTCATGAGTTAGTGTCGCTCATATGTCCTTGTGTTGGGGCTGACCCCTTAGGAATGGATAACCTATCAGGGGGCTCATCCCCAGAGAAGGCTGATTCTCCTCCTCTCCACACCCATTGCTTGCTGTGGCCCTTCATCTAGTGGATGGGGCCCTGTGTGTGACATTGGTCCCTTCACTTTGGCATGTCAGCTGGTGGTGTCATCATGTACAGCTTGTTTCCGTGATCGTATCGTTAAGATCTGTATTCCCTTCCACCATCAACTCACGTTGTTTCTGCCTTTATTCTAGTCTGAGTAACGCTACTAAAAAACCTTGGCAGAGGAATGTTTTTCTATGTGTCCAGTTCTTTGGGGCATATGTTTGAAAGTGAAATTGTTAGATATTTTGGTAATTATATTTTTTTTTAGCTAGCTTGCTATTCTCACAACATGTGGGTAGCTTTTCACATCCTGGCTCATGTTGCCCAAGGGTTCCAGTTCCTTTCTTTTTTAAATCCCCTCTCCATATTACACATTCGCACACCACACCTCTCTCTCTCACACACACACACACACACACACACACACACACACACACACACACACACGTGACTGTGGAGCCATGGCGTACATGTGGAAGTCAGAGGACAATGTTAGGTGTTGATCCTAACCTTCCACCACCTTGTTTGAGACAGTGTCTCTCTTTTTCACTGCTGCGTGTGCCAGGCTAGCTGACCCACGAGTTTCCAGGGTTCTCCTGTCTTTGTCTCCTGTCTTGCCCCAGGAGTGCTGGGATTGCAGGTGTGTGCCACCATGCCCAGCTTTAATGTGGTATCTGAGGATCTAAATTCAGGTCCTGATGGCTTGCATGGCAAATGCTTGAGCTACTGAGGCATCTCCCCCAAGGATTCCAATTTCTGCCCATCGTCCCCTTCACAGGGAATTTCTGGCCCTCAGCAATGGTCTGTCTATGCATGTGAGATACTGTCTTACAGTTTTGATTTTCATATCTCCTAAGGATTACAGATGTTAAACATCTTTTCATAATTTATTGGGTCTTTGTGTATTTTCACTGGTGAATATGTATTAAAATCTCTTGTGCCGGGCAGTGGTGGCGCACACCTTTTATCCCAGCACTCAGGAGGCAGAGGCAGGTGGATCTCTGGAGTTCAAGGCCAACCTGGGCTACAGAGTGAGGGCCAGAACAGGCTCCAAAGCTACACAGAGAAACCCTGTCTCAAAAAAAAACAAAAACAAAAACAAAAACAAAAAACAAACAAAAAAAACAAAACAAAACAAAAACGACAACAAAAAATCTCTTGCTCATTTTTTTTATTGCTTGTTTGGGTTTTTAATTGCTGTTTTCCAAAAACCAGTTAATGGTTTCATTGACTTCTCTCTATTGCTTTTCCGTTTTTCTACTATTCACATATCTCTGCTCACATCTTTATTGTGTCCTTTCATCTACTATTGATCTAGTTCTTGTTTCTATTATCTTATGGTGTGATTTATTTAAGATTTTATTTCATTTAGTGTGTTTAGAACTAAAATTTCCCTGTTAAGACTGTTTATAGTATATTAATAAGTTGGGTTTTAAAAAGTGCTATGTATATGGGAGTTCTGCCTAAATATATGCCTGTGAACCACATGCTTATCAGGTGCCCATGGGGGGGGGCAGAAGAGGGCATCAGATCCCTTGGAACTGGAATTACAGATGATTGTGAGCTGCTATGTGGGTGCTGGGTATTGAACCTGGGTCTTCTGCAAGACAAGCTTGTACTTTTAACCACTAAGCCCTCTAGTACCTGTCTTAATAAATTTGACATCTGATATTTACATTTTTGTTTATTATAAGATACTTTAATTGTCCTAGTAATTCACTCCTTAGAACATTGGTTGCTTAACCTCCATTGACCCGTGAATTTTTCAGTTTCCATTCGGCTGTTAATTTCTAGTTTTATTACATTGTGACTGGAAAAGACATGTCATGTGAATTTCTTTTTTTTCCCTTTTATTGAGAATAGATTCTTTTCTTACATAATATATCCTGATTACAGTTTCCTCTCCCTCTACTCCTTCCAGTTCTTCCCCACCTCCCCTTCCGTCTGGATCCACTCCCTTTCTGTCTCATCAAAAAAGAACATGCATCTAAGAGATAATGATAAAATCTAACAAAATAAAATATAATAAGATAAAACAAAAACTACCACATCAAGGTTGGACAAGACAAACCAACAGAAGGAAAAGAGCCTGAGAAGAGACAGGAATCAGAGACCCACTCAGGAATCCCATAAAACTGTACACCCAGGAATCCCATAAAAACACTGAACTGGAAAACATAATATATATACAGAAGACCGGGTGCATACCCATGCAGGCCCTCCCTGTGCATGCTGCTTTAGTCCTGTGAGTTGTCCAGGCACAGGTGTGTGGTTTCACGCGGATCTGTGGAAAGAAAATTCAGAGGCACCTTAAGAATGAATCTAGCCTTCTCGGCTGCAGGGGGATCCAGTCTCTGAGGACTGAAACACTTACCCTTCACCCAGGGCATTTTTATTTTTCTCAATATAATACACTTTAGCCTGTTGATTTCCACATGTTCGAAACAACTTGAAAGAAGTTCCCGAAACTACAATGCCGAGTGCAAATTCCTCGATTTCTCAGGTCCCACGGTTTTCCCGGTTTCCTGACCCAAGTTTTGCATAGGCCTTTGTATCCTTGGGAGACTCTGAGACAAGATTCACATAGAGACAAGAGAAACAAAAGGGGTCTGCTAAACAAAAGATGGATTAGGGCTAGATGCTACTCTCTGGAGCCCAGGCCAGGTGTAGCCCAGTGGGAGTGCAGCCACAGACAGGAATCAGAGACCCACTCAGGAATCTCATAAAATTGTTCACTCAGGAATCCCATAAAAACACTAAACTGGAAGACATAATATATATGCAGAAGACCTGGTGCAAACCCATGCAGGCCCTGTGCATACTCCTTTAGTCCCGTGAGTTCATATGACCTTTCTTCATGTTGATTTAGAGGGCCTTGTTTTCCTGGTGTCCTGCGTCCCCTGTCACCCTTAGACTTTTTCTACCTCCTCTTCTGTGGGGTTTCCTGAGCTCTGAGGGGGAGATATTTGATGGAGACATCCCATTTAGGGATGAATATTCCAAGGTCTCCCATTCTGCATAATAATGGCTGTAGGTCGGGGCTGGAGAGATGGCTCAGAGGTTAAGAGCACTGGCTGCTCTTCTAGAGGTCCTGAGTTCAATTCCCAGCAACCACATGGTGGCTCACAACCACCTGTAATGAGATCTGGTGCCCTCTTCTGGCCTGCAGGTGTACATGCAGGCAGAACACTGTATACATAATAAATAAATAAATCTTTAAAAAAAAATAATGGCTGTAGGTCTCTGTATTAGTTTCCATCTCCTGCAGGAGGATGCTTCTCTGATGATGACTGAGCAAGACACTGATCTATGAGTATAGCAGAGTATCACTAGGGGTCATTTTATTGTTACTTTTTTTTGACCAGTAATAGTTGGTTTTACCCCAGGTCCCTGGGATAGCTAGTCTCTGGTTCCTGGGGTTGCTACATGACCACACATACACTGTCCAATAGCCAAGCAAGAGGCTTAATCATCCCAGGGCCTTACATCCTACATAATCTGTGTGCTGCGTGGTCACATAATTTGTGCACAGCGTGATCACATAATCTCTGTGCATGCGTGTTGTAGCTATGTAAGCCCATACGCGCACGTGGGGGGGAATCCATAAAAAGCGGGTCACAGACTCCTGCCCCCTCTTCTTCTTCCTCTCTCTCCCTGCACAATCTTCCATAGGTCTAGGCACATTCCCCTCTGTTCCTTCTCTTAATAAACTCTTATAGTGGGTTTTGTGTGCCTCGTGGCTTTTCTCGCACGGTAAACAGCACCGCTTAATGAATAACACAGCGCTGCACAGTAATAACTAACACTAGTGCCGAGATGAAGCAGTCCCTCCCAGCACTCTGCATCTGGGACCCTGTAACCAAGGTTTGTTCAATCTATGACTGCCCGCTTTTTCATTTGCCCAGCTGCCGGACCACTTCGCACAACACCAGCTGCTCCTATTGGCGAGTTTTCCCTTTCCAGTCTCTAGCCATTTCCCACGACTGCAGCCTGAGATATATCTCTCACTGTCGGACTCCCGGGGGTCCTTGGGCTGTGCACACACAGCCTCATTCTCTCACTTGATGAAGCATTGAATGCTGTTGGACCCCTAGTGGGTCCTTGTGCTGTGTATGCCCTGGCCCTCGCCCTTCTATCTTGATGAAGTGTTGGGTGACTTGTGCCCATCAGTCGCCGATCCTCACTTGATCTTCGGGATGCCTGAGATTGGAGTCTTGGATCACTTTTTTTTTTTTTTCTCTCGGCTGCAGTCATGGGAAATAAGGCTTCCTCCTATTAGTCTTCCTCCTCCTCTGAGAAATGCCTTAAAATATCCTTTAGATAACAATAAAAATGGCCACCTAATGGCTCCTTGGACCCCAATATTTTATGGGAATTATCTAACTTCTGCCAGCGAACAGTAAATGAAAAGTTACCTTATCCCCAAACTTTGTTTACCTAAGCTCTAAACCCTCCCTCCTTGATTCCTTCTCTCTTGCCCACGTGCTCCTAGCCATGCAACCTGAGCCTGAGGAATCTCTGACTCCAATAAACCTTTAGCATCCTCCTCTCTCTGGTATCAGGTAGGCCGCTCCAACCACCCGATGCTGGCTCCCACGTTCATTCCTCCTGTCACTCATTCTCGAGCTGCCCTGAGGAGCACAGACAGGTCTGGGAGCAGGTCACGACACATGCAAATGAGTTTCATCAAACCAATGCTGCCCACCTACTCAGGGCTGAGGCGATTCCCAATCAGGACCCACATTGGAATTATAATAGCTCGGATGGCGGCCAGGCAGTGGTGGCGCATGCCTTTAATCCCAGCACTCCAGAGGCAGAGGCAGGCAGATCTCTATGAGTCCGAGGCCAGCCTGGTTTACAGAGTGAGATCCAGGAAAGGTGCAAAGCTACACAGAGAACACCTGTCTCAAAAAACAAAACAAAACAAAACAAAACAACAAAAATAGCTCAGGTGGCTCTCTAGCTAGAGATCGATTTATAACTTGCCTCCTGGCGGGTCTTCATAAGGCTACCCTCAAACCATTTGAAATAAGGAATAAAATCCATCTCATATCTCCCAGAGCTTCCCCTTCATCAGGGCTAACTTTAAGCATCTGGAGAGAGGGGCCCCTTCCACAGGGGGTCTTAGTGGTGGCATTTAAGGTACTATGGGAGAGATGAAAAAGCCTGTAAACAGAACTGCCAAATGCTGGCACACACTATCTGACTGCAGCCCAAAACCTCCAAGTCCCTGCTTTAAATGTGGTAGAGAAGGCAATTGGGCTTGTGTCTACCCTGCCCCATGCAGGCCACCAACTGGGCCTGGTCTGAAGGGCCACCAAAAGAGACAATGGTCAGCTGACGGGTGATCTCCTAGGGTTGGCTGTGGGCAAGGATTGAAGGTGCCATCTCTTACAGGGAACCCAGGATAGCCACTGCAGTATTGGAGCAAAATATTTCCTTTCTTTTGGACACCAAAGCCACTTACTCAATCCTGAGGGAGTTTTTGGGTCCCACTTCTTCTTGTTTCCCTATTGTTGGGGTAGAGGGACAGCCTTACCTACCTCATCAGACCCCATCACCTAGTTGTATTTTCAGGGGTATCCCTCTCACCCACACATTTTTAGTTGTGTCAACCTGCCCTGTGTTCCTAATGGGAAGAGATTTTCTAGCTAAGATAGGAGCTTTTATTTCATTTGCTCCTTCCACTTGCTTTACTCCAGACTCGTCAGCTTCAAGACACCCTCCTGTCTCTACTGACCATATTCTGCTACATCAGCTTCCCTCTGTGTCTCTAATAACACACTCAAATCTCTAATTAACTACTCAGCTAATTGTTACAGGACCACCATAGAGCCAGAGGCCAAGGACCATCAAGTATACCCAGGTGGTAAGAAACAGTAACAGTCCAGAAGTATTTACACCCCCAGACTCAAAAGGGTCTTGACTCTGCTAAACTACTACAGAAAACAGGTGCCTTGAGGTTTGTCTTAGATAAGGCTTGTCTCAGGTAAAAATTAACAGCATGTTCCAAATTTCTCTCTCTCTCTCTCTCTCTCTCTCTCTCTCTCTCTCTCTCTCTCTCTCTCTCTCCAATATAGCAGAGTACTAAACATTATCATATCATGGCTACCAGCTCAAGATTTAAAATTCCCTGTGGCTGCTTCTTAATATGTTTAAAAATTCTTCCGAGCTCCAGAGCCAACTTGAATCCACCTGGACAGGTCAGATCCACTTCAGATAAGTATACCCCAAACTTTTCTGGTTCTGGGACCCCCCTCCCTCACCCTGAGACTCCTCAGAGAACCCCCTCAAGGGAAAAGTTTTTCTAAACTTCCACTTCTGTCTCACCAGCACCTTGTCAGACTCAAACAGTCACAGAACCCTAAGCAGTGGAAGGCATTGGATGATTCCCAAAGCAGCTGAGGACAACCCACTACCTCAGGATGTCTGGCTACCCCAAAAGCCTCTTTCCCTACCCCCAAGAGTTAACCAACACCCACCAAGTCACCAGAAAGCAGTTTCAGGAGACACGGCACCCCCATTCCTGTTTACCCACCATTTTTTATAATATACACAGAGTCTGGAATGTTGTTACATGACCACACATGAACTGTCCAGTAGCCAAGCAAGAGGCTTAGTCATCCCGGGGGCCTTACATCCTACATAATCTGTGCGCTGTGTGGTCACATAATTTGTGCACAGCGTGATCATGTAATCTATGTGCATGTGTGGTGTAGCTATGTAAGCCCATATGTGCATGTGTGGGGGAATCCATAAAAAGCGGGTCACAGACTCCTGCCCCCTCTTCTTCTTCCTCTCTCTCCCTGCACAATCTTCCATAGATCTGAGCACATTCCCCTCTGTTCCTTCTCTTAATAAACTCTTATAGTGGGTTTTGTTGTGCCTCGTGGCTTTTCTTGCACAGTTAAGAGTGCCACTTAATGAACAGCACAGCACTGCATAATAATAACTAACACTTGGTACCCAAGCATTGTTGGGTATGGGTTCCGTCTTGTGGAGTGGGCTTTAAGTCAAATCAGGTATTGGTTGTTTACTCTTACAAGCTCTGTGCCAGCATTGCTCCAGCGTATCATGCAGGAAGAACCCCCTTGTGGATGAAAGGGTTTGTGGCTGGCTTAGTGTTTACATTTCTCTTTTGGTAGTGTGCAGAGTACAAAAGATACTAGCAAGTAGGGGTGAAGGCTCTATGGAGATACCAGCTCAGCCTCCCCATGTTCAACGAGTTTGTGGGTGTTGTCTTCAGCAATGGGGACTTGCTGTCTGTTTGTGGAGAACAACCTATAGTTTTATTAGCATCCTGGGTTGTTTGGGGGATTCCAATGGGACCCCGTTGGCCAACAACTCAATTAGATGTAACCCAACCCCAGTGCAGGAAGCTGCATTTGCTAGCAAGAGATAGTTACTTGAGACTCTATCTCCTCTGGCTTTCTGAACAGAACACCCATAGTGCAGGCACTAAGTTCAACCATTAATAAATGGACCTCATGAAACTGAGAAGCTTCTGCGCAGCAAAGAACACTCATTTGGACAAAATGGCAGCCTGTAGAATGGGAAAAGATTTTTTACCAACTCCACATTTGACAGAGGACTAATATCCAAAATATATAAAGAACTCAGAAACCTAGCTATCAAGAAAACAAATAATCCAATTAAAAACAGGGTACATATCTAAACAGAGAATTCTTAAAAGAGGAATCTTAAATGGCTGAGAAAAACTTAAAGAAATGTTCAACACCCTTAGCCACCATGGAAGTGCAAATCAAAATGACTCAGATTTCATTTTACACCTGTCAGAAGGGCTAAGATCCCTAAAACAGATGTCATGTGATTTTAGTCATTTAAAATCTGTTCAGACTTGTTTTGTGGCAGAATGTATGATTTGTGCTAAAGAACATTCATCTTCAATTAGTTTTCTAATCTTGTTGCATGGGATATTGTATGCGTTTGTTGAGGCCAATAAGTCTGTAGTGATGCTGAAGTCCTGTGTTATATTTTGATATCCTATCTGGGTATTACATCCATTGTTGAAAGCACAGCATTGGAACTTATCGTTATTGCTGTAAAGCTAATCCATTTCTCCTTCTCATTCTGTCTGTTTGGTACATAAGTGCTTATAATTGTTTATCTTCTTTATGCATTGTTTGTTTTTCTTCTCATTTACTACTGTTTTACTTAAATAACAGTGTTGAAGATGGATAAACGACGATGAAGTCTTCAAAGGCCATGGTGCTTAGGCTGTACTGAGCACAGTTTTAATTGTGTCAAGGCTTTCCGTGCAGTATTTTTTTGATCTACATGCAGTTATGGCACAGGATGATGTACCAGCAAAAGGTGTATTATGACTTTCTAAACTTGAATCCACCTTATTGCCTATAGAGTGTGCAAATTTTTTTTTTTTTTTTTTTTTTTTTTTTTTTTGGTTTTTTCGAGACAGGGTTTCTCTGTGTAGCTTTGCGCCTTTCCTGGAACTCGCTTTGGAGACCAGGCTGGCCTCGAATTCACAGAGATCCGCCTGCCTCTGCCTCCCAAATGCTGGGATTAAAGGCGTGCGCCACCACCGCCCGGCCCAGTGTGCAATATTTTTTAAAAGCATTTGGCAATATAGTAAGTAATATTTTTCCTCCTATACCCTTATAAAAGTCACAAATCATAAGAGGTGGCAACTGGAAGTTACCCAAATACAGTGTTTAAAATGTACAAAACAGAGGACCCTGTCAAGACTCAGCCTGAACACCTTTATGTTTGGAACTAACACTGGCTCAGTTAATGTCCTAACCTGGTGTGAGCTGATGATGAATCCTGGGGCCATGTAAGGAGAGAACAGATGCTCTAATGCTTCTGTGTGGCCCTGGGCTCCTTCAGAAAACAACACTAAGTTTTGTTCCAGGATATAAAAACTTGACTGAGTGTGGACAGGTAACCTCGGGTCAGGCCCAGTACCAAATTCTGTTTAATTGCACACTACGTCCCCTATACCTTTATATCATGTATGCTGCTAATCTCTCACACCTTAAGGTTTCCTCTCTCTCTCTCTCTCTCTCTCTCTCTCTCTCTCTCTCTCTCTCTCTCTCTCTCTCTCTTTCTTTCTTTTTTGAGACAGGATCTTAATTATGTGGTCCTGACTGGCCTGGAACTCTCTATATGATCATTAGTCATTTGTATTTATTCTTTTAAGAGCTCTGTGTTCAGTTCCATGGCCCATTTTTAAAAACTGAGTTGTTTGTTTTTGTGATGTTTATTTACATGACTTCTTTGTGTATTTGAGATACTAATCCTCTGTCAGATTTATAGCTGGCAAAGATTTTCTCTCATTTTGTAGGGTATGTTTCTTAATTTGACTGACACTTTCTTTTGCTGTATAAGATGTTTTATCTTGTTGATGTTTAAGTTTCATGAGATCCCATCTGTTGATTATTGACCTTATTTTCTCGGTGATCAGAATCCTATCTAGAAAATCCTTACCTATGCCAATGTCTTAAAGTGTACTCTTTACTTTTCCCTCTAGATGTTTCAGAGTTTCAGGTCTGTGTTGGGTCCTTGATAGATTGGGAGTTGATTTTTGTACAGGACAAAAGACAAGGATTTATTTTTGTTTTTCTGCATGTAGATTTCCAATTTTCATGGTACTATTTGTTGGAGATGTTTTCTTTTCTCCATGCATCTTTTGATCGTCTTTGTCAAAACCCACGTAGCTATATATGATGATACAAGTTTCATAGAAAGAGAAGGGTAGTGTTCCTTTCCTATCCTTCTGGGACAGTTTGAGAAGCATTTGTATTAGTTCTTCTTTGAGGGACTGGTAAAACTCAACACTAACTCCATCTAGGCCTGGACATTTTTAGTTGGGAGATTTTTAAATCACTGTTTTAATCTTACTGCTTGTTATCAGTCTGTTTAAGCTATTTATCCCCTCTTGGCTTATTTTGGTAGGTCATATATACCTAGAAATTAATCCATTTCTTTTATATTTTTCAATTTAGTGAAATATTTGCAAAACAAGACCTGATGATGGCTTGGATTTCATTGTTATCTGTTGTAAGGGTCCATTTTCATCTCCAATTTTATTAACTTGGTTATTCTTCCTTTTAGGTAGTTCAATTAAGGGTCTGTCATTCTTACTTTTCAAAAAAAACAACTCTTAGTTTCATTGATTATTTGTAATTTTTATTTCTATTTCATCAATTCCTACACGGATATTAATTTCTTTATCTACCAACTGGCCTTGTGTCTTTAAATGTCTATTTTAGAGAAAGTTCCTTGGGCTGAGAAGAATGTATATTCTTATAGTGTTTATATAGAATGTTCTGTAGATGTCTGTTAAGTTCATTTGAGCTGTGATATTACTTAATTCATATATTTCTACATTACTTTTATTGGGAATGACCTGTCAATTGGTGAGAACGTGGTATTAAAGTCACCCACTACTACTGTTCTGGTTTAGTCTGTGGCATCTGTAAACCAAGGCTTTTCTCTGTCCCACCCCATTCTGCAGCCACTTCCAAATAATCACTCAAAGGCTTATATTAATTATAAATGCTTGGCTGATGGATCAGGCTTGTTCCTAGCTAGCTCTTATGTTTAAATTAACCCATATTTCTTATCTATGCTTTTCCACGTGGTTCGTGGCTTCTTACCTCATTTTCTACACATCTTGCTTCCTCAGTGGCTGGCTGGTGTCTGCTTGACTCTGCCCTTCTTCATCTCTGTCTTCGGTTTGATTGTACTGTCTAATCTTATTCTGCCTTGCCATTGGCCAAACAGCTTTATTGTCAACCAATGAGAACAACACCTATTCACAGCGAATAGGATCCCACAGCATTTCCCCCTTTCTGTCTAATAAAAAAGGAAGGTTTTAACTTTAACATAGTAAAATAATATATAACAAAAACAGTTATCAAGTAAGAATCAATTACAATATCCAGTCTATTTATATTTGGCAAAATTAAAGAAAATACTCTATTATCTATCCTATCTTTGTGAGTCTAAGGTTTCAGATCTAATTTACCTTTTACCATAAATAAGGAAAACTGTAATTATAACTGTCTAATCTTCAACCCCATGAAAGACCTGAGAAGGAAAGTCATATTACCTGAGTAAACAGAAAGTTCATTGAAAGCAACTTCCAAAACTCTAGAAATGACAGAGACATCTGGCTGCCTGGACAGTCCCAAAGTTCTTCTGTAACGTTGGGGCATCCATCTTCAGCCTATAGGCCTAGGATATCTGGCAAACTTCTTAGTGAAGCAAGAAATTTGAAGGACTGTCCTGCCTATATTGGCAAAGTTTATCATTTGCTTTCCTCTGTGTCCTGTAGAATGTCTGGTAGTTTCTTCTGTGAATCAGGAACCCTGAAGGACCATCCCGCCTTGTTTTGGCAAAGGTTAGCGGTCACTTTCCTGTGGGGTCCTGCATGTGCAGTTTATACAGCATACTGTCAAGAAATCCAAGCAAGAGCAGTTTCTTGCCCAAATGACTAGCCTTGCCACACTGAAAGCAAACTCCATAAGGAGTTTCTTTGATGTCCATCATCTTCTTGGGAGTAGAGCAGTGCTACCAGGAGCAGATGTGTCTCACTTCAAAAGGATTATAGGTTATTAAAACATTTTAAATGGCATATTTTGTAGGTCTTTGAGGTGATTGAAGATGGCCTATCTATCTCAAAAATATCTCTGTATGACCTTGAAAACCTAACTAACATGACTATAATTTTGACAAACATGGGTGACTATTAAAGTGTAATTCTTATTAACCTGTGTAGCTTAAGGACTAAAGTTTCACAATATAAAAATAAATAAGCTGTAGAAGTAATACCTTATGTAAAAGTAGAAACAGATGTATAGTATAAGGACAATAACTAGAAATTGTGACAATATACAAAAATATCTTAACCAGAGATAGAAATGTATAATGCAATATGACAAAATAACCTCAATTTGCATCAATATACAAAAATATCCTAAACAGAAGTAGAAACATATAAACAGTATGACAAACATAATTTTACATTTGTCTCAATATACAAAAATATCTTGAACAGAAGAAGGAACGTATGTACAATATAACAAAAATAATTTTGAATTGCATCAATATACAAAAGTATCTTAGAAATAGAAACATACATATAGTGTAACAAAAATAACTTTGAATTTATACCAATATACAAGAATCCATACCAATGTAAATTATTTAAAACTTATAGTCTACCTTTTAATCCTATCATGCCTACCCCTCCTTTTTTCCAACAAGACCCCTGAGTTTAATCTCTATTGTTCTGCCCCCAACCTTATAATAACTTATTACCAACCCCCTGCAGATTACAATTATCCATAAACCTGAGGAAAACCCAAAAACCACTCACCCCATCTATAGGGAAAGTGGGCATCATGTTCTTAGAATTACTTCCTGCTGTCTGGGGGACAACGGTGTCTCTATGGAACCCTGAAACAATGCTTAAGTCTTAGTAGAACTAGCTGCAACATTGGTAGCCAGTCTCTGAGTAATGGGTAAAGCTTACCTGAAGCTCTGGCTGGAGTGGTGCAAGAGGGTGGACCATCTCAGCCGGCCACCTTAGAATTGTCTTGAGCAGTTTCTAGTACAAAACTGATCTTTGGATGGCATTTATCAGCTTAATAGCTTTATAGTGATCCACGAAGGATCATTGTTGTGGGGCCCCATCATCCTTTTGGAGACTTCAGAGATCACTGTTAGGAAAATTTATTGTTCACTGTATCATTAATATCAAAATGGAAAGTTTAATTTTAAGATAGTAGTATACCTAAAGAAAAATTTTAAAGAGTCAAATTAAATTTGAGGGGAAAGAGATTTGTGACAATAGTTCCTAGATTTGGGCTTTTTTCTGTCCCATACCAGGTGGCTTTTCTGATATGAGACAGAGACTCTGGATTTTCTTTTAACAACATGATTGAGTTTAGAGGAGAGAGCCACACTCCAACTCCAAAGCCAGCTTTAGTTTTTAATTGAGTCAGGACAATAAATATTTTGAGAAGTAAAGAGATTTTACCCTGTAGTAGTAGTTATACCATCAGGCCAGTTTTTTTCTTTCCTTGGTAAATTTTTCTGGACAGTTCTCCCTCTTTCTTTAGATGTCTATCTGTCCAAAGGACCTTGTCATCCTTAAAATGGATATTTTTGTTCTTCTGTAAAGATTAAAAACAGAACCCTGCCCTGACCACATTTTGGTAAGTTTTTCCTTTCGACATGAATCACATCAGTTGATGAACAATCATTTCTCCTAATCAAGAGGTCTCTCCTGTTCGAATTGAATCTTTATTAATTTTGATGGTATCCATAGCTGGATATTTTTATTCTCCTGAAAAGACAAAAACAGAACCCTGCCCTGACCCTAATTTGGTAAGTTTTTCCTTTTGACATGAATCACCACATCAGTTGATGAACAATCACTTCTAATCAAGAGGTCTCTCCTGTTCGAATTGAATCTTTATTCATTTTGATGGCATCCAAAGCTTTTCTTCTCCTGTGGAAACAAAAGCAAAATCCCTTTCCCAACATAACACATATTCTGGTTTCCATTCTGAAGTCAACACATCTTTAAAGTACACAGATTGATTTAATTCAGTAGTTTTTTCTATTGTCCAGTGTCTCTCTGCAGCTGTTGTTCCTTTCTCATTAGCATTTAGAAAATTTAGAGTTAATAAGGCATTATACAATCTATCTCTGGGGGTCTTTATTACCCCTTTCTGCTTATTTATCATTTCTTTTAAGTGTGATTTGATCTTTCTATAACTGCTTGTCCAGTTTGATTGTGTGGTATACCTGTAATATGCTTTATACTGTAAAATAAAAAAAACTTTCATTTTACTAGAGACATATGCTGGATCATTGTCAGTCTTAATTTGTACAGGTCTAAAGTGCCTACATTTGAATCAGCCAATAAGATATCTTTTGGGGAATATTATTTTAAGGTGTGTTACTTTTGTTTATGTTATGTTTGTTGAACTCTCTGAAGCTGTGTTACTGTACCTGTCTAAAACACCTGATGGTTTACTAAAGAGCTGAATGGCCAATAGTGAGGCAGGAGAAAGGGTAGGCAGGGCTGGCAGATTGATTTTTCTCTAGTATTTCTCTGTGTTGGATTCCTCTTTCATATCATCCATTGCCTTCCTTGCTTCACTCAGCTGTCTGTGTCTTTGAACATACTATCACTGAGTTCACTAGGATTCCATTCCCTCTTGCTAGATGCCATTGCTGCAGGATTAATAGTTTTTTAAGGAGTGTACAGGAGAGTAAAAAACAACAAGGATTGTATGGAATAAACTTGGATTTTAGTTAGTAAGATTAGCAGTGGGGTAGGGAGTTGAGTGGGTAAAGGATAAGGATTAAGTACTAGATAAGTTTTAAGAAAAGAAAAAACATTTAAAAATCAAGGTAGGTAAGGTGGCTATAGGCAGAAAGGTGGGATACTGTTGGGGTCTGCAGATCTTAGAGAATGTCAAAGTGATGGGATGTTGTGATTAAGAAATAACAGGAGGGGGGATAAGGGTAAGAGAGAGAGGAAAAGACATGTGGGAAGAAGGATAGATGAGGGAGGTGTGGCTAAAGAGAATGGTGAAGAATGCCTCATAGGTCACTGGGGAGAGAAATAGAAAACCCAACTGAGCAATATACAAACAAAATAGCACCATCATGAGACACATATGTAAGAGCAGAAGGGAAAAATGTAGAAAATAAGAGTTGAGAAGATCACATATGGACTGGATTGTAGCACGGGTGGGCTAAGCTGAGAAGATCACATATGGACCGGATCATAGCACAGGTGGGCTAAGTTGAGAAGATCACATATGGACTGGATCGTAGCACAGGTGGGCTAAGTTGAGAAGATCACATATGACTGGATCGTAGCACAGGTGGGCTAAGTTGAGAGGTGACGTTCTCCCCAGATCACTTTGGCTCTAATGGGCTCCATGTGGTGGTATGTAGCAGACGAGAGAATGGGAGCCATTGGTCCCTCATTCCCACTCTCTCTGGGAATGTCTCCGCTCCTGGAGTCAGAGACCTGTGTATTCAGCATTCTCTGGTCCCAGCTGCTCCCTGGTTCCCTCTGTAGCTGGTTTTGGAGTTGGTCACTGGGAAATGTTGGCGGAGTGTGGTGGGACAAACTAGCAAAGACGTACACTCACAAGTACAGAGCCCGCCCTGCAGGTAGTTCCAGTGAGGACTCAGTTGTGAAGAATAAGGAACTGGTTTCTACTGGAGAAAAATGGCTCCCTTGTTATATCATGGCGAAGAATCTGTGTCTCCTTATACCTCCATAGACGGCTGAACTAAAGTGATGGACTAAAGTTTCTTCTGGCAGAAATGGCAAAACAACGTTATGCAATGGGCTGTATGGATAGTTTTGGACGAATTTAGCATGAGTTTAAGAGCAAAGGGAAGCATAGAGGAAAGCTTTGGAAAAATCTCAGCCTAGCCAAGGAAAACAGAAAAAGAGCGTGTGCTAGAAAACCAAGCAAGGTGGCAGAGTGCTTGCTTGCTAAAGAGATTGGCATGGACAAAGGGAACCCATTGCTTTGTACCAGGACGGCAGGAAGGCGATCTGAGGGTATCTTAGAATCTTTGAGGCTACCACTCCCATGACAGGCCCAGAGTTCTGGTGGGCTGGAATTGTTTCAGTAAGGCCCTAGAACTCTCCACTCGGAGCTGCCTTGGAACCCATCTCTCCATCTTCAGCAGGAAAGGGCTCTATGGCCATCCTCACCATTGTTCAAGCAGGCTGCCGTACAGCTCAGGCAGGCAACCAACATGCAGCCAGAGAGTAATGGTCCTCCAGGCAGGCGGGCGGAGAGTTATAGCTTCATGGTGGCTTCCGCTGGGGCTTCAACCCAAAGACAGGAAGGGCAGGCAGAAGTGTACTTCGGGGTCAGAATCCCTGCAGAGATCTCTCAAGGCTGAAGGAAGCTGTAAGAATGGACCTTCACTGGATGGCCCAGAAAGGGAGAATTTGCCAGCAGCATGTACTTGGGAAAGCCACCGATGTTAGAAATGCAGCCAAAAAGAGCAACAGTGTGACCATTGAGGCCTCAGGGTGGCGTCACTGAAGGCCTAGGGTTCCCTCTATTCCCATGTACACAGAACATGGGCCTTCCAGCTTTAAATTTCAGTTCCTTCCTGTTGGGTTTCCATCTTGCTCTTGGTCATCCCCCCCCACCCCCCCACCCCACCCCCGCCTCCTCTCCCTCCCTGCTTCTGCCTTTTGAAACATGAGTGTCCACCCTCTCTCTGTCCCATGCCTTCATCGTGGAGGCAGGTGTTCTGGTTTTTATTTTACAGCTGGGTTTGCATCATGTCTCAGATGAAACTTTGGGTGGAGACCTTTGAGCAGTTCTGCAAAAGTTTGCGTTCAGGAGGATGAAATAGATGCATTTGTGTGGAGAGATGGACCTGAGGGGTCGGAGGGTGAGTACTTGGCATGGTTTGTCCTTCGAAGGGCAACTGTGCTGGGATTCTGTGGTGTGGTGTGGAAGAGGCATGGAGACCTTTAAGAGATGGAGCTTAGGGGAGGTCATGTTAGGCCCTCCTTTGTACACTGGCTTCCTGTTTCGGGGTCTGATGCTTTCTTTTTCTTTGTACGTCCTCGGTGACGCCATCTGCTGTAATGTGGTACAGTCAAGGGGGTCCCTCGCTGGAGCTCTTCCACGCTGTTTCGGCTTTCAGCCTCTAAAAGTATAAGTACGCAGCTTTGGTTATTTGCTATAGTAACGTAAACTACATCTATACAACCATCCAGTTAGTTTTTGTGCTGGTAATGGAAACATTTTCAGCTCAGTAATCACATTTCATTCCTTTATTCATAATCTTTGCCTGGGTTTGTATGTTAGTCAGCTTTCTCTTACAATGAAATGCCTCACATCTTAGAGAAATGGACAACTTTGATGTTTCTGTAAGTTCCAGTCCGGGATGAAGAAGCAACGCCCCTTTGGGTCTCCTAATGAGGCTTCATAACAGCTCCACTAGGGTCTAGTCTCAGAGCAAAGGTAGCGAGTGAGACCCCCTCGCCTCCAAATCCTAGCAGAATAATCCATCTGGCAAAGATCTTCCAGTTCACTCTTCGGCATGCCGTTCTCCGTGTCCTGACAGCGTTTGACGAGCCAGCTGACCACAGTTAAGAGCAAGGGTGATGGATGGGCGTCTAAACCAACTTACCCAGTTTGGCGAGCCTAGTCGCTGCTGGTGTATTACCAATAGGTGGCGCTCTAAGCCCAAGTTCTCATTAATTCTGCTGCAGCTAGCTTTTGGTAGGCAAGCAGGGTTGGTGGTTACTGGGTGAATGCAGCAGCCCTCCCCGACCCCGCTGTTGCTCACTGCTTTCTGAGTAACTCCTAATAAACTCCTTTCCGCAATCATTTTTTAGGCGTCCGTGCTGTTCCGAGAAGACGCCTTTATGCCTCCTCAGAAAAGGGACTCAGTAGCAAACCACTCACCCCATGAGCCAGCAAGCTCAGCAGCATGTCCCTTCAAAGGCACGGCTTCCCAAGGCCTAAGCACCTTGCACCAGGTCCGGCTCTCAGAGGTTCCACCCCTCACTGTAGCGCCAACCTAGGGATCAAGCTTTCAACACACAGACTTTAGGGGCCACTGTCTGTATTTAAACCAATGAATCTGCGTTCTCATTTTGTTAGCATGCCGTTTTTCTAATTGCATTTAATTTTTTTTTGCGCGGTCTTTTAGCTTACATACATTTACAAGTAAACCGGAAATCTGTGTCTCTTTAGGGTTGATTTTTTTGCAGCTTGATTTGGGTCCTTCGAATGGGGCATTTCTTCCTGTTTCTTCGCGTGCCTCATGGTCTTTCTCTTGAAAATTGAACACTAGTATAAACATCTGCCTGGGCTGTCATTGGGAACTTGACTAATTAGCCATGTGTAAAATCTCATGATCCTTTCAACACGTTTCTGGGAGTAAGCTGTCTTTGTGAAAAGAGCATTTGAAGTATCTTCATTTTCCTCAGAGCTTCTACTCGGCTGCTTCCATTATCAAGGAGAAGGAGGCACTTCCGGAATGATTCAGTGTGGGGCACCGAGAGCAGATTCCGCGATGGTACCAGCGAACGCTGAGGTTGCTACACGGAACTTTCCCTAGAGCAGCAGCTGCGGCTCACGCGTGTGCCCTCAAAACACCACTCCTCAGTAGGTGTTAATGTCAACATAGGTCCAGGGCCACATGGATACGTGATGTTTTCTCATTCTGTAGGGAGGACTGTAAGTGGGTGAAGGGGTGGGAGTTAGGGGTGGTGATGTTATTCTCTGGAATGGTTTTCAATAGGAAGTTACTATCTCTAGCTTATTTCTGTGTTTTAAAGATCTCGAGTTTTTACTACAATATAGAAATCTCCTATAATTTGAAATAGAGTCAAGGCATTAGTAATAGATAATTTCTTAAAGGTTTGTGTACGATGAGTGGAGAGAATGTATGAGAAAAAAAAGTTAAAATTACCTTCAAAGTTTCAAACTCGGACTAAGTAGAGTGAATCACATTTTTCTGATGTAGACAATGGTACTAGAGAAGGAACTAGTTTAAGGAAATTAAACACTGTTGGTTCACCCTGGATCATGGCCTGAGCACTGGTGTAGGAATTAGGTTCTGGGTCAGGAATTTCATCGGAATCTAGCGACAAAGGGCCCACCCAGGGCAGTGTGGGCTCCTGAATCAGTCCTTATGGATCTCAGTTCTGGTGCTAACATCTACTGGTTCAGTCATTTTCCCTATACCATCTATTGATTCAGATTGATCAATTTCATTGTGCCTCATTTTCTTTATCTATAAAAAAATCTTTTAAAAAAGATTTAGTGTGTGTGTGTGTGTGTGTGTGTGTGTGTGTGTGTGTGTGTGTGTACACGCATGTGTATGTGTCCCATTTTGGAAGAATGCCCTCAGAGGCTTGAAGAGGCCATTGGATCTTCTGGAAACTGCTACAAGCAGTTGTGAGCTGCCTAAGGTGGGTGCTGGGAACTGAACTCAGGTCCTCTGGAAGAGTAGCAGTCTCTCTTAACTGCTGAGCCATCTCCACAGTCCGACACATCTTCTCTCACAGGATCTCTGTGAGAAGCAACCGGTCACAACAATGCCTGTTATAAAATTCTTCAGAGCTTCATAAATTTGGGGGGAGGGGGTCATGATGAAAACACTTTTGCCAGACAGCAATGGTACTCAGCGCCCTGAATCGGGGTCCCAATCATCTTCATCCAGGCTCTGAAAAGCCCTTTGGCCCTGACATTAGCCCTGGACCCAGAGATCTTACCACCGCTTTAACAGAATTGGAACAAGAAGCTTGTGTAGGCAGCTGGCAGTTAGTCTGAGCATTTCTGAACCACCAACATGAATGGGAGAAAGTGGCGGCCGGAAGACGACAGCTGTGTGAGCGCCTTCGCCTGAGGCTGTAGGAAGTGAGGCAGAGCCCAAAAGACATAGCTGATTTAAGTACGCACACGCACAGGTTATTAGAGTTCATTAATATATTGTTTTATGTCGTCCTGGCTGACCTAGTAATTGCTATGTAATCCAGGCTGACTTAGAACTATGGCAATCCTCCTGCCCATTAAATTCTGACAGGGAAATGACAGACGGAACAGTAATTTTTTTTTTTTGTTTTAGTGATAAGATCAAATGTATCCACTAATCAATTGATCCACTAAATAATCTTATCGATGAAGCGTTTTGTCTGATGAAGAAATAAATATCCTCAAAAATTGCGTTTTTATGATTTTACGTTTCTGCTCTGTGCTGTACCGGCTTGTGCTTGGTTTGCAGCCATGTTGAGTGGGTAGTGTCTGCAGCCTGAGGCAGATCTGTCTTGACAGGAAATTAACATCTAGAACCCCCCTCCCCTTTAAATTCCCAAACCCAGATCATCCAGTCAGGAAGTGGACTAATGAACTGAAAAGACTCCTTCCATGGGAAAAAACACAAACAGCCAACAAATATTTCAAAAAAAAAAAAAAGTGGTCAGTGTTGTTAGCTTCCAGGAAACACCACACTAAAACTGTTTCAATATGCCATCTCATCCTGGTCAAAATGGCTGTCATCCAGACCCTCAGTGGCAGCAAAGGCCATCAAGGGTGAGGGGAGAGAGCCTTACTCGCTGCCAGACCTTTCAGCTGTTGCAGCCACCATGCATGTCCGTGTGGAGGTTCTTAAAAACCTGAAGAGCTAACCACCATGTGAACCCCACTATATACTCCTGAGAATACTCCCGAAGGACCCTAAGCCAGTGTTCTACAGAGATACCTACACATTGCGCTTATTGCTGCACGGGTCATGGTAGCCAAGACATGGAACCAGCCTAGGGGATCATCAAGCCAAGATTGGATAAAGGAAGGGTGACAGACACACCGTGAAATTGTATTCACCTGCAAAGAAAAATGAAATTACAACATTCACAGTAAAAAGGGTAGGATTGGAAAATAAACAAAGATAAGCCAGACTTTTAGACTTCTCATAGATCAGGAGCCTTTCAGTCATAGCTATTTACATAGGCAGTAGTTTTTATAATTGCCAGAAAAACAGGTTAGCAGTTTCACTTTTGATATTTTAGAGCCCTGTCTAATTATCTTAACTGTCCAATTCTTTGTTTTTTTAGCTACATGAAGTCATTATTTAAAACTTTAACTACGATACACACTAAAACCTGTGAATACATTTCCCAACATCAAGAAGAACTTGAGCTAGCCTAACACCTGACCATTAACCTAAACCATAGTCTATCCTCCTCAAGAGAAGCTCGTAAGTCCTAGCTGCCTGACACCTCCTTGTTCCTGTTTTCTACCCTCCGCAACCTCTGCTCTATCAGGGCAACACTATATCCTACCTTTACCTATATTAGTTTTCCCACAAAACTAACCTCTGTCATAATCCCTTACTATGTTTGTTAAAAACTCTTCATCATCAAAATTCTATTTAAACTAACACTATTGTATAAAATCATTGCCTCAGTTAAACTGTACAGCTTAAGAGGAAATCGTCTTCAAAATAATCCACAGGTAAAAATGTCCAGAAGAATGGGATATTTCCATGAGATATAATCACACTGCATTAAAGGCTGTGAAGATCGCCACCCCCACCCCCCCCACCCCCCCCACCCCCCCCCCCCGTTCACACCACGCCAGAGAAAAATGGCAACGGCAAACATGTACAGGTACAGCAGTAGCAAGAGACATTCTGGAGCCGAAGCCCTTGGGGCCTTGCCTACCGGAGATTTACCCATCAGTGCCTTGCATTCTGGTAGGCCAAACTCCCAAAGCTCAAGTGTCGCCCGCTGCTCCCCTGCCATGGCCACAGGCAGTGTGTATTGCCTGTTTGCTCTTATATGCAGAATCTAGACACCCTTTGGCTTGAATATTAATCATGCTCTGGTGAATAACTAAGGTGTCTCTGGAGGTACATATGTATAAAGGACATGAAAAATAGTAAAACTAGAAAGGCAACCATGAAGGGGGAGAATGAGGTCTAAAGGGAGGGGAGCGTGGAGTAAGAGAAGGTAACAGAATCTAGATGTCATGAAAGAAGGGGGATGCGGGGTGAGCGAGAAGGGGAGGAAGACGTAAAGAACAAAGAAAGCCATATTTATTTATCTGCTAGCCAAAAAGTTATTTTCCAAAAATATACTAAAAGAAAAATACAAGCCGTAAGGAAAGCATATAAAGCCCCCATATTCTCCAATAACAATCGAAGGAAGGCTAGCATAACAGTACACACATCGGGTAAACGGGGCTTCTGAGATTAGAAGTTGCCTCTGTGTGACAGAAAGAGGGCAACAAAGGCCACAGTTTATTTCTAAGGGAGTGGGATGTGGTTCAGCGGAAGAATGTTTGCTTAGCATGGGTGAGGTCGTGGGTTTGATCCCTAGTACGACACGTGCGTGCATACACACACACACACACACACACACACACACATACACATACACACACACACACACACACACACACACGCAGACACACACACGCAGACACACACACAGACACAGACACACACACAGAGACACACAGACACACAGACACACACACACACACACACACACACACACACACACACGCACACACGAAGGGGGGAGGGGGGCTTTAAGATTCCATGGTTCTATTTCCAAGAGAAAATCAGGAGTAGCAGGAGTCACACAGCAGTTGACAGGGAGCGGAGGAGCACAGCAGAGAGGCTGTGCCGTGAGAAGCGGGACACAGCTGCATCTCTACCCATGGCTTCCAGTGCAGGGACGAGAAGCCGTGGCCACGTGCTAAACCAGATGGCCTTGGTTAAAACAGACCTAACCACAAAGGACAAGCTCACAGTGAGGACAAGCTCACAGTTCTGACAGGCCTCAAATCAAGTGTGGGGACTCAGAGTTGACAGTCACTCTTCCTGTGCTGCGGGCACCCCACACATGTCACAGTGCTATTGCCAGGCACCTTGAGGTGGGGTCTATTGTCTGAGGTTGGGTTTCTCTGGGGACCTGAACACAAGAAACAGCCACACGTCAGGGAGCCTGGGGACATCCGGCCACAGTATTAGTGTGGGCGGTGTCAGGCAGCCATGGTGGGGAGGCATGGACGTGGACATGCAGAGTGTAGTTAGCAGGAAGCTCAGGTTGTGAAGGACAAACTCCATTTCCTAAGGATAATGGCAGAACACGATAGGCCACGGACGGCTCACCTCTGCAGCTGCCTCCCTGACATGTGTGGTTTGCTGCCGGGGAGCTGAGAGCTCAGAGCTCAGGCCCAGTGGACCGCACACTTGGGCTGTGTCTGGAGGGACCTAGAACCTGGTTAGCTTACAGGGCTGAAAACAGCCAGCAGCGGCTCCTGGCATGCAAAGAAGGGAGCTTGTAACTGAGCCCAGCCCTGATGGACAGCTGCTGCTCAGCTGGCCTGGGCCCAGCACCAGCCTGAGTGTTTAGAGAGGCAGGGAGACCCGCTTTGACTGATGACTGGCCACAGATTCCAGCGTTAGGGACCCAGAAAACTGCCGCTCCAAAGCTTTACCATTCTTTAAACCTTCCTTCCCCTTCTTGAACTGTATTTTCATATCGGTTTTGCTTCATTTTATTTTTAACTTAATTTGTTTCTTTGTTTTTAGAGACAGGGTTTCACTGTGTATCCCTGGCTGTCCTGGAACTCACTCTGTAGACCAGGCTCGCCTCGAACTCACAGAGATCTGCCTCTTGAGTGTTGGGATTAAAGGTGTGCACCACCACTGGCTTGCTTTATTCATTTTTAAAGCTCCTTATTTTTTATTTCTCTTCTAGCTTTTGTTTGTATATTTTTCACTTTGTGATTTGTTTTTCTTAAATCTTTTGCTCTTTTCTCTCTCTCCTCCTCACATCTTTTGCCTTCCTTCTCTTTCCTTCCTCTACTTTATCCTTGGTTCTTCTTTCCTTCTCCCCCTTCAGGACCCCTTCCTTGATTTCATCCGTATAGTATTCTTCACTAAAGCTCATTTTAACTGTCTATCTTATGATATACCATTTTCCTTTCTGTGGTCTTTGGTTGTGTGGTGCTTGGCCTTGGTGCTTTTATTGGTTTTAAATGTACTTCTATTTTAGCTTGGTTTGGTGCTATTACCATTTCATTCATTTGTTTTCTCCTCTCTGAGTGGTACTAGATTGAACCCTTAAAAGAAATCTGCCCATTAATAAGATATCCCGACAGATGCCCAAATCGCAACTGAGAAACATAAGAAACATGAAAAACAAGGCCGAGTGGGTCCTACAGAAGATCACAACTCATTAGCAAGCAGGTCCAAAAATATTGAAATGACAGACAAAGAATTTAAAAATCTTGCTTTGAAAATGAGCATTGACTTCAAAGAGAATCCAAACAAGCAGATGGATGAAGTGAAGAAGTCCGTTCAGGACCTGGACAAGAAACTTGGCAGCATAGATGGGAAATACAGCAGGGAAGCTGAGCTTTTGAAACAATAAACAAACAAAACCCAGAAATGCTGGAAATGAAAAGCTCAATAGATAAAAAGCACAGTGGGAATCGTCACTGGAAGAACAGACAAGGTGCAGAAAGACTATTGGAGACTGAAAAGGATGCTGCCGAAATGCTGTACATTAGTAAAGGAAAGTAAACCAACAGCATCACAGCCTTTAATGTCTCTGAAACAGGACTGAGACAAAATCCTAAGAATGCATGGGGTGGAAGGAGCTGGTACAAACTAAAGGTTTCATGAAATTACAGGTGAAATTTTCCCAAATCTAGGGGAGAAACATGATGTCCAAGAATGAAAGTCATTTAGAACCTTTGAAGAAACATGCCCTGAAATGAGGCCTGCTGTGTAACATTATAGTTAAGAAGTTAGCATCCCAAAGAAAAGAAACAGCATTGAAATCACCCACTCACAAAGGCAAACTCGTCAGGATAATATCAGCTCTCTCAGCAGAGACCTTAAAAGCCAGCAAAGACTGGAATGGTACATCTGACGCTCTGAGAGTCCGTGTCTAGTGACTAAGATGAATCTGCCTGGCAAGGTCATCTTTGAACATGAACGGGGGAAACAAATGTGTTCTGAGGTAGGAAGGAGGAGAGCAGTGAATGGCTACCCAGCCTGCACCGCGTGAAACAGTCAAAGGCATCCTATACACTGGCCATGTAGAAGGTCACAAAAATGAAAACTTAGGAAAGAATAAACCTCACGAAAGACCGAGATGAGGGAATGAGATTTAGGAAAGAAGCAAACATACCCAGTTCAGAGTAATGAATAAGGCAAAGGGCAAACAATACTCAAACCAGTGAGGAAAAGTAATGCATCTCAGCAACAATCCTGGATAGAAATACCCTTAACTCTTCAATTAAAAGGCACAGAGCTCACCTTTGATCCCAGCACTAGGGAGGCAGAGGCAGGTGGATCTCTGGGAGTTTAAGAGTTCCAGGACAGCCAAGAAACCAAGTCTCGAAAAACAAACAAACAACAACAACAACAACAAAAAGATGCAAAACAAACAAACAAAACCAACAAGATCTGGAGCCAGAGAGACGGCTCAGCAGTTAAGCGTGTTTGCTGTTCTTGCTGAGGACCCAGGTTTGGTTCTCAGCACTCATATGGCAGCTCCCAACCATCTGTAACTCCAGTCCCAGGGGGAACCAATGCCCTCTTCTGACTCCTTCAGGCACCAGGGACACACATGGTGCCCATACATACATGCAGGGAAAATACATACATAACTTTGAATAAATACAAATTCTTAAAACTTAGGGAAAAAGAAAAAAACAAAAAACAAAAACGAAGATTCAAATCCTGTGACCAAAATGTGTGGTGTTTTCAGCAATAGTCTTATCAAATTCTGGGGGCATACAAAGGCAGTACAAATGGTTTGTACTATTTGAGGAGTCTCCAAATACCTCTGACCAGTTACTCAAGGTAGCAGTGTTTCATACCTTCTGGGGAAAATATTATCCCCTGTGTAGGGTAACACCAATTCAACTCATATATATATATATATATATATATATATATATATATATATATATATATATATATATATATATATATAGAGAGAGAGAGAGAGAGAGAGAGAGAGATCTTAGAATAGGTGTGTGTGTGTGTGTGTGTGTGTGTGTGTGTGTGTGTGTGTTACTTTTCTATTGCTGTGAAGAGACACCATGACCAAGGTAACTTATGAAAGAAACACTTAATTAATTTGAGACTTATGGTTGCGGAGTGTTAGAGTTCATGACCATCATGGCAGGAAGCAGGACAGCAGACAGGTAGGCATGGCACTGGAGCAGTAGCTAAGAGCTTACATCTGATCTACAGGTAAGAGGGAGGGAGAGAGGGAGGGAGGGAGGGAGGGAGAGAGAGAGAGGTGGGGGGGAGAAAGAGAGAAAGAGAGAGAGAGAGAGAGAGAGAGAGAGAGAGAGAGAGAGAGAGCTAGGAATGACATGGTCTGTTGAAACCTCAAAGCCTGCTCCCAGTGATACACTTCCTCCAGTAAAGCCACACCTCTTAATCCTTACCAAACAGTTCCACCAACTGGGAAGTAAGCATTTAAACATATGGGCCTATGGGGGACATGCTCATTCAAATCACTGATTATATATAATATGTGTATTTATACATACATGTATATTATAATAGGTTTTTATATGGATTTTTCTTGGTATTGATTATTCCTCCCTCACAGCTCTCTTTTGCCCTACCCTCATCTCTCTCCACACTTAAAAACCTTCATCCCTATTAGTCCCCACTTCCTTTTCACAGGATATGGAGAAATCAAGTTGTTACTGACTGGGGAGATTCCTCCTTACTAGTTTAGCTTTCATGGCACTGGACAGCACTTTGGTGGCTGCTGGGAGAAAAACATGTAATCCACAGTCTTACTCAGCTGTTACCTCTGTGAATTACCATAATGACTGGCAAGGCAAGATACGCCCATGGGTGCAATAGTGGCAGGAATGTTACAGGTGTGGCTCACCACTTCCTTGTCGGATTTGAGGCTCACCCTGGGGAGGAAACTCATGTCTGGTACCATAAATATGGCCAAGAATCCATGGCTGTGGAGCTCACAGGTCACAGGGATGTAATTGCTACTGTTATTCTGCTAAACTGATACAGTATCAAACTGCTCTCTAAATTCAGATTCCTCTACCTCTAGATTAGTGTAGCTCTCAGACCTCATCAGAGAAGTTTCGTTGTGCGGTGGATGGTGACTGATGCAGGAACTCTCAATTGATCAAAGTACACAGAGTAAGTGTCAGTGCTCAGCTACAAGTGAAACATCTGCATCACCTCCTTCTCCCAAAGCTCAGGGACCATCCCAGAAGAAGGGACAGAAAGATAAAGAGTCGGGGGGACCAGAGTGAAGCAGTGTCTTCTAATCACGGCAGGAGAGCTGCACTCACGGTCATGCTGCGGCAGCTGTGGTTATCTCTGCAAGACTTACAAGATCAAGCCAGTCACCACCCTGGCAATGAGGATGAAGGGACTCATGAGCTCCCACCTCTGATGAGTAACTGAGAGGTGATGACTTCCAGAGGAAGGAGAGCCAGGTTTCTTTGAGGCTGTGGTCCTTGGTACATCAACTATACTCCAGTGGATGGCCCCATCTCCAGGAATATATGATCTGCACAAATTGGACTCAGCGGGACTGGGGAGATGACTCGGTTGTTAAGAGCATGTTCTGCTCTTGCAGAGGACTAGAGTTTTGCTTCCAGCACCATGTTGTGCAGCTTGAAACTGGCTATAACTCTAGCTCTGGGGGACCTGATGCCTTCTTTAGTCTCCTCAGGCACCTGCATACATATGTTCATACACACACACGTACATACATACATTATATATATATATATATAATTTATTTAACTTTATTTTATGTGCATTGGTGTGAAGGTGTCTAATCCTTTGGAACTGGAGTTATAGACAGTTGTAAGCTGCCATGTAGGTGCTGGGAATTGAACCCAGGTCCTCTTGAAGAGCAGCCAGTGCTCTTAACTGCTGAGCCATCTCTCCAGCCCCCTATAATTTTTTTAAAAAATAAATCTTAAAAATTTTAAAAGAAGACACAGAACTGGGAGAGGTAGGAAGATAGGCATGGATCTGCAAAGAGTTAAGGGGCAGAGTGAGAAGAAATGGATAGATTCTTAGATACATATAACCTACAAAAGATAAATCAAGAAAATGTGAACAGATTAAGCCTATTTATAATGGCAGTGAGAGTGAAGCTATAATAGAGTTTTCCACCTGTCCTGGCTAGTTTTATGTCAACTTGATACAAGCTAGGGTCATTGGAGAGGAGGGATCCTCAAGTGAGAAAATGCCTCCATAAGATTGGGTTGTAGGCAAGTCTGAAGGGCATTTTCTTAATTAGTGATTGATGGGGGAGGGCCCAGCCCATTGTGGGTGGGGCCATCCCTGGGCTGGTGGTCCTGGGTGCTATAAGAAAGCAGGCTGAGCAAAGCATGAGGAGCAAGCCAGTAAGCCGCATCCCTCCATGGCGTCTGCATCCGCTCCTGCCTCCAGGTTCCTGCCCTGTTTGAGTTCCTGCCCTGACTCCCTTCAAGGATGAATAGTGATGTGGAAGAGTAAGTCAAACAAGCTCTCTCTTCCCCAACTTGCTTTGTTCATGGTGTTTCATTATGGCAAGACTAACCCTGATTAAGACAACAACCAATGTCTCTGGTCCTCTGTACTCCCAAGACCAGATGAATCCATTGCCAAATTCTTTTACAATCAGACGCTATACCTACTTTCTGTTGCTATGACACAACACTCTGACCAAAAGTAACCAGGGGAGGAAAGGGTTTATTTGCCTTGTGCTTCCAGGTCACAGTATATTGTTGAGAGAAGCAAGGGGGAGTCAGGAGCTTGGAGCAGAAAGCGTGGAGAAACACACTGAGGTGTCTGCTCTACTGTCAGGTTCTACTTTGGTATTGCTTCTTTGAAAACAAGGCTTAAGGTTTTTATCTAGAATTTGGGGTCCCAGATGCATTTTTTTAAGGGTCCTGTAAATGCTGTATTTATCATTCCCTTCCCAGAAGCTCTCTGTTTGAATAAACCACTCAGTGGCCTGTGAGAGTGTGTAATTATCTTTTGCAGTTGACCCTCAAGTTATATCACTCTTTTAAAAATAAACATCCACTGTAGTTCAGTTGGGGTATTTCTGCCTATCTGTTAGCTTCCCATTGCTCTAAAAAACAAAAGCAAATAAAAACCAAGACCCCAAACAGAGAAAATCAACTTTAAAGGGGAAGGTTCTATTTTGGCTCATGAGCTCAGAGGTTTCAGCTCAGGATCCACTGATCATACTGCTTTGAGCTTGTGATGAGGCAGAACATTATGGCGAGAGCACATGATGGAAATATTCTACTCATGGCCAGAACATGGAAGACACAGGCCCCAATAACCTCTTCAGGGGCCAGAACAGCATCTGCTAGGCTCCACCCATTATAAGTGTCCCAACTCCCTAACAGCTAGTGCCACAAGCTGGGAGCCAAACCTTCGACATATGGGCCTTAGTTCAAACCACATCACTCTGAGCAAGCACATTGGCCCTTCTTTGCCGGTGTTTTCCTGGGAGCATTTCCACCAACTGTACTGCCTTCCTCTGCCTCTTCTGTTCCCGAGGGAGGTCTGAGTCTGTGATGAGAAAAAGTGGGATGCTGAGTGTAAGATTGTTCCAGTCCAGGTCCTCAAGATCCTCATGTGTGTTCTCCACCACCACCACCACCACCCGTGTGTGTGTGTGTGTGTGTGTGTGTGTGTGTGTGTGTGTGTGTTGCAGCCAGTATATCTGTGATTTCAGACAGTGCCAGGCAGTGTTAGGCTAGGCTGATGTTAGTTTGGTCTTTATCCCCTTCTCTTGTTTTAAATATTCATTTTATTATTTTTAATTTTGTGTGTTTTCTAGGTCTCTGTGTAGATAAGCTCATGTGAGTGTTTGTGTCTCTGAAATATAGAGACATCAAATCTGAAGATCCAGTGGTTGTGAGACACTTGGTGTGGGTGCTTGGAATTGAACTCAGGTCCTCTGCAGACAGTACACTCCTTTTTGTTTTTTATTTTCGATTATGTGCATGAGTGTTTTGCATGTGTGTCTGTTTATCATGTGTAGTGCATGTCTGGGAGGCCATAAGTGAGCATCAGATCCCCTGGGACTGGAGTTAGAGATAATTGTGAGCTGCTGTGTGGGTGCTGGTACCAGCACCCTGGTCCTCAGGAAGAATAGCCAGTGCTCTTAACCTCTGAGCCATCTCTGTAGCCCCAGCTTCTTTTCTTAGAAAACAGCTCCTAAAATCCTTCAGATCTCTACAATGATGAGTATCTTTTGTGTTCTGCTAAGGTGATTGGTGACCAGGTCCTAAAAAAAAACTCAGGGTAGGATCTGTTCTCCAAAGAGAGCAAAGCATGAGTAGAGGACGTATGCCCCACCTACAACAGAGATACCTGATAAAAGCCATGATTGTGATGCAAGAGGTAGAAGGGTTAGGTGGTCACTAATAGTCAATTATTTAATCAGTCATAACTACATAATGAAGCCACCATAAAAAACCCGAAGGGCAGAGTTTGTGTGAACTTTTAGGTAGCTGAACACATGGAGCATCTGGAGGGTGATATACCTAGAGAAGAAGGTGTAGAAGCCATAGCCCACAGCCCTCCCCATGCCTTATCCTCTGCTGACTTTCATCTGGCTCTGTATCTGGTTCCTTTGTCATATCCTTTATTAATAGGCCAATAAACTAATAAAGATAGAGTGTTTTCCTGAGTTCTGCTCCAGCAACTTAATCAAAGTGGAGGAGAGGGCAGTGGGACTCCCGGGGGGGGGGGGGGGTTAGGTCAGAAGCCGAGCTCACAGGCTGCGTTTGCACTCGGTATATGAAGTGGGGGTGGCTTCACCCACCAAATTTTCAAATTCTGAGCTCGATGCTGACTCCAGGTAGTGCCAGAACTGAGTCAAAATAGAGGGCAGGCACTGGGTCCCCTGGAGAACTGATGGGCTAATGTGGGGGAAAGCCCCATATCTGATTTCAGAAACTGAAGGTAAAGTATTCTGTGTTGACTATGAGAGAAGAGGAAAAGCCCTGGGTTCTCCCATATCTTCCTGAGGTATGTGTGTGATCTACGTATGTCATCTCAGATCTTAAAGACGGTGACGTTAATAAATGGTGACAATTCAGCGGATAATTTCTCAGCTATTGAAACTAGCTAAAGCGAAGACCTTTAATTTGGCCCTCTCAGCCTCCCCTCCGACATGGTTTTGGAATGCTTTGGGGGCTGTGGAAATTGCCTGGGAACAGAGCAGCTCTCTTTCACGGTCATTTCTTTGTTTACATTTCCCCCCAATGTCTTCCAACTTTTTTTTTTTTTTTTTTTTGGCATTGCATGCGACTTTTGTAAGTGATGACCAACCACACACTCTGCCCCTGTGCTTCTTTTACTTCTGGACTCTGAACCACCGCGGTCAATCTGCGATGAGCCACAGTTAGCTTTTCAGAGGGGCAGGCTCCTGCTCTCTGCCTCTCAGCCCTCATCTCGCTTCCCTTGTTCATTCCTGTTTCAATTTACACTGGTAGAATCCCCCTTCTTCTTCCTGTCCTCTTCCCCTCCCTCCTCATAATTTAAAATTATAGATTTTCGTCAAGATATGCCTAGGGGTGTGTAGTTGGCTATTTTTTTTACTCTTTTCTCTTTGGGGGGCCGGCCACCCAGCTCCCAAATGAATTCACAGAGGCTTATTCTTTTTTATGAATGCCCAGCCTTGGCTTATTTCTAGCCAGCTTTTCTTAACTTAAATTATCCTGTCTATCTTTTGCCTCTGAGCTTTTACCTTTCTTTAGCCTCTCACTCCATTGTTGTTTGTTTTTCAATCTTTGGGGGGCCCGCCACCCAGGTCCCAAATAAATCATACATGGAGGCTTATTCTTAATTATGAGTGCCCAGCCTTAGCTTGGCTTAGTTTCTAGCCAGCTTTTCTTAACTTAAATGATCTCATCTACCTTTTACCTCTGGGCTTTTCTTGTTCTCTTACTTCTGTAAATTTTACTCTAACTCCATGGCTTGCTGTGTAGATGGGTAGCTGGGTGGCTGGGTGGCTGGGTGGCTGGGTGGCTGGGTGGCTGGGTGGCTGGCCCCTGGAGTCCTCCTCCTTCTCTGGCTACTATTTTCTTTCACTCCTCCATCTCTTTTCTTCTCCCTCCTTCCAGATTTCTCCTTCTATATATTCTCTCTGACCGCAGGCCTTGCCTATCTCTCTCTCTTGCCTTGCTATTGGCCGTTCAGTTCTTTATTAGACCAGTCAGGTGTTTTAGACAGGCAAAGTAACACAGCTTCACAGAGTTAAACAAATGCAACATAAACAAAAGTAACACACCTTTAAATAATATTCCCCAATACTCTGTGGCATGATGTGTAGCTGGGTGACTGGCCCCTGATGTCCTCCTCTCCTCCTTTTTCTCCTCCTATTTATTCTCTCTACATACCAACCCCGCCCATCCTTTCTCCTGCCTCACTATTGGCTGTTCAGCTCTTTATTAGACCAATCAGGTGTTTTAGACAAAGTAACACAATTTCACAGAATTAAACAAATGCAACATAAAAGAATGTAATGTATCTTTAATATTCCACAGCAGGGGTGTGTGTGTGTGTGTGTGTGTGTGTGTGTGTGTGTGTGTGTGTGTGTGTGTGAAGTTTTTGATAAATTCTTTATATCTGTAGACAAACCAGAACATCTTTCTAATGTTTATGTTAATTTTTAAATTTTCTATTCTTCCATTGTCTTTTCTTCTAGAACTCACAGCAGGAATCACATACTGCTAGCTTTCCCTTAATCTTCTCATCGTGGAAGCTGTTGTCTTTTCTACTGTGCTTAGACAAAGGCTCCGCTTGCTCTCCCAGGCTGTGGTTCAGACAGGCCTGTTCTGCCGGCCAGGTCTCACCATGGCTGACCATCTGGGGACCTAGGGAAGTTCTTTAGCACTTTCATGACTCAGTTTTGTCATCTGCAAACACAGGTGATAGCAATACATTTTTCAAAGATGATTGTGAAACGAAAACGGGCCAACAGTTGTCAAGCATTGGGAACAGAAGGTAGTAGGTATTCGGCCAATGTTATGTTAGTGCCTGACTGTTCCATACTCCTGGTGCTCTTTTAACTTCCCTTACTGGACTAAACCAACGGTCTTGTGCATGCTACCGAAGCGCTCAACCACTGAACTTTACAGACACCTCTGAACTTTATTTTAACGACCATGTTTTACCCTTGATTGTTTCTTTTCACAGCAGCCTTTTGTTGGATTGGTGGCATCACTTCTTAAGTCTCCAGAAGGACAGAGTAATTGAGCGCTGTGGGATGTCATTCTGTATGCTGTGAATATGTGTTTGTCTGATTGGTTGATGAATAAGACGCTGATTGGCCAGTAGCTAGGCAGGAAGTATAGGTGGGGAAAGCAGACGAGGAGAATTCTGGGAAGAGGAAGGGGCGGATTCAGGAGTCACCAACCAGACACAGAGGAAGCAAGATGACAAGGCAGAACTGAGAAAAGGTACCAAGCCACATGGCTAAACATAAATAAGAATCATGGGTTAATTCAAGTGTAAGAGCTAGTCAGTAATAAGCCTGAGCTAATGGCCAAGCAGTTATAATTAATATAAGCTTCTGAGTGATTATTTTAAAAGTGGGCCACAGGACTGCAGGGGCCTGGTGGGACCAGAGAAACCTTTTGTCTACAGTTGAGCTAACTTTTAAATGGCCCACTCTATTCTGTATTAAATATATTCCAGGTGGGGAGATGGTTCAGTCTGCCTTGGGGATCTGAGGTTGGTGGAGGTTTGGACAGATGGATCCCTGGTACTTGTTGGCCAGCCAAATCAGTCCAGATTCTATGACAGACCCTGTCACAAAAGATGAGTATGAGTGAGAAAGACACCCAACCTTGACTCTGACATGCACATGTGCACACACAAACACATATAAAAAGCTAAGCTCTAAATTCTAGAAAAGAAACTATGAAGAAAATCTTTATGACCCTAAGTTGGGTGGTGATTTCCTACGTTTCACACACAAAATAAACTATTAAGGGAAAACTGAAAAAGGACAAGTTAAGCAGCAGCAGCAGAATAAACAATTTCTGCTGTTTACAATATTCTATCTCGAAAATGAAGCCACCAACAGTACTTACAATCTAGATATATGAAAAAGGAATCATGACCATGCAGAATCTTCTAACATGAAGGTTACCATACGGGTACAATAACACCAAGATGCAGCAAATATTTCAATACTATGCAAAAGAAGGTGTATCAGCATTAAAGCATTTCCAGCATTATGCATAACAGATGCTCAAAATCATCAGTTATCAGGAAGATGAAGGTGAACAACACAGTGAAATCTCAGTTCACATCTATTAATGGCCAGGCTTAAGTGCCTGACAGCACCAAGTGTGGAGAGAGTTCAGACCAGGTACATCTCCGTCCGTTGTTGAGAGAGGGCTAAGTACTGCAATTGCTTCAGAAAACAGGCTGGAAGTTGCATATGAAGTTGTGTGACCTGTTGGGGATACTGAAGAGGCAGGAAAACAGATCTGAAATGGAACACACACACAAGAACTCAGAGCTGCAATGCCCAGGGTAGATCTGTCCACAGCACTCAGCAATAAGAAGAATAAACATCTGGCGTCACTAATAACATAGCAGCATCTCCTAGTTCTCTAATGCCATGTAGGGCAAATGGAGCCAGACAGCAAAAATGTGTGACCAACGGTCCAATTTAGGTGACATTTAGAACAGGTTAAGTTAATCTACAATTGCAGAAGCCAGCTTAGGTGAAGAAGTGCCTGCCAAGGTTGAGGGAAATTTCTGGATGTTGTAAATGTCTGGCTCTTGACCAAGTAATAATTACGTTAGTGTAGGCGTTTGTTAAAGAGCATCAAATGATGCACTTGGAAGGTGCGTCATGTGAGGCTGATTAGGAACAATTTTATGGTATTAGTGGAATAGAGATAATGCATGAACAGGTAGAGTTTGCAAGTGTGTATGTGTGTGTACATGCACGCTCATGCACACGAGTGCACGCGCATTCACCCAAGTGCCATGGCTCATGTATCATGTATCTCCTTCTACCCTGTTTGAGACGGATTTTTATTGTTTTGCCGCTGCATCCATCAGGCTAGCTAGCCTGTGAGCTTCCAAGGATTCTCTTGTCTCAGTCACCCATCTCTCGATAGGAGCTCTGGAATTACAGACATGGAGTAGCGTGTCTGGCCTTAGCTGGGTGCTGGGGGTCAGATCACTGGTCCTCACATTCGCACAGCAGGTGCTTTACCCACTGAGCCGCCTCTCCAGTCTATAAATAGATGTTGGTTTACTAGTTTGTTTTATAAAAATATAATTGCAGGGCTGGAAAGATGGCTCTGTAGTTAAGAGGACTTTTTCTTACAGCAGAGATTTAAGAAAAAAAATGGCATTTGATGGCATTAGAACTGTGATTTTTTTTTTTCTGCATGTCATGGCTTTCTGTGTTGAGACTTTGGGTTTGTTCATTGACTTTGAATACTGTGACTCTCTCAAAATTACATATTAAAAGTATTCCTTGAGATTTTCTAATGCATGCATTTTTAAAAAAAATTTAATATTTTATGTGTATGAATGTTTTGTGTTTCATTACTAACCATGAGCTCAGCCATAGGTGCATGTGTGTGTGTGTGTGTGTGTGTGTGTGTGTGTGTGTGTGTTCACACATGTGGTATATGTGTGTATGTGCACAGGTGTGCATTGCATATTTTCATATGTCTTCTTCTGTCTTTTGCCATCTTGGTTTTTTGAGTCACTAACCTGGAGCTCATGGATTCAGCAAGATTTGCTGTTCAGACAGCTGCAGTACAGTGCTAGAGTTACAGACACGCTCCACCCTGCCCAGCTATAAAAACCGGGCTGCTGGGGACCCAGCTCACCAAGAGATCTGGTCATTTCACCTAACATCCCATTGATGGGTGTGAAGTCACTTGTTAGACTTTCATTGTATTATTTTCAATGTCTCCAGTATCTGCAGATATTATATTTTAATGTTGATTAAGAAGATAGCTCAGTAAGTAAATGCTGTGGAGTGTCTTTCTGTACGCTATGAATGTGTGTTGCTCTGGTTGGTTAATAAACAAAGCTGTATTGGCCTACGGCATGGCAGCTTAGAGGCAGGCAGGAAATACAAGCAGACAGACAGGAAGAGGAAAGGCAGAGACGGAACAGACTCCAGATGCCTTCAAAGGAGAAGCAAGATGCCCACAGACCGGCAAAGCCACGGAACAGGTGGCAAAACATAGACTTATAGAAATGGGTTCATTTAAGATGTAAGAGCTAGCTACCGAGACGCCTGAGCCATTAGGCCATATAGTTTGAAAAGAATATACGCCTCTGTGTGTTTACTTGGAACCAAGCTGCTGCGTGGGTCAGACGGGACCAAGAAAACTCCGGCTACAGGTACCCATGTAAGAGTAAAAGGAGAGAACCAACTCTGTGAAGTGGCCCTCTGACCACCACGTGTGCATGATGGCATTTGTGCACCCACACTCACATCCCTCTCTCTCTCAATATAATGAATCATAATTAGAATGTTTATATTTTCTGTCGCTTCTCTATTAGCCTTTCTATATATCTATCAATGTTATTAATTTTTTTAAAAACAGATTTTTTGCTTGGATTTTCCATTATTGTACTGACTTCTGCTCCTCGGGATTCCTTTTGTTCTAGTTCCTTTGGATTCAAGCTGCTCTTCTAGGTTAGAAATTAAGATGGGATCCACAACCCACCTGATGCCACTCAGCTCACATGGGTGCTAGCCACTCACAGGCCAGCCTGGGTCCTTAAGGCCCCGGACTGGTGAGAAGACATCCACAGCCCCACCCAGGGCCTTGGGTGCCGTGATGATGGGCAAGTATGTGGTGGAGACATGGGAAAGAAAGAGAAGCAGAGTGGTTCATATGCTATGGAAAGAGGCGGAAGGGAAGAAGTGAATGTGGTGGGGAGTAGGCTGATGTTGGCAGCCTGCTTGCCACCCGGGGTTATGGTAACATTGAGCCCTGGGCTGCTGCCAAGGGCCATGTCTGGATCCATGGTCCTATCACAGCCAGGGTCTGTATTGACAACCATGACCCATGACACCAAAGGCCACAAGGATGCCCAGTGTCTGGTCTGCCGCTTGTGGCCATGTAGGTGTCTGAGGGCTGTGCTGCTGCAGAGGCCATACCAATCTGAGTGACCTGTGCTGCTACCCGGTGCCATGGTGATATCCAGGCCAGAGCTGAAGCTGAGGGCCATGTCTGGGTCTGTAGCCCTACAGCAGCCAGGGTCTGAGTTGATGGCCGTGGCTCCTGTTGCCACCGAGGGCCGTGTAGATGCCTGGGGTCTGGTCAACCATCTGAGACCATGATGGTGTCCAAGGGCCATGCTGCATCTGGGGCCATACAGATCTGAGTGGCCTGAACTGCTACCTGGTGCCATGGTGACATCTAGGCCAGAGCTGCTGCCAACGGCCTTATCTGGGTCCATGGTCCTGCTGCATTTGAGGTCTGTGTTGATGTCTGTTGCCGTGTTACCACAGGGGCCCATAGGAACCACTCGTGATGAAATCAGAGGGCCATGATGAGCCAGCCCTGACCTTCACTGGCCCTAGACCCTCATGGGGGGAGGTCCTCTGTGGTGATACTGCATTCTCCAATATATTGTGCACCTTAATAAACTTATCTGGGGTCAGAGAACAGAACAGCCGCTAGATAGACATAGAGGCCAGAAAATGGTGGCACACACGCCTTTAATCCTAGCATTCTGGAGGCAGAGATCCATCTGGATCTCTGTGAGTTCAAAGCCACACTGGAAACAGCCAGGTATGGTGACACACGCCTTTAATGCCAGGAAGTGATGGCAGAAGGCAGAAAGGTATATAAGGCGTGAGGACCAGGAACTAGAGCCTAGTTAAGCTTTTAGGTTTTTGAGCAGCACAGTTCAGCTGAGATCTATTTGGATGAGGACTCAGAGGCTTCCAGTCTGAGGAAACAGGATCAGCTGAGGAATTGGCAAGGTGAGGTGGCTGTGGCTTGTTCTGTTTCTCTGATCATTCAGCGTTCACCTCAATACCTGGCTCAGGTTTGTTTTTATTTATTTATGTATGTATGTATGTATGTATGTATGTATGTATGTATTTATTTATTTATTTATTTTGTTTTTTTGAGACAGGGTTTCTCTGTGTAGCTTTACGCCTTTCCTGGAACTCACTTGGTAGTCCAGGCTGGCCTCAAACTCACAGAGATCCACCTGGCTCTGCCTCCCGAGTGCTGGGATTAAAGGCTTGTGCCACCACCTCCCGGCTTAGGTTTGTTTTTATTCATAAGACCTGTTAAGATTTGTGCTACAGTCCTCCGCCCACACACACTTGGGAGAGACCGCCCACCCTCACCACAGGTGTGGGAGAGCGGGCCTTGATGGCATGAATGTAGGTGAGCTGGCCCTACCCCTGGCCTGAGCAGGTGGCCCCAGTGGCTCAGATCAGCTCAGCTGCCACCCAGGCCCACATCCAGGGCCTTGGCTTGGCTCACTCTAACATCTACACCATCTACGACCTGCTGGAGTGTGTAAAGGGACTGGTCCTGTGGAATGACACCAGCAGGATCTCCATGACTCAGGATGGTCACAATATATCCGAGAGGGGCGGAGAGGCAGGAAAGACAGAGGAGCAAGGATTTTTGTTTGTTTGTTTGTTTTGCTTTTAGCTTTTAAAACAATTTTCTTTTGGGGGGATATTGCAAGGATGAGGAGCAGATGTGGGGGTACTGAGAGGTGATCAGAATTGGGGTGCATGATGTGGTGGTCCCAAAGAATCAATAAAAAATTATGTTAAAATATTAAAAAAAGAAATTAAGATGGTTATTTTTAAGATTCCCTTCTCTAGTCCAGTCATGAACTTGTGTTTTCCCCTCCGATTTCCTGCTCAGCTGTACAGCCAGCCAACTTCACTATGCAGTATTGTGACTGTCCTGATGTTTCAAACATTTTCCAGGTTTTTTGTTGGTTTGCTTTTGTCTTTTCTATTTTGACTCATGTTATTTAACAGGATATTATTTAAATTTCAAATATTTGGTTATTTCATAGATGTCTTACCGTTATTAATTCTGATATAGTTTTATGGTCAACAAACATAATTAATAATTAAACATTTTACTGGGACTTATTTTATGGCTCACCAAATGTGGTCTGTCTTGATGGATATTCTATATGTATTTGAAGACTGCAGGTCCTAGTAAAACATCTTAGTTTTTTTGTAGTTAGATTAATTCATTGTCATCAAGCTATAAATGGATTTTGTTTTAGTGGGCAACTGGATTACTCTCCGATCACTTTGGAGTTATGTGTGCTTCAATAAGGTGATCAATGGAGAAGTCCACAGTATTTCTCAGGACCCTCTGATTGGCTGGGACTCAATCACAATCAGCTCCCCTGTGGAATTTTCCAATGTTGCTTTTAAAATTTAGCAGGGCTGGTCTAGAGACATTCTTATTATAAAACCTGGCCCTGGTCCCTAAGACAGCCTTCTGGTATCTTGGCTGGGTCTGTGGGTGCTCATTATCTCCAAGGTTTACCAACCTGGATAGCTCCATCATCTATTTTCCAATGTTTGTCTATCTTAAGCATCTGTTGCCCATACTCAATCCTTCGGTATCTACTCTCTGTCCATTTGCTAGCCTTTTTCTTATGCAGGTGCAGCCCAGTCATTGATTAGGCATACAAGACTCTTACAAGGACTTCTGGGGCTACCCATCTACAGAGCTGGCTCTTTGGTGCTGAGGATCTTCCTTGCATAATTCAGTTGCTTCCATGATCTTGAGCATAGATTCCTACTTCCTTGGTTAAATGTAATGGTTATATTCAATATTCAACCTGAACTACAGGTCATTGTGAAGTTGACAAGATACTGTCCCCAAGAAGAACTAGGGCAGCTGGGAGTCTGCCCTCACAGCTTTCTATACCCTAGCAAACTGAAGCCTTGTAGAGTTTTCCTCCGTTGCCTGAAAATAATGCTATAATTGCTTATGGAAGGAGGATTAATTTGATATTATTTATTCTAAAAGAGCAGAGGTCTGTCATCCTTTTTAAAAAAAACTTGAAGTAGGGTTTTAGCAAAAAGATTGATTTTTACTAGTTTTAATTATATGTGGATATGTGTATCTGCATGTGAGTGCAGGTGCCCATGTAGGGTAGAGGAATCAGATCCTCTGGAACTGGAGTTATAGACTGCTGTGAGCCACCAGATGTGGGTGCTGGGATTCGAACCTTGGTCCTCTAGAAGAACAGCAAGTACTCCTAACTAAAGAAACATCTCTCCAGCCTCTATATGTTTTCATGACATTGTGATACATAGACCCCTAAGATGACCTTTAATGACCCTTAACCTTATATAATATCCTTGAGTGGGGACAAAGTCAATGATGAGATCTCACGCTGGGATTATTCTAAATTTTGTAGAAAACTTAAGATTTCATGGAGGTGATTAGGATCCTAAGTCAATGGACCTAGTAAAGGTACCTCTTAAGAGGGACAGAGTTTTTCCTGAAGAAAGATGTGAGACAGAGGGTTTCCATGCTAGGAGGATTCACCTTCGTGGGACAGAGGAGGAGGTATGCATGTAGCAAAGAGTCAGAGACCAGGAGGAGCGGAGAGAAGCCTCCAGTAGACAGGCAGAAAGACAGACAGACAGACAGACAAAAACAGTCTCAGTCCCACAGTCACAGAGGACTGAACTCACTCTACCACCTAAACACACTGGGAGTGAATTCTTGCCCAGAGTCATCAGGAGGAAACACAGCTTGCTGATGTCTGATTCCGCTTGTAAATGCCTTGGTCAGAAGACCTGGCTAACTCATGCCTGATGTTCTGGTCTGTGGGAATTGTAGGAGGGTGAGTGGGTTTTGCTTTAAACCTCTGCAGTGTGTGGTGCTTTGGCCTGCAGCAACAGAAAACTAGGTGATTTACACTGAATTTGTGGTCTGGGTATCATACACCACAGGGTTCAGGGAAAGACAGATGCCTGGAACCAGGAGGGTTCATTCTCTTCTTTTGCATAAATGCATTTGCATTCCAAAAGTAAACAAACTCTGGGGAAAGAAGAGCCAGGGCAGGAAAACAGCCCCTACATACTCAGTGTGGTGTCCCTTGGGGAGGAATTAGTGAGGCTTTCCTCCTGGGCCAGAACAGAACCTGGGAAAATGACAGATGAGCAGTTTCGTGTTTTGCTTGATTCCATTTTGTTTTCCTAACAGTTCTGGGGTGGAATTCAGGGCCCTGCACAGGCTAAGCAAACAGTGTGCTGGTGAGACCAGCCCTTAGAGGAAATATTAGGGAATACTGGATCCAGAGCAGAGCAGTCGTTGGCTTGTCTGACTTCCTATGGTGGGAGATGCCAGGGGTGCGTGTCCATGGCTACCGAAAGTCAGCATTACCCAGAGGCAGAATCTCACAAGTCCCAGAAGGGCTGGCTGAGTGTTTCTCAAATATTTGGTCACTCAGTACATGGCTCCAGGTCCCTCTGGGAAAGGCCTGGAAGAAAATTCATGGTGCACACATGATAGTTTTGTAGGGCTCGATCTTCCTCAGAAACCCAGTCTCCACTAAGAGAGCCGCTCAGAGAGCTGAAGGAAATGTCACAAAGCCAGGGTCTTTGTAATGATTACACTTCTCTCCTGTTCCATCCCCACCATCAGGGTCCCTTCTCGAGGTCAGTACCCCACCTCTGTCTACTCTGAAGGGTAATTGTCTGTCCTCTCCTACAGCACCCCCTCTTTCTCACTGCCGTGGGGAATGCAAATCTCCCTCCATTACCTCCCTCCATTGCTTCCAGCCACACCAGGCAGGCGCAGCAGAGTGTTGCTGGGGTTATCTCCTGGTCCTGCCTGGCCCACAGTCAGGACAAATCTCTCTCATTCACCAATCCCGCAGCTGCTTGGTCTCAAATAAACACACAGATGCTTTTATTATTTATAAACTGTATGGCTGTGTGGCGCAGGCTTCTTGCTATCTAGTTCTTATATCTTAAATTAACCCATTTCTATAAATCTATACCTTGCCACGTGGCTTGTGGATTACCAGTATCTTAACATCCTGTTCCTCATGGTGGCGGTTGGCAGTGTCTCCTGACTCAGCCTTCTTGTTCCCAGAATTCTCCTCTCTCTTTATCCTGCCTACACTATACTTCCTGCCTGGCTACTGGCCAATCATTTTATTTATCAATCAATCAGAGCAACACATTCACAGCATCCTCAGCAGCAGAGGCCTTTCATGTGCTAATGTTCCCTTGGAGTATGCTTTCCCCTCCCTCCTTCCCTCCCTCCTTCCCTCCATTTCTTCCTTCTCTCTTTTCTCACTTCCTTCCCCCCTCCCTCCTTCCATTTCTTCCCTTCCTTTCTTCTATTTATCGTTTGACAATTGTACATACATATACCAAATCTTAATGCTCTCATCCCGTTACTCTCTCTCATCTCTGCCTGCTCCCACAGAAATCCTTCTTCCTAAGCAGTGGCCCTCCTTCCTCCCTGTCACTTTTGTTTGTGACCCACTGAGTCTGGTTGGGGTTTTGAGCATGAACCTGAGTAGGGATTTAATTACTGGATAAGTAACAACTTTTCAGTGGTTCTCAGATTGAAGACAATTACACCGTCTTTCCCAGCAAATGTTAATTGCCAGTAGTGCCCCAGAGAGTGTGGAACCTCAAGAGTTCCTCCTCCATCTATGAGGAAATATTGATAGGGCACGATCTTGTGTGGGTGACCAGAGCTGCATTATTCCCTGCGTGCAATGGCCATGTCCTGTCCAGAAGAAGACCTTGTGTAGCACATCTTCCAGCACTCACAGTCTTTCCAACCACTCTTCCTTGATGTTCCCTCAGCCCTCTTCGGCAATTTCCTAAGCCTTAGGTGTGGTATGTTTTGTAGATGTATCCACTGGGACTGAGCTCCACAACTCAGCAGCAATATATTTCTTAGTGTTGTGGTGAAGAGAATGTCTCTGGACCTTCCTAAGTTGGATCCAAAGAAACAAAGTCAGAAATGGTGATAAGGAGACTTGATGAGAACTGGGACTGTGGGAAAGGGGCTGCTGAAGAGATGGAAAGTTTCAGCTACTGGGGGAGGTAACAAGATGGATCCCGGGGCAGAAGGGATTACATGGATTAGACGTGTCAAGTAGCATTGAGATGAGAGCAATCAGGCTCAAGTGTGTGTTGAATGCCCGGAGAATGCTGAGGTAAGGGAAGAATCAAGACAGGAAATGTCTGAATGGAGCCACAGGCATGAGGCCCAGAACCATGGGCTGCATTAGCCACACATGGCTGCTCATTTCCCCAGCTAGAGACCATGAGTCTCAGCCATGCTGTCTTTCCACAGGGTGATTCTTCTTCTTTTTAAAATGAATAAAATCTTTATTTAAAAAGATGTTTAACTTGATTGACTCAAACACTTAATGATGCACAAATATATCAAACCACTATATTATATAATACCCCACTAGTATGGACATTTAAAAATTAGTTTATATATTAGTTAAAAAATAAGTTAAGCAAAGGCAAAAAGGATTGGGCTAAGAGAAATCAGTACTTCTGTTGTCTGTACATGTTGTAAGGCAAGGCGATCTCTATTACTCTCTCATATTTTGTTATTTTGTTACAGAATCACTGAACAAGCTAAGACAGCATATCTTTATTTTACATAGATAAAATAAAACCTTGTTTTAATAGATGAGGCGGTTCTTTTTTAGACTTCTGATATTCTGTGAGATTTTTCTTTTCACATTTTCTGGTTTGATTGGCATGTAAGTACTGAGTAGACAGCGCTGAAGCTTGTACTGAACATAGTGAAAAAAATCTGTTGTGGTTAGACAACAACGATGCGCCTTTGACGGAAACTGTACAGAGCAGTTCTTTTGAACAGATTCTAAACACTCAGTCTCTGTTTTGGTAGAGGGGAGTCTGAACATGAAACCCTAAGGCAGTCTTTCTCAGCCACGAGAGGAACTGGGTCAGCTGCGTGTCTGAACAAGGAAGCCTACCAAACCGGTGGCAGATGGTGATCCTTGCGTTGCTGGCCTTATTTAATTTTCCTAGGCTGGCCACAAGGCCTTGGGAACTGTGACTTTTTCTTAAATTATCATCTGATAGTAAGTTTTCCTTTCAGATTATTATATGGATTCTTATGGGTTTGGTATTTGTAAGTTGTTCATTTTTCACTAACTCCCAAACAATATTTATTTGTAAGACAAACATTGTAAGTTGATATAAAGGAAGCTTTTCTTTTAATTGAAAATAGATTCTTTGAGAATACAATATATCCTGAGTATAGTGTCCCCTCCCTCCACTCCTCCCAGTTCCTCCCACCTCCCCTCCAGATCCACTCCCTTTCTGTCTCTCACTAGAAAAAGAACAGGCTTCCAAGAGACAACAACCAAACATGACAAAATAAAATAACACGAAGCAAAAACCATCATACTGAAGTTGGACACAGCAGCCCAACAGGAGGAAAAGAGTCCCAAGAGCAGGCACAAGAGTCAGAGACCCACTCGTTCTCACAGTCAAGAGGCCCATGAAAATACTAAGCTAACAGCTATGATTTATTCGTACAGGACCTGGTGCAGACCCGTGCAGGCCCTATACTTGCTGCTTCTCTCTCTGTGAGCTTATATGTGCCTTGCTTAGTTGATTCAAAGGGCCTTGTTCTCCTGGTGTCCTCCATCACCTCTGGCTCTTTTTCTGCCTCCTCTTTCATGGGATTCTCTGAGCTCTGAGGGGTGGGATTTGATGGAGACCTCCCATTTTGATTCTCTCTTTGCATAATGTTTGGCTGTGGGTCTCTTCATCTGTTCCCATCTGCTGCGGGAGGAAGCCTCTCTGATGATGACTGGATAAGGCACTGATCTATGAGTATAACAGAATATCATTAAGAATTTTTTTCCCTTAGGTCTCTGGGATAGCTAGTCTCTGGTTATTGATGGAGTGGACCTTAAGTCAAATCAGACACTGGTTGGTTACTCCCACACATTCTGTGCCACCATTGCCCCAGCATACTTTGCAGGCAGGACAGACTGTAGGTCAAAGGTTTTGTGGCTGGGTTGGTGTCCATGTTTCTATTTTGGTAGCGTGAACCAAAGAGACTAGAACATAAGGGTAAAGGCTCCATGTAGGCACTAGCTCGACTTCTCCATGTTCAATGAGTTGTGTGGATGTTGTTCCTGGCAATGGGGCTCCACTGTCAGTTGGTGTCTGGGCATCTGGGTCTGGGTGCTGATTTCTGTGTTTGTCTTTGTTGGATGGGTGTTTTGTTCCTTGGTTTCTGTTTCCTCTCTGGATTTTCAGAGCATGTATGCGAAGGTTGTGTGTTGCCTGTTTTTTATTGGCCTGCTCAGCTTGTGTGTTCATAGGGAGTCCCTGCTGGTTTTGGAGCCTGGGGTTCTGTGATGGGTGGAAGGAGGGAGGTTAGGAGGGCATGGTCTGTGGGATCCACAGGAGAGCCGGGGGTGGGGGTGGCTGCCGCTGGCGTTCTGTTGCAGCACTTGGGACGAGGCTGAGGGATTGCGTCTGTGGGAACAGAAAGCAACTCTTCCTCTTCTCAGTTAAGCCCCTTGAGTTTGAGCTGGCTGAAGTGTATTTCTCCCTCACAACTAAAATCCTAACTGCAACAACCTGTCAGAAACTGGGGATACTGCAGTCATACCCACCCTGGGTTCAGCTCTGCCGTCTCCCTGGGAGAAGGTACTGGGTTACCTCCAAGTTCTCTGGCTTGGACATCCTGTGACTCTGGTTCCCTTTCAACTAGTGTGCTCATGGAAGCACAAAGCCTAAAGCAGCCAGCTTTCCGACCTTTGCCTACCATCGCCTGCATTCCTAGGGCTATTTCAGATAAGAGACTCTTGGGTTGCTACACACATGAACACTGGACCAATTCTAAGACCATCTGTTTCCTGGCCAAATGTTTGCCCATGTGGTATGTACATAAAGGGAGGACACAGGCAACAAGCGTGTGTTTTATAAACCAGGCTGTCATAAAGGGAACACAGAGGACGCAAGACTTTGTAATAGCGCCATAAGATGGATTAGCTTTAAGCCTAACCCAGTAAAGGATGACAATAAATCCTTATCTAAAGCTGCTTCAAAGCTTGGCATGGTGGCACTTGCCTGGAGTCCTAGCTAGTCAGAAGACTAAGGCAGAAGTATCCCTTAAGCCCAGGAGTTTGAGACCAGCCTGAGCAACATAGTGAGGTTGATGAGATCCTCTCAGGTAAGGACATTTGCTGCCAAATTTGATGGCCTGAGTTCAATCCCCACAGTCCACGTGGTGGAAAGAGAGAAGTGACTTCTGCAAGGTATCTGACTTTTACATGTATGAGATTTGCATGCATGCATCCATTCACACACACACACACATACACTCTCTCTCTCTCTCTCTCTCTCTCTCTCTCTCTCTCTCTCTCTCTCACACACACACACACACACACACACTCACACACACACTCAGAGGGGAAAAAAGGTTGCTTTCTGAAAATGAGAAACATCATTCTAAGAGATAAGTGGACATTTAAAAAAATACATTTGATTCTACACCTTGGCCCCAAATTTGATGCCAACTTTCTTCTTTATAGCATTATCTCTCCACTTCTAGCTATTAACTCTGACCAGGGCTTGTGTTTCTTCAGAGATGATATTTGGTTTGGCTATGCATAGTTTCAAAGATAAAGGCAGAAGGATTTGTTTGTCCCCAAGGCAAATGTGTCATGATCCACCGACAAAGCACACCCCTTTGTCCCTATGGGTGATCACTAAGGTCTGCTATGCCTTGAGTACCCTGTGGTCTCACAGCATCTCACTCATTCCTTACACAGTTAAGAGCCTTTCAGAATCCCAAGGTTGTGGCAGTGGTGGTAGGTAGAGGGTCCCCTGTATCACATGCCCATGCCTCTAAATTCACCTACATCTCCAGTTAGAAAAAAAAAATGCACACATGCGGAGAGGCCCTTTGGAAACAGTGAAAACACCCTCTTCCTTCATACAATAATGGTGGGAGTATACAATGCTTTGAATACTTTGGGAAAAGACATGGCTGATTTTTATAAAACAAACTACTATCCTTTGTATGACCCCTTAGTTCCAAAGTATTGCTCCAACAGAAATGAAAACATAGGCCCACAAAATAATTTGTACAAGAATGTTTTATCCATAAGAACAAAATGTGAAAACATTCAAGTATCTCTCAGTGGGAGAATGGGCTACTAATCTATAATATACTTATTCAGTGGGGTGGAAAGTAGCAAGACCTGGTAGGTACAAAAGGTAACACTGGGGGAAGGAGATGGCGCAGCTCCTGGTCCACAGTTAACAGTGGAGTGAACCGATGTCTCAGCAGTTCAAAGCACCTGTTGCTCTTGCAAAGGACTCAAGTGTATTTCCACCATGTTGGGCAGTTCACCACCGGTAGCGGAAGCTGCAGTGGAACCCAACGCCCTCTTCATGTCTAAGGGCACCTGCGCACGTGCGCGCAGGCGCCCCCCCCCCCACACATGGCTCTTAAAAACCCCAAACCTTTTTTGTTTGCTTTGGGTGACCCTCAAAAAGATTCCCTAAGTGAAATGAGCTGTGCTTACTCCTTAGCATACTCTTTATTTACATGGACAGAAGAAATCCTGAGTTAAATGAAGAAAAATTACAGTGAAAAATCAGAAGGGCGGTTGCTATGGACATAGGGTAGGGGTCGCCAGGAGACGGAGACGAGACACTTTTCAGAGAGATGTGCTATATCTTCATAACACACACCCCACAGGCATTTGTGCGTTTGTCAAGTATCAACTAGTGAATATGGATGATTTATGCATCTCATTGTGTGCGAAGTTTACCTCAAAAAGCCTAGAAATACTGGCTTGGCAGAGAGTGGGAATGCTGGAGTATTTAGAAGGAACATTGCATCAGTTCTTAGTATGTCTGTGACTTACTTTTGAAATACATCAAGAAACTAAATTGGATTCCTGGATGGATTGGCAGATGGATCACTGCAGACTGTGGTAAGCGAGGAGATGAAATCTTCAGAATAGATCCAGGGTCTGGGGATGCAGGTAAAAGCATCCCACTGCTGTAAGTCTTCAGTTTTGCTCTGTGTTGGAAAAGGCAGGTAACAAAGAGACCCTGCCAGCATCTGGAGGACCTACATCATTGCCATCTACATCGTCTATCAACCACACCAAGGGTTTTTCACTGGAACAATTCAGCCAGGATAAAACCATCCTTTGTAATTCATTTGCAAACAAATTGCCAAAGCCAGTTCTGGCCTCCATCTCTCTCGGCATCAGGATGGGGCAGGACAAAAGCATCAGTGGTGCTACCCAAATCACAGTTCCCAATTTTTACATAAAATTGCTCTAACCCACGTGGGCCATTACTTGAAAGATAGTTCTGGGTGTTTCCGGGCATCTCTGGAACTAGGCATGGTGGTACAATACCTTTAATCTTAGTGCTTTGGAGACAATGTAGGAGGATTGAAAGTTTGAGGCCATCAGGACTACCCAGCAAGACTGCCTTGGAGTGTTGGGGGGTTGTGTGTGTGTGGTGCCACGAGTGATTCTGGGGAAACTAATTGGTAAACACACTGATCCTCATCACCTTCCCCTGGTGTGTTCAGTAAACATAGATCAAACCTTCTCCACATGGCAGGTGTTGGAACTGAGCAAGGAGCCTCCCTGTCGCTGGGCTCACAATGCCAGCATTTCTGCACCCCATTATTAATCCTTCCTGCCACATCTTCATGTAGGACTTCCCTCGGGTTTGACATTCGAGCTCTGCATATACACACCTTCTAGGACAACGTAAGTCTAAGAGAGCTCTGATGACTGGCAGATACATAGGACCCTCCTCACAAAGACCACACTTCTGAAGCCTCTGATCAAGGACCATAGCTGTTGCTGCTGGGAAGTCATGTCCCAGGACCCCCTCCTTCCAGCCGGGCCCTCTCCTTCCCTATGCAGGTTCCACCCTCAGCACCACATAAAGCAGGTGAATGGTACTAGCCTGTAGGCCCAGCACTGAGGGGGTAGGGGGATGAGGAGGGAAGACCAGGAGTCCAAGGTCATCATTCACTGTTTAATAAGTTCCAAGCCAGTCTGGGATACATGAGACCCTGTCTCAGACAAACCAAAAAAGTCTACTCATGGCTTGACCTTTCCTTTTAATATTTATACACACATGAAAGCAAAGAAAAAATCCTATAAATCAATCTCTCAAAATAAATGGCTGATGTTCATTTCCCATTTTAAAAGAAAATTTATCTTACTATTTATTCAAGAGATAAGACATGTTTTGAACTTCAAAATTAAAAGGTCTGGGAGCATCGAAGGACATAAATATCCCCCAGACTTGAAGGCAAATGATAACAATCTCTTTCTTATCTATACTGTTCGTCTTGAAGAAGTCAGGAAGCAGAACAAACTGGATGCTTGGTGGGGGCTTTGCGGGGAGGGCTTGCTCATAAATCAAGGGGAGGTGGAGGCACTGAAGACTTACAGTTTACCCAAGGCTTTCTGTTATTCCATGTAGGACCTCTGCACGAAATTGCCTTCGTGTTCCACCCAAGCAGGGCTTTGACTAGACTCTGGGGAGCTGAAGCTCTTCCACTCTGTCCCCAGCTTGTGTCGGCGCAGAAAGAAACTTGATACTCCCGAAAACATCTACTTTTTTAAAAACCTAATATTTAGACAGTCATCAAGAAAGCATTAACACATGATGATAAGGATGTGGACCAAAAGGAGCCCTTATACACGACTGGTGGGGACATTGCCACCGAATACGACCAAAGACAATCACATTAAGTGAATTGAGCCAGTCTCAGAAAGACAAATATCGACTGTCATCTCTCATGTGTGGCTCCTCCATTTATCTATAGATACATGAAGTCGTGCGTGTATATATGTTGTCATGCATGTGTATATGGAAGGAGAGGTGAAACTGTCTAGGGATACACAATTGGTGTTGATTTTATTAGGTGAATACTGGAGACCCCCACATCAGATGCACAGGTAAGAACCCATCTCCTATGCCCGCACTCATCAGTTTCCCTCCAAGCCCATTGAGTTAGGAATGACCCCAGCACCCCACTCTTGCCCCATTCTTCTAAAGGTAAGGAAACTGAGGCCCAGAAAAGGATGCTGGTTCTCTGCACATGAATCAGTTTCCTAAGAAGGCCTGGGAATTTTGATTTGGGTAATTTCCCCCAAATTGAAAAAATAGATATAAGCACAAAATGTACCATCTTTAATTGTTGAAAGCATGCAGTTTGGTGGTATTAAACACATGTAAAATGTGCAACCATCTATCTCCACACATCCTTCAGCCTGTAAAACAGAATCTCCACACATCCTTCAGCCTGTCAAACAGAAACACCATCCTTTAGGCTTCCTTTCCTCCCTCTGTCCACCACTGCAAACTATCAACTTTATTTTCTAAATTGCCTTGAGTAAGTGACACCACACAGTTTTGTCTGTGAATCGTTTATTTCATTTACATTTATTCCCCACCCCCCAGACTCATCCACGCTGTGTATTGCAGAGGGTTTTTTTCCTTTTGAAGACCAAATAGTATCTCAGTGTATTTATCCATTCATCTGTTGGTAGATACTTGAATCTGTTGCTAGGTAACTTCAGCTATTATGAAATGATATGCTATGAGCATGAATGAACAAATATCTCTTGAATATCTTGCTTTTAATTTTGCTTATTTGTGAGGTCTTACTTCCTAGTTAACTCTGGCTGGAACTCAATATGTCGCCAAGGCAATCAATCCTCCGGCTTAGCCTTCTAAGTACTGGGATGATGGACATGATTCACCATGCTTGACTTCTGCTCATTTGTATATCTACCCAGAAGTAAACTGCTAGATTATATGGTGTTATGGTTTGGATACTAATTTCCCCCAAAGACCTGTATCTACAGACATGTTCACCTGCCTGTTATGTGATTAGGAGGGAGACCCCTTCGTGAGGAGCAGTTACTAGAAGGATGTTAAGTTGTTGGGAGTGTGGCCTTGAGGGGATCCTGAGACTGTGTTTCCTCTTATGAGGTGAACAGACCTCCTCTAACATGTGTTCCCATCATCATGCTGTGCTGTGCTGCCACAGACCTAAGAGTCCGGGCCAAGTAACCATCGGCTGAAAGCCCTATTCACGGGAGCCTAACTAAATGTCCTTTTTTTTTTTTTTTTTTTTTTTTTAAACTTCTTTATCTCAAGTATTTGTCACATTGTTTGGGAGCTGACCAACACATACCACAGTTCTACTTTTAACTCTGAGGAGCTGTCATATTGTTTTACATAGTGACTGTGCCATTTTGCAGTCCCATCAATGGTGCACAAGATTTGGGGTGGAGCCCTGGAATGAAATCCCTGTGGATCCTGAGGGACACTGTAGTTCATTCATTAAATACCACATTTCCTTTATCTTTTCATTCACTGATGGGCTCTTGGCTTGATTCCGAGTCTTATCTACTGTGAATGGGGCCAAAGATGGAGATATCGCTTCACATGGAGAGATCCCTTCCACACGGCGGGTGGGTTTTATTGTTGAGTTTTAGGACTTATCTAGCTGTGTTACCAGATATTAATGTCTCATCAGACCCATGGTTTTCAAATATTTTATCCCATTTTGGGGGTTACCTCTGTTGAAACTTGGGCACTTTTCAGTCTCTGTATTCATGAAATGAATATATTTCTTTTGAATCACCACAAGAAGATTAGAGACAGACACAGTCAGTGTGTGTGTGTGTGGGGGGGCACTCTCAGCCCTCTTTCATCGCTAGTGGGTATGGAAAATGATTAAAATTTCTAGAACACAAACTTGTCATTTTCTAAAATATCTAAATATACCTGTATTCCATAGGAAAGAAAGTCTCACTATACATGAATGAAAAGCATTCCCCAAAAAGTTTGTAAAAGACAGTTCAGAGCAGTTTTAGTCAGAAACTGGACATAGCTGAAGTATTCACTGTTAGGTCTCAAACCCAGGACAAGCTGCTGAGGTGCCTATTAACATATCTAAGGGGACTCTGGCCACCAGGTTCTCCCAGCATCCCTCAGTCCCTACCCATTACAGGGTCCTTCTGGCTGGCGTATCCCACTTCCTACATGGAACTCTCCAGCCAGGGGCTGGGCTGCCCTTCCCCCAGAGGCTCTTCCCTATATAATCCAGCATTTTGGCTACATGATCCTATTTACCCTCTTGGTTCTTTTTGGCCCCTTTTGGGCTCCCTCCTGGCTTCTTGGTCTCCTGGCTCTCCCAGCTCCCTCCACCTCTTTTCTCACATGGTCGGCTCAGTTTGGGCATGCTCACTCTGGACTCTCCTAGATGTCTCCGTCTCCGCCTCTGGCTGTTTTCTCCCTGTTGTCTACAATAAACCTCCTCCCCCATACTTAGGATCAGTCATGTCCTCCTTTCCACTTCTTTTCTTCATTCATCCATCAAGTAAGAATTAATAATAACAACCAATAGCCTGTACTGTATTCATGTAATGAAATACTACTCAACAACATAAAAGAATAAACTGCTGTATCAATGCAAGCTAAATGAATCATACTGAGTGAGTGATCCAGGTATAAAACAAATTTTTTCATTCATATAAAATACAAAAAGTAGAAAAACTACTTTCTAGTGGTAAGGATAAAATAATGGCAACACAGGGAAGAACCAGGAAGGAATATGTTCCAGGGCAAAGGAAATGCTCTCTATCTTGATCTAGAGCAGTGGTTCTCAACCTTCCTAATGCTGTGACCCTTTAATACAGTTCCATGTGTTGTGGTGACCCCCAACCATACAATTATTTTCATTGCTACTCCATAACTGTAATTTTGCTACTGTTATAAGTCATAGTGTAAATATCTATGTTTTCTGATGGTCTTAAGTGACTCCAATGGGGTCACGATCCACAGGTTAAGAAATGCTGATCTAGTTCATCATTAAATGAATATATAGATGCCAGGCGGGCAGTGGTGGCACATGCCTTTAATCCCAGCACTGGGGAGGCAGACGCAGGCGGATCTCTGTGAGTTCGAGGCCAGCCTGGTCTACAGAGTGAGTTCCAGGAAAGGCGCAAAGCTACACAGAGAAACCCTGTCTCGAAAAACCAAAAAAAAAAAAAAAAAAAGAAAGAAAGAAAGAAAGAAAAAAGAAAAGAGTATATAGCTAGGTATACATTTCTAGGCAAATTAAACCTAATAAAATATTTTAAATGCAAAGAAAAAATAAGTCAGGGAAAACACATCTTCATCTAAGTATTTTGAGGGACAGATATGACACAAGGGGGTATTAGAAATATAAAGAAAATGACTTTAAAGGGCAAACTGAGAAGAGAGAGTGAAGGTTTGGGGCAGTGAGGAATTTCAAGGCCATCAGATCCAAAGGAAAACAAAATGAGAAGTGAGAGAAAGAAGTGTCACAGGTTATGGCCTCTGGTCAAACAGGCTTCTCCGAGAAGGATTATATGAATACCGGCTGGTTCTCATATAATTCGGTCATTAAAGATGTTTATAGACATGTACTCCAGCTGTATAGCAACCCAGAGAGGCCAACAAACAGGAGAGACATCCTGTACATGCAGTGCTGGAGCACAGCCCTGCTTGATCCCAGACTAAATAATCCTCCATTGCTCACAGGCACCAATGCAGCAAACAGGTGGGCTGCAGAGGCCACACCTAGAGCCAGGAATAAGGTTCCCGGAACTGGTGCCAGTGCTTAGAGACTGGAGACAGAAGCGCATCATGACGGAGCCGAACCTCCAAACAAAACAAAACTCCTCCATTTTAACTAAAGAAATGAAAAGCCAAAGTCAAGATGTATTTTGCTCAGTATCATAATTTATTATATATATGTAGTACTTATAAAATATTTTACAGTTGAAGATGGTATTCATATCATTATTCTGCAATTCATGCACATTTTCCAAGCAGCCTGGTGAGATGGGTAGGAAACGGATAAACAAAATGAAATGATCTGTTTCCTAATTACTGAGGTAAGATGTAGTATTGGCTATCTTCTAAGAACATAGATTTATATACACGTAAGAGTAGGAGTTCTTCCCATCTTGAGCTGGCTGGGAATAGTGAATATAATCTACATGTTTAATATGTCCTGAACAGCCACACACGGGAAGAATATGATTCACATGTTTAATGTGCACATAAACAGCCACACGTAGAGATCTGGATGTTATTGCTTTCTCTCATAACAGAGGAATGGCACTCTTCGTATATCATTATGATTTCTGATCAACATGATACTGTGAGATTATAATCTAAAAATGCAATACTCATACTCCCATCCCATCCTCACCAGGCTTCTAGGGCTGTGACAGAACTCACAAAGCCCTTCTGAAAACACAGAGAAGTTTGGAAAAGAGGGGAAGTAATGCAAAAATCCCCCCCTCCTCTCTCTCATTTCCTTTCCCTCCCTACCCACCTGTTTCAAGTGTACTGCTGAGAAAGAGTAATTTAGGCACACATCTTACTGCATTACATTTTCCAGTTTTAGGACCTTTCTACCCCAGTTTCATCATTTAAAAACCACTTTGAAATGCATTATGATTCCTTCTTTTCTGACAATCTTTTATGTCTGTTTATATGCAAACGTAAATAATGTACATCAGTAAGACAAAAGTCATTTAGATAAAAACACAGAAACTGGAAGCTAATGGATTTGGCGGGCACTCTAAGTGTTGTGCACTGTCCCAGGCATCTCGATATATTGAGATTGGTCCAACAGACACATATGGACCACCACCTAAGAGCCAGACCTACAGATAAAGATGTACTTGAGAAGAGCTAGCCTGTTCATGGCCACAGGCCTATAAATAATAATTCACCTCCCCTCTGAGAAATGTTATTGGAGAGGAAGGGGTTTGTTTCGAGGGTGATAAGGCCAGAGCTGCTGAAGGCTTGCAGCTCCCATCATGGTGACAGGTTTTCTGCTGAGCCTCTTTCTACAAGCCACCTGATGCTTTCTGACTTGGTAGAGATTTCCATGACTATAGACAGCAGATTGCCTGTGGAGTGGAGGGGGAAGAGGGCTGTCACTGTGCTCCCTGACCCTTACTGGGATCACAGCGAGTGGGTAGGAGTCCTGTGGTCCCCAGGCTTCTTCAGGCTGGCTGTAAAAGTTAATGAACGCTTTCATGGTGACTCACTTCCTCTCTCCTGGTGGTAGGATTTGCTTTAATATCAGCTGATAGATGGATGTTGTGCATCTTGCTTGCATCAATGTTCATGGTCACTATCTCTGTCAAATACAAAGAACAAAGTCTAAGACCATAAAAGTTTGCATCCTATAAAGGTGGGTGTAGGGGGGGGGATGATTGTTTTATTTTGTTTTGAGACAAGGTCTCATGTAGCCCAGGTGGGCCTCAAACTCTCTATGTATCCAAAGTTAACCTTGAACTTCTGACCTCCCTGCTTCTACCTCTCAGTGCTGGAGTTTTCAGCATGCACCACTGTGACCACTTTACACCTCCACACCACACTGAGGACTAAACCCAGGACTTTGTGCACACTGGGCAAGCATTCTACAGACAAAGCTAGATCTCCAGTATGATCACTGTTCAAAAGTAATGAGTAAGTCGGGCGGTGGGGGTGGGTGCCCTTAATCCCAGCACTTGGGAGACAGGGGCAGGCAGATCTACAAAGTGACTTCCAGGACAGCCAGGACTACACAGAGAAAACCAGTCTTGAAAAACAAAACAAAAAATCGTGCTGTTTTCTTAGGATTTAGAACTGGAAAATAATCAAGACACCACACACACACACACACACACACACACACACACACACACACACCCGCCCCCTTCATATGACCACTTCAGCCCTGCCATCTTTCCACCTAGTTTCATTTTTTCATTCTCCTAAAATGCAACATTCTTTGATCCCTTTCTCTCATTTGTTGCTCCATTATGTACTGCCTGCACCTTCGCTTCTGGCTGGCTGAGGTTCTTGCTGATGTAATATTTACATATAAACCACAATGGCAAAAGCACTCCTGAAATGCTTCTAGTAGAGCAGACAGTAAAGTAGAAATGGTTCAGCAGTTAAAGTAGGTACCAAGTGAGTCCCTGCCACTCCAAAGCTGACTTCGAATGAAGAAGCAAGAGCCACTACTGGTCTCAAAATGGGAGTTTGTTGGTCATGCAAGTTGAAAGATGAGGAGGTCACTGCCATTCCCACATCAGCCAGGAAAAACGGAGTCAGGAAATCATGCTGTAGATATGATGAGAGAGCCCCTGGATGACAGCCTTATTTCCACAGTGTACTGCAGCTGTTAGCTGAGACCCTGCTGCTTGGAGATAGAAGTAAATTCAGCTCAAATCCAAGTTCAACAGCTTTGCCCCAAACCTCTGCATGGTTCCTGTGACTCCTCAGGACTTTACTTGAATAGTGTCTCTGTCTCCAATCTTGCCATGAACAGAAACACTTCCTTTTGTTCTATAGGAAACTTCCTACCACTTTCTTGGTCTGCGCTGTTTAGCATAGTAGCCCCTAGAGACACATAGATTTTTAAAAATGAAATTTCATGGGCTGGGCATGTAGCTTAGTTGGTAGAGTACTTGCCTAGCATGCATGAGGCTCTGGGTTCAATCCCAGAATGCACTTGGGAGATGAAGTCAGAAGAACCAGAAGTTCAAAGTCATCCTCAGCTACAAAATGAGTTTGAGGCCAGCTTGGGATACATGAGCTCCTGCTCAAAAAAATGAAACAAAACAAAAACCTTCACTATTTCAAAATTTAATATTCAATTTCTTATTCTCACTAGTCACTTTCCAGTTTGACTGATAAGCGCCTGTGGTCAGTGGCTCCTTGTGGACAGCACAGATTGAAGTGTGCCCATGAGCATAGCAAAGTCTGTCCGACAGTCAGACTGATACATCATGAACTGGTGAGAGTTCACCGAGTGTTTGGGGCAAAGGGGGAAAGATTATATTGTTTCATCAAAAACGCACTTTGATCTAATCCCTTTCCCTTTTCTTCTTTTGGTGTTGCAGAACCAGGCTCTCTCTCACACAAGCTCAGCAGGTGTTCTTGCCACTGAGTTAGCCCTATATAAGTGCAATTAATCAGCTGCCTCTTTTCAGAAGTGTGCCCTTCATGATAGTGATGTAGCAATGAGTGTGTTTCTATTTGGAGGAGACTTTTGGGAAGCCAAATTGAATCATGACATTGACAAGGGTAAGAGGTTTCCAGTGGGCTTCAAGGGTAAGATCTCCAAAAGAATTGTTTCCAAAAGAAATTGACACTTTTCTCTGTGGAGCTTAAAAAAAAAAAAAAAAAGGTGTTTTGGGGAGGGGTTTGACCTCTGGTCTCTGGACATGCATTTGTACACACACGGAAGTATCTTCCTGTCCCCTTTCACCTGGTACCTACATCTATACATCCAGATCCTTGCACTTGGTCACATTCAATGTTTATTGAATTAATTAAGTAGTTCGTGTTTAAACATGACCAAATAAGGAGAGAGAAGAAGGATGTTGCAAACAAGAAAGACCTGAAAACTGGCATGGCGGCTTGTGGGCAACACGGGCATGTGGTGTTGGTGGAGCAGTGTCCCAGTGAGGAAGCATGAGTGCCAGGGGGCTAAGACATGGAGGGCTTGACCACTCATGCCCAAAGTCTGGGTAAATACGGGGCTTGATGGTAATTTCCTTTTTCTTGAAACGTTTTTTTTTAATTAAAAATTTTTAATTTTACATATGAGTGTTTTGCCTATTTATATGTATGTATGTGCACCACGTGTGTGCCTGCTGCTTGTGGAGGTCAGCAGTGGGGTGTCAGGTCCCCTAGAACTGGAGTCACAGGTAGTTGTGAACCTCCATATGGATGCTGGGAATCAAACTCAGGTCCTCGACAAGAGCAGCCAGTGCTCTTAGTGGCTGAGCTACCTCTCCAGCCCCCTCAACATAATGTTCATCAGGTTTTCAGAATCAAGAATTCTGAGAATACACACACTCAGATATTTGTGTGTTGGTGATTGCGGGGTGGGGCGCATGCTGGTGTGGCGGCCAGAGATCCATGTCAACTGTTGCTCTCAGTGATTCCTTACCTGATTTTCCTGAGGCTGGCTCTCTCTTTGAGCCCTCGCTGGCCAGTGAGGCCCTACGATCCACCTGTCCTCACCTCCCTCTGGGATTACAGGCCCTTGGCCCCACACCTAGCTTTTAAGGTGAACTGAGCTTGGTTCTCATGCTGTGCAGCCCACACTTTACCCATTGACCCGTTGCCACGAGTTTGAAGTGACTATTTTCTAATAAAGCCTACTTTTAATCAACACTAGGCCTCGGCAGCTTCAGCCTCTGTCAGCTCCCTCTGCCCTTGGTGGATATTGTCTGATACTTTGGCTTCTATGCATATTGAAAAGAAAGCGCTGCTAATCTTTCCAAACATCATAATTACTCAGCACACTCAACACTCCTTACATTTATTCGTCCAGCATATCAAATTCTTTGCTTCTGGAAGCTCCCCCCGCCCCCGCCACACACACCAAAGACACACTTTAACAGTAATTCTGATGATTCTATTGATCACTTTTAAGTTGTTATAATTTAAATTTCACTGTTTTGTGCTTAGCCTTATGACTGCCTGGCATAGTACAGAGTTCTAAATGGAAAGCCAATTCCCTTCACACTTTGAAAATCACTTCCTAAAGCTGTCTTCGCTTTATTTCTCCATCTTGGTGCCATTTTGACTCGTCTTCTTTTCTTTTGTGTGTTATTTTCTTTTACTTTTTTAAAAAATAAAACAGAATCATATCATTTCCCCCCTTCCCTTTCCATCCACCAACCGCTCCCATGTGCCTCCTCTATGCCCTCTTGAAATCATGGCCTCCTTTTCTTTGCTGAGGTTGCTATTGTGCGCACGTGTGTGTGTGTGTGTGTGCGTGTGTCTGTGTGTGTGTGTGTGTGTGTGTGCGTGTGTCTGTGTGTGTGTGTGTGTGCAACCTTCTCAGTCTATCTAGTGTTATTGTATGTATTTGTACAGATAATCACGACTGACTATTTGGTATTGGGTAACCATTTGGCAGCCTCATCCCTGGGGAGGACTGTTTCTCCCTCTCTCAGTGTTAAATTTTTATTATTTTACTTTATAGATGGGTGTTCTGCCTGCATGGATGTCTATGTACTACATGTGTGAAGTGCACAAAGAGGTGTCAGATCACTTGAATTGAAGTTGCAGGCAGCTGTGGGTCTCTATGTGAGTGCTGAGAATTGAACCCAGGTCCTCCGCAGGAGCAGTCGGTGCTTTTAATAGCTGAGCCATCTCTCTAGTGTTCCATTCTGATTCCTGATTCTTGGTAAGTAATTGTGACTGAACTGTGCATTTTAGGTCTCTCACTTTCTAAATTTCGTGTATGGTGTATTTATAAGCAGAATTTCTTTTAGATCACTCCTTTTTCGTGGTCAATGAAACTTCTTAATTCAGATGTCTTTCTGACCCCTTATAGTCTCTGTTTTTGGAACAGAGGCTCATGTAGCACAAACTGGTCTAGAACTCTGCCATGTAGCCAAGGATAGCCCTGAGCTTCTGACTCTTCTGCCTCAATCTCCTGAGTGTAGGGCTCACAAGTCCATGACACCACTTCTTTTTTTATGTGTTTTTGGGGATCAAATCCGGCCTTGGTGCATGCTAAACAAGCACTCTATCGTTGAACTTCATCCCTCATCCCACTGCCGTGCAGCTCAGGTTGACCTAGGACTCATTATGGAGCCCAGCCTATCTGCAAATTCACGGTCCTGCCTCAGCCTCCGAGTTCCGGGATTGAGTGTGTGTTAGCCTCCATGTCAGACGAAGTTCCCTTTTGCTCTTATGTCTCACAGTTGTGTGTGCGTTCTACTGGTGCCTTCGATTGGTGCTGACCAATGGAGGTTCCGGAGAGAGGCCTCTCACAGTCCAGACAGAGTAACTCACATGTTCTGACCTTCCCTTTGTCATCGGAAGTCTTTAAAACAGTGGCATACCCGTCAGAGCAGGAGTCCAGGTAGAGTCTGGGGTGGAGAAGACCTACACACTGTTTTGTAATATGTTCCTTCTGTATCGGGCCTTTGGGACTTAAAAGGCTGGGAGTTGGCATCTGTGCTCCCTATTGTACAGTGTAGTGGCGCCTTTCCTATCCAGCTTTCTAAAGGGGAAAAGCACTATGTATTAAACAGGTAAGCACACCCGGTAATAACCCCTTCATATTCGGATTAGGAGAGCATGTCTCCCAGAGTTTCAACACATGACCAGCACTTTATTATTTATTTATTTTGAATTTTTTTTTTTCAAGGCAGGTTTCTCTGTGAAGTCCTGGCTGTCCTGGAACTCGATCTGTAGACCAGGCTGGCCTCAAACTCACAGAGCTCTACCTGGCTCTGCCTCCCGAGTGCTGGGATTAAAGGTGTGGGCCAGCACCGCCCGGCTAATGACCAGTGCTTTATAGTGAGAGGGGACCAGAACTCACACCCAAATCAGCCAGACCCGATGCCCTTCCCCCTGAGCGCCATCAGAGGGGACCAGTCCCTGGAGGAGCTAAGCTGGGGAAACCTTGGTAGATTTACACACAGGCAGGGAAAACCAAAGGAGAGGCAGAGCAGCATCTAGAAAGTAACCTAGGCGTGGAGCAGAGAGCCCTGACTTCCCTACGGCTACCAGTCAACTACACTAGCCACAGCCCTTCTCTGGAGTTAGAGTTGAGCATCACTGTGGCCCTTTTCAGACCCAAGGGCCTTTACAGAGCTGACTCTGTAATTTGAGATGAGTAATCTCTGGCAACCACAGCACATATTGATCCCTTACCCTCTTCACAGAAAAAGCAAACCTGATGTCATTTCTACATAGCTCATTTTTTTTCTTTCTAAAACAATTGTGAATTCAGCAAAGAAATCTAGATTGGAGTAAGGAAGCCAGAGTTCTCCGCACACCACAGATAAGCCTTGAGAACCTGGCAGGTCACTGCTCTCTTAGTATTAGGTTTCTTTTATTTTTTTTCCCCCTAAGGTTTATTTTTATTGTTTTTAATTATGTGTAGGTATGTGTGTCTGCATGTGGGTATGTGCACAGGAGTGCAAGTGCATGCGGAGACCAGAGGCTTCAGATCCTCCGGCACTGTAGTTTCAGATGGTCGGGGCTGCCTCACATGGGTGCAAAGAACTGTTCTAGGCCTCTGGGAAAACAGCGAGTGCTCTTAACCACTGAGCCAGCTCTCTGGGCCCCTGCAACTGGGCTTCTTAACTGTGCATGGGAGAAGCCTGTCCTAGCTGCCCATAAGGGCATTTGGTGATATAAGAAGGAATTTGCTATAAAATATTCTATCAGTGTAAGCTATTTTCCATAATTTGTGTGCATTAAAACAAGATTTCAGTGCCTTCTGTTCCACAGGAGAAAGGCAAACGGGGGTGGGGGAGGTGGGGGGTGGGGAGGTGAGGGCATGGGGAGGTGGGGGCGGGGAGGTGGGTTGGGGGACCGTGATGCATGCTGGGAGGTGGAAACAGGCACTTGGGGAGAAGCGCCTATGTGGTCTTCAGTCAGAACCTAAAGCCAAATCTTTTCTGCAAGGATAGAAATCTAACTCTTCAGAGCAAAACATCTTTCCAGAAAAGAAAGGAAGGTAGATAAAGGTCACCTACAACACGAAGAGACAGAAAGGAAAGGAAAACTACAAAACCGAGCACAGCTAAGTGAAGAAATGGGAGAGGGAAAGGGCTGTTCTCAGACTACAGGATACTGTTCATTTTAATAACGTGGACATAAAAGATTTTGTTTGCACACAGGGAGAGGTTCTGCTCTTGGCTAGACAAAGCTCACTCTGTGTCCGTTCTAAAGCTATCACTCGACCAGCTCATTTTTTGACTGTAGATAAGGGTGATTATTTGGTAAACAACTCATGACTTCAACAGGTCATTACATCCCGAGGCAAGCAGGTATAAAGCCGCAGGAGCCTGGGACCACTCAGGCTGAAGAAGGCAGAGTTCTCAGAGTGTTGGTTCCAACCAGGTAATCCTCCCTACTGCGGGGACAGAGGGCTTTCTGTGAACCCCTGTTATTCTCTGCCAGCTACCCAGTGGGTCAGAAATTACAAGTCACAGCTCTGTTGCTTCGGCTGGGGTCTTTGTTGTAGTGACGTTCGATTTAAATTGTTTATTTTTAACATCATCATTGCCAACATGAATGGCTGTGTGGGTGTTTGCGCATGCGTGCGTGGCATGAGCGCATGCGTGCGTGGCAAGCAGATGTTAGGGAACATCTCTGCGGAGTTCTCTTCTTCCATCTCTACATGGGTCTCGGGGATGGAACTCAGGTCGACAGGCTTGCACAGCAAGCGAGCCCTGGCCTGAGCCCGGAGAGTTGTTTGCTCTCTGCTCTTACTGAAAGAGAGTTGGCTTGGGCAGCCAGCCGTGTTGGGTTCCGTGGCGGCTCTGTGGACTGGTAGCCGTGAAACTTAGGGCAAGTTACAGAATACAGTGAGTGTCAGTTTATCAGCAAAACACGTTACTGACACTCGCCGTGCAGTGTAGTTATGGAGAGTCAAATGAGATGATAGGGCCTCACCAGACGTCTCAAATCCATTTAGATCAAGGAAAGAAATGCTGGCCTCCGTTCCTCCAGCCAGTCAGTCTGACTGTTGAGCGCCAGCCATTTGCATTTCAAAGGGTTTCAGGACTTTGAAATTCCTTTTGAAAGGAACATTCAGCAAAGAAGTGCCGGGTTTGTGCCATAATTTTAAAATATAAAAGCAAATAGAACCGGAGAGGGATGCCCCCTCTGTTACTGCCAGACCCAAGCGCTCATGGGGGCTGCAAATTAGAGTTTCCAGAAGTCTCCAGTGTAGATATCCTATTGCATCAGCCATCCTGAGCCATCGATTATTTGAGATTTTATTGTTTGTGTTCTGATCAGAAAGCATGGTTAAGTAAGAATTCAATGATGCCAGGCGGTGGTGGCGCACGCCTTTAATCCCAGCACTCGGGAGGCAGAGGCTTCATTTCCGTGTTATTTCCGAGGAAGAGCTACTAGGGCTTAGAATTGCCATAAAGCTTAGTTAAGAATGAAAAGGCATGTGGATGCCTGTTTTAACCTCATGCCACGGCGGTGGCCACTGTTTCTCATAGACATTCCAAAGATTATAAAGGAGACGACCGTACACACGACAAAGGCGTTTTTAAAAGTTGAACATCACTCCTGTCAAGAGGCCACTGAAAGATCCCGTGAGGCCCATAGCTCAGGGCTTGTTGAGTGTGGTAGGCAGAGGGGTAGGGGTTCCTGTGAGGAAGCAAAAACAAGGGGAGTTTGGGGGTGTCATCTTGGCCTCTACAGTTGAAGTCCTTCAGAATGGTTAAAAAAAAAAATAGAGAGAGAGAAAGAGATGAGAGAAAAATATGAACTCAGAAGTACTTTTAGTACCCTAATGGGAGGCATAAATACACAAAATCCGTCTCATCAGTCATTAAAAGAGAACAACAAAATAGAAAAATGTCCAAAGCTATAAACTGATAATTCACATAAGAAATTTTAAACATCATATATAAAAAGATGCTCCACTTCATTGGCAGCCTTTAGGGACGAGCAACTATTTCTTTAGAAATACCAAACTTAGTAAACAATATTTTTTGACAAACTTATTTTCATGAGATAAGAGGGCAACGGTCTTGTGTTCTACCAATAGGATGGGTAGGCGAGCCTTTTAGCAGCCGGGGGTTCAAAATGACGACAGACTTAGCAGAATGAGTGAGTTCGTACCAAACAGAGAAGAGAAAATGAACAAAGAACCGTGACTGCAAGAATGTCCTCTGTGGCTGGTCTGTGTCTGAGGAGTAGCTGGGTTACAAGGCAGTGTGATTTAACTGACTTTAATTGACATAAAACTATACATGGGGCCTAGGAAGGTGTCTGTACGCTCTTCACTGAACTGCTTATCTCTGGGACATGGGCTCACTTCCCAGTTCTTGGTCTATGTTGATATTTTAATGATTCGTGGGATTTTTTTGACAATGAAGGGGGAGACTAGCAAAGCTTTTTTATTTAAAGTGATATCAACAGGGTTAAAGAGACAGATCTGGTTGCAGCCGGTGACACAGAGCAAATGACCCAGTCCTTGAAAACCCCAGTCTTCTTATCTGTAACTGTATTTGGGCCATCTGTTTACTTTACCTTCAACATTCAAAGAAATCTCAGTATTGGAACCACTGTGTTACATTTCTGGGACTTCAGAAGGCCTATTATCTATCACCTGGGAGGAAATGTGCCCAGGTCGCCCTCTGCTGACTCTCCTGGAGATAACAGATTCCCAAACTATCTATCTACGCAGACTGCTAAGCACTTCTGCCTGCTGAAGTTAGGGCTCTGACATTGGTTGGGGGGGGGGGGCTTGAAGGTAAGAATAAAACCTCATAAATTAAATGTTCAACATCCCTATGTTAACCTTGAGATTATCTTCATTGTAAAAGTTGCATCTACTTGGAAATCTACTTTAGATTTGTGATATCTAAATTCCAGCATCCTTCTCTCTGGTCCAAATTGCAGATCTAAGAGATACCAGAGACTTTAAAGGCAAACTGGAAAGAGCTCTGAGGGCCTTGGAATTAAAGCATCGAAGTATCATCTCCAGGGAAAGACAAAGATGGCTCCCAAATGTGTTTGGCTGTTCCTGCTGATGAGCTGTGTAACTGGACCTGAAGTCCTGAGTGGTGAGTTCAGTCACTTATGGGAAGGCAGCCACAGCCAGCAAACACAGAGGGCACACATCACACCACCCACTCACCCCCTCAGGCGTTTCAGGAAGGAAATATCAAAGAAGGAAAAATCTTGTGACTTGTCAAAGGCTCTACGATCAAATAAAGCCACCCCAAGATGGTTGTAAGCCATACTTAAAATTGTGGATTGCGGAATACATTTTGCAAGTTTGTTGTGAGTGATGGAGAGACTGTTTAAGGAACCTGACAGGCATCAGACTGTCTGGAGCTGAGATCCATAATCACAATGTCCAAACAGTTATGCACTGTTCTCTTAGTTGAGCATATTACAAGGTCTAGTTTACCAGGGACCTGAAAACCTAGTTGCAGAGATGGCCATTGCACACTCATAGAATAATCATCAAGGACAGGGAGCGTGCCAGGACAGTATTGGATCTACAGTAGAGGAAACAGGACAAGGAAAGTTTAAGGATGCTGAGAAAAAAAATACCATGAAATATTAGGACTGGAAGGAGATGAAATGTGGGCTCCTCTGACGTAACTGCTCTGTTGAATCAATGAGGAAAATGAGCGCAGAGAAAGACAGATTTGCCAAACGTCACACCGCCAGACTATGTGGTGCTCTGGCCAACTCCGAGTCTTGGACATCTCTCCCCCAGTCCTTCATAGCCTCGCTGGGAGGTGGAGGTGGCAGTGTGAGAACTGCTTGGTTGAGCATCACCTCTGTTGAGAAAAGAGGCCACTAAAAGATCCATTGAGGCCTAAAACTTCTTGAGCGGGCTTGGCCAAGGTGAGGGGTCAGGAGAAATAGTGCTTTGGGGGTCATCCATTGACGGCTGTGGTCCTGGCCATAGCCTACTCTTGACATGGCTTTGTATGGTACTCACTGCCCCCAACCCCTCATCTGCCTCTAGCCACCAGCTCTTTGACCATTTATGGCTGCTCGGGACCCAGGAATTCAACCACCATTTCTGCACCCTGCAAGAATGGACAGAATGCCAGGAGCTGTCCCCAGACCCCACTGAGCTGCCTCCCAGCCATGTCTGTATGCAGCTTTGGGGCTGCCCTGACCTCTGGTGTCCCTTAAGGGCTTGGCATTTACCCTGACTATGTTCTGAAGAATACGATAAGACTCTTCAACTGTTTCCCAGGACTTCACTAATCTCTTTGGTTCTCTCCCCAGGAGTGGACAGAGCCAAAACATATACCGTGGGTCCTTCCATGGCTCTTTTCCAGACAGATCTTCTTCCCAGCTGTAGAAAAACTTTCTGTTGATTGTTACATTCCTGAGAACTGTGCTTAAGACAGATCCCATATATTCTTTGCACAACAGCTTATGGAAAAAATCTAATCCTGCATTTAGAGGAGATTCAGAGAACTTAGAAATTGATTTTCTCTTACAACAGAGGCTGATGGCCAAGATCATAACTCTGTTGTCTCCTCAATGGTTTCTTGCCCTGGCTGTGGCTGCCTGTGACTCAATGAGGAGAAACAGGGAAACATTTAGAGACAATGGGAACTACATTTGGTTAGTGTTTTCAGTAATATTCCACCTCGTTATCGTAATAATGGCGATGGTTTTTAAAAGTTATAATTCTACCTGAGTCTGATGATGCATGCCTGGAATCCTGGCTACTCACGAGAATGGTGCAGAATGATCTCAGAGCCCTGACCTGCCTCCAACACAGAGTTCAAGGCCAGTCTTGGAAGCTTAAACAGACCGTGTCTTGGGTTTAAAAAAGAAAAAAGGCATGAGTTAGGGTGTAGCTCCGCATACCAATCCCCATATCATACAAGAAAACTGTGGTCTATTCAACAATTGCTATGTGCTAGGCAGCATGCTCACCACTGTGGATGCATTATGTATGCATTATCCCACCAACCCTCCAAGCAACCCTGTGGGGAAGTATGTGCTGCTAGTTCATTGTGCAGACACAGAACCAGAGTTATGAGAGATTGGGAGAGACCACTAGAGAGCCGTGGAGGCTGGATGCTAGGACCTGTCCCTTCTTGTCACCCCATGCACAGCAAAGAGGAATGTTGGCACTTTGGGTAGAGATGTGAAAGATTCTGGGCTGCTGAGACAACAGTGCCTTGTCCCAGGTCCCACCACACTCCTGGCTAGTAACCATTCTCTTCTCTCCAGTGACCACACGCATCTCTCCGGGAAAGTCCGGCTGTTAAATATGAGTAAATGTGAGTGGCTTGCGGTGCTTTTATTTATTTGTTTGTTTGTTTTTTTCAGTGTAGTTTGAGCATGGCTAAGATGGCTGGAGCCTCAGCTCTGAGCCACACTCTCTAGGTCACATCTTAGCTCTTTCTTGTTTGCTGTGGGAGTGTGAGGCACAACAACTTCTTTCTGCCTTTTTTTTTTTTTCCACGTCTGGGACGTGGTGGTAATATCAAGAACTACTTAATAGGGGGTGGGGTGGGTTCTAGAGTATTAGTAAAACTGCCCAGAGCAGGACCTGGTACCAAGGAGTGCGTGGTAAATGTGTGGCATGGTAGAAAGCATTGCAACTCAGGACCTCAGAAGCATTTCCAGCGGCTGAAATGTTGCCACCAGGGGGCGCATGTCGGTAACTGCGAGAAGGCTGGGCTAAGGTGAGAACGGACGAGGAGGGGCAGAGGGGAGGGGAGAATGCGAGGCAGAGGGGCTTAGAGTGGCAGACAAAGACAGGGAGAAAAGCAAAAGAGAGAGAGGAATCGAAAAGACAGAGAGATTGACGCAGACGCGACACGGAGGAGCAGAGAACCTGGTGGGAGAGGCAGTGTGGACTGCCTGGCTGGAGGCATCCTGATCTTAGGTCTCTACACTCTGACCCCACTGGATCCTCTGCTTGTGCCCCAAGACGGCTGTTCTTGTAACCTCAAGTCAGGGGGAGCGAATGCCGTGGTGGAAGAGAATCTTGCCCGTGTGTTTGCCCACAGAATACCAAGCCGATTCGCTACAGGTCACAGGAGAGAACCAAGGGAATTGTGCGGGAGCAGTGTCTTCCAGACTCTGGTACTCACACTCAGTGGCAGGTGCCTTTACACGATTATCCAGTGGTGTGTCCAGCCCCCAGGTCCTCACATTTAGGGTTGGAGATTTTTGGCTTCTGCTGCCTCTCTTCCTGAACATTCTCAGCAGCATTAGGTTAAGAGGTACGCCTCCTGTATTAGTTACTTTTCTCATTGCAGCTCGGGGGAAGGAAGCGTTTCTTTGGGCGTACAGTTTGAGAGATACCGTCCACTGCCATGGGGAAGGTGTGGTGGCCGGAGGGCGATGTGGTCAGATGGCCAGGAAGAAGAGAGTTGACAAGTAGTGAGGCTGGGCCACCCAAGGCCCGCCCCTAGGGATCCACTTCCTCCAGTGAAGCTCCACCTCCTAAAAGTTCTGCAGCCTTTTAAAACAGCGCCATCAGCTGGGGAGCAAGCGCTCAGACGCAGGAGCCGATGGGTAGATTTCATTAGTTTGGAAACTATATCCCTTCCCAGTGCTGTGTTGACGATCCTTCCCGACGTGAGCCCATTTCGCTACTCAACTTTTTCAGAACAGTAACCGATGATCAGTGTTGCCCTAGCTGGGGTTAACTATTGCTGTGACAAGACACCATGACCAAAGAGAAGATGGGGAGGAAAGGGTTTATTTGGCTTACACTTTCACATCGTGGTCCGTCACTGAAGGAGGTCAGGGCAGGAACTCAAGCAGTGTAGACACCTGGAGGCAGGAGCTGATGTAGAGGCCATGGAGGGGTGCTGCTTACTGGCTTGCTCCACATGACTTTCTCAGCCTGCTTTCTAACAGAACCCAGGACCATCAGCCCAGGGATGGCACCACCCATAATGGGTTGGACCCTCTCACATCAATCACTAATTAAGAAAACGTTTGCAAGCCGGGCAGTGGTGGCGCACGCCTTTATTCCCAGCACTTGGGAGACAGAGCCAGCTGGAGCTCTGTGAGTTCGAGGCCAGCCTGGTCTACAGAGCTAATCCAGGACAGACTCCAAAGCTACAGAGAAACCCTGTCTCGAAAAACCAAAAAAAAAAAAAAAAAAAAAGAAAAGAAAGAAAGAAAGAAAAAGAAAATGTTTGCCCACAGCCTAATCTTATGGAGGTAGTTTCTCAACTGAGACTCCCTCCTTCCTCTCTGATGACTCTAGCTTGTGTCAAGTTGACACAAAACTAGCCAACACAAAGCACAAAGCTCCTTAAAAAGCTTTGGTTTCCAAAGCCATCATGTTCACAATTCAATTTCTATGATCTAAAACAAAACAACAACAACAAAGCTTTGGTTCCTCAGGCTTTAGCGCCTTCCTATAATCTTAGCACTCAGAAGGTTGAATCGGGAACATCTGTTGGAATCCAGCCTGGACTACATAGCAAGACACTCTTTCAATAGCTTTTTTTTTTTTTTTTTTTTTTTTTTTAGGAAAAGAAAAATACTTAGTGTTAGATTCAAAAATTAAGATTTCCTTTGCTTTTTAACTCTGTAATCATTTGTTACTAAGTTTCTAATTTCTCATTTTTGCATATTCATAAATCAAAGGTCAGAAGGGTTCCTGGTAGAAACATGGGTTTTTTAGGTCGTAAAACTGAATCTAAAGTGTAGCTTTTCTATTTTCTGGTGTGAGGCTTTTTGCCAGGTAACCATTTCATCCTGTTTCATCTTCCTGAATTATTTTGATAAAAATAAAGCCCGAGTAAACTGCTTAGCTTGATGCCCAGCACAGGCCAGGCTGGCGATGGTGGCTGCAGCCAGGGTCGCAGTGGAATAAACGTTTTCCTTTTACTTAATGTAGAAGTGTGTTCCTTCTTCTAACAGTAGAAATAAATGAGGATCTTTGCTGCTTGGTATCAGTCTATTGCAGGTCATCCTCAGAGCCTTTTTGTGACAGTTATTCTACATTGTCAACTAAACTTGGAGTCACCTAGGAGACACACCTTTGGGTTTATCCAGAGAGGGTTAACTTCAGAAGAGAGATTTAGCCTAAACGTGGACAGCACCATCCTGTGAGCTGGGGTCCTGGGCTGAATACAAAAAAAAAAAAAAAAAAAAAAAAAAAAAAAAAAAAAAAAAAAAATGAGCTGAGTACCAGTGTCCACCTCACTCTGGTTCCTGCTTGGAGATGTAGCATAACCACTACGTCGTGTTCGTGATGCCTGGCCTTTCCTGCTTTGAAGGACTGTATCCCCTCAAACTATAAGCCAGAGCAAACCCTTTCCTCCTCCAGTTGCTTTTTTTCACAACAATAAGAAAAATAATTAATATGCTTCCCTTCCATTTCTTAGCTCGGTTACTGATTATCCATCATTCACAGATTCAATCATACGTGCAATAGGTCTAGATCTGTAAGAAGCACTGTGTTCCAAATTAGCTGGGATTGGTGCCTGGGAGGATGCAGCTAGATGGGACAAGGAGATTGAGCTGAGAAAGGCGTAAGGGCTAGCAGCATGGCCCAGTTGGTAGAGGGTGCATCTAACATGCATGAAACCCTGGTTTTGATCCCCCACTGCTTTGTAAAACCAAGAATGATGCCACACATGCCTGTGATCTCAGAGGCAGGAGAATCAGAAGCTCAGTCATCCTTTGCTACATAGTGAGTTTAAGGCCAGTCTGGGATACATGAGGTGGCGGGGTGGGGGTGGGGGTGGGAAGGCAGAGGAAGAGGAAGTGGGGGAGGGACCACTAAGGAGCAGGGAGCTTATCTGAAATCAGTGTGGAGGCTCTGGAGAGTTAGAGGCAGTAGATGAAACAGTACAAAGAGTGAAGTAAATAAATGACACACAGCCAGCCATCTGACCCGGGAAAGACCTTAGCACGGGGCTAGAGTGCAGGTGTGCAGCCACATTGTCCCAGGGCTCAGGCCGCTAGTCTGGCATCCCCTGGGTCACCAGTCCCTCTGCTGTTCCACTCACCTCTGTTTTCTCAGTTTCCAGCTCCCGTACAGAGGCACTTGCCAGCTGGCCAGTAGGAAAAGCTGGAGCCTCCCTGAGTCACAGCCTCCTTTGCTGCAGGCCTCTCCAATTCCTGTTGGCCATGTTGTCTTACAGATCCCCTGTACTCAAGACAAAGTTAGGGGCTTGCTATTTCTGCACACACCAGGCACAGTCCTGCCTTCATGCCTCTGCCCAGCCCATTCCTCTGAAATATTAATAGTCTCCTCTCCTCACTGTTTATGCACAGCCCACCCGTGATCACATTTCAGCCCGGTTGCCGTGTATCCCACTCTCTTCCAAAAAGGCTCTTTCTCCTAACAATGCCCCCAACTCCCAGTCTATGTCTGTCCACTCCACAAAGCCCTGCTGTGTCATTCTGCCGGTTGCTGGAATTTGTCTACTGCAGTTAAACACCCAGATCTAGGGGAATGGTAACAGTTGAGTGGCATTGACCCTCCAGAACACACATTGTGACCCAAAACTCCAATGGCTCCACAAGCTCCTTCATTCCTTCTCTGACAGCTGGGCCACGGTCATATTTGGGTTTCTTGGAATTACTGTTGGTTCAGAGTGTGTGCTCAGTACTCCCAGAAAGCTTGATTCCCCGTCCCAGTAAATAGTCCCCTGGTAAAAGGTCCTTTGATGAAGGCTGGGAGAAGAGTAATAATAAAAGTTTGGGGTTTAATTTTGTTTGTTCTCTCTTTCTGTTTTTCTGTTTCTCTGTCTCTGTCTGTTCTCTCTCTCTCTCTCTCTCTCTCTCTCTCTCTCTCTCTCTCTCTCTCTGTGTGTGTGTGTGTGTGTGTGTGTGTGTGTGTGTGTGCATGTGTGTTTTGAGATGAGTCTCGTATAGCCCTGGCTATCTTCAAACTCACTGTATAGCCAAAGATGGCTTTGCATTCCTGATTCTTCTTCTACTTCATCACCTGAGTGTTAGGATTACAGACATGCACACCACACCTGGTGTACACAGTGCTGGGAACCAAACTCAGGGATTTGTGTGTGCAAGACAGACATTCCACCAATTTACCTAGATCCCTAGCCCCACACAGTATAGATATTTTTAGTAGTGCAGCAAGGTCCTTCTGAAATGGACTCTTCCCTTGATTTAAGGTATTCTAAATTAAAAACAAGTATGATGTGTCTTATCATCATACCGAGTTTTTTGACATCACAATCTATAACTGCCTTTTGTTTCTGTACAGCTGTCTTGAGACCCAGCTGTCCTCCAGGATGGTTTCTCTACAAGTCCCACTGCTATGGATACTTCCGGAAGCTGAGAAGCTGGTCTCAGGCTGAGGTGAGAAGTTGGAGCTGTTGGTTTCTTTTAGAGAAAGGGTTCAGCTAGAGGTGCAGATCACATTTGAATTAAAGTCAAGGGTTCTTCCTGGGACCCAAGGAGAAGCCTTGTGATTAAAATAGAGGGGGGATATGTGCTCGACTCCTTCAATTTTGTGAACATTGATGATGTAGATGCTGTGTGTTCACACCCTCAATGGGCTGCATGGAGTAGGAAGTAGCCATGGCCCTCAGAAAGCCAGAAATACACACATCAAAGGAGCATGAAGAGTTGAGGGACTTGTACAAAGAATAACTGAATTCCCCTATGAGACTTACCAGAGAGCGTGACGTGGAAATGCCTGAAACAGGTCTCAGGAACACTAGGCAAAAAGCCAAGAAATAGAAATGGGAGGTGTCCTTGCTTGACACAGCATGCACATGCCTTGATTTTATCCTTTCCAGCTATGTGTAGGACATTTCCAAATATCTAAATAGCCAGTCCAAGTAAGTGGAGAATTGATGTTGTCTCTCCAGCTTGTGACAGATTAGCACATAGAGCTGCAATGTGGCATGATCCAAGCCTAGAGTGGTCTCAAGTGTCCTGTGTGTTACTCACAAAGAAAGGGAAGGAACGAGGGTGGCGTACTCACCATGTGATACCTAGTGAGTATCAGGCTGTGTTCCCAACTTCCAAAACTGTGAGAATGGGGCATGGTGGAATATTCCTGCAACCCTATCTCTTGGGAGCTGAGAGAGGAGATCATGACTAGTTTGAGGCCAGCCTTGGCTACATGGGGATACTTGCCCTCAACAAACAAGTGACATGTGGAAGAATTGTGTGGTTGTAACAGCTAAACAGAAAATTTCATTTCAGTGTAAGCAAAAGTGATTTCCTTTTGATTAGACCAAGAGAAGTAGCAAAGAAGATTCAGAGAATGAAATGTCTTATTGAGTGGAGACCTGAATAACTGGGAGCAGACAGAGAGCGAGAAGAAAGATGGAGTGAGCGAGAGGTGGGGGAGAGGAGGGAGCGAGACAACCCCAGATTCTGTAATTATAAGGAACTTGTGCCTCAGAGAGGTGAAGTGACTCGTGAAGGTCCCTGGGACTCCGTCTACTTCCTCTGGCCCTAAATCTCCTGCCCTGGCCTTGAGCTTTTGCTCAAATCATCTGTGGGGTTTAGATCCCTGTTGGCGGGGATTAGGGGGCAGGGGCAATCCATCCTGCTTGGCACACCAGGGCTTCAAGGAGAGAGCTGTATACTCATGGCATCAATAATGGGACCTCTCCTTGCAGCTGAAGTGTCAGTCATATGGACATGGATCCCATCTGGCGTCTGTCTTGAATAAAAAGGAAGGCCGAGTCATAGCAAGGTTCATATTTGGCTATCAAAGAAACCTGCCTGTGTGGATTGGCCTGCATGACCCAAAGAAGGTAAGCCCATGTTTAGCTCATAGAGCCTCTTGGAAAACCTAAGATGCTAACCCTTTCCTGAGAAGTGGCCTCCTGGCCTACAAACAGGACGAAAGTAGTAGCCCTTCAGCCAAGCACCTCCAATGATCAAAACCAAGGCCTGAAGGTCAGGGACCCCATTCTTTCCCTCAGTGGAAGAAATAATTTAAACAGCTCTGTTTTGTGGAACTTTGAGTTAATGTCCTCCTAGATCTTCAGACACAAAAATCACCAATGTTTTAGAACCCTCCCCAAAAAGGAGAGAGAGAGACCGAGCGGGAGAGAGAAAGCATGCAAGCCGATCTTCTAGAAGATTCAGAGTAATTTCATTGCCTTTAGGTCTTGATTGAAGATGAAAACCTCCAGCTCACCTTTTTCTGAGATTCTGTCACTTATTTTAATCGTTCATGATTCTTTCCTCTGGATCCTTGCTGTCCTCTCCCTCAGCACTGGACGATGAGAAGTACCACGGCATGTCGGGATTTATGGATTTGGGGTGGGGTGTCTATACCTAACGGAAATGGGGACACAGGAGGGAAAGGCCTGCTTTCTGATCCCGATGCCGTAGCTGGAGACACCAATGCTTAGATATCTTATTCCATGAACGTGGAGTCACCCTTCAGCACTTGCCTAGGAATCAAATCACGCTTTGTCTTTTGAGTATTGCAGAAAACTAAGTGATTGCTTTTTGTTTTTGTTTTTGTTTCGCTATAATATATACCAGATACTCAGTTATCTGCTTTAAGTGGTCTTTACTTGACTTGCACAAGTTTTACTTTTGAAATATTTTTTATATTTTCACTGTCCATGTATGAGTATGCACCCGCATGTATGTGTGTGCCTGGTACCTGGGAGGTCACAAGAAGGGATCAGGTCCCCTGGAACTGGGGTAACACTGTTGTGAACTGCCATGTGGATGCTGGGAACCAAGCCTGGTCCTCAGCAAAAGCAACAAATACTTTGAACAGCTGAGCCGTCTCTCCAGCTCCCCCACTTTTTGAGACAAGAGTGTCACAGATTTGGCTGACCTGGAGCTCCCTACATGAACCAGGCTGGCCTCGAATTCCCAGAGATCTTCCTGCCTCTGCCTCTCTAGTGCTAGGATTAAAGGCCTGTGCCAACCACATCTGGCCAACTGTTTCATATCTTTTAATGTATTTACTTTGTTGCCAGTTAAAGCTCTGCTTTCCGAGACATGCTATATATCTACATCTATTTCTGTGAGATGCTTTTATACTTTGATTTTTTTTTTTACATGTGTGACTAGGAGACAAAAACGACAAACGGATGTTCTAAAACTGTACTCTATCGCTAATAATCAAGGAAATGCAAACTAAAATGATATCATTTGACTTAGATTATCAACATTTTTCCTTGTATCATGAATAATATCTTGAAAAAATGGTCCTTGTACCTAGTCAGTGAGCATGTAAATTTGTACAAGTGGGCAGTTTTTGGAAAGTACTTTGTTAATGGATATTGATAACCTCAAAACAGTCACATTGTTTGACCCATAATTCTAATTCTGGAATATATTAAAGGAGATAATTTTGAGAATACAGAATGATTTTCACAAAATTAGTCACAGCAGTGTCTTTCATAGTAATTGGAAACTGGGAACAATATACTCAGTAGTCAATAGGAGATTGTTAAGGTAGACTATGGTACATCTTTGTGTTAAATAAGGAAATATGAAATATAAAATAATAAATAATAAATATAAAATAAAATAATAAATAAGGAAATATGAAATAAACACAAAAGACTTGAACATATATATTCTAAAGAGTACAGTATTTTTAGTACATTGATAATTGTGGTTCCATCAGAAGTAAATATGCTAAAACATTAGTGATGTTTCCCTCTGTCACTGAGTGGGGTGACTTTCCTAATTTTGATTCTTCAGACATTATATGCTTTGCCCCATGAAAGCCCATCTCACTGGACTGAGGGCCTGGTGTGGCTGTGGGAGGGTGGTCTGGCTGAGCTGCACATTCCCTCCGTTTTCTGTCATTGCAGAATCAGCTATGGCAATGGATTGATGGGTCTACACAGCTGTACGATGCCTGGAATCCCACGACGAAGAGTGAAGCCAGGCACTGTGCTGAGCTCAACCCCAAGAATAGTAAGTTCCCTGTACCCCTTCCCTCCCTCCAAGCTGCAGATCTGTTCTTTAACCTATTAAGAGCAAAAGGGGCATCCTTGTCCTCCTTCCCAACCCTGCTTTCACTCAGCAACACTGCTTACAGGACGGTGGCCTTGACACACAGTCTGTGAACCTTCACCCATCTGCACCCACTCAGCAGTCTTTTCCACATCAGTGGAAGGAACTTTTTAACAGCATTGGAAGGGGGCATGAGGCGCCAGACTGTGACAGAGGCATCAGAGGCAAACAGCTGGAGAGGGGAATCTCTCAGGCCAGCAGAGTCCACACTGCTGCTCTGAAAGGCAAGTTGGCCAGAGTATAGGCAAAGCCATAGGTTGGAGCTACTAAAACAAGGCGGCTGTGAACAGTTAGCACTGTGCAAACCCACAGTGAGCTGCCTCAGGAAGTGAGAAGACCACCACCAGAGTCAACCAGGGAAAAGGTGGACATTTTGTTTACATTGTAGTAGAAACTATGTTAGAAAAGAGACTCAAAGTCACAAAGATAACTGAAGAACATCCCAACAGAACACCTTCCAGGGACCCTCGGACCTATGGCATGAGGCCCTCCATATCTGCCTTTTAGCCAGACCAGCTTTGGGGAAGCGGTTGACCAGATGTTTCCCTAGGCCCCTAGCATCCCCATGGTTCTGGGCTTCTCGCTGGACGAAGTCCTCACGGCCTGTCCTGTCAGCAGAATCCCACCCTGAAGGAGCCTGTGGCACAACTGTGAGAAGTGGGAGGCTGAGTCTTTTTATCCCACCCTTCCCCTTCGCTCCACTTCGGCTCCCGGCAATCAGAACACAGGCTTCAGACACAAGGAAACCCAAAGCAGGGGGTCGGGGAGGTGGCTCAGGGGCAGTACGCTTGCTGCGCAGGCGCGAAGCCCTGAGACTGAATCTCCAGAACTCACATAAGGCTGGACAAGGTAGTGTGTGTGTGTGACCTCGGCACTTCCACAGGAAGATGGGAGGCGGAGATTCCCTGGAAGCTCACAGGTCGGCCACACACGTGTGTGTGTGTGTGTGTGTGGGGGGGGGGGGGAGAACATCCAATTAGGTAGTTAATTAAAAACCCAGGGGAAGGTACAGGGCTAGTGAAAAGCTGAAGAAAGGTAGAGCTTAAAGGGAGAATCTTCATGAGACACCCCCGCCGGTACCCCAGTGCTATCTTGTATCCGTAGAATGAATTTTTGTCTATGCATAGTCGTGCATGAACTCTGCTCTCTGTGACAGGACCGGTTCCCGTTTCCTTGCTATTTAGGAAGGACTGCTGGGTATTTTGTCCCTCGTGTGCCTTTGTCATTTCCTTGGGGGCTCTCCACTCGGTATCATCATCTGTTTTGTGACCCACTATTTCATTGGGGACTGCAAACTAGCACAGGCCTGTAATCCCAGTCCTTGGAAGGTTGAGGCAGGAGCCTCATCAAGTTCAAGGCCAGAATGGACTACCGAGTGAGTTCAAGGCTAGCCCAGGCAATGTAGTGAGACCCTGCGTTATGCTAGGGGAAAAAAAGCAAGAAGTGAGTGGAGGCTACAGCTCATCAGTAGAGCAATTGTCGAGTGTCTTTGAGGGCCTGGGTTCAATCTTCAGTGCTGCAAGGAAAAAGAAAGAAGGAAAAAAGACAAGCTATGTTCAGTCTAGCTTGGGGTCAAGGGCAGGAGCTCTGTGTTCTGCATGACCTTGTAGAAATACGGCATCTCCATCTTACAGAACTGCCTGTCCTGGTACAGACTTCTTCCTTCTCTGTGCCTCAGATGTCTCCTTATGGGAGGGAGAAGGCAGAATCCTTGTCACCTTAATGTTTACACAGTGCCTTCATATATAGGCTGAGCTCACTGCCTGGGTTTGGTGTGCCCACACTGCACCCCCCCCCCCATTCCCAGTACTTCCCCCTTTGATGTTGTGGGAGGGAGGCAGGCAGGAGGAGATTAGAATGGGTACCAGTCTAGGTGGCCACCCATGGGTAAGCCACTCGTGGTCACCTGAAGCTGTTCTTCCAACTCTTCTCTGGGCTCAGTGGATGTACCAAAGGACCCTACACAGCACGTGTCCAGCGGCCAACCTGAGTTCTGCAGGGCAGGTTTCAGGCTAGCAGGCTTGTGCACACGCTCTTGGTTCCATGCTAGGAATTACTCAACAAGCCTATGGTCCCCATTTCATCATGTTCTGGTGCTCCAACTATAGGCCCCTTGAATTAGGACATATTCACGACTATCCTTTGTGTCTCTGGAGTATGGGGAATAAGAGCAGGTGTCAGGCTCAGACGTGCAGGCTAAAACCCAGGGAGACACTAGCTAGGGGGAAACTCAGCATTCTGCCACAACCTCTCCAGGATGACAAGGACTGAGGAATTCCATTTTGAGGACAGAAATAGTTGGACATCTTCTACAAATACATATTTCAGTCCCCCAAAGTTCCCCGGTTTCTGGCTCAGTCCTTTCTAAGTGAGTAACCCATTGTTGGGACATGACGTTGTTGGTTAAAATGGCTTGCAGGTCTTTGAAGGAGCTTCTCAGAAACTTGGAGCATCTCAGAGCTTGCCTGTGGAGGCTAGGAAAGCCACCCCCAGGTCCTTGATGCAACCATGTCAAACACAAAGATTGAGCTGAAGGGGTGGCTCAGCAGTTGTCTTAGTTAGGGTTTCTACTGCTATGGTGAAACACCATGACCAATAGCAAGTTGGGGAAGGAAGGGTTTATTCAGCTTATGCTTCCATATCCTGCTTCATCATCAAAGGAAGTCAGGACAGGAACTCAAGCAGGGCAAAAACCTGGAGGTAGAAATTGATGCAGAGGCCATGGAGGGGTGCTGTTTACTGGCTTACTCATCCTAACTTGCTCACCCTGTCCTCTTCAGAAGCCAGGACTACCAGCCCAGGGATGGGCCCCACCTACAATGGGCTGGGCCCTTCCCCATGAATCCCTAATTAAGAGAATGTCCTGTAGGCTTGCCTACAGCCTGATCTCATGGAGACATTTTCTCAATTGAGGCTCCCTCTTCTCTGATGACTCTAGCATGGGTCATGTTGACATAAAACTAGTGAGTTCAACAGTTATGAGCAACTGCTGCTCTTACAGAGAGTGGGAGTTCGGTTTCCAGCACTCACGTTGGGCAGTTCACAACCTCTTGTAACTCTAGCTCCAGGGGACCTGATGCCCTTTTGTGTCACCCACACACATGTGCGCGCACACACACACACACGCACACGCACACACACACACACACGTATAAATAAAACTAAAAAATAAATCTTAATAAACAACAACAAATAAACCAAGCACCACACACAAATGGAGCCTCCCCTGGGTCTGTGTCAGATGCTGCTTCCTCCTGAGTGCTGAAGCAGAGCTTGTACCATCTGCCGTGATTTGAGAAAGTGGGTGTTTGCAATAGTCAGAGATCCCCAGAGAACCAGTAATGGGAAGTGGAGATTTGTTGGGTCGGGGGGCAAGCTGGAAATTACTGAATTACTGCAAGAGTTGATATGGAAGACTGAGTCCAAAGCAATTAAAGGGAAAAATCTTCTGCTCCAGGAAGCCCTTCATCTGGCCCATTTTGTTCAACACCTTTTGATCTGAGTATCAAGAATATCTACAAAATACCCACAGAGCAACATCCAGACAGCTGGGCAGCTAGCAATTGCTGGACGTTTGGACTAAACAATACCATATCCCACCCACGTTGGCTCCTGAAATAACCATGGCCAGCCCTTGTCTGGGACTCCAAGAAAAACACAGATAATTCTGGTAAATTCAGCACTGAACTAGCTTGGTTTAAGTGTCTGTTTATTTTCTTACAGAATTTTCAAACTGGGACAAAAACCGATGTGACAAGTGGCAACACTTCCTATGCAAGTACAAGCCATAGAGCAGGAATCAAGCGTCTGCCAGCCTGGCGAAGCTCCTTTTTCCTCCCTCTCACCTGGTGGCTGATATAATCATTATCCCTGAGAGTAAATGCAGCAGCGAACACTGATGAGGCTCCAGTGCACTGACTGTCAGGCTCAGAGGGCTTAGCACGGTGGGACAGTGGCTTCCGGTCTCAGAGATCTTAGCATGGTGGGACAGTGGCTTCTGCTCTCAGTGTTCCTTTCTAATATTCCTCTTCCCTTGGGCTGTCTCAAACAAGTAGAAATGTGCTTCCTGACCACTGGGTCTTTGTCATACCAGTAAAGTTTTGGAGCCAAGAAACAAATAGCCAAGAGTGAGCTTCTGTCCCCTCAGCCCCTGCAACCTCCCACCTCCGTCTGTTGCCCATACACGGCCCCTACTTCCCTGCTGTGGACCATACATTCTTTCATTAGATCGTGGTATGTGTGTGTAGGAGCCTGCTGAGGGCCAGGGTGGCACTGGTGGCAATGGAAAGGTGAAGTAAGACCCAGAAACACTCCTGAATGTTTGTCCATCTCCCGCGTCCTCGTCCCTGCCCCCTAGGTCTCCAGCAGCACTTGGTTTGAGCAGAGAGGTAAATGGTGTTACCTGCCAGGCTCAGAGCAAAGTTGATTGAGCGGAGTGGTGCTTAATTCTGAGTTCTTCTGGACCTAGGGTGGGAGGTGACAGTCACAAATGGTGCAGTGGACTGACCCGGAGGCCCTGGGACTCACCTCTTCTCTGCCACTATGAAGCTCTGTGGCCTGGCTCACTTCTCTGTGCTCAGAGTTTGAGATTCCTTAGAGCTTGTATGTTCCACTAATGAGGTAGTCGAACCATCAAACAGATGCACCCCACACCCTAGGTCATGAGTCTGCATGGCAGTAGGAGAAGAACATAGGACTTGCTGGCTGCTGAGAAGTGTGGTGCGCCTGACCATGTCCATTAGAAGGAAAGTGTCCACCTAACCTGACTGCACGGCCAGGCCACATACTTTATTTTTGTGATATGGCCAAGCAGTGAACACAGTGTGCCGCCCTGTTCTAGGAATGCCCCTTTGCCCCCAGAGCCATCCCAGGGCTGGCTGAAGGAACACTGAAGGAATGGTTAGCGAGGAAAGGGGTAAGGAATGGAACCCTTTGTTTTGATGTCGGAGAGGAAAGCATTACTCTAAAGGGGCCTGTCAACCCCCAAATAAATTGTAACAGTGAGATTTCAGAGGAGGTGACAGGCAGGTACAGAAGGGTCATTTTTCACTAAAATGGCAGCCACCCACTCTAAAGAGGGATCTGGACAGATCATTGTCCAGAAAGTAAAAGCATCAGATTCCTGGGTAGAGACGATCAATAGATTGAGGGTGCAGCCGATGGGAGCCACGTAGAACCCAAGCACCAGACCCTGCAGCGCTGCAGTGAGAATTGATTGGAACATAAGTCACAGGGAGAAGATCCCCTCGGGAGAGAGAAGCCCATGTTGTTTATGGAATAAGATGCAGGAGAAGGAAAAGAACCCGGGGCCACCTTCCCTCCTCATTCATTGACGTCCCCACGACTGCAAAGGAGAGAGAAAATAAAAATCCAGACAGTAACTGATAAAAGTATATTTCATAAACACTCGGAAAGCTCTAAAATGAGTTTGAAGTAGTTCTGTGTGGGGATCACTGCCATTTGGGGACAGTCTTTGGGAATGACAAAGCGCCCTCCCTGAAACTGCTGCAACACTGGGAACCGGCACACCCTCACGAGCACATGGTGGGCGCCCTTCCACATAGACAAATGGCTCCCCCGTCTTGGTCTTGTTAGAAGGGAGGCTGGCCCACAGTTAACTATAGAGCTGTGTTGACCTTCCCTTATGCCTACAAAGTTTCAGTAATCCTTAGGAATTCACCTGGGCGTGGCGTTTCACAAATCTCCCGGAGTCCATGCTGGGTGCCAAGAGCCAATGCTTGGAGTCTGGGAGGCCATTGATGAGCAAAGTGGATGATCATCTTTGCCATCATGGATTGTGTCTTTCAGCAAGGCCCGGGGCAGGTGGGGGGGTGGGTGGAAGAAGACAGAAAAATAAAACAAATGAAATCAGCAGAGGGAACAAAGGCTGTGGGGGAAGGGTAAAACTGATCAGGAGCAGAGGCAGGGGGATGCCTCCCGGTGCAGGGCATCGTGTATTTCTTATCCATTACAACTGATAACCAGACTTTCCCAAATAAAAATGAGAATTTATTGATTTATGACATGTAACAATTCATAAAAAAAAGTTAGATTGACGTATAACTGGACCAAGGGCTAAAGATAATCCTGGGATGGGGTTTTCTCTCTTCATTTTATGGCTGTTTTGCTGGGAATTAGCCTCATTATTCAGCTTCATCTAATAAGATAGATGTAACGACTCCGGCTTTCACCAACCCAGAAAAAGGTCCACAGACCACACACAAAAGCTTCCAAATGAAGCCTGACTGGCCCAAAATATCCTGGTGTGAGCTATGTACTCAGGGCTCCAGCCAGCCACTAGGGCCAAGGGGACAGAATGTGATGATTGGCTTGGCTAAGTCATACTGCGTGTAATTCTCCTAGAGATGGGAGCGAGGCTCGGAGAGGACCTTTGCTACCATATACGGTGCCTTCATCGAAACTGAAGCAAGGCTGCTCCTGTATCGTGGGAGACACAGCCTCAAGGCTCCTGGAAACAAAGTGGGCTGGATGTTAGTTTGTCCCTTTATCTATGTGCTCTTCTGCCGTCCACGAACTACAGGGCCCTGCCCTGTAGCCTTACATGCGCCGAGAGGGGCAGATTGCTCCCTAACCCAGGTGGCCAAGAGGCTTCCTTGGAATAATTCTGTCCTAAGGCCCCAATTATAAGGCCTTAGAGTCAGGAGTCTGAGCTGATTCTAGAGAAGCACTCGATGCAAGAAAGAAAGCATTCAATGCGGTATTATTTCGTGTGATGTGCCCTTGGTCTACAAGTTCAGCCATAGCTGCGGCAGTTTATCACAGCGAGAACAATGACTATGGACTCACATGGCCCTGGAGCTGACTGATTGCTCCAAGTGAGCTGTCATCTTTTCTCAGGGATTCGAGGATTAAGTTAAGGGATGTGAAGTATTTGGAGTGGGGGCTGGCCAATTCTTAACAAATGCCATCATCATCTATGGAAGTCCCACGAGCTGTCACAATTAGCCGCTCAAATACCATGGCAAATTGTAATCTCACAGACTCTACGGAGCATGGGAACAGAGAAGCAGAGAAGTCTTGATCTGTAGAGAGCTCTGTGCATGAGCCTGCCTGGCTTGTAGGAGAAAATCCAGACACAAGACAATGAAGGAGATACTGTACACTAGCGTTTCATTGCAGTGATGGAAATCCCTAAGAAAATCAACTTAAAATACAGAAAGATTTAATTGGACCATGGTTTCGGTCTATGGTCACTTGGCCCCATTGCTGTGGGCCTGTCACAAGGCAGGACATCATGTCCAGAGCATGTGGCAAAGTGAAGCTGCCACATGCTGGCTGGAAAGGGCTTGAGACCCAGATGTTCTGTTCTGTGGTTTTGATATGAAACGTCTCATCAAAGACTCATGTGCTAGAATCCTGGCTCCCAGCTGGCAGACTTAATAACTGAGAGGTAATTGGATCCTGAAGGGTAATCCCTTGATATTTGACAGCAATATGAGGAAGTGAGGATTAGCTGGAAGTCAGTCCCCGGAGGAATGCTTTGGAGTGTCTTGTCCCTTGTCCCCACCCTCTGCTTCCCACCACCATGAAGTGAGCAATCTGTTCCTCCGTCACTTTCCACCGTGATACTCTGCCCCATCTCAGCTCAGAAGCAGAGAGCCAGACAACCACACATGTGAGGCAACAGATGGGAACCTTTTAAGGTGATTTCTTTCGGGTATTTGTTATAGTGACTTAAAAACAAAACAGGAAACTAACGCACTATAAACCCATAAGTGGATTGGTTCATTCATGAAGTCAGAGCCCTCATGGCCCACAGCCCAAAGGCCCCCTTTCAGAGCGCAGCTGCACTAGGGACTAAGGCTTCAGCTATGTGACTGCTTGTGGATGGGATTCACGTCCTAACAGGTGCACGCTGAATGTTCATTCAGAAACATCAGTGTCTACTTCCTGTGTGAGAGGCGTTTGTAGTCACTGAGCTCAAATGTACAAAGGAGACTGAGATAAGCTTGAGGACTCTCCCAGAAGTCATGTGTATCCATGTTAAAAGTGAATGAATATCAGTGATCTCAGGTTAGATTTCTTAGGATTCAGAAAGCATAACCCATCTAAGAGAAACATTGATTAATTTGGCTTCGAATTTTAATATTTTTGTGTGTATGTGTGTAGGTGTGTACGCTCGTGTGTATGTGGGTACATTTATGCAGGTTCACACAATACATACATATGCATACACAGATGTGGGGGCCAGAGGTCCACCTTATACTGTTGTTATTACTGTTTTTGTTGTTTTGGTTTTTTTTGAGACAATGTCTCACTGTGTAGCCTTGGCTGGCCTGGAACTCACTATGTAGACCAGGCTGGACCTAAGCTCATAGAGATTTACCTGTCTTTGTCTCCCAAGTTCTAGGACTGAAAGGATGTGTCACTATGCCAGGCCTCAGTTTTTATGACAGGCCCTCTCACTGAAACCTGGAGCTCGCTGATTAGGCTCAGTTGACAGGCCACCATGTCCCAGGGACCCATCTCTCTGTGCCCTCTCACAGGTTTATGCCATCCCACCTTTTCTTCACGTGGATGCTGAGGATCAAATTTAGCTCCTTACATTTGCACGGTAGGCATTTTACTGCCTGAGCTGTTGCCATTAAATTTAATACTTTGCTTTTAAAATAGACTGTTGAAAAATCTAAAAGATATGCTGAAGAACGGGGAAACATGTGAACGTCAAACTGATTACATTTGTGTTCAGTACCCCTCGGCTTTAACTATGCCAGAAGGTTTTCCCATTCCCACCCTATCCATCACCGTCTACTCTTTTTTTTTATAATTACACATCTTTTTTTTTTTAGATAAATTATGAGAGCACTTAACCCTTTCAGTGTTTCAGACCTCCACAAAATAAAGTGAGTAGACCAGTCACCTCCCCTGTCCTCAAACTCATCATGGCTTCTAACATATATTTCTAGGAAAACATTTTTAAGATTTATTTCTTATTTTTAATGCTGTGTATGCATGTGTCTGTGCACACGTAGCTGCAAATTCCGGCAGAATCCAGCAGAGGGCGTCAGATCCTCTGGAGCTAGTGTAGAAGGTAGTTAGTTGTAAGCAGCCTGACTTAGGTGTTGGGAGGCCGACTTGGGTCCTCTGCAAGAGCAGTATGTGCTCTAAACTGCTGAGCATTCTCTCCATCACCCCCTAGAACTCTTGCTTGTTGTAGACGAGTTCCAGTGAGGTGACTACCCTTCCCCCAGAGGCCTGTTCTGTGCCTACTAGCCCTTTTTTCCTAGCTTCTAGAGCATGTGGCCTCTGCCCAAGCCTCATTACCATTTTAAATATGTGTTATCTCAATGTCTGTTTGTCTTCCAGGCTTCATTTTCTCTATGTGTTGAGAGCCTTGAACTAATACTTCAAGGTCTAGTTTAACATGGACAAGTAACGTGCTTCTATGAAAGGCAATTAGGACTTTAGCCTCAAATTCATGCCTTTCAACTAAGGCCGAGCCAGACCAAGTAGGTCTGCTGACCTTTGCCCGTGGGGGAACGCTGATAAGCCTGGAATGAACAACTCACTCTTTTGTCCAACACATGGTTCCCTAAGTCAGGGTCAGTTTCTGAGGTCACCCTGACTTCTACAGACAGTAACGGTGAACACAAAAGTAAAAGAATATGCACAGTAACGATGGGTCAGGGTATCCTCTTGGGGGGGCAGATCCAGTCAGGGTATCCTCTTGGGGGGCAGATCCAGTCTGCTGCAGTCCGGGGATGGACAGTATAGGTGTATAAGCAGGCCTTGAAAGTAGAGTTTATGACCAAGATCAATATCTGCCCTGTAGCCAGAGGGCCCCATGAAGGCAGCTAGAAAGGCAGTTTAGGGACAAAGTTCAGACAAAAAGGCATCTGCAGGTGGAAGCCTAAACTTGTGGGCAGATTGGCGTTAGAGCCTCTGTAGGTTCTAGAACAAATCACCGCAAAGTAGCAAATATCCTATGGACGGACTCGTCTGTGTCCAATTTCAGTTATTCTATGACTTTGTTTTTATTTATTTTGTAAGTGTGTGCATATGTGGAGGTCAGAGGTCAGTGTCAGATATATTCTCCAGTCACTCACCACCTTATTTTTTAATGCAGGGTGTCCACTGAGCCTGCAGCTTGCTAGTTTGTGGAGAGGCTGGCCAACGAGCCTTAGCATTCTCCTGCTTCTGTCTCCCCAGTGCTGGGATTACTGTCACACTCCGCCATGCCTGGGATCTGAGCTCAGGTCCTAATGTTTGAGTGGCAAGCGCATTATCAATCACGCCATCTCCCTATCTGTTAAGTCTCCAACACCTAAGTGCCACTGAAACAGAAGGATTGCTGACAGATTAAATTTACACTCAGCGTTCCTCAGGAACCTGTGAGGCAGGTTTCTGCCTGCCAGGAAGAGCAGCTTCCCTTATCTTCCTCTATCTCTGGCAAAAAGGACACCTGGCTCCCGATTAGCACGTACCTGTAACAAAGCATAGCAAAGCACCACTCCAGCTCCCAGGCTGTTCTACCTTTCACATCTCTCTCCCCAGAGCTACCTGCTCTCTGGCAAGGCTCTCCCCTGCCTTTTTCTGTCCCTGAGAGGTAGCCATGGCAGCTTTGGACTCCCCAAATGCCTCTGGCTAGTCTCTCTCTTTACCACCAGAGAGCTAGCCCTGCAGAACTTTCATGTTTACAGTTCCCAACCTTCTTCCCATCCATGGAGAGGTCTAATTTGATAGTTACTATGCTCTCACTTACACTGTCCTGCTGAGAAAAAATCCAGAGTTTAGAATTAGACAATAAACAGGTCTAGAATATGGTAACCCAGAAAGGTATGATATAGACATAGCGTAAGTTTTCATTAAGATGTACGTTAGTAATTAAAGTGAAATCCTCAAACACTAATGAGTAGATGTCACAGAAGTTAAAAAATGTATTAATATAAAAAAAATAGCTGGATGTGGTGGTACCTTTTTTTTTTTTTTTTTTTTTTTTTTACTTTTTATTGATTCTTTGTGGATTTCACATCATGTATCCTGTTCCCATTCTTCTCCCTGTCCCTTTGTATCCGCCCTCTGCCCTTGCGACCTCCCTTCCCTCCCCGCTCCAAAATAAAATAAAATTTAAAAGGAAAACAAAAACAGACGCAAACAAACTAAAAACAAAAAAACAAAACAACAATAAAAAACCCGATCAATAAAATCTCGTTGTGGAAGCTGTAGTGTGTCGCAGTGAGTCACACAGTATATCCTTCAGTCTATAAATCTTTACTTGCAAATGTTTACTGCAATGAGTCATTGGTCCGAATCCAGGCCTCTGGCTTCTACTGCACCATCGATACTGGGCCCTCCCTGGGACTCCTCTCGGACAGATATCCCGTTGTTGTCCTGTGTCATGGAGATCCTGCTGCTTTGGATCGGCAGGTCCGGCCCCTTCCCATGCTTCAGCAGTTCATAGATGAGGTGGGTGTTGGGGTGGGCTAACTCATAGCCTTTGTTCTGAACTTGGGCGATGGTTGCGCTGGTCAGTCCACCAGCTGTCCCTTATCATCACCACCAGAGCGAGCTCTCCACCACTGCCCTGGCTAGCTCACCCAGTGCAGCAGACAGCAAGGAGCAGGGCCAGGTCTCCTGCTCTCAGGCCCTCGGGGCTAGCTCACCTCCACCCACGCCACCAGGGCCAGCTCTACTGTTTTACCCAGGCAAGGTACAGGGCCCGCTCTCCTGAGTGCTGCAGTTGGTGAGGGGCAGGACCAGCAGTCCTGCTCTCGTGCCCCACCCCAGGCCACTTCTCCCTCCTGCTGCAGGTGACGAGAGAGAGGGGGGCATCTTTTTCTCATCCATGCCCACATGGCATATGGGGGGGGCAGGGTCAGCTCTCCTGCTCTCACACCCTCAGGGCTGGCTCACCTGTGCCCCCACCAACAGAGTCAGCTCTAGTGTGCCCTACAGGCGAGCTTCAGGGCCCACTTTCCTGTGTGCTACAGCTGGTGAGGGCAGGGCCAGCTCTCCCGCTCTCGTGACCTCAGGACAAGCTCTCCCACCTGCCACAGGCGTTGAGGGGCGGGTAGAGGGGCGGGCATCTCCACCACATGGCAGATGAGGGTGTGGGGAGACAAAATAGAGGGCTTAGGGGAGGCAGTATGACTGAAAATACTAATAGTGGCAGTCGTTCAAATTAAACTATTAGTGGCCATTGGCTGTAAAGCCAGAGCAGAATTACTGGGCATCGGGATCAGAGAATGACATGAGACTCTTTCAAGTCTCAACAGCATAAAAATTTCTAATGACATTAGAAATACAAAGAGAGAGGAAGTGGAATCAAACACGACTGTTCACATTTCCTCATTTTGTAGGAAGGCAGTAATAGAACACCCTGCTACCGCAGCATGTAACCTGCCACATAGTGCAGGTGGCCGGGGTTCTTTTTATGAAACATTTATTGTTTGTTTGTTTGTTTGTTTGTGGGTGTCTGTGCGGTTGTTTGAGCATGTGCATGTAGATGCCCTCAGAGGCCAGCAGAGGGTGTTAGATGCCCTGGAGCTGGAGGCACAGTTGGATTGTGAGCCGCCCAACAAGAGTGGTGGGAGCTGAACTCTGGAGGAGCAGAGCAGCAAGCTGGGAACCGCCGAGCCATCTCCTAGCTCCTCCTGGCTACTGTTCTTAAGATTAGTTTTGATTTTTAAATTTTAAAATTAAATGTATTTATTTGTGTGTGTGTGGGGGGGGGGGTATATTGTCACAACACATGTGTGGAGGCCAGAGGACAACTGTGGAATCAGTTCTCTTCTTGCATCTTGTGCATCCCAGATGTGTGACTTGGATCTTGGCCACACACACCTTCACTTGCTGAGCCATCTTGCTGGCCCGAGGTTGTTTGTGAATGCTCCTTTAGATTTGAGTATTTTCTGTTGCAGAAAACATTTACTTAAAGATGGGATTCCTTTAGCTATCTGTGCTTATTTTCTATTAAAAAAAAAATCAAACTTAGAGCTCTTATTTTTGAAATGCTCTAGCTATTCCAATCCCTTGGCTGTGAGATTATTTCTGTCTCCCACCATCTGCATGTGTGAAGACAGATAGTTACAATCCTGTTCTCAAAGCCAGGTGTGGTGATGCGCGCCCTATAATCTCATCGTTTTCAAGATAGGAGGGAAACCACAATTCAAGGGCAGCCTTGGCAACATAATGAGACTTTGTCAAAAACAAAACAACAACCACAAAAACACAAAGAAACCTATGTTCACCGTTATTAACAATTTTATCTTTGCAGTGCTAGGACTGAGGTCATCTTTCAAAAGTTGCTTTCTTTGTATTTTTTAAAACTAACATTTATGCTGATGGTAAACGGCGCTGGTTGGTTGGTGGAAAAGTCACGGACCACGGCAACGACTACCAGAGTTATAAAGAGCTTTATTAGAAAGAAATAGGGGATAGGAGGGAGGAGCCAGGCCTGGTGGGGGAGGGAAGTGGGGAGTAGAGCAGAGAGCAGAGAGGAAACAGAAAGAAAGGAGTGGGGGTCCGGGTCCGGCTTTTTAACGCGGGGATTGCGTGACCACGCGACGTTCGATGTTCGCTGATGACGTAAGACACAAGTCGCCAGGCCCCCAGCTGCGCATGTGCAGAATCCTATGCTTTTTAAACTTTACTTTTTTTTGAGACAGGATATCACTAAGCATACTATTTTGGCCTTGAACTCACAGTTGTCCCCCAGCTTCAGATTCCTAAGCACTAGGATGACTGACATGCACCACCATACCTGGCTTATAATTAAACATTTTAAAATGTATTTCTTGCTTCTAAAAAGACCAATGGAACTTATATTTTAGCTTTAAATTGTTACATTTAAACTGTTTTTAAATAGGGGAGATTCTTGTGGTTCCCCAGTTGTGTAAGAAACTCACCTTATGTGAAGTTAGTGCAAACACCAAATCGGGACTATATCCTTTATGTGTAAGCCACGAAAAATGATGTAATAAATAGAAATAAACTCATTTAAATAAGAAAGAGGAATCAAACTCACGGAAATTTGACCTAACAGAGAGTGTGGGTTTGATGAAGCTAAGGCTGGCTTGCAGGAATCCTGGGATGTCTGGCTGTGGTCCAGATTCTTCGGGAGTTCAAAATGGGGACTCTGGCTCAAGTACCATTAACTCTTCTCCATCCACCCCACCGTGCAGCCTTCATCCTCTGAGAGGCCTGCAGCCACACTCAGCTCTGCTCCACACCAGGACGCCTAGGAAGCTGGCCTGCGCTGGCTCCCTGGTCCTCACAATCGAAGCCAGCAAACCACTGGATTCTGTCACAAAAGCGAAGCGAAGTTTGAGGATGTCAAGGCATTACTCAGGAACCAACGGTGATAGGTGTTTCTCAGCCTGGCTGGGTGAGGAGATGCCTAGAAGGTTTAGCCGTGCACACCTCTGGGTAAGTCTGTGAGGGTGAGTCCAGAGAGGAGTCAGGGGAAGACGTGCCCTGAGTGAATGTGGGTGGCACCATCCCACAGGCTGGAGGCCCCTAATGGAAACAGAGGAAGGAGAGAGGGGGCCAGCACGGGCCTTGAACTGCTGCCTGATTGCTCTTCTCGGCCACGCCCTCCCTGCCTCGATGAACAGAAACTTAAAAGTAGGAGCAGAGTCACTCAGAGTGGAAGGAGGCTTCTCCACCATCCACTTGTCCTGTTCAGGTCACTGTCACAAAAAGTCCAACACAGCAGTGGAGGGTGATTAGGTTTATAAAGCAATCTATATGTTCTCTTCACATTTAGAGAAAAAAAATTTTTTTTTTTTTTTTTTCTGTCAAAGGTAGTTAGCCTGGCAAGGGCCAATATTCCATAAATCTCCTCCGGACTTTAATCTTCCTCATCTGGTAAATCTTTTGTTTACACAAAAGCCTGGTTGCAAAACTTGCTAGTCTGGAGTGGCCCGCCCCATCCCCCTGTCTTTCATTTCCTAGTTCTTTCAGAACTAGCCGGTCTTGAAAGACTGTGAGGTCAGAGCCGGGAAAGAAGGGTAAGACAGTCAGTCACCTAGAATAAAAACTAAGAGAACTCCCAGCTCTGGAGTGCTTGCTAGCTTCTGGTGCAGCCTTTTTGTGAAGAGCAATTGCCTTGCCCGACAGCTTCCACTGTGTTGCATACCGTTTGTGCAATGCTGAGGTAGCCTCCTTTTCTGTTCTCAACAATGCTGGTAGACAAGGAAAAAACAAACATGAATTTTGTTGTCAAACATGTCTCCAAGCCCAGATCTGCTAACTAATGTGGTATGGCATCAAACAGCTTGCCAGATCTCTCTGAGGCTGTTTTCTCATGGGCAAAACAGAAATAAACAAACAAATTAGAGAGGGGGGGAGAGAGAGAGAGAGAGAGAGAGAGAGAGAGAGAGAGAGAGAGAGAGAGGTCATTGAATAGATTTCATGAAATTGTCAACAGGTATTTAAATTGGGAGAACAGCAGCTCGTGTCCCTAGATGCCTGGCCAACAGAGAACAAATCTCAATGGCTGTTGTCATTATATTGTCACTGGGTAATACTCCAGGATTTATCAGAAAGCTTTGCAGCTTGATTAAAATTCCTGAGGGTCTCAGTTACCAAAGCTGTCACAGGACAGAGGTAGGTCATCTGTGTCCGAAACTTCAGAGCAGTGACACGGGCTACGTCCCAGAGAATGTAAGGTGGGCGAACCCAGCTTGGGGCTGATTGTGCAAAGCCCGGGAAGCAGCTCTGCTGGCAGCCGCTGTGCTTCCGGGAACCCTGGCTGAGCATGGTTGGGGCCCGTGGGAGTGATGAGCCAAAGCATTGAAGAACAGCTCACACTCCCCCCAACCTCCCACCCTCCTGCGCCCCGGCAGCCTTGACCAGTCATTCCTTTCCCTGGAGGTGGACAAAGGCGTCCTGACCATGCCGTCCATGCCATCCACGCTCCGAACGCTGAGCCACAGTGAGATTAGAGACACACAGGAGGTTCAGAGTCACTGCTGACTTGAGGAATAGCTGTGCCCTGTGATAGACTGAGCTGAAAGGAGTGTTCTGGAAGACCACTCTGAAGTAGTATTCTTTGACAACTTCATATATATTTATTAAAACATATTTTATCAGAAACTTATAAGTAAAAAACAAACACCATGTATCAAAATTAACTAGACCCAAAGTCTAGTGAACTTCTATGCTGTTAGAATAGCCATTCTGAAGCTGTGGAACTTGGCATTGGATTTTATACTTTCACTACTGAATATATTTTTATGTACTTACCCACCACTCTCAAAAAAAAAATTTTATCAAGTTCATAACAATGTTAAAACTAGAAAAAAAAAAAACCCAAAAAACAAAAAACAACCCAGCTTTATATCTTTTTTCATAAATTGAGTGTCCATGATCTGCATTCAGTCCACCCTCATGACTTAATATTAAATAATAAAACCTAAGAAACATGTTTGGCTGGCCATGGTGGTGCATGCCTTTGATCCTAGCACTCGGGAGGCAAAGGCAATTGGATCTGTGAGTCTGAGACCAGCCTGGGCTACACAGGGCATGCCAGACCAGTCAAGGCCTACACACTGACACCTGGTCTCAAAAAAGAAAGAAAGAAAGAAAAAATTAGAGTAAGTTATTAAGGCCCCAACTTTCATCTGAGTGTCTTTAAACATGAATCCTTATTGTGGGACCTGAGTGGTCATGGTACTGGCCCGGCTTACCAAAAGTGTGCTTGTGGTGCATGCTGGGAACTATGAACAACTGACTGCTGGTTGTCAGGGAAAGTTCCACTCAGCCAAGGTGCCAGCCACCAAGTGGCCAGAAGAGCTGGCCCCACCATCCCTCCAGGAAGTAAACCCTTGAATGTTGGTTGGCCCGTGGGCTGCACTGCTAGGTTAATATCAGAAGACAAGGCTGGCGGGGTTCCCTTCCAGACCGTCTGCAGCTGCAGGAAGCCTGGGAAACAGTCACTGGGAACATGCAGAAAAGCTGAATGATGCTGCTATATTCTCACAGTGGGGGCTGGAGGGCAGCTTCTACTCGCAGCATCTGGAAGGATTGGCAGAATTTCCAAGTAACAGATTCGGAAAGAAAAATCTTTACATGCTGAGTTAGGACTGAACAGACTTTTGGAATGAGCCTGGACAACATGCTGAGAGGACCTTGACCTAGTCCTGACACTGGAGAAGCCAGGTTCTGCCGGATCAATCTTCCCAGAAAGCATTTGTAGAGAAACGTTAATGGGAAAACCTGTGCTCCCTGGACACTTGATAATCCATCATAATTGTCACATTTAGTGAAAACAACTGAATAAACAAGAAAGGGTGCTGATACTACCATTCTCAGATGACAAAAATTGAGAGCAAACTGAGGCTGGAGTCACCTTGAGGTCAGACCCCTGCCAGCCTCTGGTCCAGACCTCTGGTCAAAACATTTCACAGGGGGCTGGAGAGATGACTCAGTGGTTAAGAGCACTGGCTGCTCTTTCAGAGAACCTGGGTTCAATTTCCAACATACATGCAGCAGCTCACAATTATCTGTAATTCCAGGGCCGGGGGATCTGATGCCCTCTTCTGGCCTTTACAGGCACTGCATACACACGGTGCACAGACATGTAGGCAATATTCCCATGCACATAAAATAATAAATCCCCCAAAATTAAAAACAAACAAACAAACAAAAAAAGATAAAACCCCATAGACACTCCATAGAGGGGCTGGGGAGACGGCTCAGTAAAGTGCTTGTCTAGGACTCAAATTTGATTCTCAGAATCCACATTTAAAAAGCTGGGTACAGTAGCCTGCTTGCAATTCCAGTGCTGGGCAAGTGGAGATGGAAAGCTCCCTGGGGCTTACTTAGCCTGCTTTGGCAAGTTCCATGAGCGAGGTAGTGGTGGTGGCTTGATTTTAAAAAAAAGTAGAGCCAGGCGGTGGTGATGCACACCTTTAATCCCAGCCCTCAGGAGACAGAGGCAGTCCAATCTCTGTGAGTTCGAGGCCAGCCTGGTCTACAGATGGAGTTTCAGGACAGCCAGGGCTACACACAGAGAAACACTATCTTGAAAACAAAACAGTAGAAATCACCTGAGAAACGGCAGCTGAGGTGGTTCTCTGGTTCATGCATGTGAACATACACATACCTGTGCCCCACACAAAAAGACTCCACAAAGGGTGTATTTATTTTCTATTGCTACATTTACAAAACAATGATCACAAACCCGCTTGATACAAGTGGCACACGTTTGTGATCTCAAACTTTCTGTGGGTCAAGAGGCACATAGCTCAGCTGGGGTCTCTCATAGGCTGCCATGCAGTATCAGCAGGGCCAGGTTCTCACCAGTTTCCAAGCTCACCCAAGTTGCTGCCAGAATTCATTTCCTTATGGTTGCAGGACGGAGGTCCCTGGCTGTTTCCAGAGACCTAACCTGGTTCCTAGAGGTCACCTGCTGTGCGACTTTCACAGGCACCTCAAGTTGGGTAGTTTGCTTCTTCCCATCCAACAGGAGACACTCGCTATAGTCTGCAATCACAAAAACCATCACAGAAGTGACTACTCATTTCTCTTGCTGCGTCTTCTGGCTAGAACAAAGCCATAAGTTCCATCCACACTGGGACTCTGTGAAGGGCATGACTCACTGGGGATTGCCATTGAGGTGTGTCCTCCACACACTAAAACATGTGTGTGATGTGTGTACACATGGCTTCAATGCAGGATTCTGAGGAAGTCAGAAGACCACAATGGTTTGCATTTTCTCTAGGTCAGACTAGGAAACCAAGTTTCATATGGGGCAGTTCTGTTTGAGAAGTATTCCTCAGAAACATCTGCAGAGTGAGGGAGAGGAACTGGGAAATGAAATGGTAGTAGTAAGTTGCAAACTGTGGGCAATTTGAATTTAATCTCCCCCCTCGCCCCCGGCTCTCATAATATACACAATACAGGACCCTTCCAGTACCACAGGAGGAGTAAGGAGCTGAGGTGTTTATACACTAACAGCAGGCATGAAAAAAATGAGGAGGCCTGGGGCTGGAGAGATGGCTCAGTGGTTAAGAGCACTGACTGCTCTTCCAGAGGTCCCAAGTTCAACTCCCAGCACCCACACGCTGGTTCATGAAGGTCTGTAACTCCAGTCCCAAGGGATCTGACCTTCTTTTCTGGCCTTGGAGGGCGCTGCAAGCATGTGATGCACAAACACACATGCAGGCAAAGTACTCCCACCCCCACACACATGTAATGAGAGATGAGAGGGTAATTGCCCATGGAGGACATTTGGGAAGGGCAGGACCATCTAATAATGTTTCTTTAACTTTTTAATGAGCTGTGTAGGATACAAACGAAGACACACATACATCCCAGATCTACACCTTGGTGAATTCTCACAACCAGAATGTGTCCATGGAGCAGCATTTTAGAAGCTGCCTTTGTGCCCCTTCCTGTTGTGATCCCTCTTTCAAGGGTAACTGGTACCCCGAGGTAGAACTGTGTGCATTAGTTTCGTCTATTTTGTTTTCACATAAGGGAATCACGCATGTACTTACAAATTTTCTTGTGTGCGTGGTATAAAGTGTCTGTGTGCAGCTGTGAGTGTGCATGTCGGGTCAGAGGCTGACGTCTGGTACCCCACTCTATCTCTCATCACCCTATTGTTTTAAGAGAGGGTCTGACTGAACCAGGAGGTTGCAGTTGCAGCTGGACTGGCTGGCCACCAAGCCCTCAGAGTCCACCTGCCTCTGCCCACCCCTCAGTCCCACCCCAGTGCTGGTAGGTACCTGCCACCACGCCTAGCTTTTTACACAGGTGTGAACACAGGTGTGAACTCATGCTAGCATGGGAGACACTTACCCACTGAGCCGTCTCCTTAGCCCATGGGTATTTATTTCTGGATGGCAGTTTTGCTCAGTCTTGTTTGGGAGGTCATCCACACTGTTACGTATTCATGGGTTATGCGTTCTCATGCTGTGTAATATCCCGTGTTGCAATGGTGTACAATTCCCTGATGATGGGTATCGGGCAGTTTCTTAACAGGACTTCTGTTTGGTGTGTGTTGTACAGTGCCCTCTGTTGCCACACGAATCTTTAAGTAGCAAGGTGAGTTATGAGAAGTTTCGATAAGGTGAACGCTAAGCCCAGTGCAGGGATAGCTCGGGATAGAACAGAAGCCGTGTGTGAGCCAACCATGGGGGCCTGCTCTTTTGTTTTTAGTGGTTTCAGTTACTCATTAGATTTCACTTAGCAGAAGCTTGAGTTGCCTGGTCAGGATGACAGTGGATCTAGAGAAAGACCTCCAGCGATGTCTTGCACAGCTTTTCTCTTCCATTTTCCTTTTTTATGAAAGGTTCCAAGGTCCCATTCACTTACCAAGGGAATGGGATGTGTGACTCAAAAAGACAATCAAAGCTTCTTTCTTGTAAACTTGAGAACTTGTCAGCCTCTGCAATCATGTAAGCTAATTCTGATTCCTTATAGTGAATCTACACACACACACACACACACACACACACACACACACACTAATAGTAATAATAATAGAATTGAAAAAGCCTTAACTCAGTTATCCAGTATGTGCTCTAAAAATGAAAGTTCTTGAACTGTGTTGATGGTAGAAGCAGGAGGCACCCCACCCTCAAAGACTAATGGGGTCAGCAGCAGCAGCAGCAGCAAGAGGGCCCAGTCCGAGTATCCAGCTAGGAACGAATGAGAAAACCTCTGACAACTGGAGCAGGAACAGACTCAAAAGCTGCAGGGTGGGGTCCGAGGTGAAGGATGGAGTGGTGGTCTTACTTTTTCTGGTCCCTTTTCCTTGCTTGTGCCTCAACATCGAGGGAGGAGAGAGAGCAGCCAGAGAACTTGCTCTGGGTCTGGTGGGCTTTTGCTTTCCCTTCCCGGGCTCTCTCCTGATTGGTCCTTATTCTTCACTTTATTTGCATACACACAACCAGAGTCTGCCGTCTCTATAAGCCAGTGGTTCTCAACCTTGTAGGCTGTGAACCCACTTTCAGGGAGTGCAACGGCCCTTCCACAGGGGTCGCCTAAGACCATCAGAAAACACAGACATTTACATTACAATTCACAACTGTAGCAACATTACAGTTATGAAGCGGCAATGAAAATAATTTTATGGTTGGGAGTCACCACAACATCAGGAACTGTATCCAAGGGTGGAAGTATTAGAAAGGTTGAGAAGAACTTTATAGTATAAACCCTGTGCTCATCTTCTCCATCATCCAACTTATTAGGCTTTTCTCAGAGAGAGAAGACTTCCTCTACCAATAGGACCTGAAAGAGATCCTGCCATAGGAAGGGGAACTCGGTCCTGCCTCAGCTTCTGAGATACGCTGCTCCCACCTAAGGCAGAAAGTTGGTTATCCAATACCAAGTGTTCAGCCCTGAAATCACCTACATACAAGTAACATTACACGGACTGAGCAGGCTCTATTTACACAGTTAGGGATATATACATATCTAACAGCAAGGACAGAAGTCGATGTCAGGCTGCAGAGACGGCTCAGCAGTTACGAGCCCTTGTTGCTCTTGCAGAGGACCTGGGTTTGATTCCCAGCACCCACATGGTAGCTCACAGCCATCCATAATTCCAGTTCCAAGGGATCTGACTCCCCCTTCTGACCTCCTCAAGCAGACAAATAATTTGAGAGAGCAAATGAGGTGTGTGTGGGAAGGGTCAGAGAAAAGTAAGAGAGGGAATGATGTCATTGTGTTTTCATTTTTAAAAATATATTTCTAAAGAAATTTGGGCCCACTGTTTTTTGCTGGAGTTGTCACCCCTGGGTGCCTCCATTTTCCTGTTTGAGTTGTTTTCCGGAGTGGTGAATCCAGTCTCTCTATTTGCTCCTTCTTTGCTGTCTGCCTCCTTCATTCTGGGATGAGCGGCCAAACAACAGCCCGCCACTGTCTTACCACCACAGCCCCCAAAGGGTCCCCGCTTCCTCCCCGTCCTAAGTGATACACAGCCCTTCTTTCTAGCCAGTGCAGAGTTTGATCCGTTACCAAGGAAACAAGCCATTAAAGCTTCTCTGGCCACCGATCTCCTCCCCATATCCCGCCTAAGGATTTAAAAACCCATGTTAGCTATTGTTCAAATGAATCCAGAAATGGAAATGGATAAAACATCTGTTGTGGAAAAGTACCAGAAAACTATGAAGCTGAAATTAACCACGGAAACATCCTCTGTGAATGATTTATCGGCTCTCATTTGAGCCGTGAAGGGATTGAGAATAGATAATTGAGGGTTATGATGGGGTGGTCTGGCACATGCCCCTAGTTGTAAATCTATGGCAACTGGGAAGAAGTTTGGAGTGAACAGACAGTTGTTGAGCGAGTGGGAGGAAGAAGCCACCGTGCATGAGCGTCATAGCTGGCTAGTTTAACTCATTGTAGGTAGTCAGGAGTGTGGCCTCCAACCAGAACAGATGACCCAGGACAGGCCCGCCTTGGCTTTGCTTCTGTTTTTAGTGATTCTGACCAGTGTGGTGGTGTATGACTTCTTACAACAGCATCCGCAGGATTTCACTCAATGCTTCCCTGCTGCTCATTTCAGTGAAATGGCTTTCCTGGCTGTCAGAAGGTGATGTGGTTGAAGTGGCAGAGGTGATGTGGCTGAAGTGGCCGCGTTAGCTTTCCAGAACACCTTCCTCTGTTTCCTCCGTGTTCAGAACCACGCTGGTGTCCTCCGTAATTCCCTAGCTCTGTTTCACTCCCCAAGAAAGGAAGAGTTCCCAGCCGTCTCCTCCTGTTGTCTCCTTTGTTCTTATTCTGCATAGTTTTGCTTTTTCTCTCAGCAGTTTGTACTCAGTGTTCAGCCAGGCCTGGAAAGGGGCCCTGGCTCTTCCCACAGCTGGCTCCCAACTTTATGTTCCTGTTGATACCTGCAGCTGATTATGACGATGGTGTTGAGACCATGAAACCAATCAGATTGTTAAAGTATAAACAGTACCTGAGTGATTGTGCCGTTCCAGCCCTAGGGCGTGGAGCTCACAAGCTTACAAGCACTAGTGGTCAACAGGGCTCTCGGGTTTAGGGGCTGTCCCTGTGGCAGCCTGCCAGCTCCTCCCCCCAGGTTCTGGCAGACGATTTAGGGGTTCTCCTATGCCCAGAGCTTCCTACAAACCATCCTGTTCTTCTTACTCTCAGAGTCCAACACGAATGTTCTGTTTTATCTCAGCCCTTGAATTTGGCGGATCAAAGGGATAAGCCATCACTTCATTTTATTGCTGGTGTTCATGAGCTTTTGATTTTCCTTTAACCGTTTTTGTATGGGGATCAGGGATCAAAAAACTATGTTGCCACCATGTCTCAAGAAGCTGCAGACTGGGTGATGTATAAGGTTCCACCTGGTTCCACCTCCTGCTGTGTGCAAACCATTACAAACACTTTTGTGAAGCAGTAAACAGAACTAGAGATAGATGCTCTTGGCCACGGCTGGAGGTTGCCTCCTGTTAGAAGGAGCGTCTTCTGCTGATTTTTATGGAAAGAGTCCTTCACTTAGCCACTAGCTATTGGGGTCCTGCAGGCATCTTCCTACAACCTACTGAACCTTTGCCTGCTTTCTACACCTCCAATGTTCCCCTACCTTTCTGGTCACCGTTTAACTTATCAGATAGGAAAGCAATAATAATAAAAATTTAAAAACTGGTGTAAAACCTTGACCTTAAAGGAAAAAAAGGCTACTTTTTCTATAGCTACCTCCTGCAGTAAAGAAAGTTCCAGAAGTCATGACCTCAGAAAGTGTCTCAGAATTCATGTCAGTTCCTTGTTTTGCAAACAAAATAATTTCCCACAGAACTGAATTAAACAAAAGAGTAAAGGTATCTTGAATATTATTATTTTTGGAATATCGTTTTGAAAAGGAATACAAACTACAATTAAATTATTATAACTGCACTAGTTTTGGGCTTTCTAGAAAAACAAAGAATTGGGCATGTGTGTGCATGTTTGTGATTTTGCATAAGATATTAGCTCCCATGATTGTGGACACTGATAAGTTCCCAAATCTGTGGGTGGGAAGCTGGAGATCCAGGGAAGCCAGAAGCTGGAGATCCAGGGAAGCCAGAGCAAAGCTCTTGTCCAAACCCAAAGGCCTGAGAACCAGGAGACTGATGGTGGTGTTCTTGTCCAGGGCTGGCAGGCTGGACAACCAGGAAGAGCTGAGGGTTCAGTATGAGGCAGGAAGAGGCTGGTGGTCCAAGCGTTTGTCAAGCAGGAGGCATCCCATTGCGCTTATTCATGGGAAGCTCATTATTTCTGTTCTATTTGGGCTTTTAACTAATTAGATGAGGTCTACCCTCATTAGCAAGGTCAACTACATCACTAAGTCTATTGATTTAAATGTTAAACTTAGCTGGAAATACCCTTACAGAAATACCCAGAACAATGTCTTATTAAATATCTGGGTGTCAGGTGGCCTGGCCAAACTTATATCTAAAATTAATCATTATAGCTACTAATCATTGAATACTTTTCAAGTACTAATGACTTTGAAATGATCTTGTCTAAGCCAGTTGTACTAGGGGCCACTGGAGAAGATGGTTCTGCCTACAGTGATCTGTTCTAGAAGTCAAGGGAGAGAGGAGTGGGGGCGGGGATGAATTCTCCAGAAGTGTCCAGAATGATGTCTCCCACCCATCATCTTGGAAAGCTGAGATAGGGGGATTGAAACCAGTAGAGGCGACATAGGGAGTCCCTGTTCCTAAACAAGCAAACAAGTTTATCTCATTTAACCCGATTTTATAGAGTAGGGAGTTAAAGGAAATTAGCTGAGATGACATAAAAAGAAAATAGCAGGAATCCAAAATCCATAATTTCTCCTGTCCTTTTCTTCCCCCCTTCCCCCCTTCCCCCCTTCCCTTCTTCCCTTCCTTTCTCCTTTTCTTCTCTTCCATTCTCTGTCGTCTTTCTTTCTCCCATCTAAGGTCACTGCCTGAAGAAAACTGGCAGATGGTTTTTGCAGAATCAAGTAGCTCGACGTACTGACATCTGTACAACAGGCATTCCCACGGTTTCTGTTGACTGTACAGGCAATGAATGGAAGTTTTCAATAGTGAAGGAGGCAGGGGTGTCTGCAACCGTCCTCACCCTAGCTGTGCAGCGGGACAGGTGGTGAGTGGAGCTGGCACTGTTTGAAGAGCCACTGTGTGAATGTGGAAATAGATGGAGGTGGCTGGGGGTCAATGGGGAAGATGGTTCTGCCTTGAGTCGGTCAGTTCTAGAAGTCCAGGGAAAGAGAAGTAGGGGCTGTGATGAATCTTCTGGAAGGGATCCAGAAGGGTGAGGAGAGCTCTGGAGCAAGGATGACCTTGCATAGATAAGAGAAAGGACACTGTGAGTTGTTTGGTACACCAAGTGAAGAAAATGTTGCTATTAGATGGGATAGGAGAACCCTGCCTGGTGCAAAGTCACACATTTTCTATCTGCTGTAGGTTTTTAGCATCATGCTTTGGTGTTATGTCTTTTCAGCTTTAAAACATCTATGACCAGGACTTATCCTGGGTACATGAACTGGCTTTTTAGAGCCCATTCCCTGTGGTGGGATGCCTTACTCAGCCATGATGCAGGGGTGAGGGGCTAGGTCCAACCCCAATTTGGTATGCCAGCCTGTGTTGACTATCCAAGGGAGGCCTTACCCTCTATGAGGAGTGAATGGGGGGGGGGTGAGATGGGGGGAGGGAGGGAGAACAGTGGTTTGTATGTAAAATGAAAAAAAATTTAAATAAAGAAAAGAAACTATCTATACAGGTACACAGGAAGGCATTAATCTTACGATTGTGACTGAATCATGATGTTTTCTGTTTACTTGCATTTTCTTTTTAAATTTGTAATTTGTATTTTCTCTGTGTGTGTGTGTGTGTGTGTGTGTGTGTGTGTTTGCACATGTTTGGTGGTCAGAGGACAAGTTCTCTTCTTCCACTGTGTGGGTCATGACCTGGAACTCAGGTCATCAAGCTCCGTGGCAGGCACCTTCACTGACTGAGCCTCATCTCATAGGCCCTTTATTTCCATTTTTCTGAGATGAATTTCATCCTTAAGAAAAGCACAATCAAGGAGAACTCTCTTTGAGAACAAAGTCGCATTTGCTGGCCGGAGTTTTCATTAAGCCAGGTATTTACTAATAGTTTGCAGATACTAGAATTTTCACAGGACTGGGAGTCCAAAGTCCTGGACCAGCGCTGACCAGAATGTACATGTGAGCAAAGCCTGCACACTCTGTCCAAAGGCTTGCATGTTGACATTTCCTCTAGATCTGTGTCACTGTAGCTAAACACAGCCTGATTTCAAAAAGAGAGAAAGCTGCATTCAAGTTTAAGAACTTTTTCTACAGAAGTCTTATGTTGTCTTGATCCAACTAATGTCCACATATTATTCTGTTGCTATTGTTCCAATTTTCTCCTCGGGTAATGCTTATGTAGAGAAATGCTGCTGACTTTTATAAATTGAGCTGTTTCTGGAGAGTTCGCTGAGTCAACAAAACATTTTCTGAAGTGTTTGATCACCTGTGTGTTTCTCTGCCTTGTGTGTACTCCACGCTCCCGAACGCACTTCGTTTCTTCTCCAATTCTGTCTCCTTTACAGATCTTTGAGAGCCTGAGAACGCATTTGTTGTTCTCTGCTTGTGTCTGAGTGCATGGGGGAGTATTCTGGAGCTGAACTGGGGACCCTGTGCATGCTAAGCAAGTGTTCAACCAATGAGCTGTTTTCTCAGCTCTGCCCCTTTCTCTTGGAGACAGGATCTCACTGAGTTGCCCAAGCTGGTTTTGAGCTTTCTATGTAGCACAGAAAGGCTTGGAACTTCCCACTCTCCTGCCTCAGCCTTGTTACTTCAGTGTCTGGCTGAGCCTAGTGTTGCCAAGGTGTGGTACAATCCCACCCCATTTCTACTTCCTTCATGTCTTAGTCTCTGGAAACGTGAGGTGTCTGTCTGTGAGTGTTCTAGCTTCATGCTCTGCCTAGCTCCCATTTTTTGTTCTTTGATGAATTTTTTCACACTAATGAGCAGCTTAAATTTTTTTAAATATTTATTTGTTTAGTTTGTTTAGTGTGTGTGTGTGTGTGTGTGTGTGTGTGTGTGTGTGTGTGTGTGTATGTGTGTGTACACTTGCAGGCCTCAGCTCTAGGGTGAAAGTCAGAGGACCACTTGAAGGAGAAGGTTCTCTCTTTCCTGGAATTGAATTCATGTGGTCAGGCTTGGCCTTAAACACTTTTACGTCCTGGGCCATCTTGCCAGCCCCTAGATATAGCATCTTTAGCCAAAAGGGGGCGTATTTTTGGTTGCTCTTATATTTACTTTCCCAGATTTCCCCCACTATATACAGCTAGTGTTATTAAAGGACTGGTGGCCTGAAATCTGCCTCCATATATCTCTCAACTGGAACCTGGAAAGAATCTTCATCATTTAAAACACTTGGTGTGAACTTGGGAGGTAAATGGACATGGATCTTTGTGTGGAGGTCCATCTTAGTCACCGTTCTACTGCTGTGAAGAGACACCATGACCACGGCAGCTTATAGAAGAAAGAATTGAATCGGGGGCTGGCTTACAGTTTCAGAGGGCTAGTCCATGGTAGGGAGCGAGGCCTCAGGTAGGCAGGCATAGTGCTGGAGCAGTAGTTGAGGACTTATGCCTTATTGGCAAGATGGAGGCAGACAGAGAATGAGGCTGGGTATGGAGTGGGCTTTTGAAACCTCAAAGCCTACCCCCATTGACACGCTTCCTCCAATGAGGCTGCACTTCCAGATTCTTCCTAAACAGTCTAGGAATTGGAGAACTGGATTCTCTAGTTTATTATTCTCTTCCTAAACATACTGGAATGTACTGAGAACCAAACATTCAAATATATGAGCCCATGGTAGTCATTCTCATCTAAACCAACTCAGGGGCTCTGCGTGTCTAGCCATTTGCACCTCCAGCTCCTGACTTGGTTTTGTCCTACTGCCAGGACCCTGGTGGTCCCTTGGACTGTGCCCTATTCCTGGGGTTTTGGTAATCCCTCTAGCTTTGTCCTATTGCTGGGTTCTGGCTGCCCCTCCAGAGTGCTGCAGCACTGTTGGGATTCTGGTGGCCTCTCTTTTTTTACTGAGCTCTACGCTGCTCCTGGGGTTCTGCCCCCTCCTTCCCAGGCTCCTACCCCATCAGCAGCTTGGAAAACCAAAAACCCGGAAGCTAAAAGATGGCAAAAGGAGATCCAGGTGACATGGTTCAAGCCAAAGGAGAGTTAAAGGAGATCCAGGTGACATCTTTTAGAATCCCTGGTTTCACCCGAATGTTCTTTACTTTCATCCTGTGTCCATCCTCCTGGAAGTTGGTCCCTTTAAAAATCCTAAACCCTGAACTCCTTCAACCTCTGTGGTAGACCCCGCTTAGACCTCCTTACCAACCTCCACTTCCACTAACCTATCTGTTCTCAGGTCATCTTTCCAGGCTAACTGGGAGCGCAGTTGTGGGACTGTAAGCAGACACCCACACTTACACCAGACATTAATTAGTTCAACTCTCGGTCCTGTTCCAGAGGGCAGCTCTTGGCGAATCACCCTTCAGCTGACTCTGCCTACCCCTGTGACCTCCGAGGAAGCTCAAATTCTTTCTTAAAGACAGCCTCTTTCTAGTTCAACAGTTAGCTTGATTCACCTAGACCTGTCCAGCATGCCATGCAGACTCACATGAATAATATCCTCTTGATGCATGAATACAGATACCAGCCCCTGACTCCAGGATTATCAACTGACCAGTTGACACAGGATGGAGAGGGAGAGAGGCTTGACCTTAAAACCCATGATGATCTAGTTTCAGGAAGAAGTAGTCAGAATGGAAGTGGATACCCGTACATCTCTTGGGCCCCACGGCCCTCTAACCCCTGTTCTGTGAAGTCATTTCTTTTTGTATGTAAGTAGAAGGCTGGAAAACTAACTCACAGAGGCTGTCCCAGCAGAGGGGCTAAGCCATACTTTGTAGCCGATCTAGTTCCTTCACTAAACCGCTAAGCTCAATGACCCTCTATCCTCTAACGACTACAAATGTAAGGAATTTCCCACGTTCTTTGGGTTGCTGTGGTATCCCCTCTCCCAGCTTCCCCTACTTGGAGTAGCTGGAATTATTATTAAAGGACTGATTTCCTCAAAAATATGACATTAATTCTTGCAACATTCCTCATATGGGGCTACCCATTATTCAGTTACTATTGATATTTACACATTTATTCTTCTAGCATCTTAGAAACATATTTCAGGCATTTTAGAAAGGTATTTCCCCCTTTCTGGCCTTTTTACTATTGATTTTGGGGGTTGGGGAGGGATGAGGTTAAGGCAAGGTGTAGCCAATGCTGTCCTTAATTTGTGATCCTCTGTCTCCACCTCTCATGGGCTGGGATTACAGGCTTGTGCCATGACATCTTGCCTATTAGCCTGTCGGAATTCCCCAATCAAATATTCCTACAAATCATTTTGTGTTTATATTGTAATGTTCCTCATATAATGTATTTTTATCAAGGCTATGTCTATGTGCTTAGGATTTCTTTTCAGTGAAAGCTCTTTTTGTCTTAAGTGCACATATTGTGATCATTCTAAATGCTTGCCGGCACCATCTGCCTCTTACAGCTGATAGGCATGTTGCTATTACATTAGATGAGCTTGGTTTTCCAGGGCTCCTGCCTGCTCCCTCTGGTGCTCCGTGGGGGAAGCATTGCTCTCCAGCTTGGTCTGTGCCCTTCAGGGCATCTTTAATGTGAGAGTCAAGGATAAACACACTGTGGAGGGCCATAGATCCTGTACAAGTCCATCTGCCGTCTCTGCTTGTTGACTTCAGAGGCTGCCTCTGAGTGAGGGTTCCCACAATGCTCCTGGAAAGCATAGCACTAGGAGAAAATACTGCTAGACCAGCCTTGGGGAGTAGAAATGGAAGTCTTTTCTTTTCTTTTCTTTCTTTTTTTTTTTTTTTGGTGGGGGGGGGGTTGTTTATTGAAACAGGGTTTCTCTGTGTAGCTTTGGAGCCTTTCCTGGAACTCACTCCGTAGCCCAGGCTGGCCTCGAACTCACAAAGATCCGCCTGCCTCTGCCTCCAGAGTGCTGGGATTAAAGGCGTGCGCCACCACCGCCGGGCTAGAAATGGAAGTCTTCGAGGGGCACTGTCAGGCCACCGTTAGTCCATCTGGAATTCTTCTCACCATCCGGGCACCATGGCAGAGCTTTGACACATCTTCCTTTGTTGCCCCCAGCTGTGGGCTCCCTCCCCCACCGCCACAAACTCCAGCCCCACCTCCACTCATGTGCCCCACCCTTCCCATAGCCTTCAGACCTCTCAAGGATTTCTCTTGGATTTTTCAAATGCATGCTCTTCAAGTTCACGCTTCCCCCTTTTCTCGGGTGCCTTCCAGGTCCATGTGGGAGGGAGCATTCAACAGCCCATGGCCGTGTTCTGTATAGCCACGCAGAAAAGTCTCGACATGATCAAATATAATGCAAATAGAAGTCATTATAACAAGCAGGACAAATACCTGATCATTATCTATCAATAAAATCCCAAGAACTCATAGGTAGAGAAGCAAGACCAATTATTCATGCAGTTGAATATGTCGTGACATATTGTTTGCTAATAACATAAAATGACCGTGAGGGCAGAATTGTTTCCTTTCAACCCGTTTAAAGATTTGTGACGGAGGCTTGACAGTAGACGCCAGAGAAAGGATTGTGCATGGCACCGGTTTGTTTCCTGAAAATCCTGGGCAATTGTGCCACTTCTAATCAGGTCCCCCAAACAAATATTGAGCCCTTCCCACGTGTGACTCCCCAGCACCCTGTTCCTTCTGTTCTCAAGTGGAAATGCCCTCCACAATCGCCAGGAGGGGGACTGTTTTTCTTCTGAGCACTTTCTCAGACTCCCTGCCCTTTCCCCTACTTTCCTTTGGCACTCTGACCTAGTAAGATAGGAATCTAAACACACTCCCCAGGGCCTTCCCTCACCACTCTGGAGGCTTTGGAATCAAAGGTCTGCCTTTCATTGCAGGCGATCACAAAAGACAAGGCCTGGCTCCCAGGAGATAGGAGGAAACAACAAAATCAGAAACATTGCCGGCCTTCGCCTCCCACAGCAGGATCCACGCCAGGGAGATGAAAAGCCTTCACAAGCTCCAGAGGCGTGGTTTTACCCACTCCCAGCCACAGCCCCTATTCACACACCCACAAACCAGGCCATTTCATCCGTCAAGTCTCAATGTCTGCATCTTCCAAATGGGGCTAATAATCCGGGTCAGCCTCTGATTTGTTGGTTGTATGGACAGCTGGCACCTGACTTGACGGAGCACAGACTTGCATGGACTGTATCAGCAAGAGGATGAAACAGCGTTCATTCCTCAAAGTATAAAGACTTACTGAGGTCTAGACTTGTCTTAGAAATACCCCCCAACACACACACACACACACACACACACACACACACACACACACACACACACTTTCTGGTTTCTGGTTCTTGTAATTCCGAAAGCCTTTGCCCTTTGGTTCAGTGGAAAGCACCGCCTGCATGGGAAAATATTGCTTTGACTCCCCAGTCCTGGCCTCTGGGTAAATGTGTTTCATGGTATTTATAAGGATTGTGGCTTTCTGCTGAAGAAGAAACGCTGGCCTCACATGGGCTAAAGGGGATCGTCGAGAACCCTGAGGTTCTTATTCACAACTTGCTCATGAACCAACCCAGGTGGCAGAATTGCCTGAAACACAAACAGTTTGTGCAAGACTTCATCTTCGATAATCAATTTCCCTTTTAATGTTTGTCTAACACTTAACAGAGTTCCTTCATGGGTTCTACTTTTTGCAAACTCTGAAGGATCCAAATCCCAAAGAAGTGAAAACGCCTGGTCTGCTTTAAGAAGTATTAACAGAGTCTTTTAAAAGATATAACGTAGAAGAGGGAGCACACAGGGAGTGGAGGAGAGGGAGTGGGACAGGGAGAGTGTAGGATGGTCAAGACTGTGTGCCTCTGGGAACACCCAGGGAAATCATTGATTTGAATAGTTAGCATTACTACTATTGTAAATAAAAAAAAAAAAGCATGAAATGTGGACTCAGGACTGAGGAGATGGCTCTCTGGGTAAGAGCTCTTCCTGTACAAGCATGAGGACCCAAGTTCAAATCTCCAGCACCCTTGTAAAAAATGTATACCTATAACCCCAGCATTGTTGGAGAGCAGAGATTAGGAGGGTCGCTGGAGCTCACTGGCTGCCAGCTCAGATCCAGGATCAATGAGAGACTCTGCCTCAAGGGAATACTGTGGGGGAGTGACAGAGTAAGACACTCAACATCTCCCTCTGGCTTCCACATGTGTACCCACAGGCACACACACACACACACACACACACACACACACACACACGCATATATACCACACACATACCACACGTGCACATCCCACACATTCCCACACACCGAAAAAGTGGGTTCCTTTAGTATTGAGAAGATGGAGTCTTTTTAGGTCATGATTGGGATCCAGTCCCTTTCAACAGTTGGGGCAATCGATAGACAAACCAGTTACTCGATTGTACTTGCATACAATCACTAAATTCAACAAGGTTTCTTTCATTGTAGAAAATTACCATTTGGTGGAGTCTTGCTGTGTTTTTTCCCCCATTTTTACTTTTCTTAATACACTTCTGTACATTTTAATAATTTCAAAGGACCCATCTAATAGGTGGAATCACATGACATTGATGCATATGTCTCATAGAACTTGATGTGAGGAATTGTGGTCACCCCAGACAGGACACCATTGACAAATCAAAGAAATTCCACTCAAGTCTAGCTTGGGGAACCAATAGGTTTATTGACGTTATCTGCAGGCACAGGAGTAACTCAGAGGCAGCTGCCTCACTGAAAGGCCCACTCCAGCATGAGTGATGATAACCAAAGCTGCATTCTTATGCTTGAATAGCAATAAAGGCCCATTAAGGGAAAACCCTTTGGTCAAGAGAAGAGCCTCTCTGGCCTGGGTGAGTTGATCCTGGCTGAGGAAGCACCTCTCAGGAAGGGGACCACCCCTAGGAAAGAAGTGGGTCCACCTCAAACTATGTTGAAGAGATAGGTGGAATAATTATCCCTTTAATGAGATGCTGTACTCTTCCTTCTCAGAACTCCTACCCTGTAGTGCAGTTCCTAACAGAGTACAGCCATACTCTTTTGTAATATCACCTGCTTTTCTGAATTACTCAGGAAAATGAACCTTCTCCTTTTCTTTCTATCTTTTCTCTAAGCATGTTTTCCCTTGTACCTCAGCTGTCGTTCTTTCTTTAACATCCCTTGAAACCATGTGGGTGACCTCAATGTGGCCTTAGCTCAGGTGGCATGCCCCTTCTCCTTCTCTCTCCATTCTCCTTCTATGGGTAGCTGCTGAGATTTACAGCTTGCCTGACCTGTGTGCTTTTCATTTAAATCCTTAATTTATCTTGTGTTAGGGTTTTGACTGCTGTGCTGAAACACCATGAGCAGAAGCAACTTGTGAACGAAAGGATTTATTTCATCTTGAAGATTACAGTCCATCGTTTTGAGAAGTCATGGCAGGAACTCAAGGAAGAACCTGGAAGCAGGAAGTGGAGTAGAAGCCATGGAGAAATGCTGTGTATTAGCTTGCTCTTTATAGCTTACCCAGTCTGTTTTCTTATCGCAGTCTGGACCACCTGGCTGGGCATGGCACTGTCCACAGTGAGGTGGGCCCTTCCATATCAATCATCATGCAAGAACAGGCCAATCTAGTGGGAACCTTTTCTCAGTTGAGGTTCCCTCATCCAAAATGATTCTAGCTTGTATCAAGTTGACATAAAACTACCTAGCACAGTCCTCAAGCTTTCATTTGAGTCTGTTCTTAAATTGTTTTATTGATAAGACTAAGAACACCAACAGTGGACCCGGATTTCGCTGACATCACCTGGCACTCACTCTACAATGTGCAAAGGCACTTCCTCTTTGCAGCAGGTTTCTCCCACTCTTAAAGTCTTATGAGTCTTGTAAACTTCTGAGCTTTCTGAGCCTTGTAAGTTTCATCAGCTTCCTGAGTCTTCAATCCTCCCACATCCTTCCAGGAGGAAATGTTTTAGTTCAGAGGCAATAGCTTCATGCATTTCTGTTATGTGGAGAGCTGGATTCCTGCATTCAGAGCTCATCACAGGAAGTGTCTGTATCACCTCCAAAATCTCAATTTCATTTATTTGTCAATGCAAAACAAACAAAACACTGTCACCTCTATTCTAAAGCTAAATATGAGTGACTAGGGTCCAGGAATGCAAATGTAGGTGGCTGCAAAAGTTGTGTTCCAATGTGATAATAGTTTTATTCAATTTCTTTTCCTTTTATGATTTAAAAAAATTTATTTTGTGTTAGAGTGTTGTGCCTGCATGTATGTATGCACACCAGATGACTTCCTTGTGCCCACAGTGGTCAGAAGAGGACATCAGATTCCCCTGGAACTGGAATTATGGGTGGCTGTGAGCCACCATGTTGATGCTGGGAACTAAACCTGGGTCCTCTGTAAGAGCAATACATTCTCTTGAGCACTGAGCATCTCTCCAGCATCAAGAAAAGAAGGAATAAAGGGGAGGAGAGGAACAGGGAGAGGGAGGGAGGAAGGTAGGGAGGGAGGGGGAGGGAGACAAAGAAAGACAGACACAGAGAGAGACAAAGACAAGGGGAGAGAGCGAGAGAGCGAGAGAGCGAGAGAGCACTCTGAACACCAGAAAGTCCTTTCATGTTTTCCTAGGAGGTGGGGAGCCTGGCCACAGCTCAAACCCAGTTCCAGGTAGGCATTAGAGCTGTTTGTTGAAGGGGAGGAATAAGGAAGAACATTTGCTTACAAATTCCTGTTATATTTGCAGGAGGTAGAGCTGTGCTGCGGAGGAGGTGTGGCCTGATTTGAGAGAGAGGGAGAGAGAGGGAGAGAGAGAGAGAGAGAAGAGAAGAGAAGAGAGATCTGAGATCTGACAAAGTTTTATTTAAGTTCTCACATCCTCATTCTCAGCTGAACACTTGGACTCTTGTTTCCCTGAGAACACAGTAACTATCCAAAAGGGCTGCTGCCCTCCCCCCTCCGCCCCTGCCCCACCCTTTTGTCGCTAGACAGGAACAGGGCCTGCTTTGGGCTCATGGCCAGTCACCACTTGTGCAGTGATTGTGTTGCCTCTTTACACACAAGGGCCGTGCCACAGCGCTGCCCTCTTCCTCGTGCCCAGTTTCCTTCCCTACTGGTTGTTCTTATCGTACTGTTCCTGTACAGCTCCATCTCCTAAAACTCTTTACAAACTTCTGTTCTATTCTTTGCCACCTAATCCATGTCCTCCTCTGTAGCAAATTCATTGTGTTACAATCTCTTTGGTCATCTGTCCCCAGTGCTCCATTGCCATTGAAATCTCTCCTATCAAGGTCACTAGTGACTTCCTTATAATCAAATCCAGTGGCAGGTCCTGAGCCTTCAGTGTCCCAGACTGCTGGGGGACAAACGGCAAGGCCATTCTCCCTCCTTCTCATGGCACTACCACACCAGACAGTTCCACAGTTCCACGTCCATCCTCTGGCTGCTTCTCATACTCTGACCTCTAAATTTGGAGGAATCTGGGCAGTCCTCACATGTGGGAACCCAGCTGGAAGACCGGCTCCCACATTTTACCCCAGGGTACTCTTGAGGAGAGAGGGATAAGAGATTTAGATAGAAGGAGAGAGGGGAGAGAAAGAGATAGAAACACAGGATAGCCTTGGGAGGGCCTGGATCCTAATCCACTGGCCCCTTCTGTCTCTTCTAAAGGGCTATTTATAGAAATGCCAAGGGGTGGAGCAAAAGATCTCCCCCTAGCTCAGCCAAGGGTAGACTCTTCCAATCACCTAGAAACCATGCACATGGTTAAGCAATCCTCTAATGCAGCTCTGCTGGCTAAAGCAAGCTCAGATCTCACTAGGAAACCTTTGCGGGCCTCCACACTCACATACCCCAGATGTCACTAAGATGGATGAAGCTGAATAGAAACCTTGGGCTTTTGTACAAACACATAGGACTACAAATATGTAATGCACTAATTTGATAAAACTAGAGACCATAAACATCCAATCTAATAGAAATGTGACTTTGTGTTGTCAAAAGAAACAGCTCTCCTTTCAAAAGAATAAAAGACATGGTTTGTTCTGGAACAAAATTTGAATGACCCTGACCTGAAGACATATATTGAGACCCAAATATATTGTCCAACATGGAAGCAGTTTCATGGAGTTTTACGGTAACAGAACAAAGAAAGTTATAAATCAAGGTATTTTTAAAATACATTGGTAGAAACATCAGAGAGACAAGTTACAGTGAGGTGGGGAAGCTCTGCTATTGACCTTGGATGCTGTCTTCAACACTCAACCCTTTGTAAGTTAGTACATTCCAAAGGCTTCTTACCTGTCACATATTAGGTCTGGCTGGTAGCAGGGTGTTAGATCTGACACAGCGGGGCAAAGAATGGCTTATTAGGGTGCTAGAGATCACCCAGGATAAACTGTTACGTGGCTCTGGCACTGCAACATTCAACCCTTCCACATCACTGAAGTTTCAATCATCAACCAGCCTATGTGGACACATTCTAGCCTGGAATTCTCATCCCTGTGAATATAATAAATAAGGAACTCTCATAAGCGTTCCTGCAATAAAGACAGATTATTGCCTTCAGCAACCTAAAGAGTCCTTTTAGTTTTTTGGGGGACCTACCTAGACTCAGGCAAACATTGGCTTCAACACAAGAAAGACTTTCTGGGCAAGTAAGTATGTAACAGAAACAGGGTTTATTAAAAGACAGCTGGGGTACGTGGTTGGGGAGATGACTCAGTCGGTAAAGTACAGACCGGAGTTCCCATCCCCGGCACCCACATAAATAGCTGGGTGTGGTGATGTCCCTGTAATCCCAGTGCTGAGGATGAGGAGGCAGGAGCATCCCTGAGGCTTGCTAGCTACTCTGTGAAGCTGAATCAGCAAGCTCCAACTCCAGTGAGAAAATATAAGATAGAGTGATGGGAGAGAGAAAGGGCCCTACTTTGACGTGTGGCCTCCACATGGACCCTACCACACACACATATACACAGATAGAAAAAAAAAGGAAGTTTTTTTTGACATGGATTTTAAGCAGAAGAGTCAAGGGAAAGAAGATGTTTGGGGAGAAAATGAAACACAGCGGGGCCCATGGGTACGGGTTTCTCTAAGAGAGCGTAGCATCGCATCTTTAAAATAGCCATGTAGTTCAGTTTGGTGAGGTTGCTAAGGAAACAAAATGAGATCGCAGGTCCGAGAGACAGCTGACAGGACTTCAATTGAGCAGGCGACTCTCTAGCACTAAGGGATGCAGGAAGGCACCTTCACTGCACAACAGAGTTTATAATAGTCTTGTTGGAGATTCCCACCCAATGTCTTGGAAAAGAAACGAGGCCCTTCTCTTGACATAACATGTCTAGAAGGAATGGGGATGGTGTCTCCATGTGGACAGCCCTCACAGCAAACGGTGATGTGTTGGAATCTTGATGCTGAGCTGGGACAGGCTTTAACCAGACTCAAGGGTGAGGGGCTCTTCCCTTCCCACCTTCCCATGACTCTCCGTGTCTTTTTGCCCTGCCTCAACAAGCACTAAGAATTCCAGCAGGTTAATCAGCTTTATTTCCCTCCCTCTTTTAAGCATGTCCAAAGTAGTCTGTTTGCCGGCTTCTTATTACAAGCATTTGCGAGGGTTATCTCAGTTAATTTTAACAAGTATCTGAGGTTGGTACTGTTGTTGTGTCCAAGTTACAGGGGTCTGAACAAGGTCAAGATTATGACTGAGCTGGGAGGCTGAAACCTGAGGAAGGCAAGAACACGAATAAAGCTTCCGTAGGAAGCCAGGATGAGGACTGATGTTTCTAAAAATGTTGAAGGTGCTGAGTGTAGAGAGGAAGCGTTGGCCCATGTGTTTGGATACATTTGAGGGGAAGTGGAGCAAGACTTTCACAGGACTGAAAGAAATGGTGGGCATTGGGTGGCCCAGACTGATGGCCTGGACTTTAAGACAACAGGTTTGGGTTTGTTTTGAATCAGGGTCTCATGTAGTCTGGGCTGGGTACTTACCTCAGGGTAATCATGGACTCCTGATCCTCCTGCCTTCACCCTGAGGGCTGGGGTGACTGAAATGCACCACCACATGTGGCTTGACAGTAGGAGGCTTTGAAAGGATGGAGAATGCAAATACTCAATACTCGAGGTATCAGTGAAGAACCAAGATGGTACATGCCTTGTTCCAAGTACTTAAGAGCCCTGGGTGTGGGTGGCCAGAGGAGTGGAGCATGGGGAAGGAAAAGATCAAAACCACCATTTGAAAGGGCCACGGGAATGCCAGCTGACTCATCCATTGGAATTCCCAGTTTGCAGACAACAAACAAGGACAGTTCAGAGAAGAGCTGGCAATAGAGAAGTCTCTTGATGACAGAACTCTGCAGAAGGCTCATGGAAGAGCTTGAGTCTAGGTGGAGACTGAGTTAGAATAGACATAAGCCAAGATGAATGTGGGGGAGGGAGGAGGAATGTTTGACTCTGAGGATTCTTCGGAGGAAGTAAGGAAGAGGAGCACGTCCAGTTGAGGTGCAGGTATTATGGTGGGGCGGGGTATGCTGCCACTGACGTCCTGGAGTCTGGCAACCTGAGTTCTCTAAACTTCTTTGTGGAAGTAAGAACAGCCCTTGTCAAATTCTCCTACAATCTAGACCCCAGGGAGAGCGTGTTAAGGGCCTAGAGATTCATATAGACAGGCTCTTGGTAGGGCTCTTGCCACAAAGAGGCTGGTGCAGGTTGGCGTGGCCTGAGCAGCAGTCTATTTGGATTCAACAGTATGGAGACAAGAACATAAAGCTGATAGGAGACCTAGGAAGCTCGGGTTTGGGAGCTAGCTAGAGCTTCTGGCTTCAGGGAAATAGACGAACCAAGAACCACCCTAATTCTTGTGACTCCTTCCCAGAGTTGCATTAGATGTCGGGGTTAAGTGCATCAGCTGCTGAGTGAACACAAGATCACTGTGAGAGCTGGGAGCCTGGTGCCATGAGAAGGGTGAGCCAGAGGCTCACCTAGAACATCGGGTGGCAGGGACTTTTGTTTTCAGAAGTGGCAGCGGAGCTGGGGAGGTGGCTCAGTGGGTAAAGTGAAAGGGTGGGGACTCGGGTTTGGAACCCCACACCTTCAGAAAAGCACATGTGTAACCCCAGTTCTGGAGGGGCAGAGACAGGCAGATTCCAGGGGCTCTTTGGCCGGCCAGTCTAGCCCAATAGGCAAGCTGCAGGCTCAGAGAGAGAGACACACTCCATCTCTAAGACACACACAAAAACTAAGGCTGAGAGCGGTGGAGGAAGACATTGACGTCAGCCTCTGGCAGCCACAGGTGCATGCCCACGGAAGTGGTTCTGCATGCACAGGCAGAGTACCCAGGTTAAAGGTCACGGTGGGACCCCACGCTGCATTTCAGTAGACAGATATCTGAGGAGAAGTTATTCCTCTCTGGCTGTCTCCAGGCTCCTGCTTACACCTCTCCTTTTTAGAGAACCTGAACTTCAAGACAGTCTCCCCTCCAGGGACCCGGAAGCTCTCCAGCAGTGCCAGCTGCATCTCTCTTGGAAGCCGGGTAGAGCTGTGTTGAGCATAATGGTGGGCCACAAAGATAAGAGGAAACGAGCTGACTCCACAGACCCCTCACATGTGAGGCAACACCTACTCTCAGCTGCTGGAAGGGCTGGTATTAAAAGAATAACAACATCCCACAGCACAGAGAGGGGTAGGAACCAGCGGTGAGTCACTCAGCAGGAGAGTCAGGGGCTGGAGAGACCAGCTGGGGTGACTGTTGGAGGTGTCAGGAGCATAAAAGCTTCCCCACTTCCATGGCTGGGCAAATACGAGGCTGACGAAGGATGTCTCGGAGTCAGCCAGCCAGCCAGATAGCAGCCAGGAGCAGGGCAGCTATGTACATGTCGGAGATGATGTTTTTCTTCGGCTTGCTCGAGTTCTGAGACCTTTGGCCCAGTTTTTCCGAAGCAGGCAGAGGCCTCGATAAGCTGAGGCGGGGCTTCCTGAGGCTGGAGTCCTAGAGACTTATAAAGCCCGACCCACAGCCGCTGGGCATCTCTCCCAGGGCCCGTGGACTGCTGCTGGCTTTCTGCTGATACCCTAGAGATGCAGCGGCTTTTGGCTCCAGCAAGGAGGGTCCTGCAAGTAAAGAGAGCGCTCCAGGAAGCTTCGCTCACACCTGCTCACCCGCTCTCAGCAGCCCAGCAGAGGTGAGTCACCTGCTCTGAGGGGCTATGGGGGGCGGGGGCGTCACTCTCACTAGAATCCCAGGCCAAAGCTGGCGAGGCTGAGGCTCGCACTTAGCCATAAACACACAAGTTAGCTTCAAAGGGGCTCTGTTGCCTCCTTTTGAGAAAGCGCCTGTCAGCTGTTGAGCTGGAAATGCCTAAGCTTAGTCTCTGATGCATGCTGTTTAGGAAAAACAGCATCCTTTTCCCTCCCAGCTACAGGAGGCAGCAGAACTTAGGATCCTGCAGCTGCCACGTTCGTTCAACAGCTCACTTTGGTTCAGTGCAGCAAGACCTAGAATGGACCAAAAAGAGGAAGCTGTGTTCCTCCATGCTTCAGCTTAAGAGATGAAATATAGAAGTGTGGAGGGGAAGGGGCAGTGCCCTTAACCTTTCTTTTCTTCATGACCCTACCATCACCTCCTCTCTCCCACCCCTGGCAAAACCGCTGCATTTCAATCGAATATTCCAGCTCAGATTCTAGCTTGTTTGTGCATTTGTGAGGAAGTGGTGGACATGGTTTACTAATTTCAGGGCTGGACAGGGGTGACCATTCCCAGGTCGTCCCCCTGTCCCAACTCCTTTTATTGAGACAAGTTCTCTCTATGTAGCCTTGGTTGACCTAGAATTCATGATGTAGACCAAGCTGGCCTTGAACTCATAAAGATACACTTGCCTGTGCCTCCAGAGCGCTGGGATTATAGCCTGGCACAAACTTTCCCTAAGCAACAGTGGGCCACTACCCAAGCCTCTATCCTTATCAGCATTCTGTGGCTTCTTTGGTTCATGCTCTAGAATCCTTATTCATAATTCTCTTCTGGTGCCCTCCTGGTTAACCCCAGTGCTCTCTGCCTGAACTACTGATGTTCTTTATAAGTCACCTTTGCTATAGGAGTCTGCCCCTCTAATCCAACCTGCATCAGCTTTAAATCCACCCCAGAATAACCAGCACCCCAGCATCCACTCCCCCGACCTGATATTAAAACACCTGGCTCTCAGTGTTTCTCACCTATAATCTTCCTGCTCCCCTGCACACCATCGTCTGTGAAGGTTCTCTAGCCTGCTTACACACCCCCACTGTGGCCACGGCCCCTTCGCCCTCTTCAGTCCTTCACTGTCAGAAAACCACTGTCTGTCAGTCAAGGTTGACCTTAGGGCCTGGTGAGCTGGCTCATCAGGTAAAGGTTCTTGGTGCCAAATCTGAGGCCTTAAGTTCAGTCCCCAGAATGTGCAGGGTAGCAGGAGAGAGCAGACTCCTAGAATCTGTCTTCTGGCTGTCACACATGTGCGTGGCACATGTGCCCCCCACAACATTTAAAAAAATGTAAACCAAGAAAACAAGGCTGACCTCAAATTTAGCCTCCCCCATGAAGCTCTCCTTATTTTCCCTACCCAGAGACTCCCTGCTTCCCTTGCACTGCACGATTTTGCCCACATGCCTTCCATGAGCCTCATCCCCCTCCAGTCTTGGCAGCTGGACTATAGGCCTGCTCATCTCCTTCCTCACACCAATTAGGGATTTTGAAAGCCCTGCCCTCTTCTCTGTGCAACTCCTTCACACAACAGTACCCTTCTCCACATGGTGCCCAGCATGGGATTGTTAGCGGTGTGCCCACCGGGAAGCAGGCAGGCTGGAGTGAATTAGCGCTTGGTGCAGATTCTTAAGCTAGGCAGCAAGAACAAGCTACTTTATATAATGCAGTGATCATCCCTTGGGGGAAGCACAGGGTGAGAAGGGGACCCTTCACCAAGTGCCTAGGTGCTTCTGGAAGCCTTTGTGGCTACTTTTATCTCCAAGGCTCTGAAATCCACGTCCAAAAAAATCTCTACCAAGAAATAAGGAGAGTTCCTGACTCTCTGAACTTGTCTCTGGATCTTGTCTTTCTATATGAGAAACGAGGGAGGCAGTCAGCCCAGATGAAACAGAGAGAGATGAACCTGCCAGGAACACAGCCACGCTGGCAGCTCCAAACACTAGCTAACCATTAGCTCTTGGTCCTGGGGACGCTCCCCATAAATATTTGAAAGTTCAAACTCCAGTTATTTGGAGGACACCACATAAATAAGTTAGCCCCCACCCTCTCCTGTTAGAGGCCGATGAGACTCCCTCTGCTTTGGTGTCTTGTGACCATAGGATGCTCTTTTGTCTCACGGGGCTTCTTGAAGGTGACTCTTCTGGTGGAAGAATTTGGGGACCCCAGAGGTGCAGGTAGGGAGAAGCACTCAATATGAGCCAGAGCCTCCGTGGTACAGAGAAAGCTTTGTAAGCCCAAGGCAACAAGTAGACAGTATTTCTAAAGCAAGAAACGCTGGGGAATTACTTCACTAGTGTTTATAGCAAAAAAGGGCACTGGCTTTAGATCCTGGGCCCCTGTAGGAGGAAGGCTTGCAGCTGGGAGGGGAAACTGCACACTTTCACCAGAGGAGTTGGGAGTCGGAAGTGGAGGAACACAGGAAAGAAAGACCTTCTCCTGACCACCATTCTCTCTGGTCTCCATTTAGAATTGCGCTTTTGGTCCTCTGTGCTCCCACGGGTTGGCCTGCTCCACTACACAAGGAGCCATAAAATGCCTGCCACTGTGTGGACACAAAGGGTGTCTGTCTGTCTTACTCTGTGGTGAGTCAGCTCTGCATGGGGAGTGTCTGATAAATATCGAAAAGTCCCAGACAGAATGGAAGATAGTGAAAAACTTCCTTTAGAAGTAGGAAAGTGACCTGGGCGGATTGGCACACATTGGCAATCTCAGCACTTCGGAGGCGGAAGCAGGAAGATCATGAATTCAAGGCCAACTTTGGCCACATAGACTTTGTCTCAAAACAAAACCAACACAGCAGCAAGTGGGAAAAGGATCTGTTTGTTCCTGTGTAGTAAAAAGAGAGGAGAGAGGAAGCTAGCCAGAGGCGCACTGTAAAGAGGAGTGGAGGGTTCTAGATCATTCCCTCGGAGGCCTTACAGCATCTGTGGAGATAAACCTCAGGATGATAATAGCTCAAAGAGATGCAGACAGTGGGAGAGCTGACCTACAGAGAGGGTTTGCACCGTTCTGGAGGTAGTGAGGTGTACTCAATTTCTAATAGACACACAATAACTGGCCATACTTATGGGATCGGTGTGACATTTAAGTGCACACACACACACACACACACACACACACACACACACACACACACTCATACTCATCCAATGACCACATCAGGACAATTGGCTTATTTATCTTTACAGACTTTCACCATCTCCTTGTGTTGTGAGCATTCAAAAATCTTCCCGACTTGCTGCTTTGAGATACTCTGAGCATGAATCTTAAAAGGCCTTATTAATAAAAACAAACCCAGGAGCCAGATATTGGGGTGAACGCTAGAAGATCAGAGAAACAGAACAGGCCACAGCTAAGCTCACCCCGCCAGCTTCTCAGCCTGTTTCCTCAAACTAGAAGCCTCTGTGTCCTCATCTGAATGGATCTCAGCTGAAGTGCTGCTCAAAAGCCTAAAAGCTTAACAGACTCTAGTTCCTGGTCCTCACGCCTTATATACCTTTCTGCTTCCTGCCATCACTTCCTGGGGTTAAAGGCATGAGTCACCACGCCTGGCTGTTTCCAGTGTGGCTTTGAACTCACAGAGATCCAGATGGATCTCTGCCTTTGGAATGCTACGATTAAAGGTGTGTGTGCCATTTTCTGGCCTCTATATCTCATGGGTGTTCTGTTCTCTAACCCCAGATAAGTTTATTAGGGTATACAATATATTGGGGAACACAATATCACCACAATACTCAATTAATTGTTGTCAATCATAATGATCCTGCAGTATCATATGGCATTGAAAGTTACTTCTGGGGCTGGAGAGATGATGGTTCAGTGGTTAAGAGCATTGGCTGTTCCTCCAGAGGACTTGGGTTCAATTCCCAGCACCCACATGGCAGCTTACAACTGTCTGTAACTCCAGTTCAGTTCTGGAGAATCTGACACCCTCATATAGACATACATGCAGGCAAAACACCAATGCATATGAAATAAAATAAAAATAAATAAATCATATATAAAAAAATAAAGTTACTTCTGGCTGAGAATGTGATTCAGTGTGTTTGCTCCAATGTCCTGCATTTACATCCCAGCACCACGGAATAAAATAAAACAAAAATCAAAACTTATTTCTCCCATGCAGCTGTACCTCTATACACAGCAGGCATGCCCTCTCCATCTGTCTTTTCCCTTACCCTGTCCAAGGCTCTTGTACCACTATTCCAGTCTCTACTGCTTTGAGATCAATGTCTTAGCTGCCACCTGTGAGCAAGGACACACAATCTTTGACTTTCTGTGCCTAACGTGTGTCCCATCCATGTTGTTGCAGTGACAGAATTTAATCTTCAAGGCTAAATAGTATTCCAGCATGCACATATGTCACAGCTGTCTACACATTCATCTGTCAGTGGGCAGCACAAAGGAGTCTCTAGTGTGGTTATTGGATGGAGCGCTGGAGTAAGTGTGCAAGTGTCTATTATGTGTGAACATGCAAGCTGTCTGTTCAGTTCAGTTCCTTTGGGTGTGCACCCAGTATTGAGATTCATGGACCATATGGTAGTTCTGGTCTGGGTTTTGGTGGTACAACTGGATGGTTTTCATGTGGTCGTATCAATTCACACTCCCATCATCTCTGTATGAAGGTTTTTCTTTTTTAAAGATTTATTTATTTATTAGGTATACAATGTTCTGTCTGCATGTATGTCTGCAGGCCAGAAGAGGGCACCGGATCTCATTACAGATGGTTGTGAGCCACCATGTGGTTGCTGGGAATTGAACTCGGGACCTCTGGAAGAGCAGTCAGTGCTCTTAACCTCTGAGCCATCTCTCCAGCCCAAAAGCTTTTTCTTTAAAAAAAAAAAAAAAAAAATGGTGTGTGAGTGTGAGCACATGTGTGAAGGTGTGGGTGCCACCATGCACATGTGGAGATCAGAGAACAACTCACAAGAGTCTTTGCCTCTGCCACGTGGGTTACTGAGGTTGAGCACAGGTGTGTCCTCAGGGGAAAAGCACCTTTCCCCGCTGAGCCGTCTTGGAAGTTTCCTTTCTCTGCAGCCTCACTGCATTTGGCATTTATTTACTTACAAAGCCATCCTAACTGTGGTGAAGCTCCGTCTTGGGTCTTTGCTCTGCATCTCCTTGCTGACGTGTGACGTTTAGTGTGTTTGTACCTGCTCTCTATTTGTACATCCTCTCTTGAAAAAGGTTTATTCAGGCGTTGGCCTATTTAAAAACAGAAATATTCGAATTTTTATTGTCGAGTTGTTTCAGCCCCTGATATATTCTGAGAGCTGCACCCTTCAAATAAACAGATTGCAAGTATTTTCCCCCACAGGAGGTTGTCTCTTTATTCTTACATCACTCCTGTTCAGAAGCATTTTCTGTTTTAAATAATCATATTTGCCTTGCTTGCGGGGAGGAGTTCTTAAAAAGTATTTGAAGGGCTAATGGTTTGGCAGGTAAAGCTGGTAAGTCTGATGACCTGAGTTCACGTCCCAAAATTTGCGTTGTGGAAGGAGAGGACTGGTACCACAGTTACCCTTTGTTGTCCACACGTATGCTGTCGCACTCTTGCCCAAACACACGTAAATCAATAAATAAGTAAACATAAGCACAGGGAAGCAGAGGTGGAGGATCATGAATTTGAAGTTGGCCTAAGCAACCTAGTGGTTCCAGTCCAAGCTACATAGTGACATCATGTCTCCAACAAATCATATAAAAACAAGATGAGTCTTTGCCAACATCAACATGCCCCCTACATTTCCTTCTAGTAGATGCATGTTTTTAAGTCCTGCTTCTGTACATTTTTCCATCCTGTCACTATTGGTTTATGTGTGTCTTCAGTTTATTGTAGAGAGTGTATCAATGGGACTTGGTTGTAGTCCATTCAGCCAATTGGTATCTTTTATCTGGGGGATTGAATGTCTTTCTGTTACATGTTTTCCTGGTCATCTTTGTGAACTGCGCTCCTTTGTTTTCTTATTCACTGCTGTGGTTTGATGGCTTTCTGTTCTGAACGTTTTCTCCTTTTCCTCTTTGTGCATATGCTCTCCTATTGAGTTCTGTGCTTCCAGATGTTTTCAGAGTGCAGTTATCTTCTGTCACCCCAGGGTAAAATTCCATAAGCATCCTTTTAGAAGTAATTTGTTAGTGATGAATTCCCTGCTTTTTCTTATCTTGGAAAGACTTTATTTCTTCTTCATCTCTGAAGGATAGCTTTGCTGGTTATAACATTCTTGGTTGACAATTCTTTTCTTTCAGAACTTTGAATATATCACCCCATTCTCTACTGTCCTGCATGGTTTCTGCTGAGAAATCTGCTGTTTGTCTAATGAACATTTCCTTATATATAACTTAACTTATTTCTTTTGTTGTTTTTGAATTTCTATCTCATACTTTTCCATTTATTTATTTACTATGTATATGTGTATGTATATGGATGTGTCTGTGTTACAGTCTGCAGGTGGAGGTGAGAGGACAGTCTGAAGAATTTGTTTCTCTCCTTCCACTATGTAGATCCTAGATATTGAATTCAGGTCACTGGGTTGACAGCAAGTATCCCTCCTTGCTGAGCCATCTTTCCAGCCTGTCTTGTACTTTCGACATGCTGTAATGTGTCCAGAGAGGGTCTTTGTTGGTTGAATCTGTTAGAATTTGTTGAGCTTCCTGGACGTAGATATCCATATTGTTCCCAAGGATTTTAAAGTTTTGGGCGGCTGTTCTGTTGTGTTTTCTGTGTCCTTCCTCTTCTGTTCTTCTGAAACACTCACAATGCAAATAACTCAGTTGGGCTTTGCTTGAGCCCCATAGGCTTCCTTCACGCATTTTCAGTTCTTCTTTATTTTTTTACATTGGATTATTTTAAAAAGTACGTCTTCTTTATGCTCAGAAGCTATCTCTTCTGCCTACTGAATTGTATTTTCTGACAGTTATTATGTTCTTCAGCTCCAAGAATTTTGTTTATTTCTTTTAGGATCTCTACCTCTTTGCTCAGTTTCATTCATATCATCTATTATTTCCTAGTTTAACTGAATTGTCTGCTTGCATTCTTTTATAACTTCAAACACTTTTCTTAAAAGTTATTATCTTGAATTCTGTTTCAGGCAATTCACTGATTCCCTTTCCTTTGGTGTGCGTGTGTGTGTGTGTGTGTGTGTGTGTGTGTGTGTGTGTGTGTGTGTTATCTGTTGCTAGAATGTTCCTTTGGAGGTGCCATATTACCTTGTTTTTCACATGTTTAGTGACCCTACATTGACATTTGTGCATTCCAAAGAGGTCAGTTTCTCTCTCTCAAGTTTATAGACTGGCTTTCACAGTCAAAGTCTTTCTCCTGATGGTGTGCCACACAGTACTGATTGGATAGACTGTGTTGGGTTGGTACTTTAGTGTAGACCTTCTATAGACTTTCCAGCTATTGTCGATGTTGGTGATGTATGTCTTAGTGACATAGGCTACAGGGTTTGTGGGATTGCACACAAATTTTCATGCATCTTTTTTAGGTAAGGCAAGATTGCTAGTAGTTCTGGGTACTACTGTGAGGGTGGGGAGTGCTTACCAATTTCTACAGATGATATGGGAACAGGGTCACCCCATGGGTCTAGGTAGGAATGGCACAGCATTCTCATCAGTAGAGCAGGGTGATATCAGTGTCTGAAGCTTTCATGGGGCTGAGCTATGAGCAAGCATAGATGCGCTATCTACAAGTGATAGAAAATCATGGATGACATTGTGGGCTCAGAACAGGCTGCTAATCTGCCTCTCAGAGACTCAGTGGGGTGACCTTCTGAGGTAGGTATATCAACTAACTCTTGAGGGCTGCAGAAGGATGTCCAGGGCCGCTTAGAGTCTCGGGTATGGCTTCTGTGGACTAAGCTACTCAGGAACAGAAGCCTTTGTGGGTGAGCCATACAGGCATGACTGCTTGTTATCTGCTTTCCACGTGTTTCTTGGGCAGTAGAAAACGGGCCTTTGTAGACCAAGTTGTTCAAAATAGGCTGCCCAGGAGCTCTCCAGGGGCGTAGGAAGGTAGGCAGAGACACCTGTATGTTTCATAGAAGTGGACTGGCTAAGCTGATAGAAGCAGTTATCTGGTTGCATCATAAACCCTAAGGTGGGCAGAATCCCAAGATGGCCCTGTGGAGCAGGAGTCAAATGGGAAGGGTATAACATTGGGTTAGGCTCTTCTTTAGAGTAATTTGGTGGTGTAGTAAACAGGTCACCCACACCTGGCTCTGGAACTGCAAAGGCTGTGGACTCTCCAACACCAAGCATGGTGTGAGAGAGGACTACTGGTTACCTTTTCTCTAATAAGCAAAGCTCCTCTTAGTTAAGAGTTGGTCTTGAGAGAGAGGAGGGTAGATGCTAGTCCCTTCTTTCTAAGGTCATCGTGCATTTCCATGGTTCTGCAATATTTTTTCCACATATCACTTTATTCCAGCACCCCATGCAAACATGCTGATGAAAATAGTGTAGTTTTCCTTATACAGAGGGAAGGACATCAGATACAGCTCATTGGCCATCTTCCTGACAACACCTTCTTAGTAGAAATAGTAATTTATTTAGCTTGTTTTAAGCTGTGCCTACTGTAACCTCTAGGGCCATCACTAAAAAGCAGAGGGGGAAAAGGGATAGGGCCTAATAAATACATTTTAACTGGTAAATATTTACTTGATTAAAATAATTTAAGAAATAGGAAATAGAGGATGAGAGAATATACAAGCAAATAAAATCAAATAGATGATAGACTTCATCCCAGCTATATTAGTAATTATAATAAATATAAATGGACTAAATACTCCAACTAAAACACCACTATTGTCAGGCTTATTAAAAAAAATTCAAAAACTCTCCTATATGAATTTATAAAAAATAATTGTTTCCAGATGTGATAGTATACATCTGCTATCTCAGCCAGTGTTCTACTGCTGTAAAGAGACACCATGGTCACAGCAACTCTTATAAAAGAAAGCATTTAATTATCATGGCAGGGAGCATGTCAGCACACAGGCAGACGTGGTGCTGGTGAAGTAGCTGGGCATTCTATATCTGAATCCACAGGTATTAGGAAGAGAAAGAAACTCTGGGACTGGCTTGGGCTTTTGAAACCTCAAAGCCTATCCCAAGTTACACACTTCCTCCAACAAGGCCACACCTCCCAATCCCTCTCAAGTAGTGCCATTCCCTAATGACCAAGCATGCAAATATATAAGCCTATGGAGGCCATTCTAATTCAAACCACCACCCCTGCAATCTTAGTACTTAGGGGGTGGAGTCAAGAGAATCCAAAATTCAAAGCTAGCCTGCCTGGGGTAAAGCGGGAGATCTTGACTCACAAAACCAAAATCCAAAACAACAACAAAAGATACACATGTAAACAAAACAAAACAAGCTCTCAGAAGTTAAAATAATAAATGGGGAAAAGATGTAAAGGCTTTGGTATTAGTTACTTTCCCTTTTGCTGTGACAAGATAGCCTAACACAAGCAACGTAAGGGATGAAGCATTTATTTTGGTTCCCAGTTCTAGGGTTCAGTTTACCATGGTGGGGAGGTCACAGTGACAGGAGCTTGAGACAGTCAGGAGTCAGAGGACACTGAGCAGTTATGCCCAGCTGGCTTCCTTCTCTTTATATAACAAAGGACCAAGGCCAGGGGAAAGTGGCCCACTCCTCTAGGGTGGGCCTTCCCATCTCAATTAAACCAATCAAGATAATCCCTCACAGGCATGCCCAAAAGCTAACCTAATCTCAAAGATCCCTCACAGATGTGTCTGGAGGCTTGTCTCCTAGGCAATTCCAGATCCTAACAACTTGATCATCAACACTTAACGTTATACTTGAGGGTCTGGACAGACTACCATTCAAAGAGTGATCACAGTATTAGTGTGGCTATGCTATTAGGAAAAGTAGTCTTTTAAGACCAGCAAAAGGATAAGAGGGTCAATTCAACAGATAAAACTACTACATTTTCACTCACTTGATAACACAGCTTCAAAACATACCAAAGCATGAATGAGATGATTACCACATTATTGTTTTTTGAGGCAACTTCCTAAAGACCATTAGTGGACTTACAACTGATATTTTTAACCACAGGTTTTTTACAATCCCCCCTGCTCCCCTGGCCAAAACAGACACTTGGCCAAAAGATGTGGGCATCCTTGCCCTGGAGGTCTATTTTCCAGCCCAGTATGTGGACCAAACGGACCTGGAGAAGTTCAACAACGTGGAAGCAGGGAAGTATACGGTGGGCTTGGGCCAGACCCGCATGGGCTTCTGTTCGGTCCAGGAAGACATCAACTCCCTGTGTCTGACCGTGGTGCAGAGGCTGATGGAGCGCACAAAGCTGCCATGGGATGCTGTGGGCCGCCTGGAAGTGGGCACCGAGACCATCATTGACAAGTCCAAGGCTGTCAAAACAGTGCTCATGGAACTCTTCCAGGATTCAGGCAACACTGATATCGAGGGCATCGACACCACCAACGCCTGCTACGGTGGCACTGCCTCCCTCTTCAATGCTGCCAACTGGATGGAGTCCAGCTACTGGGATGGTATGTGTTTCTAGGACATTACAGAAGTATGATTCTTAGAGTAGAGGCTGAATCCTACGTTCTGCTTCTCAGTTCTCTGGAGGGCTTTACACTGGGAAGGGAAAGGCAATTTATTCATACAGCTCTCACCCAATAAAAGCAGTGAAAATAGCCGGGTAGATGGGGACAGCTTTGTGCAGCTGATCACGTGATGTGTTCATACAGCCTTTCATTTATTCTGTGCAATATCAACGCGTTTAGAGTGGTTCTTCTATTTCAGTTAACCTAAACAAGAAGATCCTTCACGACATGCCCAGAGGTTTTCATGGTTGTTATAAATCTCATCGAGGTGACAAGTAAGATTAAATGCCACATGGACTGCAGAGGCCAAACTTCAAACCAAAATCCAACACATTTCTCCATGCTTAGTTCTCTTTATTGCCTCCTAAGTCTCCGAAACAAAGATATCTGTACACAGTTTCTATGGTAAGGGGTGGACACTGGTCAAAATGGGCTGAGAGATGCACAGGAGGGACGGTGAACAGAGTATCTTTCTCCTTCTCCGGAGCCTGCTTACAAAATGTGAGCTTTTGTTTAACATATTCACATTGCTTTGTAGCTTACTTACATCCTTCCCCAGAGATACATTGGTGGGATACTGCTTGTCAAGAGGGCAAGGAAAAGTCCAAGAGAAAGAGTCTAAGATGAGAGTTACATATCTAAAGTCACTTAGTCACTTAGTGTTCTATTGCTGTGAAGAGACACCACGACCACAGCAACTCTTTTTTTTCTTTCATTTTTCTTTATTAAGAAATTTTCTACTCACTCCACTCACTCCCCCAGCCCTCCTTCTCAAGCCACCCCGCATCCCCACATCCCCCAAATCGAGGCCTCCCATGGGGAGTCAGCAGAGCCCAGCACACTGAGCCTAGGCAGGTCCAAGCCCCTTCCCACTGCACCGAGGGACCACAGCAACTCTTATTAAAAAAAAACATTTAACTGATCCTGGCTTACAGTTTCAGAGGTTTTGGCTCATTGCCATTATGTCAGGAAGCATGGCAGCATGCAGACAGACATGGTGCTAGAGAAGTAGCTGAGAGTTCTACATCCAGATCTGTAGGCAGCAGGAAGAAAGAGACATTGGGCCTGGCTTGAGTTTTTGAAACCTCAAAGCCCACCCCAAAGACACACCTCCTCCAAAAAGGCCACACCTCCTAATCCTTTCAAATAGTGCCACTCCCTGGTGACTAAGCATTCAGGCACATGAGCCTATGGAGGCCATTTTGATTCAAACCAACATATTAACTTCTTGGAGCTTCCAAGTTCTTGTTTACCTTTCTACCTTTTGGAGCTGATGAAAGGACTGAATACAGTAATGAATGGGAATGTGAGGGACCTTGGCTGTCTCTGCATTTACTGAGTTTGAAACTAGGCTAAAAAGCATTGAAAACTGTAGTGAATGCTAATTACAAAATTATTTGAAGGTTCTAATGTTGCCGTGATCCTGGGAATATATAATCCAACATTCTTTCCCTTAAGTAAAGAGGCCAGGGCTGCAGAGAGGACTCAATGGTTAAAGTGCTTCCAGTGCAGGCGTGAGGCCTGGAGTTCGGATCCCAGATCCCAAGTCAAAGCTGGGTGGGTACACACATGCACAAAAACAAAAAGAAGCCGGGCAGTGGTGGCTCATGCCTTTAATCCCAGCACTTAGGAGGCAGAGGCAGGCAGATCTGTGAGTTCAAGGCCAGCCTGGTCTACAGAGAGTTCTAGGACAGCCAGGACTGCTTCACACAGAAACTGTCTCAAAAAACAAAAAACAAACAAACAAAAAACCCAAAACAAACAAAGGAAGAACAAAAAGAAAAGAGACTAAATGACATAAAAAGGGGGAGCTGGAAAGACGACTCATTAGACAAAGGTGCTTGCTGCCAAGCCTGGTGATCTGAGTTGGGTCCCCAGACCTCACGAGGTGGAAGGAGAGGACTCTAACAAGTCGTCCTCTTGTTTCTTTTTCACTTGACTTTTATAAATGAAGGAAAATAGATTTTTGAAAAACTTGATCATAAAAAAGTTGGAATTAAAAAGGCACACACTGAAATTAACCAGACGCAAAGGCTGTTCAACTCAGTGAACTTTTCTGTAGTTAGAATAGCCACTCAGAACAGACATTGTAGATTTTATGCTTTCACTGTTGAATGTATTTTATGCACTTATCCACCACCCAAACCAGAAACTCCATGACAGAGTTCGAACTAAAAGCAGAATTAGCTTTATAACTCACGGCCATGACCTGCGTTCAGTCTTCCCCGTCCCTTCACACTTAGCCTTCCTTCTTCTATTTTCTGCACATTGTTATTACCTACATGCACATTTGTTTGCATATAGACAAATACTGACTACATTCCACATCTGAGGGAAAACATAGTTTTGTTTTCTATCTTTCTGAGTGTGTGACCTCACTTAATATTACATATTTTAAGTCCATCCATTTTCTTGCAAATTTTGTGATTTTGCTTTTCTTCAAAGCTGAATAATATTTTATGTATAAAAAATTTCATTGTCCACTCAGCTATTGATTCCAATTCTTTGCTATAGTGAATAAAGCAGCAATAACCATGGGCGCAAATGTCTCTGTGGGAGGGTACAGAGATCTCTGGGTCTATGTCGGGGAGTGGAATAGCTAGGTCCTATGGGAGTTCTATCTTCACTTTTTGAGAAATCTCCAAACTTATTTCCATGGCAGCTGTATTAATTTGAATCCCCACCAACACTGAATAAGTATTCCTCTCTCTCTCCACAACCTCTCCAGTGTTTGTTGATAGATTTATTGATGACGGCCATAATGACTGGGGTGCTAAGGTGGCATCTCAATGTCATTTTATCTCACACTTACCTGATGGCTAGGAATAGTGGACACTTCTAAACTAATTATTGGCCACCCATGCTTCTTTTTTATGTTTTTGAAAAGTGTCTATTGAGTTCATTCGCTCGTTTGTTGACTGGGGATTTGATTTCCTTGGTATTTAATTTCTTCAATTCTTGATATTGACCTACTGCCTGAAGCATAGCTGGTAAAGATTTTCTTCCAGGTTATGTGAATATTTTAGGTCATTTTTCTCTGACACAGCTTGTCATTTTTTTAATGAAACTTTTATAATGAAGGAAAATAGCTTTTTGTTGGTTATAAGTATTGTAAATACTCTTCAGTTTATCTTTTGGTTTTGTCTCTACCTGGAGGTTTGTTTTTTTACAGCTAAATTTAAAGGTCTTTTCCTAAGTGACTTCTAAGTACTTTTCTATAGTTTCTGAAATTTTCATATTGAGAGTGAAAAAATAGATATATACAAAAATGTTATTTTATTCTCCAATCACACACATGTACAGCCTGAGGGGGACCCCACTCCTTTTTTCTTGGGGTTTTTATAATTACTAAGAGGAGGGCCTTGGACTTCGTGAATGTGAGTTAGAGTCTTGATCCTCAAAGCTTTATCTTACCATTTAATGTTTTAAGCACTTTAAGCCTCGATTCCTTCCTTCTGTAAGGAGGCGATCACTAGGGTATGACTCAGTGGGAGAGTGCTTGCCTAGCATGCCCAAGGACTCAGTTCAATCTGCAGCGCTGCCGGAACACAAGGGTCTTACCGCTATCCACTCTATGTACCCATGGCTTAGGATTCAGTCAGAACGGGGTTTGAATTTCAACATCTATAGCCACTAGGTCGGTGGTTCTCAACCTCCCTAACGCTGCGACCCTTTAATACAGTTCCTCATGCTGTGGTGACCCTCAACCTTAAAATTATTTTCATTGCTATTTCACAACTGTAATTTTGCTGTTATGAAATAACAGTCATGTAAATATCTGTGTTTTCCAAAGGTCTTGGGCAACCCCTGTGAAAGAATCATTCATTCACAAAGGGGGCAAGACCCACAGGTTACAAACCACTGCAGTAGCTGAATGCTCCAGGTAAATTTCTCTGGAGGCAGCATCTTCAGCCTTGAATGTTGGTATAGCTACCTACCCCCAATGTCTTGTCCTTCTATGGGCTAGCAGGCATATGAACATGTAGGTGCTGTAAGTTGATTGGTACAAGCCTAAACTGTCTCCACAAGTACCAATTAACCAAGTTTTAGGTGAATTTAGAAATGGTATTCTGGCCAGCCATGGTGGCACAAGCTTGTCATCAGCCACTAGCTGATGCAGGAGGATCTTGAATTGGAGGCCAACCTGGGCTATGTAATGAGACCATAAAAACACTGAAAACAGGTATGGAGACTGGTTCAGCAATTACAAGCACTTGTTCCTGCCGAGGACCTGGGTTCAGTTCCCGATACCCACACGATGGCTCACAACCACCTCTAATTCCAGTTCCAGAGTATCCAACCTCATCTTCTGACCTCTGTGGGGACCAGGCACACACATGGTTCAGACACATGCATGCAGGCAAAACACTTATACACACAGACTTGAAATAAACAAATCTAAAAAATTAATGCTTAAACCCTAAAAGTGGAAACAAAGAAAATTTTGAAAAAATAAATAATCCTGGGGGTCAGCAATATGGCTCAGTGGGTAAAGGTGCTTGCCACCAAGCCCAATGGCCTGAGGTCCTTCATCAGAACCCGGGTAGTAGAGACATGACTCCCACAAGTTGTTCTCTGCCTTTCATAAGTGTTGCACTGTCTTGGATTCATGCAAACATATATTCACTTAAAAAGTTACATAAAAGGCCGGGTGGTGGTGGCGCACACCTTTAATCCTAGCACTTGGGAGGCAGAGGCAGGCAGATCTTTGTGAATTCGAAGCCAGCCTGGTCTACAGAGCGAGATCCAGGACTGTTACACAGAGAAACCCTGTCTTGAAAAACCAATGAAAAAAATTACATAAAAAAATTTTAAATGTAATTTATACACATGATTCTGAGTGAGTGAGCATTCCATAGCTGAACACTGAGCATTGAATTTATATTTCAAATATAAATGGATCACGGGTTTCACTAGCGTTTATGTGTGCTATTTTATTTTGTGTTCTATTTTTGGTCCGGTTCCATCTATTTCCAGGACATAAACTTGTGCTCGACACACAGCAGACCCTATCTCTACTACTCTAGGTTTGACAGTGATGTCATAACCGTCTGTCTTTGCAGGTCGCTATGCCCTGGTGGTCTGTGGTGATATTGCCGTCTACCCAAGTGGTAACGCCCGGCCCACGGGTGGCGCTGGGGCTGTGGCAATGCTGATTGGGCCCAAGGCCCCTCTAGTCCTGGAGCAAGGTTTGTAACAGACGGTCCCAAGAGGCTGCATGCGGTAGAGTCACATCATAGGTCCTAATCTTAAACTGTCATACACGCGACTCAGGGCTGGGGCACGGTGGTGCTCACTTCTGAAAATCCGGCCCCAAGGGTAGCTGCTTAGGGGGAAGAGAAAAGCCAGACATCATGGTTTCATTGTGCACTAGGATAACAGTGCATGGAGTGAGTCTGGCAGATGAGGGAACCACGGTGAAAGAAGAGACCCAGACACGAAGCGAGGCTTGGAGAACGCTGCCTTCTAGTCTCGTTTTCAAGGAGCCCACAAAGGTGTGGAGAGAGAAATCCTTTCTCTAAAACTCCCTTTGACTATGCGAGTGTTGAATAGGCGCTGCCTTGGGCATGTCGGCAGAACAAAGCCAGTCTCTTTTCACACAGTCCCTCCCATCCTGTGTGCTTGAGGTGGCCCGCGTGAGGCAGTCCCTGACACCTTCTGTGCCTTTCCAGGGCTGAGGGGAACCCACATGGAGAACGCATATGACTTCTACAAACCCAACTTGGCCTCTGAGTACCCGCTGGTGGATGGGAAGCTCTCCATCCAGTGTTACTTTCGAGCCTTGGATCGGTGCTACGCAGCCTACCGCAAGAAAATCCAGAATCAGTGGAAGCAAGGTATGGGGCTGGAGTAGGGATGGGGGCAGAAAGCGGGCGCTCTGCTCACGTGGCCAAGAGTCTTCCTTGATTTTCCCCTGTAGGGAATACTTAGTAATGCCGTGGAACTAGTGAAAGAATGTGTAGTGGAGTGAATGAGAGGGCCTTACGTGAGTGTGCTGGAGTAGGAACTATCTCTCCCGGAAGCTTATCTTTCCGGGCAGCTGAGACGCTTGGCATCATTCCATCTGGGAGAGTGGATCTCAGTAGCTCCTTGTCACACCACCTCTCACCTTCACACTTTCTTTTCTAGCTGGAAACAACCAGCCTTTCACCCTCGATGATGTGCAATATATGATCTTCCACACACCCTTTTGCAAGATGGTCCAGAAATCCCTGGCTCGGTTGATGCTCAGTGACTTCCTGTCATCCAGCAGTGACACACAGAACAATTTATACAAGGGGCTGGAGGCCTTCAGGTGGGTCTTCTTTAAGTGGAGGCTTGGGCTTGCAGAGGGTGAGCGAGGAGGAGGCTCCCTCACACCTCAGATGTAGATTTCCCTCCTATGGGAAGCAGATGGCAACCCCCCAGCCCCACCCCCAGCACAGCAGAAAGGATGCTAAGCTCTTCTTTCAATAGAGGGGAGGTAAGGGGCAGGTCTGCATGGGCTTTCCGTGTATTAGGTGAGGAAAGGGAGGTAAAGATTAAGAATGAAAGCTAAGCAGGGTATGTGGTATGATTTGATTTCTAGTTTTCTAATGGACTACGGAAGTGTGGATAGATGACATAACACAGTGTGTGTAAATGCTACCTCCCTCAGATGACGGGAATGTTCCTTTGAGCTCTTCCGACGTTTAAGTATTGCAATGAAGCCATGCACCCTGAGTTTTCTCTCCTGCCACGTTCCCGCCTTCTTCTCTTGACACCTCTCATGTGAACATCTTGCTCTGCCTCACAGGAGTCTAAAGCTGGAAGAAACCTACACCAACAAGGATTTAGATAAGGCTCTTTTGAAGGCCTCTCTGGACATGTTCAACAAGAAGACCAAGGCCTCCCTTTACCTCTCCACCAACAATGGGAACATGTACACCTCGTCCCTCTATGGGTGCCTGGCCTCACTTCTGTCCCAGTGAGTACTGCCTCTCACCCACCTGCTGCTTCCCATTCATGAGCTGAGGGGCCTACCAACATTTGCTCCTTTTCTCATTTAAACTTTCGGTTTGTTGAGAGGTAAACTTTTGCAATAAAGGGAGAAAGAAAGGATGGGTAGAAAGGTTACACCTTGTTCCAGAAGGTGGTGGTGGTGGTGGGGGGTTGGTTTGCTAGCTGTGTTGAGCTTCTCCAGTGTAAAGATGTATACTGGGGAATGTGTAAGAACTACCCAGGCAGTAAGAAAATAGAATTTGTGGGCATATTTTTATCTCATCTATTTAAAAATCTCTATACTAACATAGGATGGTGGATTGGAGCCTTGCTTTAGATCCCACAACTGGGTTCAAGCCTATTTACCACTTTCCTTGAAAAATAACTCCCCAAATCTGTCTGAGCCTTACTTCCCTCATCTGTAAAATATCTATATAACAATGCCTGCTTTCTACACTGTTTCTATTCTTCGGTAATTTCATATAGTATAAAATGCGTTTAGATTATACCCACCCTCCATCACCCACTGCAAGTCCTCTTGAACCACCATCTAGCTACCTCTTTTTTTATTTTATTTTTATATAACCCACTGAGTCCAGCTAGTGCCTCCTATATCACAAGGGTACAGGGACGTCCACCGGAACATAAGCAATTTACCACAGGCCACAGCCCTGAAGAAAACTGACTCCCTTCCCTTAGCAGCCATCAACTGCCAACGGCTCCTCATAAGCCCTTTCTCTACCCACACAGGAGTCTTGATGGCTTGAGCTTATGTAGGCAACCAGAGTTGCTGGGAGTTCAGGAGCGCAAAGGCCTGACATGTCCAGGAGACACTATTTTGCAGCAGTCCAACCTGACTTCTGGATCTTAGAATCTTTCTTCTTCCTCTTCTGTAATGATGCCTTAGGGGTGTGTGTGTGTGTGTGTGTGTGTGTGTGTGTGTGATGTAGATGTAGTCCCATCGGCGCAATAGTGACACAGTGTTATTGGAGTAACCAACAACTTTCTAATTGGATTTAAGGTCAGCTCCATAGGAGGGAACTAATGCCTGGTATTGTAAACCTGTGCAGGAACCCACAGCTGGGTAGGTCATAGGCCCTGGAGGAGAACATAATGTTACTTTGCTAAATAGACACAGTATCAGACTGCCTTCTAAATACCTATGCTTATACTCAGGGATTAGTACAGCTCTCACCTCGATCAGAGAGGCTTCTTTTTACAGTGAACAGTGATCAATACAGAGATTAACAACTGGCCACAGTAAAAAGGATAATCGACTATGGAGTGTTTTCCACAATTTTAAGGATAATATTTACAATGCTCAGAAAGTGCTCAAATGCTATTACTTTTACTGATTTTTCTGTTTTGTGGTGTTTATAAAGAAATGCTGCATATTATATAGAAAAGATACTTAGAGGTGAACTCGATCAAATTACTCATGGGGGATGCTCAGAAAGCTGAGTCATAGGAATGTGTGCTGGCAAATGCCTATAATCCCAGAACTATGGAGACCTAGGTAGAGGGACTGTAGAGTTCAAGGCCAGCCTGGGCTATATAGGTACGACATACACACACACACACACACACACACACACACACACACACACACACATACACATAAAGCCAAACCATTGCAGTTAACTTGTGAGCCCAGAGAGTAGGTACATAAGTACAACACACACACACACACACACACACACACACACACACACACACACACACACACGCTGGACCGTTGCAGTTAAGCTGGGAGCCCTGAGGGTGAGTCCACCGGTCTAATCAGGCTACCCCTAGAAGCATCTGCCCTCACATTTCTTCCTTCACGTTTCAGGCTGTGGCTGCTCTCCTTTTGGCAAAGCTTCTTTTGGTTCCATATCTCTAGGATTCCACCACAGGCCCCTCTTTGTGCAGAGTGCATGGAGCACATTTCTAGTTGCATAAGGTGGGCCGGGGTGAGACTAGACTGACACATAGAAGCTTTATATGAAATGCAAAATACAATGCGAATGTGGATTTTTTTTTTTTTCCACTTGCAGCCACTCTGCCCAAGAATTGGCTGGCTCCAGGATTGGTGCCTTCTCCTACGGCTCAGGCTTAGCAGCGAGTTTCTTCTCATTTCGAGTGTCCAAGGATGCTTCTCCAGGTGAGTCTCATCTTGTAGCAGGTACTCCTGAAACAGTGCCACCTGGTGAACAAAGCCACCTTGTGGTTCACCGTGGCTGAGGTTGCTGTCTTGACAGAGTTAAGTTGTGATTAAGAGCAAAGAAAACTCCTGCGTAAGGTTATACACGGGAGCACTTCCTGGACTGTCGCAAAAGTAGATGCAAACAAACCTGTTAGACAGGTAATGTTAGACATTAAAGAGGTAATGGCGATTTGGCTTGGCTGCCTAAAGAGAAGTTGATGGACCCGAGACATCCAGTATCTGTTGAGGGTGGTATGACTACTATGGTCAAGATCAGACATCTACGCTCCATGTCACAGACCCCGGCTGCCTGTTAGCACTGGTGACAATGACAACAGAAAGCTTTAACAATCTTGCTTTTGCTTCCCAGGTTCTGCTCTGGAGAACCTGGTATCTAGTGTGTCAGATCTGCCCAAACGTCTAGACTCCCGGAGGCGCATGTCCCCTGAGGAATTCACAGACATAATGAACCAAAGGGAACAATTCTACCACAAGGGTAAGACAGGGGGCAGGAAGAGAGAAGAAAGCAATTCACCCCAGATTCCATGTCAGTACCTGGGAACCGGGGGTTCATCAGACATCCAGGATGTAATGGGCCAGGGTCACATTTTTTTTTTTTCTGAGATATGATTGAGAGTAGTGCTTATGAGGCAAGATCTTGAGCAACCTAGCCATTTTCACAGACCCTCTTTCATGGCCATGCAGACCTCAAGTACCAGACCCAAGATGGCAGCTTCTCTGGTCCTTCTTCTATATGGTCCTGTCTTCTATGTAGTGTATTAAAGGAGTGCTTCACTGGAGTCTGTGGGCATTCCTGTTACTGTGCTCTTCCCTGCACACCTGTATCACTCTTTTTAAAGATTGATTTATGTATACAATGTTCTGCCAGAAGAGGGCGCCAGATCTCATTGTAGATGGTTGTGGGGGGGGGGGACGGACGGTCGGACTGAACCTTGTGGTTACTGGGAATTGAACTCAGGACCTCTGGAAGAACTGCCAGTGCTCTTAACCTCTGCGCCATCTCTCCAGCCCATCCTATGGCACTCTTTACAAGAGCTGTGTCTTTTTCTTTGACCCACAGTGAACTACTCACCACCTGGTGACACAGGCAACCTCTTCCCAGGTACTTGGTACCTGGAACGAGTGGATGAGATGCATCGCCGCAAGTATGCCCGGCGCCCCGTCTAAAGGAGGCCAGTGAGTGTGCAGGGCTGGCCGCGCAAAGGCCTCTGGGTAACAGATGCAGTTCTGAGCCTGGACTCGCATCAGAGAAGGCCATAGCTTTGGGGACGGTGGCGGGGAGGGGGGGGGGTGGCGGTTACAAGCTGTGAGCTCCAGAACATGGGTGGGAGGGGCCTCCGTCTTGGAAATCTGCACTGTGGAAGTCAGACCTCTTTGAGTATTTAAGTCTCCTAGAAGCTTGAGAGAAACTAAATCAGAGCCCGCAGGAGGGAGCAGACAGCAGCAGGAACTCTGCAGCACATTGTTCCTGCACAATGAGATGGGTGACACAGATCAGTAGCCGGACTGGGAGGCAGTTCCTAAGGGAGCTGGGTGGTCTGACTTCCTTGGCTGGAAGGAGCTTGCCAGGGCGGGAGCCGGGGCCGGGGGCGGGGGGGGGGGGGGGGAGGCGGTGGGCAGCGGCAATGTGACAATTCTCAGGTTGCAAGATTCCTCCTGGGGAGAAACAGCGAAGCTTGGGGAATCATCGAGGATGAGTGCAGGGAGAGAAGAGAGTGGAGAAGAGGACTGGGGGAGAGGAAAAATGGAAGGATTCCTTATGGCATTTCTTTAAGGAAAATCGAGGGTTAGGAACTGCAAGCTTGTGGTGGTGATTCACGAGTGTAGATGTCTGCTGTGGTGTCGGCCCAACAGACAAGCAGTAGGCAAGTGCAAGACCAATTTCTCTTACGGCCCCCAAATCTCAATGGATTTCCTGTGCTAGTTTAGTAAATGAATGAGGAAGGAGAAAAAGGTGTAACCGAGGAAGGGCAAGGAACGGAAGAGGAAAAGATGTCCACCAACACAGGAGAGGCACAGGCAGAGCACAGGTCAGGGCACTAACCACAGCCCCCAACCAATGGAACAGTCACAACGACTTGGCCCTCTCTGTGAGGCTGCTCAAATGCTGGAGTCAGGGGTGAGGCAAAGCAGTTGATGGGCCAAGGATGCAGGATGGGCGTGAGATGTTCCAGGTCAGTAAACAGGCTCACAAGTATCGGGGACTATGGGGGTCCAGTCCCTCGATAGTCCCCTCCCAGGGTCCGGGAAGAATCTACAACCAGCTGGTAATTAATCTTTGATGAGAAGAAATGAATCTATGCGCATGAAACTCCTTAGTCCATATACTTTATTATTCTGTGTCAGTTACAAGCTTATATTCTGCTCTCATATTTAGCTCATTTTTAGCCTGATTTCTCTCTACACTTGTCTGCGGTCCCCTCTAGGTTCTATCTTAATTCCTTCATCTAGTTCTGCCCCTTCTAGGTTCTCATCCATCTTGTTCCTTCCCATATCATCTTTTCTCCCATCTCCTTTTCTCTCCTCATCTCGTTCTTCCTCAACTTGTTCTTCCCCATCTAGTACTTCCTCATCTGGCTCTTCCTCATCTTCCATCTCATTCCTCTAGTACTCTCCTCTAGCCCTTCAATCTAATTCTTCCCCATCTCAGTTTGTTCCTCTCAAGTTCTTACCTGTCTAGTTCTTCCATTCTCTTTTCTCTTCTCCGTCCCTCCATGCCCTGGAAGTCCTGGTATATAAATCCAGGCTTCCAGGGTCAAACGGAGGGGTGATAAGAATCACATAGGGAGCCAATAACCGTTAATTATCATTTGCAACCCCAAAGGGAAGTGACCAATGGGGAAATGAATTAACTAAAGGCTAAATTCGGGTAATATCTAAGAAGAGGGAATCTTATGTGCTCAACTATAGTCTCAAACATGATTAGTAGAAAATGTTAAGAATCTATAAGTTGCTAGGTCAATGGGAGAAAATAAAACTGTCTTCTTTTTTCCTGTGGCTCCTATCTGTCCAAGCTATCTGCCGTTTTTCTGCAGGGTGGGGGGAAGTGTGCTTGGTTGCTAGGCAACCTGTGTACAGCTAGATGCCTTTGGTGATAGTTAAAGGGAGATCTGGAACCAGAGGTAAGGTTTGGAAAAGGAGGAAGTAAAGCTTAATTGGCATATCGGCCAGGCCTTCTCAAATGGGTAGCCTGGATGCTTATGTCTGTTCTTAGAAAGTACGAAGGTATCTCTGATAAGGTACTTTCCTCCATCTGGGGATGGACCTGGCCGGATGCTGCCAATGATGATAATTACAGGGAGGCTTGAACTGGGGTTTGGGCTGAGCATAGCTGTCAGCACAGAAGGTTATCTAAATATTCCTAGAAGTGGTTAGGTAAGGAGTTAGCAGTCTATAAAGTTAGTAAGGCTGTAAGAAAGGAGGGTCCGAGCTGAATTGTGTAAAGCTATTACTTAACATCCACCTGACCTGGGTGGTGTCTCCTTGTGGAATTTACCTTAAATCAGGAGACTTGCATGTGGACTGTTATTACTGCTAGTCCTTGAAAGCGGCCAAGGGAGATATCTGATTCCAGAGAAAGCCTTTCCTGAGGCTGTTCTCCAAATACCTGGAATGTGTATGTCCAGAGAGTAATCAGTCCACACTGTTAGCCCTTCTTGGGGAAAAGTCAATTGGGAAAACTATGAAGGCACACATGACTTTCATAACAGAATACAGCTGATATATAACAAGGCAAGTAACACCAAAAACTCCTTGGGATTTGGCTTCCTCTGGAGGAATTCCCTGATTCCTCCAGGTAGTGACTTTGCCATAACCAGCTGAGTTTTTATAATATATTCCTGCGGCCTGCAGCACACAAGACTTCAGCCCTAGCAGGAAACTTGCTTGAAATATGGTTCTGAGGGGTAGGCAACTGGCAAAGACAGGGCTGCTAAATCCATACAGCCAGTTGAGTCACGAGATGCAGAGAAATAATGGGCTGGGCATAATGGCTCACACCTGTAATCACAGCGCTTAGGACGCTGAGGCAGGAGAATCACATTTGAGGCCAGCCTGGGTTACATAGTGAGTTCCAGGCAAGCCAGGAGTACAGAGTGAGACCTTTGTCTTAACAAATCAAAACCAAAAGGAAAAAAAAAAAAAAAGACAAGAGAGAAGTAGATTTTCTGAAAGACGATTCCCAGCTCCAGCCCTTTCCTTCCTAAGAGCCTGGACAGTGTCAAGCCACAAAAAAGGAACAGGACTCCTGAGCTGTTCACACCAAATCAAGAGCACCAAGGCTGGGCTGACATGGAGAGTTTAGGTTGATATAGCAGTCCTTGGGGCCACTGTTCCAGCCAAACCCCCTGATCTCTTATCAGCAGCAGAGCATGTGACAGGGACCTGCCTGTCCCCCAGTCTTGGCTCCTGCAGAACTAGTTAATAGGCTCAACTAGTCACTAGGCATGGTGGCTCAGAGCTGGGAAGGCAGCAAGGGTACCAGGATCTCAGAGAACAGGGGCTTATATGCATAGCTATGTCTCTGGCAAGGGGCAAGACCTGGGGGCTAGGAAGCCAGGGTGAGGAGTGACCGAATCTGTTTCTCCTCTACAGATCCATGCACCAGTTCCTGGGGAAGGAACCTGAGCAGAGCTGCTGCCCAGTGTCTGCTTAAAATTCCAGCCACAGCTGTAAATAATGAATAGACAAAGTAGCCCCATAGGATCTGCTCCGAGGTGAAGGGCCGCCACCCTCGGTGGGTCCTTCGTGAGTAGCCCTGCCACAGGCTCATGCTGCTGTGGACCAGGGCTCCCCTGTGAAGAGGGAGATGGAAGAAAGGAGGGTCGCTGACCCCCAGTGGAAGCAGATCAGACGTCTTCTCCCACATCCAGACCGACCCACCATTTGTTACAGCTTATTCTCGGACTTCTCTGCTGTTATGTTTTATGCTCATTTCTTAAAGTTTCCTGAGAATTTCTAAATTTTGTATCTTGTTCTAAAATAATATATGGCAATTAAAATGAGAGAAGAAATGATGTGTATTTTCTAGAAGTCAAGACCTACTCAGAGTGCGGGGCACTCATCTCATTACCACAACCCTTCCATTCAGTCTAATTCTCCATAATTCTGTCCAATTCTGCCAAGTACTATGGCAAATACAAGGAAAATAAAGTGATCTGGAGGTTCCCCCTGCTGACTTCTCTATCCTACAGACACCATATCCAGGCAGGCCCAGCAGGTGCTTGATAAATCAACCCCCCTTGGCACATGTGGCCAGTGTTACCTAGACCAAACATAAAAACAAAACCCATAACGTTGGTCGGGCATGGTCATGTACATCTGAAGTCTCAGCACTTGGGAGGCTGAGGAAGGGTGAGTTCAAGGCCACCTTGGGTTGTGTGGGGAGATCTTATCAAAACAAAAGGATGAGGCAGAGATGGGATACTCTCTGCCTTGGGTAAAGAGAATGTAGCTTTTCCAGGGTCCTCATGAAGCAGCAATGGTTTAGGGATGTGAGCACGGAGTACAAGAGGGGAGGAAAGTGGGGGAAGGGAGGGGTAGGAAGGACAAGGGGTTGTAGTCCTTCATTTTATTTTAGAAAAAGTTTTGAAGAGAGGTTCTGTAGAGGGGAGCCAGCAGGCTGGGGAGCCTCGGGGACACAAAAGAAACGAGGTGACAACCATGTCACTCTGCCACCAGTAAACCTGGGCAAGGCCCAGGCTAGGCAGTTAATCCAGCACCAGCCTACTCCAGCTCAGCCCCAACTCAGCACGCAGCATGGGGCCCTCAGCCAGAAGCTCCTGCAGGACCACGCTCCCTTTTAGATCACTGCAGTGACATCTGTCTGCAGGGAAGAGAAGCCAATGGTCACCTGGTTCAAGACAGGGACACAGAACCCATAAAGAGCTCTCCGCAGGGTCTTGGCGACCAGGACTCTCTTCCCTTTGTCCCATCGCTGGCCCCCGGCCTACCTCTACCAGGGGTCGTATGGGTACAACTAGGACTGATCTCAAAGTGACAGTGTAGGGCTGGGAAGATGGCTTAGTAAGATTTAAGGCACCTGCTGACAATCCTGGGACTCACAGTAGCCGAGAACCAGCTCCTACCAGGGTCCTCTTGTTACCAAACTGGGAGTCACAGCCTATACCACAAGAAACCAAGTTTAGACACCTGTCCTCAAGAAGCCACACGGGCACTGTGGCATGCATGCTCTACCCCCCAATAAAATGTAATTTAAAATTGTGTCAAGGTGCTGGCCAAGTGAATGACTGCTGTCACCACACAGCGGCTGAAGGCCCAACTTCAGGTTACAAGCAGAGCACACTGGTCATCACTATCCACCCATACCCCCAAAGCCTACCACCACACCACCACCACCACCACACCACCACCACCGCCACCACACACACACACACAGGTCCCTCGCTCTTTTTCTCATCAGCCTTTATAGGGCCCGAAGAGGTCTTCCTTTGACTCTTCTGGGATACTCTTCATTCAAACTGACACTCCAAGACTCTTGCGTTTAAGGCCAACGCTTGCTCTAACTCCCAGTCAATATATTCACGAGTGAAACTCCACTCTAAAGTTACAGGGAATGGATGCCACAGGTAGAATATCACAGAGAGTGGCACTGATTGGGCAAACGCTCTTCTTAAGCTCACAAAACATGTCCAAAGGGACTTTCCAGGCACCAACATCCTCTGCTCCAACTACTTCCTCCTTAGACCCAGGAGAATCCCTACTCCCTGTAGCACATAACCTATATGTTTAGCCACACCCCCAAGACTTCTGGAGCAGGATGGTCCACTTTGAATTCTCTGAAAGCAAGGCACCACTCAATCTTAAAGTTAATTCTAGATCCAGAGTGCAGCTAGCTGGAGAGGCATTGCTTAGAATGAGTGAATGATGCCTTAGGTTTGATATCCAGCAACCTGGGGGTGGGGGTGGGGAAATCAATCCTTCTTTTTCAATTTGTGGGGAGTCACATGCTGCAAAGAAATGCTCCCATACTCTCCCATATGACCCTCTTGAAGGTATTTCCAAGTCAGGGCCCAAGCATCCTAGCATGCACTGCGCTTTGTCTGGAACCGGAACCCATTTCCTCCTGCATGCTTAATTTCACCCACCTCTGCCTGCTTTCCAGCTATGGGTGTGACCCCTCTGGGATACTCTTCGTTCAAACTGAGTCCAGGAGTCAGCATTTTAGGCCAGCACAGCTATTTCCTTCAATAAGAAAATGGGTGGTGTGATATCAGGATCCCCAGCAAGTTGGACATCACTGGAGTGTGCCGAGTGAAGCCCGTGTGCCCACACATCACCCTTGTCTTTATTTATTCACTGAGCTCTCACTGCTGTGCTACAAAGCATCATGTCCTTCACACAGATGAACCAGCAGAGCTCAAGGTCATCACCACTGTGTTCCAGGTCAGACCCTCTGCTCTGGTCTGGGCCCATCCCTTTCAAGGTCTGCAACAGGAAGGCCAGGATCTGCTGTCCTGAGAGGGGAGCAGGCCTTGGCTCCTGGAGTTCTAGACTTTCAGGAAGCCGAGGCTGGGACTTAGCCTCTGTGCCAGGCAGCAGGCAGCCTGGAAACAAATCCTTCCCCACTAACGGGGCCAGAAGCTCTCAATAGACACAGTCGTTAGAGTGGAGTTCATTCTGCCACCTTCCGTGAAAATCATGTAAAACACGGTCCAACTCACACCAAGCTTGCTGTGCGCAGCTGCTAAGTAAACACATTCCTTCGGCTCACAAAATCAGTCCAAAGTAACTCCCGAGACATCCTCTGCTCAAATCGCTTCCTCCTCAGACCCAGGAGAATCTGCACTCCTGCGGCGTGTGACCTGCGTGTGTGTGGCCACACCCAGAAGACTTCTGGTACGGGACGGTCCATTTTGAAGTCTCTGAAAGCCAAGCACCAGCCAGGGCCTGGCCTACACTCTGCTGCACTGTACTCCTTACTGAGCACTCCTAACATGAAAGGGTTCTGGAACACTCCTAGCTATGGTCCTGTGAAAATGCCTCTGGATAATCTTTGAAAGGCAGGGAGGGGGGCTGTCTTTAGGACACTCAAGCTCAGGTCGTTTGCACAGGCCAGCCTTCCTCCGCACACCCTACTGGTCAGCAACCGAAACTTCCAGAGGCAGCCCGTGGGCGCCCTCTGCTGACGCTTCTGGATAATGACTGCACAGACACCATGTAGAGTTAAGACTCTTTACTAAGATGTTATTTCGGGCAGGTACCCAGGTTCTGCCCCAGGAATGTGGATCTCCTCTCCCTATAGATCACAGCGAGCGGGTTTCTTCAGAAGAGCCCCGGGGGCTGACGCCGCTGAGCCCCAGGGTCAGAAGCAGAACTGGAAGACCTCAGACACGTGCTGCTTCCATGCGTCCAGGCTGGGCAGCAGGGACGAGAGGCCCATGACGTGCCAGGTCTCTCCGTCAGACACCTTGGAGGTTTGGTAAGAAAGCAACTGCACACCGGCCTCTGCCAGGAGGCCTGGGGAGGGGGCGGGGCGGGGAGAAAAGCACAGGGTTAGCATGGCACATGGGGGAAGGGCGAGAAAGCAAGAGTCCAGAGCAGAGAGAAGTCAGGCGTCCTGTGACCAAAGCCGCAGGGCGGAAGGAGGGGCGGGGCTGGTCTCCACAGTAAGGAGCTGACATGGCAGGGCAGGTGACTTTCCTTGGCCTCGGCCTCTTCTCAGCCTGAGCATCAGGTGGCGGGAGTTGGGGGGGGGGGGACACTCATACCCAGACAGTGTCTAGGCCAATAGCAAGAGAGGATGATAACAAGATAAGCAGAGAACCTCCCTCTGGGCAGCTGGCAAAATGGTGAAATAAAGCCTCCCAGGGTCTGGGGACACACCCTCTGCCAAACCTGGACGAGACCCAGAACCCTCAGCAGCCCAGGTCCCAGGAGACCGGGGCTGCACCACAGGAGGGATGCTCTGACACACTGTGCTGTGGTACACTAAGCTGGTCACCAGGGCCCGTAGAAGGAACAGTCCATGAATATATAGACAGTGTGTGGGAACATGGTGGACCTGGGCTGTGGCCGGGGGTAACTGGCACTCTGCCCACCTCTGCCCATACTGCTCTGTGACCTCGGATAAGCCACTGACTCCCCCTGTCTGAGCTGTTTCTTCCTATGATTGTGGAAATGGTTCTGCAAGACCCTCTGTGAGGTACATATAGACATGCCCTGAGGCACAGAGAAAGGCCCAAAGGAAACATCTCCCCAAGGCCCAATCCCAGGGAAGACCCCCATCTCTGCCTCAGCAGCCTGGCCAGCCTCCCTCCAAAAGTCTCCTTACCAATCATAGTGGGCAGCATTACAGGGTTGGAGGGCTGAGCCCGGAACATGAGTAGGGGCTGGCCCCGGCGTAGTGGCACCTCTGGCCTGAAGACGGCTCCATTGAGCACCTGTAACATCGGTGTGGTGCCCTGGACCAAGCCCACAGCTTGGTAGGGGGCACCTGCCAGGGCCACAGTCAGGAGGCATTCTCCACTGCCCTGCTCCCCTGGGACCACAGGCCTGTGGGAGGTGGTGACCTGCAGAGGGGAGACAGAGGTACAGTTGAACTCTCTACCCTCTCCCACAGCCTAATCACACATGTACAGGGACTGTAGCCTGACCACCAGGTCAGTAGTCTGGGGCTGGGGACAAATGACATGAACCTTATGTCTCCAGACTTTAGCTTCTCAGAACAGTCAATATGCCCCATAAAGGGAGGACCAGGGGTCTGCCTGGCTGGCCAGGAAGGGTGGGAAGTGGGAATCACTGGTCCAAGCACTGGGTAGCTGACCAGCCTGACCCTTTCTGCTCCAGCTTCTTAGTCAATGGCCTGGGCAGGATGCAGGAAAAGAGGGAAGTGGGGTAGTGCTGGGAGAACTCTGTTCTTATGGCCTCAGCCAGCTTCAACTGGCTAAGACATATTCTCTGATCCAAAAGGGGAATGAGGGAGCAAGCCACTGGAGGGAAGCCGGGGGTGGCGGAGGAACATGTTCTCAGGGTTTACAAGCCTCTCTCAGCTCCTCATCTCTCAGATGTAGCCTAGCTCAGCTTTTTTGCCTCAGTTGTGAAATGGAGGTGCCTTACACCCCCATTCAGAGCATTTCTGCATCTATCCATACAGTGGTTTTGTGAGTATGAGCTCACTCCATCACCCTCCAACATATGTATGGTCTTTCCCTTCACAGATGAAGGAATGAAGGCTAGCTCTCACGGATAGACAGGGTGGATGGCAAGAAGCAAACCCAGTGGGTGAAACTGTGAACAGGCCTCTAAAATGTGGGGTGGAGCTAGGTCTAAAATGTGGGGTGGAGCTAGGCACAGCGGCACATGCCTGTAATCCTCACATCTGCGAGGTGGGAGCGGCAGGATCAGGAGATCAAGGACAACCCGGGTTATATGAGACTGCCTCAGACAAACAAAAACAGGGGTGGCAGAGCAGAGCCCCGAGTAAAGAGGGTGCGCACATTGAGGCCAGCCTCTTTCACCAGCAGCTGAGCGTTCACCAAGTTCACGTCTGCCTGCTTTGACGCTTCCCTCAGAAGGCCGACGATGACTGCGGGGCTCAGGCAGGTCCCAGCATTCTTCAGAGATGTTCCTGGGGACGCAGAGAGTTACCCTAAAGATGGTTGTTCACGAGGTATCACAGGAGGGGCAGGGGACCACTGGCACTTAGCTCTCGCCTACAAGGCTCTTGTCGCCCTAGGAACCCCAACTTCAGGCTGCAGTTGTAATTCCTTCAGAGTGCTGATAAGCCAGCTGGGGTCCGAGCCTAAAAACCTAGGATGTTTTAACCAATTTGAGAAAGTGCCCTCCCAAACTGAGACCAGCTCAACTATCCTTGGCCTGTATTGTCTTCCCAGAAGATACTTGGCAAACTGTGAGCTCCCTCAAGCGGCTGGAACTCCAGACCCTTGCAAGCTCAGACGTAGAGAGGAGCCACTGAAGGAACCACATGACCAATTCTCCGCCATGCTTTCTCAGGGCTTGGGTACCCAGGGCAGTGGGCACGGCGCCCTCTGGATCTGCCTGTCCTGTGCTGCCCAACCTACTATCTCTCCCCAAGTGTCAGGTGCCAAGTAGGCAATGGGGGGAGGAAAAAGGGGGAGCCCTGTACAGGATGAAGGGAGCCACCCGACTCCATCTCCGAGCTGCACACAGCCACAGGTAAAACCAGACCCACATAGTTTTGCTGGCTAGTTTAGATTCTCCATGGATTCCCGTCTCTTTTACATGAAACTCTCTGGTCTTTCTTGCACGGGAAACATGTCTATCCTAAAAACACTGCATAAACACGACCTGAGAAAATTAAGTACATTTCCCCAGGGAGCTTATATCCCATTTACACACATCTTCTGTCCACCTCCACAGTAGGTGAGCTGTCCCCAGAGCAGGGCCCAAGTCCCCTGAGTCTGCTACTAGGTCTGCAGTGAGCACTGGGCACACCCAGCAGAGAGGAGTCCACACTCCCTTTTCCTTGTCTCTCAGCGAGTGTCCCTAGCTCACGCTGCGGGCCCAGCCAGACCCGGACTCACCTTGTGTCACCACCTGGACGGTCCCTTTAGGGGAGCCGGCCCAGGCATGCATCAGTGTGCCCAGTGCTTCTGCCAGACCAATCCAAGGCTTGGTGTGTGGAGAGAAGGCACTGGTAAGGGCCTGGGCATTTACCTGCAGAAAGAGGGGAGCAGGGTGAAGCGGGGAAGAAGTCAATGAGGGCACACCTGCTCGGATGAGCAACCGAATCAATGCCACGTGGCCAAGAGTCAACTTGGCGGGGTGGGGGGTGGGGGGTGGGGTGGGGGGGGACTCAGGTGATGGGTGACAATGTCCACCAATCACCGACCAGGAAACAGTGACTTATCCCTATAGGTGAGTCGAGCCACAGAGCCCGAGGAGCCACAGAAAGCTTCGACTGCACTATATGGCCGGAACAGGGGCCGGAAGCCTGGCTTCTGTCTATCATTGAGCAGTACTGGTACTGGTACCCTCTGTGGGAGCCTGGCTTCCTGTGTGATGGAAAAGGATCCGGACAGCTCAATAAAACACGGGAGTCACAGATGGTGCAGAAGCAGAATTGTAGTTCTCAGGGACGGTGATCTAATTTGCCCTTTTTGTGTGTGTTGTTTTGAGACAGGGCTTCGCTCTATGGTCCAGCCTGGCAGAACTCCTGAGTACTAGGATTATAGGAGCGAGCCAGCATACCTGGCTCATTTTATTCTCTATTTTGATTATTTTAAGTGACCATTCACATTTGTCACTGAACACCTATGCTCAGTTCCCATGACTTTTCTATAAAACCAGACTCAGGCAGGTCTAATGATCCTATATTATGTTTCAAACATCCAACTATGCCAAGTGTGCTGAGGCATGCTGGGAAATTGAGCAGCCAGACCCAATTGGAAAGGCCCAAGTACAGGGTCTCGGGGCTTGGACCTCCCTTCTCCTCCCAGGGACCTAATAACAGAGCTTCCTTGTTCTGAGGTAAAATTCCTGCTCCTTTTTGTGGTTCCGGCTGCTCTGGCTCCCAGTCAGGCACCAACAATTTCTTTGAGGCTACTTAGAAAGAATCCATCTAAGAAGGATTTAATTAGGAATCTGGATTTTAAATTTGGGCACGGTGCTCATGCCTGTAATCCTAGCACCAGGGAGGCTGAGGTAAGCGGCTTCCCGAGTTCCAGGCCAGCTGTAGCTACAGAAGAAAACCCTGTCTCTAAACACAAGCCAAATCCGCCAACCCCACTGGCAAACAAACAGAAACTTTGATGAAGAAAAAAAAAAAAATCAAATAAGCAGCTATGAGATGAGAAAAAAAAAAATGTAATACTTCTGGTTCTTGTTTTCGTAGTTATCACTAGGAGAGATTTTGGTGTTACACTGAGAAGTTGCCGCAGGACACAGGGAGGAAAAGCAGAGGATGAGGAGGCCGCAGACGCAGAAATGTTCAGCTAAGAAACCCCAAAGCACCTCACTTTTGTCCACTGTGTGGAGCCCACACAGTCCAGCCCAGGCATATGCCTGCTGACTGTAGGTTTGTGAAATAAAAGGGTGTGCAGTGATCCGTCTTGAAAAATAAATAGCAAGATGCCAGGGTAATGTCAGGTGCCTCTGGAAAGCAGCCTGGCCCCCAGTGTTCATCTGTGCTATGGACAGAGAACTAGAGAAGACGCAGGAAGAGCCAGGGAGGGATTTCCTCTTGGGATACAAGCATCTCCTTCCAAAGACTATCGGTAGCTGGGGTAGATAGTTTGCTAACATTTGTGTGAGACAAAGAGATTTCCTATCTTACATAAGACATCAACGCTGTCTTGGTGTGAGCTTGTGTGAAGAAGTCTTTGTTAGAAAAAGTCATAGGATCTCACCACCACCTCAAAGGGTTCCCACAGAGAGGACAGAAGCCTGCCCCTGAAAAAGCTCAGAGAGTGGAGTTTTATTGGGGGAGAGGGGGGAGAATTCATTAGCAGGGCATCAGCTGAGTTGGGAGAGATGGTCTGTTGTGTTCAGTCTTCCATTTAGTCAGCTAGGACCCTAATCAAAGTCACCTGCTCAGAAACTCACTGCGGAGCCTGATGGGTAGGAAAATGTGCTGTGGCCTCAAGGAGCCAATAATGGTGTGCAGAGGAAAGAGAGGGCAGGCAGGCCAGTGTCACCTGGTCACCACAGGCTCTGAAGGCTCTCACACCACAACTGGCCCTCAAGAAACCCCCCTGATCATCACAGACCAAATGGCATCCTCACTATCTCAAGAAACAGAACTGAGCTGTCTAACTACAGAAAGGAGGGCTAAGTGAAACGGTCTTTTCTACCATGGTTCTGCCCAACCAGTGACTATCTCCAGGCTGTGAGTCAGCCAGGAAGGCATAAGCCCCCTCTCACACACCCAGTCTTACCCACTGATTTTTGCAGGGTATTAATTAAATGCCTGGGGCGTTCACATAAGCTGCAGAGAAACTTAAGTCAGCCTTCTTGGCCCTCAGAGAACTTAGAATTCAGCATCAACAAGATAACAAACCCATTAGAGTTTATAAGAATGTGGTTAAGTGAGTGTGGCAGGGCATACCTTTAATCCCGGCACTCAGGAGGTAGAGGGATCTCTGAGTTCAAGGCCAGTTAGGGCTACATAGTAAAAAAAAAAAAAAAAAAAAAAAAAAAAAAAACCCTCAAACAAACAAAACCCCTAAAACAACGTGGTTAGCAAAAAAAAAAAAAAAAAAAAAAAAACGTGGTAGAGCTGCAAGGCCCAGAAGGCCTTGGTGAAGGAGGGAGAAAGGCCCAGGAAGAGCTGTGCTTTCCTAGTTTAGTGTCCCTTAACACCCCACCCCACCCCCACCTCCTTGGGGGGTGGCGGTAGTGGGGATCTGGTGTTCAGCAGACTAAGCGAACGTTTTAGGAAGTATGAAGACTGGGTTGTTATGGCAGCGTGAGCTCTGACCAAGGAAATGCTGCAGAGTGTTGAGCATACCCCCCATCTCACACACACGGGGCCCTGCTCCCTCACCCTAGCAACACACCCTCATTCCCAAGGCATGTGGACAACAAAGGAGCCTTTTACTGGTGGCTGAGCCTGGGAAGGCTCACAATCTCTGCCGCGAGGCTACAATATAACGGCTCAGAACCCGACTCCCGGCTCCAAGGCCTTGGCTCTCAAGACTGAAGTAGGGCTGCTCCTGCCCATCCACTCGGAGAGCCAACACAAGCTCAGCCTCGGACCCGGTTCCCAGGGCTGAGTCTGTCTACCCCGAAGCTGCTGTGGCTATCTGTGCTCTCTTCCCGGACTCCAGGCCCCAGTTCCATGGAGAGATACTTACGACCCCTGATAGAGACTTCCCCTTCACCATGTCTACAAACTGGACTGCGATTTCCTCCCCACAGCGGCTCTGGGCCTCCTTGGTGCTGGCCCCCAGGTGGGGACAGCTGATGACATTCTCGTGGTCCACTAAGGCCCGGTCCCGTGGTGGCTCCTGCCCAGAGAGAGATAGCTTTAAGTTGGCCGTGGACTGGCTATATATATACCCTCTGCTGTTGTTCACACTGAATTTTGAGAATTGCAACCCTCTGAATCCCAGCCTCCTAACAGCAAAAGAAGTGCATTATTAGGAAGACGGTCATACACAGGGAAGCTTGTGATACACCACGCACCCTGGGCTGGAAACAGACGAGCCCTATGGGGCTCAGAGAGGGCTGGTGACCCGCCACGGCCTCACAGCTAGAACCTGCATTTATGCCAAAGTCCATGCTCTTTCCCCCCGGGTCACACTGAGGAGCCCCAATGCGGTGATAGCATCTGTGAGGAGAGGGGCCCACGGGATTGGTGCACACTCTGCACTCTGTGCCGAGGCTGAGCCTTTGCACACGCTTGGAAAGCAGTCCACACTGGGGACTACCATCATCCCTGGGTTTCTGGCCCTCCCTAGGAAGGGAAGAGGCAAAGAGGAATGCTATTGGGTACTGAGCAGGCCATCTCCTTGGCCACAGGGCTGACTTAAGTATCGGGAATGACACACTAACTTCCTGTTTCCACGTCTAGAACCCGAGCCTCATCAATTTGCTTCTGTCTTCCCCCAAGTAACCAGGACAGCAACAGCCTGACCAGGAATGGGTCCTGTTTAAGACCCAGGCTTTGCAGAAGACAGACAGCACAGTGGAAAGGCCTCCTCCAAACCACAGGTGTGTTTCCTGGCAGCACAGCTTCCTCCCGGCCACAGTGAGCTACCGTCCTGCAAGATGCTACATTTTCTTGCCTGCGGCCTCGCGGCTCCTCACCTTTCCCCTCCGACCTGACACGCAGGCTGCAAGCGCTTACCTCTGTAAACACATCCAGGGCGGCACCGGCACACTGACCGGACTGCAGGGCACGGAGCAGGGCGCCTTCATCCACAATCCCCCCTCGAGCACAGTTCACTACTCGCACACCCTTCTTGCACTGGGCAAAGGTGCTGTCGTTCAGCAAGCCTGGAGGAAAGAGGAGACATTGCCAACTGTGACGTTCCTGATCCCCTCTCTTGGCACCGGTTCCCTCAATCCACCTCTCCCCAGAAGCCTCCTTCTGCCGGACAGGTACCTTGACCTCACCTCTGTCTTCCTAGATGCTCTGAGATCATACACCCTGTACCAGATGTGGGTTAGACTCAGGAAGTTCTGGAGATGAAGGTGCTTTGCATGGGTCCAAGAATCAAAAAGCCCCTGCTGTTTGACCCGTGAAGCCTCCACATGGGAGGCTAGTAGCCTATGTGTCCAGTTCCTTCACATACCCATGGTTTTTCAGCTAGCTCAGCTCTCCTCCTTCTGAGGCAAGGACTTGTGACAAAGTGTCACTGTGCTTAGCAGGTCCTGGGCAGGCCCCTTTCTACACTTGCTCAACGGTATCTGCAGAAAACCCACGTTGAGAGCCTACCTGTGGTGGAGGGCAGGAGTGGAGTGTGGACAGTGATGAAATCACAGAGAGGCCAGATCTCCTCCAGGGGCAGCTGCTGAACCCCGAAAGAGGCCGCGACTTCCGGAGAAATGATGGGGTCATAGCCGACAGTCTGGTCAGGAGCGAGAGAAAGGAAGAGGTATCTTTACCCTCTCAGTGTTGTTATTATCCGTAACTGCGGCATTTGCTAGGAGCTGGCACCACGCGAAGCCGAACTGAATCCTGTAGTGTAATTCTCAGGACAACACAGTGCGCTCAGGGCCACTCTCCTGCCTGCTGTACGTCAATGGAAGGAGGCTTGCAGAACTAGGAGGGAGCACAGCCAGAGCACTGCCTGTCACCAAGATCCAACCTTGAGCAGATGCAGGAGCTGCCTATGTGTGTCTGGACAAAGAGGAACTCAGAAACCCTGAGACAGGAGTGCTGGTGAGGAAGGGCTCAGGGCTGACTGCCAGGCCCACCATCCCCGCTACGCTAACAGGTGCCTGGGGTTGAGGGCGGCGGGCTGGGAAAGGAGTGAGCAAGCATTGTCCACAGAGGCCAGAGAGCACTGGCTCAGCTTCTTCCAAGTCCCCGCAAGGGCCGTGCCCAAGCAGCCAGGTAGATTTAGGAAGCAGGTATGGGTGTGTGCATGTGCATGCGCATATGTGTGTGCGCGCGTGCGTGCGTGCGTGCGTGCGTGTGTGTGTGTGTGTGTGTGTGTGTGTGTGTGTGTTTACACTAACCAAGATCTAAGCATTCTCTGCCTGATCTACCAGGAGGCCTTCCCAGGCTTCTCTCCTGAGCTCAGCTCTTACCACAACTCTGCTGCCAGCGTATGTCAGGCTCCTCTAGGTGGGTGAGGACCCCAGTATAAGAAAGAGCCGTTGGAGAGATGACTTCAGCCACCCACTGCTCTAACACTGCTATGGTAAAAATATTTTCAGAGAACCCCCCTGAACCCTTCAGGCGTATGTTCACGGCAGACCCAGGCATGAGTGAAAACAGGGAAGAAATGAGGCCTCATCCTTGAGTGGTTGCTGCCTCTGCGGAGAGGAATCCTTCCTCCCCTTCCTGTGCTTTTCAAGTCCTCTGCTACGAGGTGTGGGAATCACTTGAAATTAGGAGACTATAGATCCTGCCGTACGATAACACAAAGACTTCTTTTTCCTACTTAAGAGCTTCTGGGGAGGAAAAAGAAAAATCCCGAATGGTTCTGAATAAGTTAACACTTCGGGGCCACATTTTGCATCATTAGCCCTTGTTTATGAGCAAAGCCAAGGAGCTCCCCTCCCCCGTCGCAGGCACCAGTGAAGGCCACAGGAAAGACACTGCTTTTGTGGCCCTATGAGGACCACAGCACAGAGCACCAAGGGCTTATGGATTTCGAGGGCCCTATTCAAATATTTTTATTACCCTCTGATGGAGCCCACTCATTTCTGGACAGAGAAGGAAATGCTCAGGGGGGAGAGATGAGTCCCTGGCTCCATCCTCACAATTCATCTTTGTCTGCTGGCGCCAGAGATGGCTAGAACAATGGCCCCGTTCATCTCTAATCCAGATGTATTTTTCTTCTCATGTGCAGTGAGGAGTGAAAAAGAACACCAGAGATCGCAAAGCCACGCATGACTGAGCGAGCTCACAGCACCCTACGGTCGTCTGTTCTGCTCTTGGGGACCAAGGCAGGGCTCAGGGCTGACCGCCAGGCCCACCATCCCTGTTACGCCAGCAGGTGCCTGGGTCTGACGGTGGCGGGCTGGGAAAGGAGAGAGCGAGTGTTGTCCTCAGAGGCCAGAGAACAGGGGCTCAGCTGCTTCCTCATGGAGAGATAGCATCTCACTTATCTGCAGGCGCCTGCCAGGAATGAACCTAGCTGGGAGAAGCCCTGCTTTGTCTTTCTCACTGGTGATAACTAGGGCATAAAAGAGCCGAGCTGAGCTAGAGGTCTCCCACTAGGAGACAATAATGCCGGCCAAAGCGGACGGAGTAACATCAGGCCCATACGCCATATGCCTGCCTGGCTCCCACACGTCCTGAGAAGGCTCAGATAGCCTACTGTACAGAAGCCGGGGAGCATGCGGTTGGTTTTTGTCAACTGGATACACACCTAGACACATCTGGAAAGAGGGAATCCTTTTTTTGGGGGGGGTTTTTCGAGACAGGGTTTCCCTGTGTAGTTTTGCGCCTTTCCTGGAACTCACTTGGTAGCCCAGGCTGGCCTCGAACTCACAGAGATCCGCCTGGCTCTGCCTCCCGAGTGCTGGGATGAAAGGCGTGCGCCACCACCGCCCGGCGAAAGAGGGAATCTTAATTGAGAAAATGCCTCCCTAAGACTGCTCTTAGGCAAGACTGTGGGATACTGTCTTGATGAATGACTGATGTGGGAGCAGCTAGCTCACGGTGGGCAGTGCCACCCCGGGGCAGACGGTCCTGGGTGGTATAAGAACGTTGTAGGCTGAGCAAGCCAGATGGTAGCACTCCTCTGTTGCCTCCACATCAGTTCCTGCCTCAGGCTCCTGCTTCCAGGTTCCTGGCCCGACTTCCCTGGATAACGGACTACAAGCTGGTGCATGAAATACACTCTTTTCCTCCACAAGTTGCTTTGGTCACGGCGTTTCATCAGAGAAGTAGGAAAGTAGTTATGCCATGGTGTTTCCTCAATGGTCCCTGCATCACCTTGCTGGTGTTACAGAAGGCAGAGCCGGGAGGGGCTCATCGTCCAGCTCCAGGGCTCTGCTGCTTCAACAGAGGATGGAGAACCGAGGCTTGGAAGTTAAAGGGGCCCCAAGGCAGAGCTGGCCGGAACAGAGCCTCCTCTCCCTCACAGCGTGTTTTGACTGGGCATCCGAAATCTTTCTGCCACTGCAGTGGATTTTATACACAAACTTTACAAAAACTATTACCTCAAAGCTGCTTAGGCGACAACCCGAAGTCCACCCCCCCCCCCCCCCCCAGCTCTCCTCCACCACCTCCTCTCTCCTGCCTTGGTCCCATGAGGCTGCTGAGGCTGTAGGAGGTATGAAGGTCACTGTTCTAGGGCAGTTAAGGGTTCAAGGTGCCAGAGGCGGTGAGATGGTCTGGTGGCTAAGGATGCTTGCCACCAAGGCAGAACGCCTGAGTTTGATGCCTAGCACCCACATGGTGGAGGGACAGAACCAACTCCTCCCATAGGTTGTCCTCTAACTTCCACACACCATGACACACGCACACTCACAGGCACACACAATAATAAAAAAAAAAAAGTAAAAATAAAAATCTGGAATAAAGTAGCAATGATTTTTTTTTTTCCTGTGGTAAGAGATGCCTGCCCTAGAAAACACCTGCCGTTTGTGTGGCTGAGCAGTGGCCGCTTAGGGACTTAATGTGGGCCACGAGAGGAAACAGTGGGGACCCTGGAAGCCAGGACACCTGAGTGGAATCTCACTTCCTGGTCTTACTGTCTACAGCCTGTAGCTGACCTTGCTGGGCCTCTGTTTCTGAGAGCAGGGCAGCTGACGCAGTCGACCCTAGGAAACAGAAGCTGGCCAGGAAATACCAATGGCCGCCGGGGCCTCGGGTGCTGAGGTCAGATTCATCACAACACTGGTCACAAAGACACTGCTAAGAGAGGCTGGTGGTGTCCCTCGGGGACACTGGTAAGGAAGGACAGGGCTCAGCTCTGAGCTGGCCTGGGCCTGGTTACACATCCTAAGAGACGCCAGCATAAACAAGTTGAGTCAATAACTATGGCTCTTATCTAGCAACACATCGCAGAAACGTTCAAGGTATCAACAGAGGGTAAGGCCCGATGAGTCAGGTCACCAGCAGGCTGCAGCCTGACCTGTAATGTCAACCCCCTTTGCCCTGGAATCCATTCCTCTTTAATACTAAAGTCATATTGCCTTTTCCACAGGACACAACACTGTCAGCCACTGTTTTTTTTTTTTTTTGCAAAGTTTTTTTTTTTTTATAAATGTCTCAAAAGTCCAAATTGTCTAGTTACTGTTTAGACCCTCCTACAGACATTGAGAGACACTCTAGCTAACTTCCTGGTAGGATGCCCAACCGTTCCAGCCTTTGATTGTTTTCTAGGACTTATTTCTTCTGGATACCTGAGGCAGGATCACAGTGCGCAGCCCAGGCTGGCCTTGAACTCTGGCTCTTCCCGCAGTCTCTCCAATCACAATCATGCTCCACCACACAGGTTGAGTTAATAACTAAGGCTCTTATCTAGCAACACATCGAAGAAACGCTCAAGGTATCAACAGAGTGTAAGGCCCGATGAGTCAGGTCACCAGCAGGCTGCAGCCTGACCTGTAATGTCAACCCCCTTTGCCCTGGAATCCATTCCTCTAACTAACTACCTCTCCTTGCTTTCTGGCATCCACAAATGATGCATGGTCTGGGCTATCGGTGAGAATGGTGGATAAGGCAGAGCTCTGGGCCATCATGAACAACTTCCTGCCAGCCTGACAGGGTCCCTCCTTCAACCCTAGACTAATTGCTCTAATATTGTGGGCGGGGTGTGGGGTGGGGTGGGGGGAGTAGGGCAAGTTGGGCATTCGGCTTATCCCCCTGGGGATTACGGAAGAGGACTTCGCTGAAACTTCAGTGTGCATCACTGGTGGAACAGCCAATAATCCATACCACAGCATTCTACACCCAGGTTTAAAAACATAGTAGGTCTAGTTGTGTTTTCACCTTAACACCATATGCAATGTTGTGTTCTACACAGGCCGGCAACCTTCTCTGGGCATAGTACACAGAACACACAGAGAATGTGATCTGGGGTGACATATGCCAAACTAGTGCTACTAAGGGGAGGTTCATGCAGGAGACCGTTCTCTGTATGAGCACATTCATTTATTACATAATTAAAACAGTACTTTAATCTGGGCATCCTGGCACATGTGACCCCAGCACTTCAGAGCCAAGGGGAAAGGGTTGTAAGTTCAAGGCTACTCTGTGTAATTCATCAAGACTCTGTCTCAAGACAAAATAATGAAAGGGTCTGATGACGTAGTTCAGGGATACAGCAACTTGCCAGCTAGCGTGAGGTTCTAGGTTCAAAGCCTGGTACCCCAAAACAAATCAAACAAAACTCCCACATTTAAAAATAGTCCAGGTAAAGAGATATTTATACATCTCCATGCTCTACCAGTTAAATTATTATTGTCAAAGGGGACAAGACAAGTCTGAAAATGAGCTTAGTAAGGATTGATCTCAGGGCCAGTGAGACGGCTCAGCAGGCACAGGCACTTGCTACCAGGGTGGATGACCTGAGTTGGATCCCTGGAACCCACAAGGTACAGAGTGCCAGGTCTCACAGTCTGTCTGGCCTCCACACGTGCACCAGGGTGCACACGTGTGCCTTCTTGTGAGCATATGCATACACACACACACACACACACACACACACACACACACACACACACAGAGTAATATAATTTCTTAATGTCATCATTGTTTCCTATTCTCGATACTTAGAACTATGTTATCTTGTTTTCTGTGGCTTCGAGGACACAGACAGGAGCTTGGATGGTGCAGAATCTCCCTGTCCCAAGATGACATTCACTAAAGCCCAGGAACACTTCAGGGTGGTCAGCTGATCAGGAGAGTGCTAACGAGGCTTGTCGGGGGAGGACATCACAAGCCATTTTTTTAGGGGTTTATAAAGAATGGTTCAAAACCAAGACAGGCAGGAATGATCCTTCAGAGACATCTAGACAGCAGAAGCTCCAAGTAAAGGCAACATACCCTCAAAGCCCGGGTTGTAGTTAAACATGGCTAGGTATGGATGTGCATGCCTATAATTCCAGGACTCAGGAGGTTAAGGCAGGAGGATTGTAGGTTTGAGGCTAGCCTGAACTACATAGTTAGACTCTACCCTAAACACACTCAAGCATGCTGTGTGGGATACAATCAAAGCTGCAGACCAATACTGAAATGAACAGGCTCTAGACATCTCTATGAAACAAACACACGCCTGAGAAGTATCTATTACTTCTTGACACTGACACTCAAGGCCCCACATGGCTGACCCCTGTAGGAGGGGAGCAGCTGGGTAGTACCGGGTGCCTGGAAGGGCTTCCCTCTCACCAGTTAGTCAGGAAACAAAACGGGGCTCTTTGATTCCGCTACTGCCAAGGCCTCCTGGGGACAATGCTCTACAGCTAGAAAAGTCTGGGCGTTGATGCCACAGGGACAATGGGAGTCAAGGGGGTGGTGGCGGGCCTTACTGTCTGTCCCCAAGCCAATGCATGTCAATGAAATGCTCAGCTGACTGGTTCCACGTGCTTAGCCCTGCTTAGACATGGGCCTTAGCTTTTAGTTCAGAATTCTTCCTGGGCATAGATCTTGACCTTGGTTCTCTCAGAAGAGGAAGGAGGAAAACGTATTCTTAGTGACTCATGGCACTCTGCCCCCTCCACCTGCAGGGGGCCATGGGGAGATTGATTTTCATCATCAATAGATCCTGCTGAGCCAGGCCCATTTCTCTCAGGAACCTAATATCTATACACACACCTGAGCTTTAGAAAAATGTGTGATGTAAATAAATGTGTGAAGGGTGGAGGAGAAGACATTCAGTGTGGCAGAGTGGGATGCCGCCCTGGGGGCTGGGTCACCATCCCGTCAGTGAGTGCTCAGGCACACTCTTATAAATTCTGGACGCCAGTCTCAAGCCATAACATCCATTCTAGTGCTAATACAGGAGGGCGGTGACCACGGGAAGAGCAGGGAGGAGACAGGGGAGCTCTATAATAGCTCTTCGTAAGGTTCCCCAGACCTGGAATGACTGACGACTGTCAAAACAATTTTCTTCATGTTTACCTAAAGCCTGCTGTGTGGTGTGACCCATAGTGCCTGTAATTCCCTCAACAACCACATTAAATACGGAATGCCCCTTGGCACCCATGCAGCTGCTGTGAGGAGTCTGGCCTACCTGAGCAGACATGTACTGATCACAGCCTTCACCCAGCCAGGAACCTCCTGGCTCCCAGAGTTGGAAAAGATAGGGTCTCAGAGTGAGTTCTGAGACAGGTCTGAAGCTGTCTAGTAATTTCTCATACCAGGACACGCAGACAAGCCTGCATTTTAAAGAAAGGATCTTGCTATGTAACCCGGGCTGGCTTTCAACTCATGAGCCACCTGCCAGAGGCTCCCAAATGTTGAGATTATAGACATGTGACACTACGTCCACCTAGTACCACCTTTAATCTTTGCTGGGATAGTGAGGGAAATAAGGACAGAAAGGTAACCGCCTTGGCATAAGGCTATAAATTGGTTTGTTTTCTAAACTATCAGAGAGAGGAGACACAGCAAAACCTGTAGCATGACGGGAAAGGATGTGTGTCACAGAAGAACACTTGCTGGCCCACTGAGACTCCGGCTATGGATACCCAGGAGCAGAGGGACCTGTATCCAGTATTCTCAGCTTTTGAGTTCAAATGTCCCAATAGAGAGGTCAGCGGTCCCTTTCTCCCTGACTTAACTGCTTATTTAATAAGAGACTCTAGAGATCCGTGCATGACAAAGCCTCGGCGTCCCCCAAGCCTAGCTATGTCTTCAGATGCCGCTTCAGAAAGGCCCACGCCCAAAGAGTCTGGAAGCCTCTTACCTTCATTCCGAAGGACTGCATTCGGGCGGCCACCTCTCTCCCAATTCTGCCCAGGCCGAGAATTCCCAGTGTCTTTCCGTTCAGCTCTGTCCCCATGAACTGCAACCAGACAAGGCAAAAGGTAAAGATGTCCAGGTCAGGACCAAGAGTGGGGCTTGGGCGCTGAGCCCGCATGGGTGAGACAAAGCAACAGCTCACCTTCTTCCGGTCCCATTTGCCGTCTTTCATCGAGGCTGCCGCCTGGGGAATCTGCCTGCAAGGTAGCAGCAGGTTCAGTAGGTCACCCGACAGCCCAGGAAGATGGTGTGAGGACAGATCACACAGCTACCATCGGTCTGTCAGTCATTCTCCCGGGAGCCACACTCGACATGGGCGTGGAGGCTCAGGGTCAGGGACACTGTGTGCAAGGGGAGCTGGGCCAGCAAGAGCATTGGCAGGGCCTGACTCGGGAACCAGAGGACATCATCTCTAGCCAGGAGGCTGGGGCAAGACTCTGATCTACCTCAGCTGCTAAAGTACCAAGGAGAACGCATGGGTCTGGCAAGTTTTCTCCCGTAAGCAGTGGCCAGACGGCCACAGTTTACAGGGACAGATGTGCCAACCACTCCGGGGACTGTTTCCTTCCACATCAGGACCACTCTTGATGACGTCTCTTGTTTTAAAAGAAAGGGCAGTTGATTATCCTTCCCTCTTAAACCTCAAGACAGCAAATCTGAGGCAAGTGGGTACCACAGTCCCTTCCACTCTGCCCTAAATGATCCTGATACTTCCGACACGTCCACCACCTTTCCGCCTACGCCTTGAAACTCGCCCCACACCGTAGCCTATCTCCTTCTACTGGCTCCTATGCAGGTCTGAGTTGCCATGTCTTGGGTTGTTTCCCTTTCTGGATCAAACAGAGAAAGTGGCAGTTAGGGTGAAGTTAGAACTTAACCGTAGGGTTTGACTGTAGGACATGTCACCAAGACCGCGTCTGGGACAATAAAGAAGAGATGAGGAACGGTGTGTACAGTCCTTCTCTACGCTGGACTCCATGAGGAGTGCTGGGGTCCACACGACTCACCTCCTGAATGCAGGAGCTCATTCCTGCCTACAGGAGGCATTCGGGCTGAACCACTCGGCCCCGTCACAGGAGAGCAGCCTGAAGAGCGGAACACCCACCAGCTTATGAGTCAAGCACTTCCTTCCCAACAGGGTACAGATGGCTCCGTTTAGGCTCATCTCGGATGAGGGGCGTCAGTAAGGGATGCTGGGAGAGGGCTGCCTTCTCTACTTCACAGGACCCCGCCTACTCCTTGAGATAAGCTGGCCCTGGCATTGGAGGGAGACCATTCCTAGCTCTTCACCTCAGGGGTCGGGGTGGGAGAGTCAGAAAGTGGTGTTGAGAGACACTTCCTTTACTCTCTCAGACAAATGGGTCACCCAATTTAACAGAGCAAGCTGAAACTAGGGTATGGGGCTTGTACAGTCCTCCCCGAAGGGACACAGCTCAGACACGCGGGGAGACCTGGGGACCCTAGCGGAGACTTTTCCTGCTGTGCCCGCTGGCCTTGCTGCTCCCTCCTCCCCATCCCCCCCTCACTGAAAAGTCTGCACTGCTATCAAGGAGGCCTGGGAGAAGTTAGAGCAAACCCTAACTCCCCAGCAGGAGGGAGAAGATGGGAAAGAGAAAATCTTGTAGTCACAGCAGCCTCAGGCCCCATTTTACTGGAAAGCCTGCATCACAGAGACGTGAGAAAGGCCTGTGGAGTGTGTCATGTGTGCCAAACAACCGCTTGGATTGTTAGGACTTGAGTTCATATCGTGTGTTCCATCTACTTGGTCACTAGACTGGGGTCACTCCCCCCAGGAGGCCCACACAGCCCAGAATCCTGCCAGAAGAGGCTCCCTTAGATAGGAATCCACAGGTAGGCACATGAATGATGTTTATTCCATACATTACAATATAGGCCTAGAGGACAGGTAAACACTGGGAGCCATGGCTCAGCTGCCCAAACCAGAGTCTCTTGAATGAATTAACAGGAATTAAACCAAAAACTCTCAATGCTGAACAAGTTAGCAGTAACCTGGACACACACGGCACTTGGGGTACCGAAAGCGTTCTCAAGGTTTGGGGATTAGAGAAGGCACAGCATCCAGTGGGTGTGAGGAGCGGTCATGAGCAGGAGGAAGGGAAGGGAAGGGAGACGGTGTACACACTCTCTGTGAGCTTGGAGTTAGCATCCATTCTCCCACGCCTACTTCCAACCCCCCTGAGAAGCTACAAGGCATCTGCGTACTGAGACAGCTGTACCTTTTTTCTATGTCTGTCTGCTTGCCAAGCGGTAATCACTGACCTACCAGAAGGTGGCTGGATCTCCAGAGGAGTCAGGGACTTACCTGGCCAGGCACATGATCATCCCACAGGTGAGTTCCGCAGCGCTGAGGCTGTTTCCATTAGGGGTGCTAAAGACCCAACAGAAGAGAGGTCAGTGGGCCCAGACAAACCCAGTATTCTGTGCTTCCAGCCCCAAGCACCCATTCTGCCTTCTCTGACAGATACTCTGTTGCCCTAAGAACCAGGCTCCCTCGGCCCCCTGTCCCCAGGAAGAGGCCCTCCCTCAGACGCGCACAAGGCAGGGAAGCAGCTCTTGTGATGGGAAAACGGATGGGTGGTTTGGCTTGGTACTCTTTCATTTCAGGGTCCATCTATCTACATGCTCCTCTGCTCCTTCCTAGGGTGAGCCTCCGAACAAGTCTATGACTTTCGGGTCAGCCTGCTCTCGGGGAAACCCATCACCTTACATCACCTGGCTTGGATTAGGCACAAGACCTCTACCCGTTCCGTTTCTCCTTCTTACTCAATCTATTTTGAACCGAGAAAAAGCCCTACTCCTCAAAAACAACAAACAAGGCAAAACAAAAAAACAAATAATGTTGACAACGCCCCAAACCTAACACACATGCACCCTCCTGCTTCCTCTACTGGGTGTGGTCATTGCTAGAAATGAAGGTTACAAAGAGTTAAGAGACTCCACTAAAAAACAAAAGGACACCGGGTGGTGGTGGCGTTTAATCCCAGCACTCGGGAGGCAGAGGCAGGCGGATCTCTGTGAGTTCGAGGCCAGCCCGGTCTACAAAGCGAGTTCCAGGAAAGGCACAAAGCCACACAGAGAAACCCTGTCTCGGAAAAAACAAACAAACAAACAAACAAACAAAAAGGACTCTAAGAGCTTGTCTGTGCAAGACAACAGAGCTTTTAGCTCTCCCCCTTAGCAAGCGGCTAGCGTGCATCGGAAGGAATGGGGCTGGCGGACTGTGCAGGAAGAGAGAGCAGGGAGAACGGGTTATCCTTTAACACTTCCACCATCAGGTACTGACCTCTGTCAGTCCTTCTGTCAACAGTCCCCCACCCTCCTGGGGGCAGGGGAGAGGCACAGCAGGACTCAGGAGTCAGCAAAGTGGGCTGGGAATGGCTGTGTTACCCAGGTGCCTGATTCAGGACAGCGCCGCAGAAGCAAACTGGCCATGATCTTTGTCCCTGGGCATCTGCAAACACAGCACTAGCAGGACCCCCTCTCTTCTGGGGCCCAGAGTGCTAGGAAAGGAACTGGGATCTTCGCTTCAGACTGGGGCAGGGAAATGAAGGAAGAGACAGGAGGGGGCGTCACTCCATCAATAAAGCGTGTGTGCATCTGCACCGGGTGCAGAACCACTGTGCTAGCAAAGCAGAAGAGCCAGACTGGAGCAAGAAACCAGGGAAACCTCACCTAGAGTTTTCTGATTCCTACGCTAAGCTGCAGATGTGTGTGTGGGTGTGGGTGGGGGGGTAGGAGGGTGAGTTCCACACCCAGAGACTGCGGAACACAGCCTTGGAACAACCAAGCTCAACTAGACACCATCCTAGGGACCCGGGGCCTAGCTCAGACAGCACTCTGAAAGACCTTTCCTACCTGGCTCTCTCTCATTTAAGCATTTCTTTCCCTCTTTTTATTGGTCTCCACGCCCACCTCAGCTTCCACAACTTACTTCATGACTAGGATGCCCTTCCTCGTGGCGGCCTCCAGATCCACATTGTCCACGCCTGTGCCGGCCCTGCCCACCACCTGGAGCTTCTCTGCTGCGTTGATGATATCAGCAGTGACTTTAGTGGCTGACCGGACAATAAGGCCTTCACAGTCCTGGGCAGAGGAAGAAAGAGCCGGGATTCACATAGCTGTTCTGTGAGGTACCTGAGGCCTCTGGTGTGTTCCTGGTGGGCATGCATGCCCACTCATAGGCAGCTCTGCCTTCTTGGCGCACTGTAGGGTGATGTGGATTAGGACCTGCACAGATTCGACTTGGAATTGAGACTAGTCGTGAGATACAAGTGCCTTGCCGCCGGGCGGTGGTGGTGCACGCCTTTAATCCCAGCACTGTGGAGGCAGAGGCAGGCAGATCTCTGTAAGTTCGAGGCCAGTCTGGTCTACAGAGTGAGTTCCAGGAAAGGCGCAAAGCTACACAGAGAAACCCTGTCTCGAAAAACCAAAAAAAAAAAACAACAACAACAACAAAAAAAAACAAGTGCCTTGCCAGCACACTCCAGCATCAGCCCGCCAGCTCTAGGCATCTGACTCATCTTTCCCTAGATGGTACCCCAATAAATACCTGTAGCCAAGAGATAACCCATCCAGTGTGACCAGACACGTGTCTTAGTCAGCTCCATACACACTAATATTCCTGTACCTGGCCTTGCTCCACAGGTGAATTCCAAAGAGAGAATGGCAACATACACCAGTCTAGCTTGGGTTCAACTCTAAGCCGCATCGCTTATCAGAGAGGGAAGTGGGTTCCAGCCTCAGGTGTGTGAGAGGCCAACAAGACAGGCAGGGATAGCACCTGGCCGTCACTTCCTCCACTGGACTGCTGAAGAGCAGAGGTGGAATCCAATTCCACTCCTCATGCCCCTGGGCCAGGCACCTGGAATAGAGTCTGTAAATGCTGGCTGACTGAATGAGTAAGCACTGTGAATGGAAGACGTGCCTGCCAAAACAAAAATGCTTCCCGAGACAAGAACCCACAGGAAGGGAGCAGGGGAGGGCCGTGGGCCTAACTCATGCCATCTGCAGCTGCTCAGAGGTTCAGGTAACAGCACACTGAGAACACACATGTGAAAGTTAAGACCACGAATTCATCCTCACAGCTACCACACGTGGGCCAAGGCGGACCCCCAACTTGGGGTCATTCAGAAAGAAACGTATCCTACGTACTGTCTTTCCCTAGTAAGAACAGTCTTTGACCAAACAGAACAGGAACCCCCAAGAGAGGTAGCGGGTGAAAAAGTCCATACTCTGTCCTACATGGGTGGCCTCGGGCCAGCATAAAATGTTATAAAGGCACCAAGCAGCTGGTTGTGGGGGCAGGCACGTCTGTAACCTCCACACTTGGAGAAGCCCGAGGCAGGAAGATCATGAGTTTGAGGCCAGACTAGCCCTCATTATTTAACTATTAAATAAAAATAGACCAAGCAAACAACAACAAGACAAATGTCAATAAAAAGGCAACAAAAATAAAAGCACCAGAGGCCAAAGTTCAGGCAGGTCACTGTTTCAAGTTACCTCATTCTTTACCCCTCATCTCCTCCACAGGTTTTGGGAGAGGGTCGGAGTAATGGCCCCTCACACCCAGTTTCCCCAGAGCAGCTCTCTGTCAGGTCCTATGAAGAGCTTCTTGCATCTCTCCCCCAAGGCATGGATTCTGAAGACAGAAAGGCCCAAGAATCTGGCCCCTGGGGTGAGGCCCACACTGTATTTATTGTGCACAGCCTGGAACTGAGGAACAAGTGTGGAACAGTTAAAAGCTGAGAACAGAGCTGTTTTATCTCTGCTGGGGAAAGAGGGGTGAAGCTTGTGCTGTGGCAAAGGGTGTTTGTGCTGGGGGAGGGGTGGTTTAAATGTGGGAATGGACCGACTGCCCAAGAGCAGATATAGACTCCATAGTGACAGAATCCAAGGCTGGTCCAGGCAACGTGAGACCCGACCTTAACAGTTATACAAGCACTTCTCTGTAGCTCTTTATACTTCAGGCAGCCTCAACGGCCTGGTCAGGGCTGTGGCACAGCCCCCTCAGGCCACCTCAAGCCCCTTAACGGCTGTGGTTTGGTCAGAACAGAGTAGGAGATTCCAAGAAATATTCACGTGTGTCCCAAGCTCATTCTGCAAATGAGAAACACACACCCAGCCACACCTGCCCCCCTAAAACCCAGTCAGCTCTGTAAACCTCTGTCACCACACCCCGGGGCCCCAGTTCTTTTCTTTCTTCCACTGGCTAGGTCACTGGTAGGTAAGATGACCAAGAAACCATCCAGACCCTGAAGTTCAGTGACAGATACTCTAAAATCTGCCAACACTTGCCGTAGTGGTACAGCCAAGACCAGCCTGCACCAAGAGGGTGCTCCGACTTCTCCCTGTAGCACCCTAGCCCAATACTAGCCAGAGCCCAGTCAGAAAAAGAACACTGCTCCTGGCACACAGACGCCCACCAACCACACTGGCCCCAAAGAAGGATTCCCCTGCCTCTGACTGGATTTGATAGATGTCTGCTCCCTAACACTTCCTTATTGCTGTGACCCTTAGGGTGGGATGTTGGCTCACTTTTTCAGACGTTCAGATGAGCCGTCTCCTCCTCTCCTCTTTGTTTTGAGACACAGCTTCATTGTAGACCAGGCTGGCTCTGAATTCATAATGTAACCGGGGATGACTCTGAACTTCTGATCCTAAGTGATGGGATTTCCAGCACTCACTACCACATCCAGTTTATAAGGTGCCAAGGACGGAGCCCTGAGAAGGCAGGCAAACCCTCTACCAACTGGACCTACATCCCCAGCCCCAGACGCCCTGTGTTTAGCTGTCTTCCCCTTGACCTGCAGAGTCTGATCTCCTAGGCTTAAAGATTTCTATTTTGTTTTTTTTTCCCTGAGATAGGGTTTCTCTGTGAAAACAGTCCTGCCTGTCCTGGAACTCACTCTGTAGCCCAGGCTGGCTTCAACTCACAGAGACCCGCCTGCCTCTGCCTCCCGAGTGCTGGGATTAAAGGCGTGCGCCACCACCGCCCGGCTTAAGCAATGTTTTTTAATTCAAGTGTTCACCTGTATTCTTTTTGGTGCCCCTCCCTTTTCTCCACAGCCCCTTTAGCCTCAGTGCTGCATGCATAAGCCGCATGTGAGCATCTCCAGTGACGGACCCCATTATCCCCATTTTCCGGGTCAAGAAACAGAGGCTTTGAGAGGTAACCTGAACTAGGTCACTGTTACAGATCTGACGTCAGCCCCAAGAACTGGCATCTTTGATGCCGTAACTAGGAAAGAGACGGTGTCAGGATATCAAAATGATAAAGCCTGAGTCACAGGCAGGTGGTAGGTGCAGAAACCAAACTGGAAACGCTTCGGCTTGGAGGAGTGGGGAGATGCGAGTAACGACTTTTTAAAAGGGTACTTTACATCAAGCCCTGTGCTTCTCAACAGCCTAACTCATGGCCTCCATATAACAGACAGTAATCCAACACTAGAAGAAGCTGGGATGGAGCTCAACTCTTCTGAGAGTCCAAGTGTGCAGCCACTTCCCAAAGGCAGCATCTAGAGTCACTGTCAAAAGCATATGGTTCCTCCAGGAAAGCCTCTGAGGTCCCCAACAAAGGTCTGGGATCTTCAGCTACTCAACTAGCCAGGCTGCCGTGAAGACACAGCTATGGGACAAAGACCAAGGCCTCTAGAACACCCAGTGGCCTCTGGGTTGTGGACTAGCGCCTACTGATGCTTTAGAACACTCGTTACATCAACCTGATCAACAAGAGTGATTAAGGATCGCCAGTAGGTTTTGGAAAGGGAGAAAAAGTTGGAAGGACCAGGAGAAACATAAGAAACACAGCGGGAAATCAACAGAAACAGGAACCTAGACAAACAGATCTATGGTGTGGTGACTGAATACTCCAGCACTGGAAAGACTCGGGCAGGACGGTTGTGAGTTCAAGACTGGCCTGGTGACAGAGCAAGCCATTGTCTTCCAAACAAACAGTAATACTAACACTCACGAAGTAGGAACTTATAAAGGCAGGAATCAAACGGATGGGGAAAGACTGAACAGCAGTGCTATGAAGATTTAGAGGGAAAATGCTTAGATTTAAGAATCCAGATGAGCTAAAGAAATTTAAAACAAAGCACTAGAGAAAAGTGTATATTGGGTTTTCTTAAGATCTTGGGATGACAGAATCTTTTATAAGAAAGATACACATTGCAGAAACTGTAAGGAAATGGCCGTATTTCTAAATGTAAACCTCTGCATGGAAAACTCTCTCATAAGAAGAATGAAAGACAATGGTCTTCATATGGGAAGAAAATCCCATGCAGAACCAAAAATAACCACGCTCCTCCAGGGCAAAAGAACTCAGTAAAGTGTCCGTGAAGGCATAGGCTGGATGCAGACCTGTGCAAAGACCCTTCAACACCCGAGTGAGGGTGAGGAGAGCAAGGCAGAGCCGAGATGAGATGCAGGGGCTTGCTGTTACAAGTCTTCTACACGGGAGCCTGAGGACGGCCACAGATGTGAGGCTAGCCTGGGCTACAATGTGAGATCCTGACACTAAAAGAACAAAACAAGGGCTGGTGAGATGGCTCAGCTGGAAAAAATGCTTGTTGCACGATCCTAGGATCCTGCACCCAGGATCCCTTGGTGGGAGGAAAAAACTGACATCCGAAAGTCGCCCCCCCTCCACGCCTGCCCCTTTCCCGCACTCCCAATCACACACACACACACACACACACACACACACACGCACACACACACGGAGATAGATAGACAGATTTTTAAACCAAAAATGTAAATCTAGCAGGCATGGAGGCTGTTGGCCTTGGGTACATGGTGAAGCCCTGTCTCAGGAGAGAAAAGAGGTGAGTTTTAAAAGTTCACTTTGTGGGGCTGGAGAGATGGCTCAGTAGTTAAGAACATTGGTTGCTCTTCCAGAGGACCTGGGTTCCATTCCCAGAACCTACAGGATGGCTCATAAACATCTGTAACTCCAGTTCCAGAGGATCCAAATGCCCTTTTCTGGCCCCCTCGGGCACTAGGGCACCCACATGGTCCACAGACATACAAGCAGGCAAACATATCCGTACACATTAAATAAAAGCAAAATGTCAAATGTTCATTTCAGGTTTACTATTGGTACAAAGGAAACTGACCATTCCCCGTTGGTGAGCATGTGGAGAAAGGGGAGTGGACCCTGCACATCCTTTTCGGGGAGGCGGGCAACTGGGCAGTGTGTGGTGTAGCTGGACAAATACAATATGATCACAGTATGGTGGCTTAGTATGCTCCTCTGCAGCCAGCAAGCACACTTTAGGTAATTGATAACACACTAAAATATGAAACCTGCCCTGGAACTGGCCAACCCAGGAAGGGTCCCATCACAACTGACAAGCACAGGTTAGGGTCATAATCTTCCCACTCATTGTCTCCTCTAGGATCCAAAGCCCAGGCCCGGCCCTGTTCAAGGAATCCTGCCCAATCATTCCCCTGGGCTTGAGTACTCCCTCCAAGGCTGCCCCAGATTGAGAGACCACCCCCACAAGAAACAGCCGCTGCAGATGGTGTAGAGGCCTCAGGCCTGCCTTCTCTGACAGCCCCCGAGGACAAGCACAGCAACATTGCTCTGCTCTCTGGCTGGGTCTGCTCTGTGGGGCCATCACCCTGGCACTGTACTTTCCACCCACCAGTCGCAACCAGCTTTTGGCTCTGATAAACCCGAAGCTTCTCCAGCAAAACTGGCACAGATGTGTATCCAAAGTCCCAAGGGCCCAGAACCTACATTAGAGCCAACACTGGTCAGAGTTGGCCTCCTACAACATCAACTAGAAGCCAGTTCCTTGGCTTATTCAGTACAAACGTACTGAGGCCACCAGCCCACCCACCTTGTGCTGAGTGCTCAAACCCTGCGCTCCTAAACTCCATCTCTACGTAGCTTATGCCTCAAAGACTCCTTCAGGGTGTGCTGCCCTCTTTTACGTACACAAACTACTGAACAACCCAAATGTTCACACCTAACAAAACTCCTCGTGGAGTGCTGGGACGAGAATGCTCTCCTTGGTCATGCTTGATGCATGCCTATAATCCAGGGCTCTGTTCCAGTACTCCAACACTGGGGAAAGGGCAGAATTTAAGTTGAAGGCTCTCAAAATCGAATCCTTCTACCCCCACCCCCACCCCAGTGCCCGCTCTTTCCTCTCTGGGAATGCATGCACCTCCATACAGGCACCTCCATGGCTCTTTGCCTCTAATTTCATCTGGAATGCGCACGGTCCACATTTGCCTACAGACTCCGTCATTCTCACTCCCAGGTTTCAGAGCTTGGAAACACCAGGCCACTGATCTGCTTGATTTACGGCTGTTCCAGAAAAGCTATGCTAACTCAGCGGAAACCTATCCCCACCCCCTTTCTTCAAGTTCACACATGCTTCCTCTCCCAAGAGAACTGGCTTGGCCCTATGGGTAAGTCTATTGTTGTTACCACTTAGTGCATAGGGCACATTGGTCAAGCTCTCCAGGTGATTCCCCTGTGGTAGGGAATGCAGGTATGCCCTGGCTGGCCTGGAACACAGAGATCCATCTGCCTCTGCCTTCTGAGTACTGAGATTAAATGCATGAGCCATGACCCCTTGCCTCTCTCTCTCTTTTTTTTTTTTGGAGAAGGTCTTGCAATGTGGCAATCCTGATGTTCTAGCTTCTCAAGTGTGGCACGCTTCACCACATCCAGAGCTAAAAATTAACTATTTGCAAAGGGCTCAGTTGTATGCATGTACAACACTCTCTCTCTCTCTCTCTCTCTCTCTCTCTCTCACACACACACACACACACACACAGTAAAACCCTATCTCAAATAACAATGGTTATGTTGATGAATGAAAAAGAAGCCAACCTCTAATTTGTGTCTTTATATTCATATATTCACATACACACGTGCCCTCACACTCACTCCAACACACGTGACTGAAACCCCATATATGAAATAAGACACTACCAACATGGCTGTCTCTATTATTTTCTACAGCGCTGATCATGACTTAGGAAACTCAGTGCCCCCGGGTGCTGTGACTTGCTGACTGGCAGTCTACCACTAGGGGAGAGAATTATGTTATCATCTCCTTCTTGGGCTGAGGGCAAACAGCCAGCAGGGGCTAACCCTTGCTTCTCACTGCAAAGGTTGAGGTGGGGAGGGCAGGAGACAAGGCCAGACTACTCTGGAAGGAGATAAAGTGAGGAGGGAGGGTGGAAGTGAGGATCCTTCCGCGGGTTAGCCAAGATTAATTAATTGGCACTCCGCACCGGGTATTTTGCCAAGGCAGACTGAAGGCTGAGAGCGCCTCAAGGGGCCGGCCAGTCAAGTCAGCTGGCACCCACCTCTTCTAACCTGCCAAGCGTTTCCATTGCCTGAAAGCAGCCTGCATTTTAAGCACCATACTCCCATCCCCACACTTCCAGGCGTTTGGTGAGGCCTTGGCCTGCTCCTCACTCTCCTCACACCCCCTATTCCTGCCCCCTTCATTGGCTATGACATTTCTCACTGCCACTGGAAAGCAGCAAAGCCCTCGGCCAATGGTGCCCTGAAGGCCATTCCTGGCCACTGCTTAGATCTGAGAGCCAAGGTCACTGACACCAGGTGGTGACCACCCTGCTGGTAATTGACAAGAGTCACACCCCGAGCCCCGCCCACCCATACAGTCCCCTGTAAGTCCCTTCTCCCACTTTCCAGTCTAGCTGGAACTGTCACCTGATCAGTTGTCTCCGTGCTGGGCCCTGCCCCCCAAGTAACCTACAGTCTTCTTTCCTTTTCTTATCCAGCTTTCCAGATACAGTCTCATTCAGTAGCCCAGGCTGGCCTCGAACTCACAGAAATGCTTCCGACTCGGCCTCCTTAGTGCAAGGCACGAGCCAGCCAGTTCTTTCTCATGTTTCTTTTTCTTTTTGAGACAGGATCTCGGGCCGTCCAGCCGGCTGGGATCCATCTTGAGAGCCTTCTCCTTGCCTCCGGGGAGTGCTGGGGTTACAGGTGTGTGCCACCTGGCCTAGACTCCTCCAAGCTTCTTAAAGATCAGGACCAGAAAAGTCTGCGAATAAGGGTTGCTTGGGCACGTGGATATCAGCTTCACAGAGGAAGGGGAGGCGGGCCAGGGTCCTGGGAGAAACCGACAAGCGAGCTCCGGCAGTTTCCACGGCAGCCAGAGCAACCCCGCTTGGTCCCTGCGGTTTAAGGCCCCTCAGCCTGTCCAAGAGGAGGAGGCGCACATTCGCTTTGGCTGCAGGCCCAAGGCGGAGCACGTGGAACTTGGGGGGTGGGGCAGGACAGCTGAGAGGCAGCGAAGGAGACAGCATACCTGGATGGATCCGACCGGCAGGAAGGACAGGAACTGGAGAGAAGAGCTCACAAAATACCCCCAGCCCCACCGCAAACCTAAGCAATGTCACCCAATTTAGCAAAACCTTTTCAAGGGAAAGGAAGGGCAAGACTTTAAGTTAAAACGATCAGAGGTTTACCCCGAAGACTTGGTAGAAATGTTCTTTCCCGATGGTGCATGGGACAAGATTCTGATGGAGTGAAGTCGGTCCTGTTCGGTGATAAGGCCGACTCCAGGCGGCAGCCGCGTGGGCGGCGCGGGACTCCGGCTGCACCCCCGGCCCGCCCCGAATCCAGCGAGCGCTCCCCAGAGGCCCAGGGCCCGAGAAAGCGCGCCAAGGTCTTGCATCAGACAACGGGCGGTGCGAGTCCGCAGCCACAGATGCCACAGGACCCGCATTGGCATAGCCAGCGCCCCCTGCCCCCACCCCAGCGGCCTGCCCTGGATGGGGAAGGGTCCCCCCCGTGCACGAGGCTCCGCGTGCGACACCCCGAGCCGGGTGCCCGGAGGCTGGGCAGCCGGGCGCGAAGGCTCCGGAGCGGTTCTGGCATCCCGCGGTACCAGATGGGAGCAGCTACACTTTGCAACGCCGACAAGAAACACGCGGTTGCAAACAGCACGCAAAGTTTGCATCCTGCAGCCCGGGGCTGTTCATTCCTCTCCGCCTTTCCTCCCTCCCTCTGCTGGTCCCCAATCTCGGGAGGCCCCGGGACCAACAGATAAGACAGGGGAGGGCAGTCCTGGCACCCGTAAGTCAGCGGGTTTGGTCATAAAGATGCCCGGTGACTTCGCTCGTCTCCGGCTCGCCTTACCTGCAGCTCGGCTATCAGCTCCTCCTTGCTCAAGTTCTGCTTCTCCACTACCTGCAGCCCTCCATCTTGCAGGATCTTCCGGCAGCAGGGGTCCAGGCTGTCACTGATGAGCACTTTGCGCAGATTTGCGAAGGCCATTGCTGGAGCAGGGCTCGGAATCAGTTGCTCTGGGTGGGCAAAAACACTTAGGCCAGGAAGCTGTAGGCAGGACTGGCTCCGGTGACTGGGCAGGGTTCTCGATCTCCCGCTCCCCCTTTACCCTCCCCCCTCGCGCCAATGGTCTCCTTTTGATTGGTCAGAAATGCTTAAACTCTGCCGGCTCCGCCTCCCCCGGCGGAGCCTCCTACTTTTTTTTTTCATCTGCCCCTGACTAATTTCTATAGCTGCGAATCTCTTACCTGCACCTGGTGAGCTTTAACACACATGATTTACGCAGACTACCTGATTCATATCTGAAATAAACGGAGAAATAGGCGGTCTCCACAAGAGAACTAAATCTCATAGTAACTTCTTTCCTCTTTAGGGCCCATTCACTGGCCTGGGTATTTATAGCTTTGTAGTTGAACATGATTAGCGTGTGCAAGGCCGCGAGTTCGATCCCCAGCAACACCCCCCACACCCCCACACCCCCTCGTTCCTTAATCTCCACAGCATTTTTATGTGTGTGTGTGTGTGTGTGTGTGTGTGTGTGTGTGTGCACATGAGTTCATGAGTTCAGAGGACAGCTTTTGAAAGTTGATTCTTGCCTTCCACCATGTGGACTGCGGGATTGAACTGTTGGTTTAGCCTTGCCTGAGCCCTTTTAAGACTTTTTTTTTTTTTCTTTAAAGTATAAGGAGCAATGCTAGACATTTAAAAAGGTAGCCGTATACATCTGGTAGCCGAACACAGTACAGTACAAGCACAGACGGGGGCAAACCTAATTAAAAACAATGTGGAGGCTGAGCACGGTGGCACAACACCTTTGACCCCAGCACTCCATCTGCAGAGGCAGGTGGATCTCTGAGTTTGAGGCCAGGCTGGTCTACAAAGCAAGCTCCAGGATAGCCAGGGCTACACAGAGAAACCCCGTCTAGAAAAACAAAGCAAAACAAGCCAAAACAAACAAACAAACAACAACAATCAGTATGGCACTTCGTGAGATGTCACAAAGCTGTCAGCTCCAAGGTGATGGAATGAGAAATAATTAGTTTAATTGTTAATAATTCTTTCAGTGCTGGGAGGGCATAACAGACGCTCAGCCAGGGAGCTGCACCCCATCCCCTGTTTATAACTTAAATGATGCCCTTTTTTGCTTCTGAGGAGCCTGTGTTTTACATGTCAACTACCCCAAGTGTGAAACCACATCACCCAGCACACAGCAGGTGGCTTGAGAAGTTAACTTTTGAACAAAACATCTCCTGAACACTTACAATCTTACAACACGAAATGGCTGTGCTAGGCGCTCTTGGTAGGAAATACAGACCTGTTTCCGCTCCCTTTTGCCTTTTTATTACCTTATATTAATACCATAATTAATTATATAAATAATGTGCTCCATTTTGGCATTTTTATACGTGGGTGTAGTGTACTTTGGGTAGAGTCGCCCTCTCTGGTCTTAATGAAATGAGAATACAAAAAGAAATACCATGCAAAATGTTGACAGTTTATGTTACCTAAGACTCTGGGCTATAACCTGGATTATCGGCAGAAGCCACCATGCTCTGCAAAATGAGTGTGGCTCAGGTTAGCCTAGAACTGGGTATGTAGCCTAGGATGACCTTCGGTCTCCGCCTTCTGGGCTCTAGAATTACAGGTGAGTGCCACCACATCCAGTTTATCTGGTGCCGAGGATTGAACCCAGGTCTTCATGCACGGCAGGTGAGCACTCTATCACCTTGAATGCAACCTACTTTGAAGACGGCTCTAAGCCACACGAGAAATGAAACAAAACAAAAAACACTTAAGATAGCTAAGCTGGTGCTAGGTTAGTTGGAAGAGTGCTTGCTACAAATGCTAAATCCCCAGCGCCACATGGAACAGGCTGGATGTGGGCTCTTGGACCCTGTCTCAAAAACCACATGAGACCCTGCCTCAAAAAAAATAAAAAATAAACAAACACATGAGATATTTAAAAACTAAAGAAAATACCACATGATGTAGGTGTGGAAAGCTGTCTGGGTTGTTGGTTCAGACAGTATCCAGAGAGTTTGATTTTGTGTTTGTTTATTTATTAGTTTTTCAAGACGGGCTTTTTCTGTGTATCCCTGGCTGTCCTGGAATTCGAGGTGTGTGTCACCACTGTCCAGCTTATTTTGTTTTTTGAGACCAGACCTCAAGTATCCCAGCCTAGCCTACTTACCTGAGGATGACCTTGAACTTCTGATCCCCCTTCCAACCTCCACCTCTAGAGTACTCAGATTACAGGCCCAGTTTTTTTATGTGGGTCTGGGTATCAAATCTAGGGCGTTGTAAATGTTAGGTAAGTACTATATCAACTGAGCTACAACCCCAGCCAAGACTCAAAGTGTCTCACAGCTTCACCACAACTATGGGCCATTCCAGTGGGAGACCAGAGACAGGGCCGGAAAAGGCAAGAGCTGCCTATGCCTTGCCCTGAGAAACAGTTTAAACTTAAATCTAGATACAGTGTAGGCCAGGGATGAGGCAAGAGGATCACTTGAGCCAGGAGTTCCAGGCCAGCCTGGGCAGGGTGATGTGGGGGTGGGGTGGTCATGTCATTTATAAATAAAGTACAAGGGTGGGTAGTGATTTTATTCTTTCGAAGCTAGATGATTAATTTTTTTCTTTTTGGAAATGATTAATCAATCTGTTGAGTAAACTGAGCCCTGATTTTGCTATATGCACAGCATCCCTTACTATTATGCCCCACAATCTTACATCCAACCCAAGTGAGAAGATCTCTTTCATAACTGCATATTGGCAACTCCTCTGCTTGTGGGATTGTCTCCATCCACAAAACAGGAACTCTGACCTTCTTGGAAGACTTGGGGAAATGGTTTTGACCTTTTCTCTAGACTTTCATTCCCTTCCCTCCTCTGGGCCCAGCCCCTTGGGAAGAGAGACTCTCCAGGAACTACAGCTGCCCAGCTCCTCTGCCCATGGCTCTCGGGATAAGAGTAACCGGGGCTAGGCGGGCTCGGAGGGCAGTAGCCTTCATTTTCTATTTGGAACCCAGCTGTGACCTCCAAACCTGCATGGTGAGAAATAAAACAGAGAGTTTAAGGGGTAGAATATAAATGATTCAGCAGGGGTTGATTTTCAGCTTCTCGGACGGACAAGAAATTGACTATAAAAGTGCCCCTGCCAGCTTTTGCTTTCTTCTCCGGAATCTGAAACTGATAGCATGGAATTGTGTGTGGTGGGGAGGAGATAAAGCAGCACTAGAATTAGTGTAACGCGTAGGGCTTCACTCTCAGGCAGCCTGTCAGTTGGGGAGTCGATAGATATTTGTCAAAACTGCTCAGAGTCCCGAAAATGAAACTTCAGTTTAGAAAAACCTCATGCCAAACTGGCATGGTGGCACATGTAGGTGATCTTAGCACTTGGGAGGTAGACACAGCATGATCAGGGCCAAACCAAAACCAGTTCCAGGGCTGGTGGTGCACGTCTTTAATCCCAGCATTTGGGAGGCAGAGGCAGGCAGATCTCTGGTCTACAGAACTAGTTCTAGACTGCCAGGGCTACACAAAGAAACCCTGTCTCGAAAAACAAAAAACCAAACCAAAACATCAAAAACAAACAAACAAAAAGCCCAACCAATTCCAGGCTGGCCTGAGCTACAGGAGATCTTGTCTCAAAATAAAACAAGAAACGACTTCCTGTTTTCTGTGAGCCCTTGGGCTGAGGTTGGCAGCCCCAATGAAGATCTCTGGCCTGTCGGAGGGGCCTCACTGATGTGCCTATGACCTTACAACCTGGCCCCAGGTCAAAGAGAGGAGCCCCCACAGTGGGTCCTGCAGCTTAGCCTGGCTTACAGCTGCTCCACCTCCTTCACTGAGTGGACTTCTCCTTTACGTTCTAAGTGGAGTTCCTTTACGCTCTAACCGGTTGTAGAATCAGGGTTCATGAATGCCCCCCTAGCTATTCTCATGGAAAATTCAATCATGTAAGATCTGGTGTGTTGGGCTGGAGAGATGCCACTCAGAGGTTAAGTGCACTGGCTGCTCTTCCAGAGGACCTGAGTTCAATTCCCGGCAACCACAGGGTGGCTCACAACCATCTATAGTGAGATCTGGTGCCCTCTTCTGGCCTGCAGTGCCGGCATTCGTACAGGCAGAACACTGTGTACACAATTAATAAATAAATCTTAAAAAAAAAAAAAGATTTTAAAAAGAAATCTGGTGTGTTACTGGCCACATTCCAGTATCATGCTATGTGCTTTTTTTTTAACATGGTCTCTCTGCACAATTTTGACTTTCCTGGAACTCCCTGTATAAACCAGACTGTCCTCAAAAATCACAGAGATCCACTTGCTTCTGCCTCCGGGGTGCTGGGATTAGAGGTGTGCTCCACAACACCCAGCTCGAGCTATATTCCGAGAAGCTTTCCAACTAGCTTTGTGATGAGAAGGGGAAAGGAAAATGGGGGTTAACCTAACAGACTGGTGGGACAGGAGTGTCCACGGTCTCCTGAACTTAGGGGTGCTGTCTGGGACACTTCACCTGGTTCAACTGAGTCTTACTGCTTCCTGTGCTGCAGAGGATGTAAGCTATGAAGTGTGGATGGTACAGTAACCTTGTGATCCGGATGCACTGACTGGGGGCGGGGGCGGGGCGAGGGCGTGGCGTGGCGTGGCGGGGGCCGGGGCGGGGCCGGGGGCGGGGGCGGGGCGGATTTTGCT